>NC_092740.1:59620801-60229670 GCF_047496795.1 Chiloscyllium punctatum
GAATATTGAGTAAACAAACTTGCCCAGCCTTATGGTGGAGTGAAGGTTGAAAATGCAGGTCAAGGTGGCTGGGCTTATGACTCTATCCTGAGGAACTCCTGATGTTCGGGGGCACAAATAATGAACCTCTTATCTTTCTTTGTGTTCAGCATGGTCAACCTGAATCAAGCTTTCCCCCAGATTCCAAGTGACTCCTATTTCACTAGATTTTGATGCCACACTCAGGCAAATGCTACTTGGTAGCAATGTTGACTGACACTTCTTTCACTATGCTAATGATTGCAAACAGACCAATACAGCAATAATTAACCAGGTTGTATATGTCCTGACTTTTGTGGCCTGGAGACACCTGAGCAAGTTGTCATATTAAATCAGATAGTTCCAGTGTTTTAGCTGTCCTGGAGTACGAGTCTTCTGTCCTATTGTTGAGATAGTCACAGCATGTAGCTTTTGCAATATCCAGCACCTTCAACCATTTCTTACTTTCACGTGGAGTGACTTGAATTGGCTGAAGCTTGACATCTGTGATGCTGAGGGATCTCAGGAGGATGTTGACATGGATTATCCACTCAGCACCTCTGGTTGAAGACCACTGCAAATGGTTCAGCCTTAAATTTTGCACTGATTTGTTGAGTTTACCCATCATTGAAGATGTGGATATTTGCAGAACATCAACCTCATTAGTTCTTTAATTGCCCACCATTTTTCACCACTAGGTGTGTCAGGACTGCAAAAACCACAATGGTGCGTTGGCATTGGGCTCACTTACCCCTGTTTACTCCCTGCTGCTTATACTGCGTGGCATGCACATAGACCTGTGCTTCACAAGGTTAACACTTCACTTCTAGGCATGCATGTTACTGCCCCAAGCATGCACTCTTCACTGTTAAGTAGTAATGATAGGTTGGGGAAATGCCAAGTTATGAGGTTAGACTGGAATTTTAATAAAATTGTCTTATAGCTCACTGCACCTCATAGATGCTCAGCCTTGAGATGCCAAATCTATTTGAACTTTATTATATCCACATGGTAGTAGTGTCACAGATGGTGGAGGGTGACTTCAATGGTACTTGGTGGTGGTCACTCCTCCAAGTGCTGTCACGGAAAGGTATGGCAGGTTGGTTAGTGCGAATTTTCTCTCTTGTTGGCTCCCTCATCACCTTCCAAAGACCTAGTCTACCAGCTATGACTTTTAGGACTCAACCAGCTCAGTCAGTTACTGAGCTACTCTTGGTGATGGATATTGAGTTCCCCTCACGCAGATTACATCCTGTAACCTTCAATGTTTCTTTCCACATATGATCAACATGAAAGAGCACTAATTCATCAGCTGAGGGAAAACCAGTAGGTGGTAATCAGCAAAAGGTTCCCACATCTGATGCCATGAGACTGCATAAGTCTGGATATAATGTGGAGGCCTCCTAGGATGTGCTTCATGAGTCTGCGGAGCTCACCATCACAGGAAGCAGTCGAAACCAAAACATTGTATTAGCGAGTTTTGAAAAGATTTGTAGCTCAGGTTGAGGTTCTGGATGTAGGTTTGCTCACTGAGCTGGAAGGTTCATTCCTTCCAGCTTAGCGAGCAAACCTACATCTAAAACACTATATTATTTCAGGAAAGAATTGGATATAGAACTTGGGGCTAACAGGGTCAAAGGATATGGGGTAAAATGCAAACAATCTATTGAGTTGGATGATCATAATGAATGGCAGAACAGGCTGGATGAGCCAAACTCCTGCTCCTATTTTCTATATCTTTAAGTGTGGGACAACACATGGAATCATGCTTGACAGACAAAACTGAATTGAATTGAACGGAATTAGCTTTAATGTCAAATGTACTCAATGAACACAGTGAAAAGTTTATAAGTTGCTACTTACAGCGCCATCTTAGGTACAAGTGTACCTGGATACAAGTTCTTCAGTTACAGATTAGTTACAGTGTAACAAATATCAAGCTGTTGCTTGATTAGTCTATGGGACAATCTTCCAATTTTGTTACAAACCCCAGGTATTAGTAAAGAGGACTTTGCAGAGTAGTCAGGGCTATTTATTATTGTCACCTTCAGTGCTTAGGTCATTGCTGGGTGGTCTGTACAATTGCATTCCTTTACTTAGACTTTAGACTTTATAGTAGTTTAATAAATTGAATGGCTGGCTCAGCTCTTTCAGAAAGCAGTTCAGTCAATTACAATGCTGTAGGTTGGAGTCACATGTAGGTCCAACTAGATCTCCTTCCCAAAAAGGACATTAGGGAATCAGATGGGTTTTCACAGCGATTGATGATTCCAGTGTCAGCAGCAGACTGGCACTGGATTTCCAGAATTATTTCAATTTCACCATATGCCATGGTGGGATTCCCAGAGTATTAGCCTGGTCCTTGGGATTACTAACTTCAATTAATTCACAAAATGTGGGCAGCACTGGCTAAGCCAGCATCTACTACCCAATAATCCAGTGAAATTACCACAACATCAAAATCTTCAACAGTCCTTTTTTTCCAAGCAACTAACGTCCTTTTAAATGACATTTAAACGTGCAGTATTTCATGAACATAATAATATTAAATTTCTCTGCACATGGCAATTGAGTAAATGTGCATGAAGGTGTTTATAACATTTTAGAAGTTTAACTTACCGGGAGATAAACCTTTTTCAAATGACATTCTTTTTCTAAAAGTTCATAAACAAAGTGTGTGATAATCTGCAAAGACAAAATTTTATTGAAGCATTATACAGGTTATCTGTGTTCAAAATATATTGCATAAGGAGAGATCTGATTATCTATTATGTGCCTCATCCCTGTTTTTGGTCAGAACTAAAACACTTACCTGTTTCTGTTGGAAAGATCAGCTTATATGCTGGATCAATGTTCTCAATCTGTCCTGAATTCCAACTATTAGGAGTCCAAGATTTTTGACTAAGGATAGTCCCTTAAGGTGGCTCTTAGCTATAGAATGGAACACTAAAAGCAGCATGCACTTATCTTCTGCAATCCCATAGATGGCTACCAGCAAAATCAATACTAAGTGAAGGTTTTTAAAGCAAGCTTCAATGATAGTGAACAGGGTATACATTATATTCAACACACTCTGCTCATTGGCACAGCTAAACATTTAAAAAGACAGGATCTATAGCAACTTTAATTCTCTGGTCCGACAACACTGATCTCAGCTGAGGATGCCAATGGAGATGAACACACATGGTCTGTGGTCTTTATTTTGCTATGTAGGATGGGCTTTCTGGCTTAAGAGGAACATTTTTAGCTGGCTTTCAGTTCTGAGGTGGAACTGATAGTTTAGGTTGTGAGCATATACTCAAGTACACTTGAGCAGGCAAATGGGTTGCACCAGCATGAGCTGATCCTACAGGCAGTAGCAGAAAAGAGTAGAATAGCTTACAAGAACTAAATGAGGAGACCCGAAATAGTAAAGAAAACACTTCAAATGAGCAAAGCAACAATCAGTTCTCAATTATCCACTAATTTCCATTATCTGCTGGGATTCCTTTCAATTACATTGGATTATTGAAATTACACTGTATGGCATTTATAAAAATGGGTGTAGAATCATGGTTTCTTGATAATTTTTTTTTAAACCATTCATACAAATCATTATCAGTATGCATTGAATGCAATAAAGAGATCTGGTCTGCTTGCTAGAATCCTTTTGCTGGGCTACTTCAGTTCGAAAAAAAACATTTAAATTGATGAGAATTGCTTCATTGCTTAACTTATTGTTTAAACTGAAATTATAAACTTCTGATTACCAAATTAGAGAATATTAGCAGAATACTGAGTGCACATCAAGCTATCATACTATTCTGGCAACAAGCTGGGAGTTCAAAGCTATTTTTGCCTCTGGAAAGGAACTATTGTAGTCAAAGTCTAAGCTACTTCAGAGACAGAAATGGATGCTGAGCATTATTGAAAGAAAAGGAACCAAAGATAGGCTAAAGTAGTTTTTTTTCATTTGTAAGGCTTTAGAAAGGTTCAAAGAGAATAGAATACCACTGCGATCTAAAGAAAAAATGAAAGAAAAGTGACTTACGCTGCTCAAACAAAAATATTACAAAAAGCTAATAAAATAAAGAACTGCAGACACTGGAGAACTGAAATATAAACAGAATTTGCTGGTAAAACTCAGCATTTCTGGCACCATTTGAAGGAAGAAAGCAGAGCTAACATTTTGAGTCCAGTGGCTCTTCATCGAGAACTGTTTGTTAGCAACTAAGAAAATGCTGAAGATGAAGTTGTGGGGGAGGTGAAGAAAGAGGAAAGTAGATAGGAGATGGATCCCAGAGAGAGATAGATATATGAAATGGGTATGTATACAAGGAAATTATGGATAAAGCAGGTCAGGACGAAAGAAAAACTGAATAAGCGATAGCAAGAGTTAAGATGAGGGGGGAATGGGTGAGCTGTACAGATAATAGGCCTGCAATAGATGAGAATGGACTGTGGTAAAAGCAACCCATATCATAATAAAACTAGAAAAAAATAACATGGAAGGATGGAATCAGACTCTAAATTTATTGATCTCAAGTTTTACTCCTACTGTCTGCAGGGTCCCCAAATAGAAAAGGAGAAATTCTTCTTCGAGCCTGCACGGAGGCTCTCTGGAATACTGCAGCAGGCCTGCAATAGAGATTTTGGGGTGGAAACATGGTGATATGTTGAAGTGGCAGGCAACTAGATGCTTGAGGTCATTTTTTCAGACTGAACATAGGTGTGTATCATCTTCCTGATGTAGAAGAGTCCACATTGTGAACAGTGAATACAACATACTAAATTGAATGAAGTAAGGTAAATCACTACTCCATCTGGAAGCTATGCCTGAGGCCTTCGATGGTGAGGAGGGAGGAGGAAAATAGGCAGGTGTTAAACCTTCTGCAATAGCATGGGAAGGTGCTGTGAGGGCATGAAGAGATGCTGGGAATAGAGGAAGAAAAGTAGAGGACCAGGGTGTCCCAGAGGGAATGCGTCTGGCAGAATGTTGACAAGGGAGGAGAGGGGAGGGGAATGTGTGCCTGGTTGTGATATCCCGTTGGAGATGACAAAAATGACAGCTTATTATCCTTTGAAAGCAGAGGCTGGTAGGGCGGTAAGTGAGGACCGGGAAAGAGAATTGGTGAGGGAAAAAGTATGAGATGGGTTCAACATGGCTAAGGGCCTTGTTGACCAAGTTGGCAGAAAACCCTCGTTTCAGGAAAAAGCTGGTCACTTCTGAGAACCCCAACCCCAACCCCAACCCCCCCCCACCCCACCCTGGCATTGTCAGAACAGATGGAAAAGAAACAGGAAAACTGGGAAAATGAGATTGAGTCCTTATGGGAAGCAGTGCGTGAAGATGTATAATCCAGGTAACTGTGGGAATCTGAGAGTTTGTAACAGATATCAATGGACAACCTGTCCCCAAAAATGGACATGGAGATGATGAGGAAGAGAACGGAGGAGTTGGAGATAGACCAGGTGAAGATGTGAGCATGCTGGAAATTGGAAGCAAATTTGATAATAATTTTCTAATTCAGAATGAGTGTGAAAAGCAGGACTGATGATGCTAACGATATACTAGAGAATGATTTGTGGGAAGGGACCCAAATAGGATTGGAACAAGGTATGTTCCACGTAACCAACAAAGAGACAGAGAAAACCAGGGCCCATGCAGGTACCTGCGACCATACCGCTGACCTGAAGAAAGTGAGAGGAGTTATGGGAGAAGTTGTTACATGTGAGGACGAGCTTGGCCAGGCAGAGGTGAATGGTGGTGAATGGGGATGGTTCAGGCCTTCTTTCTAGGAGGGAGTAGAGAGCCCTGAGACCAGCCTGATGATCCGTGCAAACAGACTGCATGTGCATGATGAACAGGAGGCAAGAGGACCCCGCGAACAAGAAATTTTGAAACTGACGTAAATTGTCAGTGAATTGAGGTTAGTAGGAGGGGACTACATGAGGGGGGTAAAGATAGATTCCAAGTCAGACGAAATAAGTTCTGTGGGGCAGGACATGCAGAAACAATAAAATGATCTGCCAGGGCACTACTGTTTGTAGATTCTGAGGACAAGGTAGAAGCAGGATGTATGGAGCTGCGGGTCTATTAGCTAGGTGGCTATCACAGGGAGATGTCCAGATAAGATGAAGTTGTCGACAGTTGTGGACACAATGGCCTGATGATCAATGGTGGGGTCATGGTCCGCTGGGAGACCGGAGGAGATACCCGAGAGCTGGCTCTCAAATTCCACACTGTAGAAGTCAGTATGCTAGATAACAGCAGCACCACCCTTGTCAGCAAGCTTGATGAAAAAGTCAGTACTGGATCTGACAGCATGGAGTGTAGTCAGTTAAGAGGGAGATTGGTTCAAATGGTTAAGGGGGACACAACACTAAGGCAACCACTGTCACGTCAACAGTTCTCAATGTACAGGTCGTGTACAGGTAAAAAGGCCAGAGGGAGGGGTCCAGGTGGAGAGAGAGTGTCGAAGGCAGTAAAAGGCATTGGTGGTAAGGGGAGAGGACTCCTGTTCAAAGAAATAGGCATGGAAGTAGGGTTGATGGAAGAGTTCAATGTCATGTCGAGCCTGAAATTGAGGTGTGAGCACAGACATTTATTGAATAGCATTCAATAATATTCAGCATCAGAGACTGAAAGGTCAGAAGGAAGAGTAAATACTAAGTGGTGGGGTCAGCAGAAAAGAGGGGAAGGGAGGGACGGAGGATTGTGGGTACCTTGGAGTTGTATCAGCTTGCATTCATTAATGCCTGAAAGGAAGAGAAGTTTTCTGTTAGAACATCGAATGAGCTAGACAATTAAGTGGAACACCTACATTCTGTCTAACTTCATGCAGCCAGTTGCCTGCCACTTCAACAAAACACCATGTGCCCACCTGAACATTTCTGTCACAGGCCTGCTACAGTGTTCCAGAGAGCCTCCGTGTAAGCTTGAACAATGATATCTCATCTTCCAAATGGGGACCTTGCCATTTCTGGAACTCAACACTGACATCAATAACTTTAGAGTCTGATTCCATCTTTGTGATTTTATCCACCCCATGTCTGTTGTGACATGGGTCATATACCTACTCCTCGGGCTATTATCACATTACATGGGTTGATTTCAGTACAGGTCACACATTTTCTCATAGTTTTAGCTCTTATTAATCACTTATTCAGCTTTTCTTCTGTCTTGACTTGCTATCCATAATGCGCTTGCTTATTTATTCCCTTTAAAACTCTATTTCTAAGGGGTTCAATCTCCACTAATCCATCACCACTCCCCAACTTTGTCTTCAGCATAAATACCATTTTTCCTCACTGCTAACAATCAATTCTGATAACGAGTCATCGGACTCAAAACATTAACTCTGCTTTCTTACCACCAATGCTGTCAAACCTACTAAGTTTCACCAGCAATTTCTGTTTTTATTACAAAAAGCAAGCTTATGTCACATAATTAAAATAGTAAGGCTTTGAGTTTATTAAATTTTACTAACATGGAGAATAAACTTCATTCAGAATTTCACTGCAGCTCCTTCCATTACAGCACCATAAAGCTAGCAAACATTTGATAGAAATCTAGACTATATGCAGACACAACATCTGAACTTTAGATTTAAGGTCAGGACCAGTTCAGTGTCTCAACTCTCCAAGTTAGAGCCTAACAACAACACAATTTTCAAAGAAAACATCAGTTAGTGGCCTGATCCAATTCAGGGTTGCAGTCAGCATGGGATAAGGCAGACCCAATTTAAAAGAGCAAGCACCCTTGCATTTCTTCCTTGTCAATACGCTTTTCAGAAGCAGCTGCTAATAGCTTTTCAACCGGTTCCTTCAACCTGTGCTTCAAAAAGAAAGGAATATGACATATTGGACAGAATAAATAGTGAGAGACATAATATAAAAAGGTATTTAGCATCTTCAAAAATGGATAAATCACCAGGCTCAAATTAAAACGTATGTCAGGCTGCTAAGGAATGCAAAGGAAAAAAATAACAAAAGCTAGGACCAACATTTCCCAATCTCTCTTGCTTCAGGCATGGTGGCAGAAAACTAAGAGATTGCTAAAGCTGTACTGTTGCTTTAAAAGGGAAAAGGTGATTCTATGAAGAAACATAGGCCAGCCACCCTAACCTCAAAGATGGGCAAATTATTGGAAAAATTCAAAAAGATGGTATAAAACCACGAATTTAGATTAAAGATTAATCAAGGACATTCAGTATGGATTTGTTAAGGTTGTGTCTGACTGGCTTAATTGTTGTTTTTAAAATAAGGAACAAGCGTCATATAAACATGTGAAATAGGTGCAGAGGTACAGCACTCCACCTTTCGAGTCTGATCTATCATTCAATAAAATCATGTCTGATCTGTTTGTGCTTCGAATTTCACTTTCTCCATCTAACCTTGAAAACCCTTGATTCCCTTCCCCAATAAGAATCTATTCATTTGTCTTAAAAATAAAAATGATCACATTTCCATCACCTCCTGAGGCACAGTTCCAAAGTTACACCAAAGAAAAAGATTCCACTCTTTGTCCAGAAGTAGTAAATCCTACATTTTAAAAGTTTAAAAAAATTTAATTCCAGACTGACTCAAACAAGGAAACATCCTTTACATGTTCAACTTTTCAAGACCATTCAGTATCTTATAACTTTAATCAAGTCATTCTTCACTCTTCTAAACTTGAACTGAGACAAGCACATCCTGTCAAAGATATCGTCTTAAGATAATAGTCATTTCAAATATCAATTTAGTAAATTTGCTCTGAACCATCTCCAGGGCACGTAGATCCTTCCTTAACTAAGGAGACCAAAGCTGCACACAGGAAAGCAAAAGATAACGGTCAATAGGTATTTTTGGTCAAAGGCTGGCCCTAGTGGGGTCATGAAAGTGTCAGTAACGTACTTTGCTGTTTTTGATACATAAACGTGTACAAATGATTAAAAGTAGGGGAGATAAAGAAAACCTTTTCAAATTACGTTAAATTTGGCTCTATGGTTCAGAGTGAGGCATAAAGTTATCAATAGACTGGTCAAATATATATAACTGTGGCAAATGGGGAATTCAGTCCAGAAAAATATGAGGCAATCCACTTGTGGGACTCAAACAACGAAAGGTAATACACAATAAATGGTATAAAGTGCAATGCAAAGAGGAATAGAAAAGTCTTGGTGTGAATGTTGACAGATTCCCAGATGTTGCCAGTCAGGTATACAGTTGTTGTTACAATTACCTAATTCATGTGCTTTCGTGTGTCAGTGTTTAGGAACTAAAGTTTAACAGTCAAAAAGGGAATAAATGTAATTAAGAAAGTCTGGACTGTATTACAATTGAAAGATCAGTACCATGCTGCCTTAGGTGGATAACAGCGAGACAGGTTAGAATATCAAACAAGAGGGCTTAGCTAAAGAGCTGGAGAGATGTCTGCAATGCTTGCAAAAAAAAAAGAAATCCAGAAAGATTATGTTGGAAATTAGAGCTAAACTGTTAGTTTAAAAGCATTCAGCAAACAAGGAAACATTGATCTAATGAAGTTAATTATGGATATTATAACGAAGAAACTGTAAATGAGGGACAGTTAATCTAAAATGATGTCAGCTTACACAAGCTACATAATCATGGAGACAATAAGATAGCCAAATTAAATGAAGATATATAGACCTGTGTAAGGAAACCTACTAACTCCATCACTGACCATACAAATTTGATTGAGACTTAATCTCAGTTTAAACTTGGTGAGGGAAATGTGTGGATGATTGCTAGTTTCAAACAAGTGGAATGATCTGCAGCAGTGCTGCACAGAGTCTTGTCGCAGAAAGTATCCAGCAAATTAGCTTGGAAGAGCTGAAAAGTAACCTTAACAAGGGACTGAGTCAAGACACGATAAATGAAAGTTTGACCTCATAACAGGTGGAGTTCAGGAGTTTGGCATACATATGCTCAAATCTCCATAAAAATAAATAACTTTTGAGATATTGTACCATTCAAGAAAGTTCTTGCTAACAGCAAGAAGGAAATTTAGGAACTTAGGATGTGAATATACAATAAAGTTGTGGTTTGTTTTGCAAGACATGAAATCTTCTGGCATTGTTCTAATGGTTAAAATGAGCAATTCAGACTTCTCTTTAAATGTTAATGCATCATAACATGGTCAAGGTGGCATGCAAACATTTTCCTTCGGACAAGGTACAGAGTATCACAGGAGGGACATGACAATAGAACTGTACAAGATACAAGTTAGACCATTGGTAGAAAAAGGCATACAGTTCTGGTCACATTACCAAATAGCTGTTATCATACTAGAAAGGTTGCTGGAGATTTTCCAAGAATGAAGAACTTAACTATGCTAAAAAGATTTGATAGGCCGGGCATCCATTTTTGGGATTAGAATAGGCGGAGGGAAGAATAATTAGGGTGTGTAAAATTATGAGAATGGGCACTGTTCTGTTAGCGGGAAGGTCAATAAATCAGAAGGCAATAAAATAAAGAGATTGCTGGAAGAATTCGAGGATAGTTAAGGATTTACTTTTTCATCTGAGGGGATGGAACTCATTTCCTCAAAGGATGGTAAAGGTAAAAAGCAAACACTCGCTATGTTTAGAAAACAATCTGGTATGCACTTCAAGTCTGAAAAAAAGAGAAAATACAAGTCACCATAGTCCCACAGACAGCTCATGAATAAGAGATGACTGGTACTGAGTTCAACCGAGTGTCACAATGAGTCTGGACAGTGGAGAGATTGAGAAGGTGAGGCCTTCATGGTAACCTCAGCTAGTATGGGAATTGAACCCACACTGTTAGCATCAAGCCAACTGAGCAAACCAATCATCAGCTTAAGATGACGTAACCCAGAGGGCCACGGACCATGACCCAGAGGGGATGATTAGACTGGATTGTTTCAACCAGTATGGATATGTTGGCCTGAATAGCGGCATTCTGTAATTTTTTTCCACGTTCCCATAATTCTTGATATTATATGAGAAAGTATCAAATAAGTTTTCCTCGATTAGAGGTGTATACACGTATTCTTTGTTAAAGTAAATACATTTACTTATTAAAATCTACTTGGCACTGTTCAAATATTGTAAATGATCATGGAAGTCTTGCCCCTTCGACCATATTGGATTATATATCATGATTTGGAGATGCCGGTGTTGGACTGGGGTGTACAAAGTTAAAAATCACACAACACCAGGTTATAGTCCAACAGGTTTAATTGGAAGCACACTAGCTTTCGAAGCGACGCTCATCACCTGATGAAAAAGCGTCGCTCCGAAAGCTAGTGTGCTTCCAATTAAACCTGTTGGATGGTGTTGTGTGAGAATTATATATCAGCATTCAGAAGACATCTACGATACTTGTCCATTTTTATCATAAATATATGTGATGGGCAACTTAGCAAAATGCATACTTATTCATAAGAAAGGAAGATAGCATGTTAGGCACAACTACAAAGCTGTAGATTCAAGAGGATTTTCATGAATTTCAGCACTGATGTAGATTTGTAAATGTAAAGTAACAGGATAAAGACTGAATATCGCTACAAAACATTAAGCTTTCCTCCATACTTCAAAAGAAAATATTAAACTAATCAGAATAAACAATTACATTTGAATGCAATTAATTTGGAAAATAAGAGCTATAATAATAATGCTGGATAAGGCTAGATAATATGTTAAGGGTGGGCCCCCTAAATGCCAGTTCAAATGTCAGTGGTGGGCTCATGTCCACTTAGATGCCCACTTTAATTTTTAAGGGTAATGGTCCTTTAATTAGTATGAATCTCTAAAATGTACACCCACCTCATACAGCTGCCAAACAATGTTAGCTGGAAAGGTGACAAAGTTGACAACTGCAGATAGGCCAAGGAGATGGCACTCAGAGATGGGGCCAGGCTGACAGGTCCTCTGCATCAGGGGGCATGATGGGCAAGGAGTGGGGGTGGAAAAGCAAAGCTGACTTCCAAATGAAACTATTGGTAAAAGGCACCTCATCTATCAACTGGCCATCAACCTGCAAGATTAACTTTGTCACGCTGCACATTGACCACTGGTCTCTCCCACTACTTTTTACATCCAAGCACCAATAGATTTAACTGACCCCTTAAAGACCTCATGGGTCATGTTGGGTGACCTCCTCTGTTGCTTATCAAATCAATGCAGGGGCAGGAGCTGACAACAGATACGCAGAGGGCACAATGCTCTAACTTTCTGGTCTACCCTGCACACACATGGACTACAGCCATTTATGGCTTGAAGGAGGGATGTTCAGCTTACTGATTCTATAACAGTTTTCTGTAAAGAAATTCAGTTAAGCCAATTTACCCAAATTATCCCCCTCGTCTTGCAAATTTATTTCCCTCAAAGACCCATTCAGTTTCCTTCTGAAATCACTGATAACCTTCACTTCAACCACCCTGACTGACAGAAAGTCCCACGTCATTGCTACTACATGAAAAGTCTTTACTCTCACACTTCCGTATTTCTTGCTCCAAACCTTAAATTTGCATCTCTTAATAAAGATAAGCTGATGATGACAGTTTTTTCCAAGTCTACCTTGGAAAGTCTGTCACAATCTTGTCTCAATCATTACTCAATCTTTTGTTCCAAGGAGAACAAAGTCTGTCCAAATTAACCTTGTTGCTTAAAACCCTTTGTCTCTGGATGAAGTCTGGTTAATCCCCTCTGTGCTATCACAAATAACAGAACATCCTCAAGCTGCAGTGGCCAGAACCAAATGTGATACACTGTCCAAGCCTGCACCCAACCTTCTCCTCCTTTAAAGATGAACAATTGTTATTGTTTTTTCCTGTTAGTCTTTAATCCCATTTTAAACAGTGTAGTTTCCTTCCCAACCCATTGATGTTTGCCCTCTTAGATTAATCCTTTCTCCTCTCCTTTACTAATGTTATCCTTGGGAGAAAGTAAGGACTGCAGATGCTGGAGATCAGAGCTGAAAATGTGTTGCTGGAAAAGAGCAGCAGGTCAGGCAGCATCCAAGGAGCAGGAGAATCGACGTTTCGGGCATGAGCCTGAAGAAGGGTGGGCGGCACGGTGGCACAGTGGTTAGCACTGCTGCCTCACAGCGCCGGAGACCCGGGTTCAATTCCCGCCTCAGGCGACTGACTGTGTGGAGTTTGCACGTTCTCCCCGTGTCTGCGTGGGTTTCCTCCGGGTGCTCCGGTTTCCTCCCACAGTCCAAAGATGTGCAGGTCAGGTGAATTGGCCATGCTAAATTGCCCGTAGTGTTAGGTAAGGGGTAGATGTAGATCTCGATGTAGATGTAGGGGTATGGGTGGGTTACGCTTCGGCGGGGCGGTGTGGACTTGTTGGGCCGAAGGGCCTGTTTCCACACTGTAGGTAATCTAATATTCCACTTGGCTCAGCTCAATCCCAACACCATACTCAACAGTGATATGAAAATACATAGGCCAACAAAAGTTCTCATGAATATACTTTGTCAATTCCTCACCAATCAATCGCACTACTTTAATATTATTCCAACTGATTTGAGAGTAATTATGAAACCACATTATAGTTTATACACAGCTTCATGAAGATTTGCTATCTTCACTCTCTCTCTCACCATTTGGAAGCCTATAGGGTACCTCGATAAAATGACTATATGCTTTTGGAAAATTCTCTTGAAAGCTCGAAAGTGTTCAATGACCAGTAAAAATAATCAATATAGTTAGCAGAGGTAAAAAAAAATTAGCTCTCACTTAACCACCATTATGTTCGCATTACTAGTTTCAGGGGAATTGTTTACATTTATTCATACTGAATGCAAATCATAGCTGGAAGCAATAACCTAATGCAAGACAAGTATTGCTCCACAGAGTTCTGTTAGGACCATACAAACAAAATCTAAGTTTCCCTTTAGGCAAGATATTGTGGTTCTGAACTATTAACCGCTTCATAGTTTGGCCAGCTGTTTTGTTGTTAGTATATTGATTTTTACAAATGCTGATTAACAATTTGTTTTACAAGACTGATTTTAAACATGGTGTGAAATCCCTGTTTTAATAATAGGATTTTAGAAAATTGTATTTTTAATGGGCATAATTTCAAGACTCATCTCCTGCAGATCAAGTTCACGTCATTTTTTTTCTCCAGCATTAACATTTCATAATCCTGTTCTGCCTGTTAAATCAAAAAATTAAAAGCTCTGTCTCTTTAGGGTGCAATTACAAAGGGTCAAAATACCAGAAAATCTGATTTTTTTTGTCATAGGAGAAGAGGACAAATCTACTGAGCTTATATGTTTTTAACAAGGGCGCAAATATTTTTCATAAAATTCACCCATTTCTGTTCACGCTCACTGTGAACATGAAACTCACTTTTCCTTCACCAAAGTAAATACAAAACTGAATCAATTATTTTCAAGGTATTGTTAAGAAGATATGGGTGCACTGTACCTTTCAGAGAGTTAAAAGCTAGCAGAACTACCTGACAGCACCAAGTGATCTGAATAAGACACAATGTAAATGTGGTTCAGCAGCTAGGGTAGCTGGTTGCCTGGAGACAAAAACAAATTTGAATTATACCCCCCCACCAAAAAAAAAGTCCAATCAAGTTTGAATTTAGTATATTGATGATATTTAAAGCCAATGACACAATCCAATGCACTGGGGGTTTCCTTTATCCTATCCGCCAATGACTTCTCACATCCCCTCCTGGCTCTTCTAAATTCTCTCTTTAGGTCTTTCCTGGCTAACTGTAAATCTCAACCACCTAACTGAGCCTTCACATCTCCTCCTAACATAAGCCTTTTTCTTCCTCTTGACAAGAGATACAACATCCTCAGTAAACCACGGCTCCCCAACTCGACCACTTCCTCCTTGCCCGACTGGTACATGTTTATCGAAGACATGCAGTAGCTGTTTCTTGAAAAACTCCATATTCCAATTGTGCCCATTCCCTGCAGTTTCCTTCCTTGTCCTATGTATCGTAAATGTTACCTAATCGTATCATAATTGCCTTTTCCCCAGTTAGAACTCTTGCCCTGTGGTATATACCTATCCCTTTCCATCACGAAAGTAAACACAACCAAATTGTGATCACTATCACCAAACTCACCTACCTCCAAATCTAATATCTGGCTGGGTTCATTACCCAGTACCAAATCCAATGTGGCCTCGCCCCTTGCTGGTTTGTCTACACACTATCAGGAAAACCTCCTGCACACACTGGACAAAAGCTGACCCATCTAAAAGTACTCAAACTATAGTATTTCCAGTCAATATATGGAAAGTTAAAATCCCCCATATTATCCACCTTGTTATTCTCGCTCCTATCCAGAATCACCTTTACAATCCTTGCCTCTACATCTCTGGAACTATTTGGAGGCCTATAGAAAACTCGCAACAGAGTGATCTTTCCTTTCCTGTTTCTAAGCTTAGGCCATACTACCTCAGTAGAGGAGTCCTCAAACATCCTTTCTGCCACTGTATACGGTCATTGACTAGCAGTGCCACACCTCCTCTCTTTTACCCTCTTCTCTGTTCTTACTGAAACATATAAATCCTGGAATCTGCAACAACCATTCCTGTCCCTACTGTATCCATGTCCCCAAAATGGCCACAACAGTGAAGTCCCATGTACCAACCCAGGCTGCAAATTCACCCATCATATTCCGAATGCTCCTGGCAGTGAAGTAGACACACTTCAAACGACCTTCCTACTTGCCGGTACACACTTGGGACCTTGAATCCATATTTCTGACCTCACGACTCTCAACTGCCTGGACATTGGAACTACAATTTAGGTTCCCATCCCCCTGCTGAATTAGTTTAAACCCTCCGTAAGAGCATTAGCAAACTCTTCCCACCCACCCCCAGCATATTGGTTCCCCTCTGGTTCAGGTGTAGACCTTACTAAAGGAATCCACTGCCAGTATGGAACAACCAGAAGGAGCAACTTTCCAACATTAGTGATGCCTCAAAAATGTTAAAACATTTCTTGGTTCACTGAAAGCAATGTTAATATTTTAAATTTAAGATAGTCATTGATGAAAAAGACAGGACTCATAGTGATGCCCAATGTATGGCTGATGGATAAAGAGTGAACGGAGAAATCAGAAGCTTTTAAACACTGAGTGCCATGAGTATAAAGCATGCCTTAAGAGAACAAATGTACATTATCACTGCTAAAAGTAAAGTGAAAAACATTTGAAAAACAAAATTTAAAACCATTAGAGAAAAGGTTTAGGATGAGGCCCTGCGGATGGCTCATTAGAAGATCAGACACAAGCTCATAGGACCTTTTCCTGTGAAAGTGTATGAGTGAATTTTACCACAGGTGACAAGATATCAGGTTAGGACCAAATAGCTGTACTGAACTTAAATTTATGTTTCCTGCTCACGCAGCCGCTTTCCATTTCGAGTGACCCTCATGAAGCTATTCCTGTGGGGCAATGGATTGCTCTGTCATCAGCAAATTCCTGGCAAGTCTGGAAAATCTCACAAAACTAGGGTCTTAAATAGCTCAACTGTTTGTCAACTTCAGTGAATGGGCAGCCAGGTTGCCTGTGGTCCTGCCCCTGCAAAGTTTCCATGGTGGCAAGTACATCTCAGAACTCCCATTCCCCAGTCTCTTTCAGTGGAGGTAATGTGACAAACCAAAATAGCAACATAAGCAAAATAAACTGCTCGATCCAAGCATGGTTCTCTCCCTCTGTCTCGCATTGGAGAAACCACTGTCACAATGTTCGTCTTTTTACAAGGTTACTATACCCTTGAGCTTTCTTTCTAGACGGGGGTAATTGGCCAGGCTCCAACTAGGCTAGGTTTGCAAGGTTTATTGGGGTGCTCTTTGTTTACCCCTAACAGATAATGGCTCTGGCCTAAGGCTTTCATGCATTTCAAACAAATGTAAAATCAAAGGGGAGTGGCCAGCTAGCTGTGTAGCTGGCCTTCATTTCTGATTCAGTTCTGCTGCAGTGTGTGAGAAGAAATGCTGCTGAGGCAAGTCCAGCCGGGTACACACACACACACACTCTCTCTCTTTCTCTCTCTCTCTCTCTCTCTCTCTCTCTCTCACACTCACACTTCAAGCCTGTAAAGCCCTATTGTTTCATTTTTACTCTTTGTGTTTCGGGGTGTGTTTTTTGGGACTGTTGCAAGTATATTTGGAACAGCATCGTTAGGTCGGGATAGTCTGTCAGGTTTTGGATAGGATAAGTTATCCATAGTCTGTTTTTTCTCTTTGTGTTTCATTCTGTAATTTTGTAAATAAATTTTTGTTTAAAACTTGGCAGTTGGATCAGCTAATTCACTCTGGGAATATCCACTATACACTTACCTAAAACAAATAGCAAAGTTACGGTCTGGGCTACCTGCTTAAAAATGTTTTGAGGGGTCAGGCCTGGTCCATAACAGACTGGGGCTCTTTGAGGGATTTGTGCAGCAAGTGGTGCTTAGTGTCTTTTATTTCGGATGTTGATTTGATTGGTTTAAACAGCAGTCAGATGGCAATGGCTCTTTCAGTCACCAGGCGATTCTGGAGGTGCAAGAAGTTGGGGGGCAAGTTGGCTCAGTGGTTAGCACTGCTGCCTCACAGCACCAGGGACCTGGGTTCAATTCCCGCATTGAGTGACTGTCTGCATGGAGTTTGCACATTCTCCTTGTGTCTGCTCCGGTTTCCTCTCACAATTAAAAGATGTGCTGGTCAGGTGAACTGGCCATGCTAAATTGCTCAGTGTTAGGTGTGTTAGGGGTAAATATAGGATAGGGCAATGTGTCTGGGTGGGTTACTCTTCAGAGTACACTCGGTCAGTGTGGATTTGTTGGGCCGAAGGGCCTGTTTCCATACTGTAACCTTGGGGTTTTACAGAAGGCAAATAAGACCAAGCTGTGGGAATTAGTAGACAACCAGGAGTTGAAGCTAAGTCCTAACATGAGGACAGATGAGATGATTTCAGCAGTAGCTCAGCATTTAAATTTGCTGGAAACCCCATCAGGATTTGTCGAGATAGCCAAACTTCAACTGCAAATGAAGAAGCTTCAGTTAAAAGTAGAAATGAAACAGTTTGAGTTACGATTAAAATTGGAAAAGAAGGAAAAGAATGAAGGGCTTTAGCAGAAGAGACAGAAAAAGAGACAGTTTGAACTTCAGAAAACGACACTTAGAAAGGAAAGTCAGCTTAAAAGGATGGAGATGAAGACTGAAGATAAGCTTCGTGAGGAAGTAGGGTGAACTCATGTGGAAGAGCAGAGAGTTAAAACAGCAAACTTAGCAGCTGAAGTGGCTGATGATTATGAGTTGGTCCGTAAAACACGGTTTGGCTTCCAGAATCAATTTCAGTCCATGAGGGACAGAAATTGGGGAAAAAGAGAAATTCTCACGTGAAAAGGGAAAGGTAGGTCTTGGTGAAGACCATAAGGAGAGCTTACCATTGGCTAAAAAAGAAACCCTTGAAGGGGACAAAGAAGGTAAAAACCTCTGCTGTTTTCATTGCAATAAAGTAGGCCACATGAAATCAGTGTTGGTGGGCAGGAAAAAGCCAGATGTAGGAAAACAGGACAAGTCTGGAAGGTTTGTTGGAATGGTAACAGAAAGCACAGTGGAAGCTAGAAAACTGCATCAGACTGTACAGTCTGATCGGAGGTTGGTTAAGGAGAAAGTGCTGGATCTGCTCAGAAAATATACCTGGAAAGGTAAAGTTTATTCACATAGGCCAGGCGTAGCAGGTAAAGAGGTTACAATATTAAGGGACACAGAATCCTCTTAGTCTGTGATGCTGAAAGATGAGGAGATATGTATTCCTGAAGGATTATTGCCAGAGAAGGTACTGGTAATGGGAATTCATTGTGAGACAAAAAGTACTCAATTATGTCAAATGAGGCTAGAGTGTCCTGAAAAGAGTGGAGAATTTGTGGTAGGAGTACTGGACCAACTCTCAGCTCCAGGAACACAATTTATCCTTGCAAATGATATAGCTGATTCACCGGTAACCCACCGCCTACTGTGGTTGAAAAGCCAGTGGAAACTTTGGTAACTGAAGCAATGCAGGATTTTTACCGTGGAGTCTTCCCAGATTGTGTAGTATAGAGGTCACAGAGTCACAATTGAAACAGAAGAAATCAAAAGGGTATAGATTAAGAAGCTGAAGTGGTATTAGCACAGACTGTGTTCAATCAGACAGTTGAGACAAAACAGGAGCAAATAGGTAATCATGCAAATATCTTTAACTCTGCAAAACTCATTGAGTTACAGCAGAAAGATGAAAATTTAAAGCAATTGTATCAAAAGGCGCATACATAGTAGGAATCTGATTGCATCCCTCAGTGATATTACTGAAAAATGAGGTCTTAATGAGGAAATGGAGACCTTCACATATTCAAGCAGATAAGAAATGGGCAGACATTCATCAAATTGTCTTGCCAGTGGCATACAGAGGGAGGTATTATGAGTGGCGCATGAGCCACCACCTAGAGGTCATTTAGGAGGGAGGAAAACAGGCTAAAATACAAACACATTTTTACCGGTCTGGACTACACAAGGATGTAGTTGAATTTTGCCAGACATGTCATACATGTCAGGTAATTGGAAAACCACAGGTGATAATAAAACCTGCACCGTTAATACCTATTTCAGCATTTGAAGAACCTTTTACAAGAGTCTTAATTGATTCCGTAGGTCCCCTACCTCAAACAAAAAGTGAGAATCAGTATTTGTTAACATTAACAGATGTATCGATTAGATTTCCACAGGCCATCCCATTATGCAATATCACTGCTAAAAGTATTGTAGAGGAATTACTCAATTTTGTTTTTTACTAGATACAGACAATCAATAGAGATACAGTTGGATCAAGGGTCAAACTTCACATCCAAATTATTCAAGGAAGTTATGGAGTAGCAGGTAAACTTAGGAATAATTGCCAGGAATTATTCTGGCAATTAGGAATAAAACAATTCAAATCTACTTCATACCATCCAGAATTGCAGGGAATGCTAGAAAGGCGGCATCAAACATGAAGGACCATGTTTAGGGCTTATAGTCAGGACTATCCAGATGACTGGGATAAAGGAATTCCATTTGTGCTTTTTACGATTGGAAATGCACCAAATGAATCGACCAAATTCAGTCCATTTGAATTAGTTTTGGGGTATGAAGTGAGAGGACCATTAAAATTGATTAAGGAGAACTTAGTAAGTCAGAATTCACAGACCAGGCAGATCCAAGATGGCAGCGATCTAGAAAGAATACATTAGAGCTTTGCGTCACATCGCAAGCAGGACAAAGTCCAAACCCACCCTACCCAGACCACCGCGATATTGTGGGACTCTGGATAGGTCGTGGAGTCCCAGGAAACTGATAGAGAACAACTTACCTCGGGTTTCACCACCCAGGGATGCAGAAAAAGGGAGCAGGTACGTCAGAGGCTGGGTCCGCAGTCTAGCCTGCTGCATCCTTGAACTCTATTTCCTACCAGGTCCTGGTAAAGGTGTTCGCCAAATTGTTGGGGAAGCAGATAGAGGAGAAGCTGGCCCTGATCTCTATCATGCTGCAAAAGCATGAACAGCAGCTGGGAGATCTCAAGAAAAGGACAGATTAGGTAGAACGCAGAGTCACAGCTGTGGAAGCTAATACCGGTTCCTCCAAAGATAGGATCCAGACCCTGGAGACAGGTCCATAATTTGCTTTACCAGGTTGATGACCTCGAGAACAAGGGCAGGAGAAAGAAATATACAGATCGTCGGTCTGCCAGAGGGTAAGGAAGATGAGTGACCAGTGGAATTTATTGAGGAATTTATTCCTTAACTTGGAGGCTGGAATGGGAAGCTTGGAGATTGAGGGGGCTCACCAGGTCACGGCGCAGAGATCAGTTCTGAACCAAAGTCCTCGTCCTACATTGGTGCGATTTCATCACTGTAGAGATATGGAGAGAATCGTGGAAGCTTCTAGAATCCAAGCGAAGTATCTGAAGGCCCTAGTTTACAAGGGTTGTAAGATCATGTTCTTCCAGGACTTCTCAGCAGCGGTGATCCAGAAAAGAAAATCCTATGCTGGCTTCAAGAAAAGACTGAGAGATCTCAGGCTTCAGTACTCTGAGATATCCGGCGGCGCTGCAGATCACCTTCAATGGATCTGTACATCTCCGACATGTCGGAGAAGGCAAGAGACTTTCTGGACAAATTAACTTAATCTGAACAATTTAGTATGTACAATTAGTGTTGTTTGGGAGGGTCTCCACTTTTCTTTAAAAAAAAAAGGAAGGCCGGTCGGGGTTTTCATTTCCTTTTTTTATTGGTAATAATCTGCTATAAATTATGCTTAGGAGTGGATGGGATGTTTACTTTCAATTTCTAAGTTAAGTTACACCAAAGGATGGGTGGGGCACTTATTTTTTTAAACAAAATTTCTTTGTCACATTATTATTCCATGATGTATTTTCTTTCTGTCTTTGCTGCTTGTGTTTGTGGTGCGGTTCTAGCTTGAAGTGAAAATGGTTCGGATGGCTACATGCTGACATATGGGCAGTTTACGCCCGGTTCAGGTATTAAAATAGGTAAAAACAATGACTACAGATGCAGGAAACCAGAGTCGAGATTAGAGTTGTGCTGGAAAAGCACAGCAGTTCAGGCAGCATCCGAGGAGCAGTAAAATCTTGTAGAGAGAGGAGGCACCACTCTAATCTAGACTCAGGTACTTGAATTCCCTGGTTGCTGTATTCGCAGCGTAATGGGAAGTTAGGTTTTGGGATGTGTAGATGACCCTTTTTGGCAGGGGGTGAGTTCCCCTACACAACACCCATTGGCACTTTATATGTTGGTTTGTGTTTTGGCTTTTGTTGTATATAGTTTTTGATAGCTTTGTAGGTTTGTTAACTGTCGTGGTTTTAGTTTATGTAGTTTTATGCTCGATGGATCTTGCAATGCTAAGGCTTAGCGATTGGTAATTCGAGTTCGCATCTCTCGAATCTAAATGTTACTACAGAAGGTTATGTCTAATGGCTCAATTAAACAGTGTACCTGGAACATCAAGGGTAGTCACTCACCAATTAAGAGGACAAAGGTACTTTTGAGTCTTAGGAAGGAGAAGTGTGCTTTATTACAGGAGACACACTTGGATGATAGGGAGCATTTGAATCTACGGCAGAATGTCTTTGATTGGGTTTACTTTTAATCTTTTAATACCAGTAGTCGGGGAGTGGCTACATTGGTTAGAAGGAATCTGCCATTTAAGTTACCAGACACACACAGGAGGCTTGTAATACTCAAAGTCCTGATAAAAGGGGAAGAATATGATGTTTTAAATGTTTACTGCCCTCCAGCCCATCCCAGGTTTCTGGTAGATGTGTTCTCGGAATTGATCAGTCTCGAGTCTTGACATATCATCATGGGGGATGTTTTAATTGTCTTATGGATCCAATGGTAGACAGGTTGCCCAAAAGCCCCCCCAATACTCTCTGTACAAACTAAACAATTAGTGGGTGTGTGGGGGATTAGGGTTGGTGGACACTTGGAGGCGTCTCCACCCTAAAGGCAGGGATTTTATGATTTTTTGCAATCCACATTGATGTCACACTAGGATTGATTTTTTTCTGACCCCCATGGACTTGGTGGCATCTTGTACAATCTGCGATCCCATTGCAGATTAAGGACATTACAGTGGGCATGGATCCCTTTATCCTTAAGGATAATAAGTTTGTGGAGTACTTCTCTAAGGAATTTATGGCATTCCGAGACATTAATTCAGGCTTAGCTCATAGCCTGTTCATCCTTTGGGAAACAATCAAAGCCTATGCCAGGGATTTAGTTATTTCCTACTCTGTCAGTAACAAATGGCAGAAGGGCAAGCAGCAATGTCTCCTCGAAGCATGGTTGAAGGTAGTCGAGAAGGTTTACTTTGACAGGCCCTCGTTGGCCAAGCTACAGAGAATTATGGTGCTGCGATTTGCATTGAATTTCATGCTCGCGCAGACAGCAGAGAAGGTGCTTAACTTTCGCAAAACAAAGGTTGTATGGGCATGGTGACAAAACAGGCAAGTACCTAGCTTACGTTGCCAGGAAAAAGAGTGCCCCTCAAGACATTACGTCGTTTAGGGAAGATGCGGGGAACCTAACGTGTGATTCTAAAAAGATTAATGGGGCATTTCAGAGATTTTACTCTGAATTATACCAACCTGAGGGGTGTGAGAAGGGGTGGGTCAAGATCTTTTTCAAGGATCTGAAACTTCCAGGTGTGACCCCCGAACAAGAGTCTTTTCTCAATGTCCCCTTATCAGAGCAAGAGGTACGGGAGGCTATGAAGCAGCTTCAGAGTGGAAAGAAGTTTAGTCCTGATGGGCTTCCCAGCAGATTTTATTCGGAATTTACAAGGATATTGTCAGGGCGAAAGCTCAACATGTTCAATGACTCAGACAGTCATGATCGTCTCCTGCCATCTAAAAGAGACCAATATTTTGCTTAGTCTGAAAAAAGGGAAGGTCCTGGAGGACATTGCTTCTTACAGGCCCATTTCAATCTGAAATGTTGACTTTAAAATCCTCTCTAAGAATCGTGCGTTCAGGCTGGAAACTGTGTTACCTTTTATCATCAGAGGTCCAGACTGGCTTCATAAATGGCCGCAGATCCTCCAATAATGTTAGGAGGCTGATTAATGTAATTCAAGCGTGTCAACAACAGTCAATACAGGAATAGGTGATTTCTCCAGATGGAGAGAAGGCATTTGACCAAATTGAGTGGCCATTACTTTTTAATACTATAGAGCGGTTTGACTTGGGTGAAGCCTTTATAAGATGGGTAAAGGTTCTCTAAAGTGATCCTCTCACAGCGGTCATCACCAATGGCGTACGATCAAGGAGTTTTAGTACTTTTAGGGGCAGTTGACAGGGCTGTCCCCTTTTGCCATTGCTTTTTACATTGGTGATTGAACTCTTGGCGGAGGCCATTCGTAAGGATCCCAATATATTGGCTCGAGAAGTGGGGTCAAAATTACATAAGATTTTTTTGTATGCAGACGATGACCTCATTCTTTTGTCAAATCCAGCAGTTTCGGTGCCTCGCCTGGTGCAATGCATCAACTTGTTTGGCATCTTTTCAGGGTGCAAGATTAATTTTGTAAAGTCAAAGGCAATGCCTATGGGTGATCTTACCACAGTGCTCGGTCTTGAGGGTGAATCTCGATTCCCATTTAAGTGGTCACGTTGGGGTTTTATGTATTTGGGCTTATTCATCACTCCAGGTTTTGATCGGTTGTTTAAAGATAATTTTGTTCAATTATTCGACAAAATCAAACAAGACCTTCAAAGATGGGAGGCGCTTCCAGTCTCATGGTTAGGTCGGATAGCTCTTAAGATGGATATTCTCCCTTGGTTGTTATACCCTATACAAATGCTCCCCCTGATTTTTGATAAGCAAATGTTCAGGAGACTGAACAGCTGGCTCAGTTCTTTTATTTGGCATCGCAAGCAGCCCCTTATTAAATTGGCAAAACTGCGACTGCCTCATAGACTTTGGGGGGGGGAGGGAAAATTGATCTCGCGGACATTAAAAACTATCAACTGAGCTCGCTTTTATCTTACATGAGTGATTGAGCTTGTGGGGACTCTTTCCAAATGGTTAGATATCGAAATCTCTCAAGCAAACTGCCCTCTTACTAGCTTGCTGCTTTTAGACAAAATGAGGACAGTTAAGGAATATTGCCATAACCTAATAGTTAACAATACTGTTAAAGCATGGAAGGCAATTCAGCAGAGGGAAGACAATATGAGCAAAACATCTTTCCTTACATCTATAGCGGGTACGCCGGGTTTTCAGCCAGGGATGATGGATTCAGGATTCAAACACTGGGCAGCTAGGGGTGTGTGTCTTGCATGGGTGATTTATTTGAGGGAGATGTAACGAAGACTTGATCAGTTAGCACAGAAAGAGCTATCTAGCAGAGACCTCTTCTGTTTTTTTCAAATTAGGGATTTTATTCAAAAAAAGACTACAGTTTTGACTGATGCCTACAAAACGGACATAGATAAGAGGGTGCTCAGTGCTAAGTGTACACTGTCTGTTAGCACTCAATACCATCAATTTGAGGGGGCGGGGGGGGGTGGCCCCTCAAATAACTTTGATCAGCTTTGCAGGGGGTGGGAGAGAGAGCTAAGCGTTGAGGTCTCCTCAGAGCCAATGGAGGATATTTGGGAAAACACAAGATAGATATCAATTTGCAATAGGACCCAACATCCTTTACACTTGAAGATTCTCCACAAGGTCCACTTGGCTCCAGATCATTTGTCAACATTTAAATCAGGACTATCTTCAACATGTCCCATTTGTAAAGTTAGTACGGGAACTCTTACCCATCGTCTCTGGTCCTGTGGCAGGCTTCAAAAATACTGGAGCACTGTGGCAGGTGCGATGGAGGGGATTTTGCGTGTTAGGGTGGAGAAGGACCCAATCTCTCTTGTTCTTGGCCTGCCCAGTGTGTTCCCTGTAGATGCGCATAAGAAAAAACTTTCAACATCCTCACTTTCTGCGCAAGAAAGAGTATCTTGTTAGGTTGGGTATCCAAAAATTTCCCAGGCATGTCGGATTGGTGGAAGATTGTTATGGATCATGTCCCCTTGGATTTTCTTACAAGTATGGTACACCACACGACTGAGAATTTCTACAAGACATGGCGGCCCTTTTGGGAATTCTTGGATACAGATTTGTCTGGTGCACTAATAAGGGCTTTTATATAGCTGTAACGATTGTGTTTTACGAGTCCAATATCCAGAGAGGGGGTGAACTGTGAACGTATGTATATGTGAAAATTAATGCTCTCGATATTCGAGAGCTAGTGTTGTTTTCCAGAGCAGTATTATTAGTATTTCATTAGTTTGTTGTTAGTTATTATTTATTTAGTTAAGTAATTAGTTGGGTTTTTTTTATATTTTTATATATATTTATACATTTGTATATGATTGGGTTTTTAAAAACTTTTTGGTGTTTTTCTTTGTATTGTTTTGTATTTGTTGTAATATTTTAAAAATTTATTTTTCAATAAAAATATAATTTTTTTCAAAAAAACTGGAGAGGTGGCTGGACAGCACTAAAAAGTATCACAGCATGCAATGAAACAGGAAGCAGACAAGAAATCAAAATTTCGCAGTTTTGCTATCGGGGATAAAATATTACTGTTACTTCCAGTAATAGGTGAACCCGTAAGAGCAAGATATAGTGGACCATATCAAATCAAAAGGAAATTGACTGAGATTAACTACTTGAGAGGGACTCCAGACAAGAAGAAATCTCACAGAGTGTGTCATGTGAATATGCTCAAAAGATATTTTGACAGGGAAGGAAAGCAGGAGGAAAAACTGTTCATGATTTCAACACAGAAGGAAGAACCAAGTTCAGAGGATTCTGAATTGGACATTCCTCAAATTAAATTAGACAATGAAGTAGTTGTCAAAATTGGGACAAATTCTTGAATTGCCTTCCTGAGAAAAATTGAAAATGACCTGACAAAGAGTTATTACTATCACATGGGGGGATATGCAGAAATAAACTGGGAAGTACTAACCTAATTGTGCATGATGCAGAAAAAGGAGATGCTGTTCCAATTAAGCAACATCCTTATAGGCATAACCCTCTCAAGGTGGCGGAGGTTCAGAAAGAGATTGAACACATGCTTCAAGATGACATCATTGAAGTGAGTTACAGTGAGTTGAGCTCACCTATAGTAATGGTGCCAAAGTTAGGTAGTATCCAACGGTTACGTGTGGACTATTGTAAAGTCAATGCTGTTACAAAGACTGATGCATATCCAATCCCACGGTTGGAAGGCAGTGTTGAAAAGGTGGGACAAGCAACTTACATTTTTAAGTTGGACTTGTTCAGAGGCTACTGGGAAGTACCTTTATCAGAAAGGGCAAAGGCAATTTCAGCTTTCATTATGCCAAATAGACAGTATCAGTTTAAAGTCATGCCATTTGATAAGAAAAACGCTTCGGCCACATTTCAGAGACTAACTAATAAGGTCATTGCCGGATTACCCAACTGTATTGTGTACATTGATGACCTGGTGACTTTTAGTCTCACATGGAAGGAACATTTACAACATTTATCAGACTTGTTCGATCGACTTCAGAAAGGAGGTCGGTGATAAACCTAGCTAAAAGTGAATTTGCCAAAGTCCAAGTCACCTTCCTGGGCCATGTTATTGGACACGGATAAATGGTCGCACGGGATGTGAAAATGAAAGTAACTGGGGAACTTTCTATACCATCGACAAAAAGAGCAGTACTACGGTCCCTGGGATTGAGTGATTTTACCAAATGTTTGTGCCAAATTTTAGCAGTGTGGCTGCTCTACTCACTGAATTGTTAAAAAGAAAAGCAAGTTTCAGTGGACAGTGGACTGTCAGAAGGTGTTGGACAGTCTGAAGACTGAGTTAACCACTGCCCTGGTTTAGCCACACCTGATTACACAAAGCCTTTCAAGGTGGCTATCGACACAAGTGATGTGGGTGTCAGTGCTGTGTTTCTGCAGGAAGATGATGAGAAGATAGAAAAGCTTATCTAGTATTTCTCAAAGGAAGTTGGACATTCATCAGCAGAAATAGTTAACAGTTGAGAAAGAGACTTTGAGCTTGGTGTTGGCACTACAATATTTTAGTGTTTATATTTCATGACAAGCAACATGAATTCGACTGGGACAACACTACTATTATAGGACAAGCCAAACAAAGAACAGCCAGGGAATTCCTAGAGGAATGGCACTCATCCACATATTCTATAAACAAACACATCGACCTGGACCCAATATACCGGCCACTGCAGCAGACAGCTAGAACTGACAAGCGGAAGTAGACAAACCACTATAAATGCCAGAGGAAAGATCACAGAAGCGCTTCACAGGAGGCTCCCAAGCACTGAGGATGTCACCTAGACAGGGGACGAAATGTCTGCAACACAAATTCCCAGCTCTGCGAATAGAATCACAACGAGCACCTGAGCTACAAATCTTCTCACAAACTTCGAGTGTTTAAATTACCAGCAATGAATCTGAGACAATCGTATACACTGATCATAATCCTTTGAAATTTGTGGACAAATTTAAGGACAGAAATGCCAGACTGTTTAGATGGAGCCTGTTGTTTCAGCCATTCAATTTGAAATTTGTGCATGTGGCAAGTCGAAAAAACGTGATTGCCAATACATTAGTCACCCCTAACAGATAATGGCTCCGGCCTAGGATTTTCATGTCTTTAAAAAAAGATATAATCAAAGGGGAGTGACTAGCTAGCTGTGTAGCTAGCCTACGTTTAGATTAGAGTTTTTGGTTCAGCTCAACAGCAATGTGTGTAAAGAAAAGCTCTGGGGCAAGTCCAGTCAGGTTTGTTCATTCTCTGTCTGTCTCTCTCTGTCTAACTTCAAGCCTGTAAGCTCTGGTTTGTTTCATCTTTGTGTTAAGGGATGTGTTTTTTGGGACTGTTGCAAGCATTTTTGGAACAGCATCATTATGTTGGGATAGTCTGTCAAGTTTTGGATAGGATAGGTTATCTGGGATTCTGTTTTCTATTCTTTGTGTTTCATTCCGTAAGTTTGTAAGTAAATTCTGTTTTTTAGATTAGATTACTTACAGAGTGGAAACAGGCCCTTCGGCCCAACAAGTCCACACCGCCCCGCCGAAGCGCAACCCACCCATACCCCTACATTTACCCCTTACCTAACACTACGGGCAATTTAGATTGGCCAATTCACCTGACCTGCACATCTTTGGAGTGTGGGAGGAAACCGGAGCACCCGGAGGAAACCCACGCAGACACGGGGAGAATGTGCAAACTCCACACAGACAGTCGCCTGAGGTGGGAATTGAACCCAGGTCTCTGGCACTGTGAGGCAGCAGTGCTAACCACTGTGCCACCGTGCCGCCCTTGTTTAAAGCTTGGCAATTGGATCACCTAATTCACTCCAGGAATATCCACTATATACTTAACTAAAACAAATAACAAAGTTAAGCAAGTAGCCCAGACTGTAAAAATGTTTTGAGGGGTCAGGCCTGGTCTATAAATCCACAGAGACTAAGATGGACGTGGTAGATGTCATAGCCTTGACACTTTTCCTGCCTGAAGGGGATGAATTTCATCTGAGATGCTAAGAGCAAGGGGCAGGCTACAGTCTGATATGCGCAGCCTGTGTCTGAGTCTGAGTCAAAGGAACTAGACCTGGTGTGAAATCACCCCAGCACAGACTACAAGAGAAAGAACAGACCTACATCTCCAGATTGTAACAAGGGCAGTCAGGTGGACTTCACAGAATTTGAGTTCCCTGACTGGGATTGTTAATCTGGTTCAATTAAGGAGCCCTGGCTGACAGATATAAACAGGACTGTCAGAGTTTCTGGTCGCTCAGAGCTGGCTTGTGATTTCAAATTAACCTGTTGAACTATAACCTGGTGCAGTGTGACTTTGGACCTTGTCCACCTTAGTCCAACACCGGTCCTCCACATCACATTCATCCTAGGAAGGCAGATCAAGTGTTATACATTAAAAGACACATGGAAAACTTTGAAATTTTTAGACATGAATTGAATTTCTGAATTAGTAGTCATTGGAGAATTAATAATTACTGATACTCATAGCTTACTGTTATTTTTAAGGCAAGCTTAGAAAATGGCTTTAAAACCACAACTATTTTACACAGACAGAATTTTTGAAAACCTGCATGTCTTAACCTACACCAACTGCAAATACACTACAAGCTTTAAAATATATCAACCTCTCAAGAAGAACAAAAGTTGAGAAAAAAAATCAATGAGTTAGCCAAGAATACAATTAGTCATGACCATGTTGAAGCAAATTCATACTTTGTTACTTTTCTAGTTACAACTCATGAAAACACTAGTTTTATGGCTCAGCTACCAGTATTCATTCAGAGTTGATAAGAGCCTATGAAAACAGAATTGCTGTTGATGGATGACACCAAAAAAAATTAAACACTTTGGGTATGGACGAAATAAGAGCTGTCAATTTGGCCAGAGAACCCTCAACAACAGGCAAGGAAAGACGAAATTGCTGCAAAATTATTGTCCAAATTGCAAACAGTTATGTCATTTCAACACATCAAGAGTTTGTGGGACAAAACTGTAACAACCGCAAATTTTATCCGCAAACACAGCAGCTCGGTTGGATTTTGGAAGAAAGTAAAATTTAGCATGGGCTGCCATGTAATCTTGTAACTCTATCGTTACTATGGGAAGCGGTTTTGGAGCATTTTTTTAATTGTGTAGCAAGCTCCAAATGTTCTTGGATCAAAAAGTAAACAAAAACTACGGAATAATAGGATAATGAAAGGCAGTCTTGAATATATACTGTACCTGAACTATGTCTGGACACAACCAAATAATAACAGGTTACTATGACAATATTTGTGAGATCAAATTTCAAAGATGTGGGAAATGTAAATTTCTCAAGATAAGCATTAGTGATGCCACAAAAAGAGTGGATGGACAATAATTGTCGAACGGAGAAAAGAATTCAAAGAAAAAAATTTCTGCCTTCAGAAACCACAAATGAGAGTTTTATTTTCACTATACCATTTTTGCATTATATACATTATACACTAAGAATTTCAATACATAAGAAACAAACAAGAGGCAAAGGTAGAAACTGGACTGCTCCAAATTGATACAGGAAAGCTCAGCATGGGAGATAAGGAAATAGCTGAAGAACTTAATAAATACTTGGTGTCAATCTTCAAAATGGAAGACATGAGTAATATCCCAACAATCAAGGAGAGTCAAGGGGTAGAGTTGAGTATGGTAGCCATTACAGAAGAGAAAGTGCTCGAAAAGCTAAAAGGTCTAAAAATTGATAAATCTCCTGGCCCAGATGGGCTGTATCCTAGAGTTCTGAGGGAGGTGGCTGAAGATATAGCAGAGGCGTTGGTTGTAATCTTTCAAAATTCACTGTAGTCAGGGCACGTCCCAGATGATTGGAAAATCACTGTTGTAACCCCCTTGTTCAAGAAAGGATCAAGACAAAAGATGGAAAGTTATAGGCTGATTAGCCTAACCTTGGTTGTGGGTAAAATTCTAGAATCCATCATTGATAATGATATTTCTAAATTCTTTGAAGTGCGGGTCGGATTAGTACAAGTCAGCATGGATTCAGTAAGGGGAGGTCGTGCCCGACAAACTTGATAAAAATTGTTTGAAGAGGTAACAAGTAGGTTAGACCAGGGAAACCCAGTGGATGTCATCTACCTAGATTTCCAAAAGGCCTTTGTTAAGTGCCTCATGGGAGGCTGCTGAGTAAGGTGAGGGCCCATGGTGTTCGAGGTGAGCTACTGGCACGGATTGAGGATTGGTTGTCTGACAGAAGGCAGAGAGTTGGGATAAAATGGACTTTTTTGAAATGGCAAGTGACAAGTGATGTCTCGCAGGGTTCAGTGTTGGAACTACAGTTGTTCACTTTATATATTAATAATCTGGATGAGAGGACTGGGGATATTCTGGCAAAGTTCGCCAATAATACGAAGTTAGGCAGGCAGGCAGGTAGTTCTGAGGAGGTGGGGAGGCTGCAGAAAGATTTAGACAGTTTAGGAGAGTGGTCTGAGAAAAGGCTGATGAAATTCACCGTGAGCAATTGAGAGGTCTTGCATTTTGGAAAAAAGAACACAGGCATGGGCTATTTTCTAAACGTTGAGAAGATTCAGAAAGCCAAAGTACAAAGGGAGTACTAGTCCAGGATTCTCTAAAGGTTGACTTGCAGGTTGAGTCTGTGGTAAGAAAGCAAATGTAATGTTGCCATTTATCTCAAAAGGGTTGGAATGTAAAAGCAGCAATGCGCTACTGAGAATTTATAAAGCTCTAGTTAGGCCCCATTTGGAATACTGCGTCCAATTCTGGGCCCCAAACCTCAGGAAGGACATAGTGGCACTGAAGCGTGTCCAGCAGAGATTCACACAGGTGATCCCTGGTATGGTAGGTCTAACATACGATGAACAGCTGAGGATCCTGGGATTGTATTCATTAGAGTTTAGAAGGTTGAGGGGAGATCTAATAGAAACTTACAAGGTAATGTATGGCTTAGAAAGGGTGGACGCTGGGAATTTGTTTCCATTAGGTAGGGATACTAGGACCCATGGGCACAGGGGGTCAATTTCTTCAGCCAGACAGTGGAGGGCCTGTGGAATTCATTGCCACGGAACGCAGTGGAAGCCGGGTCGTTAAATGTCTTCAAGGCAGAGAATGATAAATTCTTGATCTCACAAGAAATTAATGGCTATGGGAGAGTGTGGGTAAGTGGCTTTGAAATGCCCATCAATCATGATCGAATGGCGGAGTGGACCGAATGGGCTGAATGGCCTTACTTCCACTCCTATATCTTATGGTCTTTTCCTTACCACCTTTCTTAAATAGTGGTTCCACATTAGCCAACCTCCAGTCTTCCAGCATCTCACCTGGGACTATTGATGCTACAAATATCTCAGCAAGGGGCCCAGCAATCAGTACACTAGCTTCCCAGAGTTCTAGGTTACACTTGATCAGGTCCAGGGGATTTATCCACCTTTATGTGTTTGAAAACATCCAGCACCTCCTCTCTGCCATATGGACATTTCTCAAGATGTCACCATCTATTTCCCCACATTCTATATATTCCATGTCCTTCTCCACGGTAAACACTGATGCAAAATACTTGTTGATAATTTCCCCCATCTCCTGTGGTTCCACACACAGGCTGCCTTGCTGATCTTTGAGGGGCCCTATTCTCTCCACCCTTTTGTCCTTAACGTACTTCTAAAAACCCGTTGGATTCTTCTTAATCCTATTTGCCAAAGCGCTCTCATGTTCCTTTTTTGTCCTCCTTATTTCCCTCTTAAGTGTACTCCTACTGCCTTTATACTCTAAGGATTCTCTCAATCTCTTCTGTCTGTACCTGACATATGCTTCCTTCGTTTTCTTAACCAAAACCTCAATTTCTTTCATCATCAGCATTCCTTCTACCTCCCATCCTTTCTTTTCACTCTAACAGAAATATAGTGTCTCTGGACTTTCATTATCTCAGTTTAGATTAGGTTATATTCCCTACAGTGTGGAAACAGACCCTTCGGCCCAACAAGTACACACCGACCCTCTGAAGAGTAACCTACCCAAACCCATTTCCCTCTGACTAATGCACCTAACACTACAGGCAATTTAGAATGGCCAATTCAGCTGACTTGCACATCTTTGGACTGTGGAAGGAAATCGGAGCACCTGGAGGAAACCCACACAGACATGGAGAGAATGCGCAAACTCACAGGCAGTAGCCAAAGGCTGGAATCGAACCTGGGTCCCTGGCGCTGTGAGGCAGCAGTCTAACCACTGAGCCACCGTGCCGCCCGTTCTGAAAGCTTCCTATTTTCCAGCCGTTCCTTTACCTGCGAACATCTGCCCCCAATCAGCTTTTGAAAATTCTTGCCTCACATCACTAAAATTGGGCTTTCTCCAATTTAGAGCTTCAACTTTTAGATCCGGTCTATCCTTTTTCATCATTATTTTAAAACTAATAGAATTATGGTTGCTGGCCCCAAACTGGCCCCCCACCAACACCTCAGTCACTTTCCCTGCTTTATTCTCAAGAGTAGCTCTCTAGTCGGTACAGCCACATACTGAATCAGAAAGTTTTCTTGTACGCACTTAACAAATTCCACTGCATCTAAACCATTGACACTATAGCAGTGCCAGTCAATGTTTGGAAAGTTAAAATCCACTACCATAATCACCCTATTCTTCTTACAGATAATTGAAATCTCCTTCAAAATTTGGTGCTCAATTTCTCGCTGACTATTAGGTGGTCTGTAATATAATCCCAATAAGATGATCATCCCTTTCTTACTTCTCAGTTTCACCCAAGTAATTTCCCTGGATGTATTTCCAGGAATATCCTCCCTAAGTACAACTGTAATGCTATCCCTTATCAAAAACACCACTTGCCCTCCTCTCTTGCCCCCCTTTCTATCCTTCTGATAGCATTTGTATCCTGGAACATTAAACTGCCAGTCCTGTCCACCACTGAGCCACATTTCTGTAATTGCTATGATACCCCAATCTCATGTTCCTAATCTGTTACGTCTCTTGCACTGAAATAAATGCAGTTTAATTTATCAGTCCTACCTTGTTCCTACCTGACCTGACTGACTCGCTCTTTTTCCCAACTGTACCGGTCTCAGCTTGATCTCTTTCCTCATTATCTCCCACGGTCCCACCACCACCATCACCACCTCGCCTCTCCCCCACCACACCCCCCCAAGCCCCCACACACCCCCCACCCACTCCCACCTTTCCAGTTTACAGTCTCCCAAGCAGGTCGAGCAAATCTCCCTGCCAGTACATTAGTCTCCTTCCAATTCTGGTGCAATCCATCCTTCTTGTACAAGTCACTCCTATCCCAGAAAAGATTCCAATGATCCAAAAATGTAAATCCTTCTCCCAATGCACCAGCTCCTCAGCCATACATTCATCTGCTTTATCCTCCTACTCCCACCCTCACCAGCTCATAGCACCAGGAGTAATCCAGATATTACTACCCTGGAGGACCGCCTTTTTAAAATTCCTGCCTTTTTATATTCTCCCTTCAGAATCTCATCCTTTTCCCTTCCTTTGCCTTTGTTTCAATGTATGCAATGACCTCCTGCTGGACCCTCTCCCCTTTGAGAACATTCTGCACCCTCTGAGACATCTTTGGTCCTGGCACCAGACAGGTAACACACCATCCCTATTTTTCGCTGCTGGCCACAGAAACGGCTGTCTGTGCCTCTGACTAGAGAGTCCCCTATCACTATTGATCAGTTGTACCCCTCATTACATTGAAGCCTGTCCCAATAGGAGAAACTTGGCTGTTTGTGCTACATTCTGCTGAGTCCATCACCCCCTACATTTTCCATTTCACCCCTTCATACTTGTTTGAAATGGGGACAGCCACAAAAGATTCTTGCACTATCTGCCTATCCCTCCAACCTTTCCTGGAGTTAACCCATCTATCTGACTGTATCTGTAGCTTTTCTCCCTTCCTATAACTACCATCCATCACACTCCCAGCTCTTGTAAATTCCTCATTACCTCTATATGTCGCTCCAGCCAATCCATTTGATCTGATAGGTTTCGCAACCAAAGACACTTCCTGCAGACATAATTCTCAGTAACACGGAAACGCTCCCTAAGCTCTCACATCCAACAAGAGCATATCACCCTACTAAAGGCCATTTTTGCTCCTTCACAATCAAAAGACCCAGCAAATAGCATTGTCTTTTTGCTCTAAAAAAGTGCTCCAGGCTAACTTAGTACTTATGGTTTATATTTTAAAAATTTAATCAAGAGACAGATTTCAATAAACATATGATCAAGAAAGAACCACTCTACTCACTACTGTAGACTTACAGCAAGGTTACATGTTAAAAACTATGTACTTATCAGTTCCTGTGCTGCTGTGAGATCTCCCACACAGGTTCCTCGAAGATCAGTTGTGAATTTCGCTGTTTGTTCATTTTTCCTAGACGTACTCTGATGTCCAGAGATACATGAATTCAAACAGCAAAGCAGTAATTGTGCAGATTCACTACTATGTCAGTTATAAGTTTATTTCTCTCTTTCCTTCACTGACCATGTGCTGCCTTTTGTCTGTCCTTCTCCTTTTAAATAGTGCCGTTATTTTGAATTTTTTCCTTCAAAGTTTCAAAACAATGCAACAGCATATAAAACAGTATTTGCTGCTCCTGGAACTTGAGGAACTCACCTCCAACATCTAAAATACTTCAAAAAAAAAGGAGCAGCTCTTACAGCCATAAATGTTTGCCGCCCTCCATCTTGGATTACCTAGAATCCTTGTGATCCATACATTTGTTCAGGACTGCCTCATCTACCTGAACTCTAAGTCATGGGACCTGACTGTATGTAACCCTCGTCTCATACCCATATAGGACCATTCCTGTGGTTTCGGCACCGAACATCATTCCCCAAAGTAAATTGTCTCTTTCGCTTAGAGGAAGCACGTGGCCCGCACTGGCGGTGCTGATGCCATTTCATCCTCGCAGGTCTGGGAATATTAGAATTAACCCGGTGTGTAGTCTTTTCCCCATCAGAAACTCTGCTGGAGGTACCCTCATTATTGCGTGAGGGGTGGTCCTGTAACCAAACTGGAACAGTTTGGCATTGAGTGACACTGTAGGCTGCTTCTTCAAGCCTGCCTTCAACATTTGGACCACTCTTTTCAGCAGACCATTAGACGATGAATGGTATGGAGCTGCCCTTACATGCCGAATGCCTTGCGACTTTCAGAAATACTCAATTCCTTGCTGGTAAATGACATCCATTGTCTGTGACCAATATTTCCAGGAGTCCATGTATTGCGAATAATGCTTGCAGTTTTTCCAATCATCATCCCTGAACAAATTCTATGCGCGTCCAACCACTTCGAATGAGCATCCACAATGAACAGGAACATTGAGCCCATGAAAGGACCAGCATAGTCAACATGTAACCAAGACCACAGTTTACCTGGCCAATCCCATGAATGTGGGGGCACCAGCAGTTACAACTGTTGTCTTTGTGATCACTCTGGGCATTGCGCCACCAATGCAACTATGTCAGAATCCAACCCTGGCCACGAGACATAACGTCTTGCTAGCATCTTCATCTCGGAAACCCCTGGATGACCCTGGAAGAGATCAGCCAGCATCGGGAAGCCACTCTTGATCCCCATAGTAATATGCCATCCTCTGCAGTGATCTGGTCTCACCAGGTCCAGAAAGGTTTCAATCCTGGTTGTGATGGCCCTTCTGTTTCCCCCATTACAACCAGGTGTTTTAGTTTTGATAGGACAGAATCTTTTTGTGTCCACTTCTATTGGGATACCCTGTAAGCTCCCATTCTCCACTTGCTGCATTTTCTAATGACAGAGCCAGTTGCTGCGCCTATCTGAAGTCCACCTGGGCTTCAGTTAGTAGTTGCTTTTACATAGTTATGTCATTAATTCCACATACCAAACAGTCTCAGCATGTCATTGAGGGTAACCCCACCAAAAATCCCAACATGGATTCCCCTGGTTCTTGAACAGCAGAGTAAAACTGATAACATCTCAGAATTGGATGCGGTTTGGAGTCACAATATTCCTTAATCAAATCCATCAACTCTCGGAAGGTTTTAGTGTCTGATGCCTCTGGGAAAGTTAAGCCCCTTATAACTGAAGGATTACTCATTGCTTTTCATCCGTCCCAATGTCACTTGCCCAGAAAAATATCATAATTTTTCCACATACTGGGCCATCTTCAAAGGCAGGATTGAACAAGTCAAGCTTCCCAAACAAAGGCATGATACCAGAACTGATTACCCCAATTCAAAGATGACTGTTACAAGCAAATGTTCTTCAGGCATGTCCTGTTTTCTCTTGTTGCCACTGAAATAACTGCACAGAGGCTGGTATCTCATCAGAGCAGATTCTGAATCTACTGTTTATATTTTTTTCTTCTAATCTTGTTTTTTTTAAATACCATCACCACACTACTGACAATCTTTGTCTTTGTGGTCACTCTGGGCATAGCTGCATTGGTGAGGCAATGTCAGAATCCAACCCTGGCCATCAGACATAACCTCTTGCTAGCATCTTCATCTTGGAAACCCCTGGAAGAGATCAGCCAGTATCGGGAAGCTACTTGGGACAATCACTTTTGATCCCCATAGTAATATGCCATCCTCTGCAGTGATCTGGTCTCAGTGCTTACTTCTCCCTAGCATCCATGGTGTGTGCTTGTAGGTGCAGGACACAGTGAAGAAACATCAAGTGCAAAAAACTTTATTCGTATTCCATCACCAGGAATACAAGCAGCCAAATGGCCAGTGCCAAGCAGTACCATTCTCTTCAAGGGCAATACCTACATGAACGAAAGAGTGAAGGGGAGAGTATCAAAATAGAACTGGAGAAGGAAATAAAACACACCATCCCCCGCAGTGTCCATCTCTTCCTGAAGAATCACCTGTTTACATTGGGCAGCCAGGGCCTCCTGTTTGAACCAGGTTAACAATCGCAAATCAAGGATATCAATCAATGACATCCACCTGGTCCAATGACTACCCACAGCAAGTTCAAGTTTCATAACAATTTCAACACATTAATTACAGAAATGTTCAGCAACTGTCAGGCTTTAAAATTACACTTAGGATAAGCAAAGATGCTGAAAACCTGCTCCCTTCTTGGGTCTTTTACATGACTGCAGAAAAGTATCCCGAACACACAAGAAATTCATGACCTCTCTGGCAATGTATCATCTGCTTGTCCTAATCTATATCAAAGTTATGATTCTCATTGAAACCACCTTGCAACATGTTTACGTATAGTCTACTATATCATTGCAGCTACTGGGGTAACTGCCACTATAATGTCACATTACAAGTTGAAGTAAGAAATAGAAAATAAAGTTCCCACTGCATGTTTACTTCAGATTAGATCCTGTCATCCTGAGTCCAAAGTTACACATCCTTGCTCTATCTCACCTATAAAACTAATAACCTTATATATTTACTTCCCTGTCCTGACCACCATGCAGCAATGTTTCAGTAATGATCCAACATCATATCCTTTACACTGAACTTCCATCTTCAAATCATTCAGTATGCTCATTATTCTCCATACAGGTGCGTAAAGAATGCCTATTTGGCTCATACACTTTAACTTGCCCTTAAAACCTAAGAAACATGTGAGTAATACTTTTCTCTGATTATTTAATCACATCGCATTTTAAGTTCTCTTCATCTATTATGTCTAAAGGACAAGTTCAACTCTACCATGCAGTTTTTAACGCCTGATTACAATTTTAGATGTGTATTCAGAGATTATTTTTTACATTTTAATTTTGAAACTTTTCATTTTGCTGAGGAGGGCAATATCAGCAGCTGGATTTGTTTATAATTAGCTTCCTCTCCAAGAAGTTAATGGTGTCATCTGGGTTTTCAAACATTCTAATGTGTTACAGCTGCGTTATTCCATAAGCGTGCAATCAGCAACTACAACACTAAGTGCTTTTTGACATTAAATTTTGATTTAGGCCTATAACTGGGCCTGCACCTGTGAACCAGTTGCACAGACATTCTATAGCTCAGAACAGTCCATAGCAGGATAATTCAAATCATTCTGAGATATCATTTTCTTCAATGTTCCAAATTCTAGCCTCCCCTTTAATGGTGCCAAATTCTCCACATGGTGCCACCCTAGGAAGAGGATGTTTTGATATGCAAGAACACATGAAGCAATATACCAAGATGTAGACCCTTCCCTCCATGCTTGGGGCAGACATCATAAACTCATTCTGAACATAGGCTTTCTTGCTGAGCTGGAAGTCTCATTTTCAGACGTTTCATCACCATACTAGGTAACATCTTCAGTGAGCCTCCGGACGAAGCACTGCTAGTGTTGCCTGTTTTCTATTTACATGATGAATTTTTTGGGGTTGGTAATGTCATTTCCTGTGGTGATGTCATTTCCTATGGTGATGTCATATGTTTGTTGATAGAGTTCTGGTTGGAATGCCATGCTTCTCGGAATTCTCGTGTATGTCTCTGTTTGGTTTGTCCTAGGATAGATGTGTTGTCCCAGTCAAAGTGGTGTCCTTCCTTATCTGTATGTAAGGATACTAGTGAGAGAGGGTCATGTCGTTTTGTGGCTGGTTGATGCTCAGGTATCGTTGTGGCTAGTTCTCTGCCTGTTTGTCCAATGTAGTTGTATCGGTGATTTTTCTATGCCATTTTAGACCATCAATAATACCCTTATTAGCAAAGCATTCACTAAAGAGAAGGAAAAACAACAACAAACTGCCATTCTTAGAGATGTCACAGTAGAGCGAACAGTCAATGGGGAACTTCAAACCAGTGTCTACAGAAAAACAAGATATGGACCAAATATTGAACTACAGAAGCAACCATCCCAACATCCACACACAAAGCTGCATCTGAACATTATTTCAACGAGCCACCACACACGGCAGCTCAGTGGAACTATGCAGAACAGAGGAAAATCACCTATACAGTGAATTCAAAAACAATCGAAACCCAATGAACACAGTCCACCGATTTCTCAGGAACACACCCAAATAAGGAGACAAAACCCGTCCCCTATTCACTCTCCCCTAGGTCAAAGGCATCTCAAAAATGACTGACAGACTACTCGGACCCCTTGGCTTCATGGTAGCCCACAAACCCACCAACACACTAAAACAGCAGCTAATGAACTTGAAAGACCCTATACAGACAACAAGCAAAACCAATGTCATTTACAAAATACGTGCAAGAACTGTAACAAACACTACATTGGACAAATAGGCAGAAAACTAGCCAAAACGATACATGAACATCAGCTATCCACAAAATGACATGACCCTCTTATAGTATCTTTACATACAGATAAGGAAGGACACTACTTCGACTGGGACAACACCATCCATCCTAGGACAAGCCAAACAGAGACATGCACAAGAATTCCAAGAAGCATGGCATTCCAACCAGAACTCTATCAACAAACACATCGACTTGGATTTCATTTACCACCCCCTGAGAAAAAGACCAGGAAATGACATCACCAACCCAAGGAAACCCAAACATGTAAATAGAAAGCAGGAAAAACCAGCAGTGCTTCACCGATAAGCTCACTGAAGATGTTACCTAGTATGTCAATGAAAGGTCTGAAAATGAACCTTCCAGCTCAGCGAGCAAACCTACATCCAGAACCTCAACCTGAGCTGCAAACCTTCTCAAAACCCGCTATCATAAACTCATCCCTCACTAATTTTCCAGATCTATTCTCTGTCAGTACTCTAGACAGAAGATCACTTCCGTATTGCTACCATACTCCTCTGTACGCAATACTGACAGATACCACTGTTCAAGTGGAAGGGACCCCAGGACATGTGTTACAGTTCCACATTATGAAGAATCCTAACATACACAAGTAGTACCAGATGACAGTTCCCATTACATGCTGCAGGCCTCTGTCCGAAAAGAAAATTGAAGTGCTGAAACAAAATTTGAAATGTCTTCCAGTAGTCATTCATCAAAAGGGGTTCTAATTACACATAAAATACATTTGTCATTTATTTAACTGCTGCTCCTCTCTCCTATCAATAACCACAAGTGGACTGAAGGGGGGCTAACTAATCTGCTACAGATGACTGATTATAGTGATGCCAATAGCACAGAGCAACAATTTTGACTGTAAGGTAAGTAATCATGGCAAGAAAGCATGTATACAGGATTAAACCATAATTTAATGCAATAAAGTGTATAACAAACTTGATCACATGCATACAAGCTCAATGTACTCTGATAGTTTCCACCACGACTAAACATTTAACATAAACCGCTCCCCCACTTCGCAACATTCTCAATTTCCACTTGTTTCAGTTGGATCTAATGTTATTCAAAGTCCTTGAGAATATCATGAAGCATGAACATCAGTGTGCACCATAAGTTTACTGTTAAAGATGCAATGTGCTCCATAAAGTTCCAGGGTGGGGAAGAGAGAAGTGGAGGAGGAAAAGAGGGAAGTAAGTGAAAATAAAAAGGGAAAAAGAAAAAAAAATGACATACATATTTGAAAGGATGGATCTTAAACATGCATTTTCCAAATCCATTTCAGGGGGGAAAAAAACTACCTTCTGAGGATAGTAGTAGTATAGAGGAAACAGGAAGTCAAGCATTAGAGAGAGGGAAAGTAGTGAAGGAAACAAGTAGTAGGGATAAGAAAGTACAAAAAAGGACTTAGGAAATGAATATGGTTTATAGAGTAAATAAGATCTCATTGGGGTAGTAGGCTGGAAATCAAACTTGGCTAATCCCAGAGTCATCATAAAAGTTACAGATTTTATCAAATTATCTAAAGTGGTTCCAGTGACATTACTCCTACGTACCCTTGTTCTGAACTAATTCAGTTCAGTTTCTGGTCAATGACAATCTCCAGGATACATACCATGCGATATTCAACCATAGTCATATAGTTAAAAGTCAAAAGGATGATTGTTAGATTATCTCATGCTGGAGGTGTTATTGCCTGGCACTTAAGCAGTGTATATGGATATTGTCCAGGATATTGTCCTTGTTGAATTTGGACATGAACTGCTTCAGTATCTGAGAAGTCATGCTGAACATTGTGCAATATCAACAAACATCTGTACATCTGACCTCATGATGAGGCAGAGTTCATTGGTGAAGTAGCTGAAGGTGGTTGTGCATAGGACAATATCCTGAAGAGATATCCTGGAGCTGAAATGATTAATTAGGGTTAAGCTTACCACCTTCCTTTGCGCTAGGTATGAATTTCTGATACTCGAATCTCTACAATAATAGGCATTGAAGGATATGTTATTTCATAATTTAAATATAAGGGTAAAAGGGCACTGGATATGGACCATTTCACGTTAAATAAATACAGATTAGCAGATTTTCCTAGTGCTACCTTTGTTGCCTCTGGAATTCAAAGCTAATTATCTGTTTTAGTACTGACTCTTCAAACCTTTGCAATAACTCTATTTTCTGAAAATTGCAAGTTCACTCCACACTGGCTTTGCATGTATTGATGGACAGAATATCAGAAAGAATGCATGCACATGCATTTTCCTAACACACAATCCGCATAATGTGCTGCAGGTAGGGAAGCCCTCATATCAGAAGGACAAGTTCACAAATCAGCATGCATCTTCTTACAACTATCAGTCACCACATGTGTGTAAAGACCATTCAACCAAAGTTATAAAATGTAAAAAAGAACCTACCTCTCCAAGAGCTTCATAACGCTTCTGATTCCATCTGTGCAAGTCCTCATGGTAATTGAATACATATGGTTCCCCAGTTTTTATATGTCTTAACTGTCCCTCTAGACACAAAGAGTAAATTTCAATCATTTGCATGTAACCTGAACAATGTTTTCCTATCTTAGATATGAGATAAAGTACAGCATATCTTAAGTTTAAAAATGTTAATTATATACCCAGTTTTTCTTTGTTTTATTAAATGAGCCCATCCATTATGTGAGGCAAAAGCATAACTAAAAATCAAAAAAATGCTATTCCACAGGCAGCAAGTTGCTCAGCTCAGTCACAGCATCGAAGAATCAAGCATTGTTGCAACATCCAACTGACTATGAAGGGAAGTAAATTTGCTGATTTTTGCTTCCAACTGGGTAATCACAGGGCAGCTTCGATATGGGCAATAACGATCGTACAAAAGAGAAACCTACTGCATTTTAAAATACAAATAACAGCACTGCAATAAAATGAATTCCTGTATGCTGCACTGAACAATTTCACAGACAAGCATAAAGATAACTTATTTTCACAGAACTTTCTACATTCCTTCATAAAATATTATCCAATTACTTAGAAACACATCAGACAAAACAATTTCGAAACTCAATGTTGCAAGACAGTTTGTATCCAGCTAACTTCTCCTATCTGTACTGCAATAGCAAGGGTCAGAATAGTCAAAGAATGAAAGGAGGGGCTCAGAGCAGGGGGTTAGGTAGGGAGGTAGATGGAATGGGGAGGTGGTCAGAGATGGGAAGGGATGCACAGAGGTGTTCAAAGCAGCGGTTAGGCAGACAAGTAGTCAGAGAAGGAGAATGGAGTGAGGGGATCACATTGGAGCAGGAGAGGGGTTGCAGGGAGGAGCAGAAAGCGAGCAGACAGTCAGAGTTGGGGTGCAAGATGATGTAAGCAAGAGGAGAGTTCGCTGGACAAAGGGGTGCAAGCAAGAAGGATAAGGTTATGAGAACAATGATGATGGGGCATACAACAAGGACAGGGGCTGGGGCCTAATAGCAACTCCTTCTCATAGGTCTTACATGTCAGCAAGGTTTAACATGATCATGCAGCTACACCACGGTTGTAGCAGATTAAACTGGGCAAATGGTAGACTGTACAGTCAGGTAAACATATTTTGGAGGATGACATCCTCACCTGTCAGCCAAGCTTTTATCAAAGCCATGTCGATCATTTACATCATCCAAGCTAAGCTCACAAGTGAAATGCCACTAAACTTTAGACATTGTGAGATGTGCAGAGGGGCACAATGTTAACTGAACTGAAAGCTGAGTCCACTGGATCAATGTTGAGTGAGATTAAGTCAATTAAATGCTGGGAAGGAGTACAAGTGGGCAAGAAAGTTGGCAAAATTGTCCCCTACCAGCATTTCATTCTCCAGACAGACTTATAATGCAAATATCCAGAAAATGATGGAATAATCAAAAAGGTCTGGCAGTAACCATGGAGACAGAAATAGAGTTAACATTTCAAGTTGCTACACTCACATCAGAATGGAATGTTCTGAATGTTAGAATTACAATAGGTTTTTGGTAGGTCAAATTGGAAAAAGCAGATAAACAGCTAAAGGGATGATCTAAAATAGAGCAGAAAATAGAAGACATTAAGATGACAAGCACTGGTGGGCAGAGCCAAAGGGAATAGTAATGTGAAAAGTAATGAAACTTAATAGCAGAATAATGAAAGCTGCCAGAGAGAAAAGAAAAGGCAAAACGAGATTGACTGAAACTTGCAACGAAAAGCAAAATGAAAGGCACAAATTACATTCCAATTCTGGGTCCAGAAAGGTGTAAAATATCTAATCTAAGATGAATGCTGTTCCTCAAGCTTATGTTGGCCTTCACTGAAATGCCACACTAAAAAATGAGCTGAAAGATGTCACAATGGAAGCAACACAAGGAATAAAGATGGGACGGCAGCAGAACCCTAGGGTCGTTCTTGCAAACATAATAGAGGAGTGCTGTAAAGAGATCCAAGAGATTCGATGCCTGCTCAACACCATCTCCGTCCTCACCATCTAAAGCCCCAGCACTCCTATGTGTACTTTTTCCAGTCTTATATATCCATATTCATTATTCACAATGTGGTCTATTCTTCAATGGGGAGAACGAATGTAGATTGGGTAACTCTTTCCTGAACACATCTGTCTCATCCACATGCATTACACAGAGCTTTCGATGGCCTGCCTTTCTGAATTCTCCACCTTGCTTTCATGTCAACTTTGGTCCTCCGTGAACTGCAGTTTTCCCAACAATACAAACTTGAGCAATGATACCTCATCTTTCAAACACCCATTTTACAGCCTTTTGGACATCAAATTCAGCAAGAACAGTCTGCAATTTCTGCATCAGATCAAGTAGCACCTCTCCACTACTATTTTGTTGCCTCTTTCTTTGCATGATTATGCAACATTGCCAGACAAGGCAACAAAACTACACCACATACATGCACACCAACAACAAAAAAAAACTGGAGAAACTTGACATTCTCACTAGTAATAGCAAAGCCCACCCTGGCACCACAGCAGATAACATTATCACTGCGAGGAAGTCTATTATCAACTTATCGGACCACACCCTTCGACCAGAAGAGATTGAAGTCCTGAGCAGGGGTCTCAACTTCTGCCCCACCACCAAAATGGACCCATTGGTTCTTGCAGCAGACACAAAGGAGTTCATCAGACGAATGAGACTCCGGGAATTCTTTCAATGAGCCAGCTGTGATCCCAACGAACCCACTGATGAACTGGAACAGTCATCACAGGGATCTGTAGAGGAGCGACCAAAGGTGGTGTCAACTTGGACCCCACCAGAGGGCCGCTGCCCTCGGCTTGACACCTATGCTCAAACTGTCAGGAAATATATAAATGCCAGATTCATTAGCTGTACCCACAAGGTAGTGCAAAACATCACCCGTTCACAACACAATGCCTTCCAGGCTCTCAAAACCAATCACAACATTGTCATCAAACCAGAAGATAAAGGAGGAGCCACTGTTATTCAAAATAGAACAGATTACTGCAAGAAAGTGTACCGATAATTGAACAACCAGGAACACTACAGGCAACTACCTGCTGATCCGACCAAAGAATACACCCGTAAATTAAACGCATTGAAGGACTGGATCCAAAGTCCTGATCAGAGTTCCCTACACGCCCTCATCCCACATACGTCTCGCGTAGGCGACTTCTACTGCCTTCCAAAGGTACACAAAGCCAACACACCAGGACGTCCCATCTTATCAGGCAATGGGACCTTTGTGAGAATCTCTCCGGCTAAGTTTAAGGCATCTTGAAACCTATTGTACAGGGGATCCCCAGCTTCTGTCACGACACTATGGCTTTCCTACAGAAACTCAGCACCCATGGACCAGTCGAACCGGGAACATTTCTCCTCACAATGGACGTTTCCGCACTCTACACCAGCATCCCCCACAATGACGGCATCGCTGCAACAGCCTCAGTACTCAACACCAACAACTGCCAATCTCCAAACACCGTCCTACAACTCATCCGCTTTATCCTCGATCACATCTTCATCTTTGACAACCAGTTCTTCATCCAGACGCTAAACAGCTATGGGCACCAAATTTGCACCCCAATATGCCAACATTTTCATGCACAGGTTCCAACAAGACTTCTCCTCTATGCAGGACCTCCAATCAACATTATGCATCAGGTACACCAATGACATTTTCTTCTTCTGAACCCATGGCGGGGAGTCACTGATAAAACTACAGTTTATCAACAAATTTCATCCCACCAAACTCACCATGGCCTACTCTACTATCTGTCTCATTCTTGGATACATGCATCAGAACCACATTCTATCGCAAACCCACAGATCACCTCACAATGCTACACTTCTCCAGCTTCCACCCAAAACATATTAAAACAGCCATCCCCAACTGACAAACCCTACGCATACACCAGATCTGTTCAGATGAGGAGGAACGTGATGGACACCTGGATGCCCTCATAAGGACAGGGTACAATGCTCAACTCATCGACCGCCAGTTCCGACGTGCCACAGCAAGGAACTATAATGACCTGCTCAGGACACAGACACAGGATACCCTTCATTGTCCAGTACTTATCAAGAGCTGAAAAACTACAGCATGTTTTTCGTGACCTGCAACACATTATCAACGAGGATGAGCAACTCGCCAAGACCTTCCCCACACCTCCACTGCTTGCCTTTAGATAACCGTGAAACCTCAAACAGATCATTGTTCGTAGCAAGCTGCCCGGCTCTCAGGACAACTCCATACAATCCTGTCATGGTAGACGCTGCAAGACATGTCAGAGTGTGGACATGGATACCACCATTACACGTGGGCCACCTCCAGTCATGTACGTGGCAGGTACTCATGTGACTCAGCCAAGTTGTCTATCTTATACAGTGCAGGCAAGGATGCCCTGAGGCATGATGCATTGGGGAAACCGAGCAAAGGCTGCGGAAATGGATGAATGGGCACTGCACAAACAGACAGGAGTGCTCCCTCCCAGTTGGGGAACACTTCAACGGTCCAGGACATTCGACCTCAGACCTTCAGGTTACCATCCTCCAAGGCGGACTTCGAGACAGGCAGCAGCGAAAAGTGGCCGAACAGAGGCTGACAGCTAAGTTCCGTAATCATAGGCTAACACCTTTTGCCTGAAATGTCGATTTTGCTGCCCCTTGGATGCTGCCTGAACTGCTGTGCTCTTCCAGCACCACTAATCCAGAACCTTCAACATATTGTCAGGCTAACACCAATTGTTAGTTAACCTGAGAATGTAACTTTAAAAAAAATGCTTTGTGATTTACACATGGAAGAAGTGAAACTATCATGGTATTCGAAGAGATGGAAGACTCAACAAACAATCAAGTTATTTTTCAATGTATAATTTCAGTTACATCACACTGGAAACTTTGGCTATAAATTCTGTGTCTTACAATTGTGTCCTCCACAACCACCTGATTAAGGAGCAGCGCTCCAAAAGCTAGTGTGCTTCCAATTAAACCTGTTGGACTATAACCTGGTGCTGCGTGATTTTTTTCTTTGCATGATTAAGTCTTGGTATTGGCATTCCTTATTTAGCATTTGGGCAGCAGCTGGTCATTATTCAGCCTTTCAACCTTTCGGGTCACATTCTTTATTTATTGTATTATTATTGTTTGATTCTGTCCCAACAAGTTCTTGGTCATTAATGCCTCCCTTTTTCTGCCCTGTTAATTTTTGTTTGGTCTCCAAATCCCATACCCACTATACAACCTAGTTAAAAACTAGGACATTTCTGTTTTCAGTTCTGATGAAAGGTCATTGACCTGAAACAATTACTTAGTTTCTCTTTCTCCATTCTGTCAGATTGGTTTATAAATTCCACCATTTCCTGCTTTTCTTTTCGATTTGCAAGACTTGCAACATTTTTCTTTTATATTTGATTTCTCTGTTATATTCTCTCCACGACTAAATATCTTTCCAATACTGCAGAATCCAAAATTGCATCAGAGATAGAAAGTCACTTAGTTAGTATAATGAAAGGGACATTGATGATAATCACTGGAGTTTGGAAGGATGAGGGGAGGATTGCATGGAAATTTATTAAGTTTTAACATGACTAGACAGGGTTCATGCAGGAAGGTTGTTCCTGATGGCTGGGGAGTCCAAGGATATGGGTTGGGACATTTACAACTGAGTTGAACAGACTCCTCCACAAAGGGGTCAGTCTATAGCAGACCTGGGCATTTTACAGCCCATGGGCCCTTTAGTCATTCCTGTCCAGCCTGCATAAAGTCAACCTTAAAATAGAACATAAATGAAAAAGTATTTACGCCATGCACGCAATACAACTGTGTTGCTTTTGTTTTGAAAAGGATGCTTTTTTAATTTACGTAAGGATGCACATATATGTGCATGCGTGCATTAACAGCTAAAAGTGATGCTTGCCGGCTAGCCCTCAAAATGCCAGCTCATGCCAAAAAGAAAGGAAGGTTGATACAGAAAGGCGCGTTTTGAACAAGACATGGACTGCGAGATATTTATTTACAGAAATCGGAGGTAAAGCCGTGTGCTTGGTTTGTGGTGCACAGGTTGCTATGTTCAAGGATTATAATTTGAATCACCACTACTTGACCAAACACGCAGAGAAGTACAACTTATCTTATCAAGAACAGGCAAGGGAGTTGGATGCTTTGTTAGCTAAGCTGCATAACCAGCAAAGACGTTTTACTAAACTTCACATATCCAGAGATGCAGCTGTCAGGACAAGTTATGTCATATCCCACAAAATCGCCAGAAACAGTAAACCGTTTTCTGATGGAGAGTTTATTAAGGAGTGCTTGTTGGACTCTGCAAAACTAATATGCCTGGAGAAAAAGGAGGCTTTTGAGGATGTGCCCTCTTCTGACGCACTGTAATGAGAAAGATTGGAGACATCGCGAGAAAGCTGGAGCTTCAGTGCAGCACAGAGCAGTCAACTTTGACTTTTTTTCCTTGGCTTTGAATGAGAGCTGCAATGTACGTGACACAGCCCAGCTACTCATCTTCGTACGTGGGACAACTACGGACTTTAAAAATCACGGAGGAGCTGGCAGCCATGCAGTCAATGAAAGGAACAACAACTGGTAATGATTTGTTCACGGAGGTAAATGCATGTTTGGACACATTGGGACTAAAATGGGACAAGTTGGCAGGTGTGACAACGGATGGTTGTCCAAATCTAACAGGAAAAAATGTTGGACACTTAAAGAGAATGCAGTATAAAGTGACAGAAATTGACCCTGAACAGAAATTGGTATTTTTGCATTGTGTTATACATCACAAAGTGTTGCATAAGTCAGTGTTAAAAATTAACCATTTGGTTAATGTTGTAACTAAAATAGTTAACTTCATCCGGGCAAGAGCTTTGAACCACAGGCAGTTTGTTCCACTTTTGGAGGAAAATGAGACTGAACATCATGACATAGGCTACCACACAGCTGTCAGGTGGCTCAGCCTGGGCAAAATGCTGAAAAGTATATGGGACCAGAAAGAAGAGATTCAGGATTTGTGTGTGAAGAAAGGGAATGGCATTCCACAGCTGTCAGATGCAGACTGGATTGCAGACCTGGGTTTTGCTGTTGATGTGACTGCACTTATGAATGAACTAAATGTGAAACGGCAGTGCAAGGGGCTTTTTGTGCATGAAATGTATATCTTGGTGAAGGCTTTTAAGAGAAAGTTGCAGCTTCTCTCAAGCCAAATGGAGGACAACATTCTCACCCACTTGCCAACTCTGAAGGAAGCCACACTTCAGCTGATCACCTCCACAGATACTCACCTATGTTAGAAGCACTGCATGGTGAATTTTCAAGGCGATTTCAAGACTTTAAAATGGTTGAGAATGAAATGCACATGATTTTTTCCCCATTTACATGCAATGTAGAGAATGTACCTCGTAATGTTTAGCTTGAACTCATTGACCTGCAGTCTGACATACTTCTGGCAGAGTACTTTAGGTCAGCCTCACTGCTTGATTTTTACTCTTCCCTCAAAAGGGAGAACTTTCCACACAAGGAGGCATACTCAGAAGATTCTTGTCCTCTTTGCGAACATACATTCTCAGTGATGAAGTTCAACAAATGCAAATACACATCCTCTATCACCGATGATCACCTCTCAGCTGTCCTTCACATATCCACCTCAGACATTCAACCAGATGTCAGTGCACTTGTTCAAGCGCAAAACAGACTGGATATTTCTCACTAAACAAGTAAAATTAACTGAAAAACATCAAAAGCACTTACTGCTTTTTGTATAGCATTGTTTATAATACTGAACAATAATGAAACAACATTTCATTATTGGTTTGGGAGATTTCATTTTATTTTTAATATGTTAATACTGAAATTGTTTTTACTGTTTAGTTATTCTATATTTGATCTACTCCACAATTTCATATCTTTATTGTAACAGAATATCCTTATTCTTTTGATTATAAGTTTCAGTGCAAAACGATATAATTTAGTACTTTTTACAATGGGAGAAAATTAAAACTAAAGCAGAATTATGTTCAACTTATTGTTGGTTCGGCCCTCCAACACAACTCAGGTTTCTCATGTGGCCCCTTGGAAGAATTAATTACCCACTCCTGGTCTATAGAATTCTCCAGCTTGGAAGCAAGATTGCAAAGTTTCAAAAGAGAACTTAAGACAAGTTAAAGGGAGGCTACTATCCATAGCACATTTGGAAAATCATAATCTAATCAAGCGGAATCAGTGTGGCTTCACAAAGAGGGAAATCACATCTGACTAATTTATTAGCCTTTCAAGGAAGCGTCAACCAGGGTGGATAGATGGAAATTGGTAGATGTGGCGCATTTGGACTTCAAGGTGGCATTCAACAAGATACTTTACAAAAGGTTAAGTCAGAAGATAAAAATCCACAATGTTAGAAGTAGTAAATTGGCATGGATAGAGAATTGGCTAATGGATAGGAAACAGCAAATTGGAATAAGGGTTTTATTTTTTCAGATTGACAACCTGTAACTAGCAGGATGCTACAGAGATCGGTGCTGGGACTGCAACGGTTTGCAAAATATACATTAATGATTTGGAGGAACAGGTGAATATACTGCAGTTAAATTGGCAGACGACACAAAAATAGAGGGAACGGCAAGTTATGAAGAGGGCACAAACAGTTTAGAGATATAAATACGTTAAGTGGGTGGGCAAAACAATGCGACATGGAGTATAATGTGGGAAAAACACAAAGTTTTTAATTTTAGAAGGATGATCAAAAGAACAGAATAGTATTTAAATGGAGAAAAACTGCAGAAAGCTGTAACGCAAAGGGATTTGGGATGCATAATTAGGAATTCCTTTGGGTGCTGCAGACAAGTCTGAGATAAACTACATAAAAGAATCTTACATAATTCAGAATTTTACATCACCTGACATTTCCACTTAGCCATCGTTTGTGGAAAGAAAAGCAATTCTTCATAGTTCTTTCAAAGCAATGATTGATAACATTTCATCCAGTTACAAGGGTGCATAGTGTCTTACCAACAAATATGACAATCTCCTAATTTTTAATTCAGCAAGGTCTATTAACAGATCATAGCCCAGAAAAAGGCCATTCAGTTCATGAAGTCTGCGTTCTAAAGAGCATCCTACCCATCCCCATAACACTGCAGGGCCAACAAAGTGGCTCAGTGGTTAGTACTGCTGCCTCAGAGCATCAGGGACCCAGGTTTGATTCCACCCAGTAGCAACCGTCTATGTGGAGTCTGCACATTTTTCCTGTGTCTATGTGGGTTTCCTTCAGGTGCTCCGGTTTTTCTCCCATTCTCTAAATATGTGCAGGTTAGGTGGATTGGCCATGTTAAGTTGACAATAGAATCCAAGGATATACAGGCTGAGTGGATTAGCCATGGGAAACAGGGATGGAGTGTATTTGGGTGGGATGCTCTTCAGAGGATCGGTATGGACCGATGGGCTGGATGGCCTGCTTCCACACTGTAGGGATTCTATGATTCCATGTCTGTGGAAAAAAATATTAGCTGTTTTGCCTTTCTGCTAAATATTGATTTATACAATAGTAATATGCAAAAATATAACACTTCAAACATATTTATTATCTGAAGACTCAATTTCTCACTTACTTTCATTAAACAAATATTCAAATTCGTCAAGTGTTTGAGGAAACTTAAGGGGTGGTTCATCTTTCTTCATAAGTTCCTCCAAGTCTATCCTGGACAGTAAATCTGGAAAAAAAAAAGGACAATAAAATTAACTAAAAATCTTTCATAATATTATGCAATATGAAACTGATGCAATTCTTTGACCATACTTGACAATGTTTTAAATGGGAATTGGGATAGCCACTACCCCTCAAATACATAGTTCTAATACAAATGTCTGAAGAAAATGTATGGAGCAGGTTCTGCTGCAGTAAAGCATCGCTCAATCCAGAGAAGGTTCACTAGGCTGATATAAATTATGAATGGACTGTCTTATGAGAACAGTGGAGTAGATTAGTCTTGTACTCATTAGAATTAAGAATAAGAGGCAACCTTATTGAAACACACAAGATTCTTAAGGAATATGACAGATTTGGAGAGGCTGTTTCCCCTCGTGAAAGAGTTGAGGACCAGAAGGCATTATCTCAGTATAAGGGATTGCAACATTTAAAACAGACAAGGACTTTGTTCTCTCAGAGGGTAGTGAATCGAAGTAATTCTTTACCACACAGGGCTTGAGAGACTGGGTTATTAAGTATATTCGAGACAGAGATAGACAGACTTCTAATCAGTCAGGTATTAGAGGGTTATGGAGAAAAAGTAGGAAAGTACAGTTCAGGATACTCAGATTCCATCCCATGAAAGAATGGGTACCAAAAAGAATGGTACCAGTCCTACTGAGTTTCTCCAACATATTGTGTGCTTGTTGAAGAAAATTATCATCTGGGTGGCAGTTGCAGCATACCCAAAAGATGCAAACTTGGAGGAAGAAAATAAACATCAACGTAGACAGCTAATTGGTTTGTACAAGATTCCAGAATCTGAAAGAAACAGAAAACTTTAACTGTACTACAGCATTCTTCCTGCATTTTGTACTCAGTTCTCTGAATTTAGTGACTTTATTCAAAGCTGGGATAGTCAGATTTTTAGTCTCTCATGGAATCAAGAAATTTGGAGAAATCTCGAGTGGAAAAGTGAAATTGAAGCCTGGGTTCAGCCATGTCTAAGTTGAATGGCAGAACATGTACAATGAGCTCAATGACCATCTCTTACTTCTAGGTTGTGCGTGACCTCACAAAAATTTTGTTTCTTCAGCTGATATAACAAGCTAGTTATGTTAAATTAATCCCTAAAGTAATTTGTTTTGCTGATCAAAATGAAGTAGTCTGCTCCATTTTATTGTGAGATTGGTGCTTCTCACAAAGTTCTAAAATTCACTTCCGTCCATCATTTAAAAGCCCTCTGACTAATTACCACTCAAACACTTTCTTAGTGAGTTTTCCAAAGTCACCACCAAAGCCACTCAACCAGTTAACTAGATACCTGAGCACAGCATAAAAAGTGCTTTCAAAAACATACCATTTATTTCTCATCAATACCTCATCTATTTATCATCTAAACTGAATATTCTATCAGTTTGAAGTTCTTCAATATTCTTTTACTGATTTTTTTGATACCTGGACTTTATAATTTTATTGCAAAGGAAATAAAACTGCAATGAAATGCTAAGAAATACTCTGTGATCTATGATTTTATCTCTGTGATTAATTGAATAGTCTAATTATGCAAACAAATGGGGAGGATGGACAGAGACAGGTCCATAAGCCAAAAATCCACAAGAAACCACAATTTTGATTTCCCTCACATAATTCACAAGAGAAAAAAAAAGTCTACTCTGTAATCTTCATACTGAAAGAAATGGATTGGCTATCCCAACAGTTCCGAAGGGTACAGCAAAGTGGATGTGCTCAATCAAAATATATCATTCTAAAAAAAGTGGTAAGAGCTGCAACCAGGTTCAATTTCACATTAACATCTAGAAATGTACTAAACTGATTGATAACCTTGTTATTTTCAAGTGTTATGATGTCAGTTTCATCCATAAACCGCTAATCCAGTTGTTAGAAACTTCTATTCTCAATCAATACACAGGTAGGTTGCTGACCTATTGCCATGTTTATAATAACATTACTTGTCACAGTTAATAACATTTCATCTGAAATGAGGGGATATTCAACTTTACTACATCTAAAATGGCTGTGCTTCAACTTAGGCTGTTATTTATCTCTCCTCTCTTCCAAAAGCTAGTTTACAACCTGCATAAAACTGTACTATTTAAATTATGCTCCAAGTAAATTGATTACGAAGCTGGACTCAACTGTAACAAAATCAGTGAGGTCACTCATGTGCATCAATACTGACTGAAGTTTGGAAACGAAGATCTCTGGGGGCGAAACTGATCTTGGACGGTATTACAAAACTGACAGTAAAAGATCAGCAGTTAATTTCATAGCCCACCATTTCACAGTGGGTATATGATGTACTCATTTTTGATGGTGAATTAATGAAAAAGGTATAAATAACTAAAATCAGACTAAATAAAAGCAAGTGACGCAACTCCAGAATTTAGTTTCACACAGCTTTTTGTGTGACCAGGCTGGCTGGCAGAGGTGGTACCTTCAACCTTCCAGACGTAAAGCTGGATAATTGACTGGGGAGAACATTATACAATAAATAGGGGCTGAGAAAGCCATTTCTCCTTTCAGCCTGCTCCACTATTTAATAAGATTATAGCTGATCTGATGGTGGATTTAACACCACTTTCCTCCCTGTTCCCTTTAATGCAGGACTCCATTGAAAATCCAAAATCTGTCTAACTCAGCCTTGAATATAGTCAACAAAACAAACCGTGCAATTTCACAGCTGATTGTGGAGAGACCTTATTATCTGAACTAATCACAACTGGGAATATCAAATGTTTCGAGCCTGAAGCAGCCAAGTGTTTGTTATTTAGACTTATAAAACTTACAAATCTTAATCCTTTTGTAAATCTATAATGTTTCAGTGAGATCAGTCTCTTGATTAATTTTTTTAGGACAAAAAATACAATTAAGTTATCCGAGAACAGCGTTTTTAGAGCAGCAAGACTGTGCTGTTTCCTGGGTCTGTAGCTTAAGGTGCAGATATGGCCTTTAGTAATGTGCTCTTCCTGTTGGATGTGGGAGAAGAGAGAATTTCAATCTTCCAGGAAACGTGATTATCAGATTGCACGGATCAGGTTGGAATGGCAGTTAGAGCCAATAAGGAATTTAGAGGAACCTTGGGATGTGATGGATGCCAGTTTAAGATGGTAGAAAAACCGCAGATACAGTCAGGTAGGTGGGTTACCTCTAGGAAAGGTAAGCAGGTAGTGCAGGAATCTCCTATGGCTATCGCCATCTCAAACAAATATGCAGTTTTGGAAAAGGTAGAGGACGATGAACTCTCAGGGAAATGTAGTACTGACAGCTAGGCCACTGGTACCGAGACTGGCTCTACTGTAAGGAGGGGTATGTCAGGTTCCAAACAATTGATTGTGATAGGGGATTCTCTAGTCAGGGGATCAATAAAACGTTTGTGGCCGACAGCGAAACCACCAGAATGGTGCCAGGGTCAAAAATGTCTCAGAGAGGGTACAGAATATGCTCAAAAGGGGCAAGTGACCAGCAGGAAGTTATTGTACACATTGGTACCAATGAAAGAGGAAGTGAAAGGAACAAGGTTCTGAAACAAGAATATAGGAAATTAGGCAGGAGGTTAACAAATAGGTCCTCAAGAGTAGTAATATCTGGATTACTCCCGGTGCCACATACTAGAGAGAGTAGGGATAGGATAATAGAGCAGATGAACATGTGGCTGAGGAGCTGGTGCAACAGGCAGGAATTTGCATTTTTGGACTGTTGGAATCTCTTCTGAGGCAGCAGTGACCTGTATAAGGAGGACAGGTTACACCTGAATTGGAAGTCAACCAATATCCTGGCAGGTCGACTTGCCACTGCTACTCAGCAGGCTTTAAACTAGTAAAGGTGGGTGAGTGCGTTGAGAAAGAGACAGAGTGAGAAAAGAGAGAAGTCTGAGGCTGGTACAATTGAGAAGAGGAGTACATCAAATAGTCCAAGCAGAGAACAAAAGGTAAGATTGAAATTAAACTGAATTAATTTCAATACTAGTGGCTTTACATGTAAAGCAGATGAATTCAGGGCATAGTTGGGAACATGGGACTGGGATATCATAGCAATTACTGAAATGGGGCTCAGAGTAGGGCAATTTGACAGCTTAATGCTCCAGGGTATAGATGCTATTAGGAAGGATAGAAAGAGGGGCAAGAGAGGAGGTGGAGTGGCGTTTTTGGTAAGGGATAACATTATGGCTGTACTTGGAGAGGATATTCCTGAGAGTACATCCAGGGATGTTACTTGGGTGGAAATGAGAAACAAGAAAGGGATGATCATCTTATTAGATTTATATTACAGACACCACCCTAGCCCCCTCCTGTAGTGAGTAGAAAACTGAAAAATAAATTTCTAAGGAGATCTCAGTTACCTATAAGAATGATAGGGTTGTAAGGGTGAGGATCAACTTTCCAAACAAAGACTGGAACTGCCATAGTTTCAAGGGCATGGGTGGAGAGGAATTTGTTAGATGCAAACAAGAAAATTTTCTTATTCAGTATTTGGATACACCTATTAGAGAAGGAGTAAAACTTGACCTTTTCTCAGGAATTAAGGCAGAGCAGGTGAACTGTGGCCAGTGAATTAATTTTATTAATTTTAAAGCAGTTATGGAAAAGGATAGACGTGATCTAAAAATTAATGTTTGAATTGGAGCAAGGCCAATGTTTACAGTATCAGGAAAGAATTGATTGGAAGAGGCTATTCGCAGGTAAAGGGACTGTTGGAAAGTGGAAGATTTTCAAAAATGAGAAAACAAGAATCCAGAGGCAGTATTTTCCTGTTAGTATAAAAGGGCAAGCCTGATAGGTGTAGAGAAAGCTGGATGTCTAGAGAAATTAAGGCTCTGGTCAAGAAAAACGAGGCATATGGCAGATTTAGATGGCTGGGATCGTGTAAATCCCTTGAGGAGTATATGGACAGTAGGAGTATACTCAAGAGGGAAATCAGGATGTCAAAAAGGGGACAGGAGGTGGCTTTAGCAAATACGGTTAAGGAGAATCTAATGAGATTCTACAAATATATTAAGGGAAAAAGAGTAACTAAGGAGAGAATAGGGGCCTTAAAAGATCAACAGGGCTGTCTTTCTGTGGAATTGCAGGAGATGGGCAAGATACTAAACAAGTATTTTGGGTCAGTACCTACTGTGGAGAAGGATATGGAAGCAAGAGAACTTGGAGAAATAAAGAGTGATATCTTGAAAAGTCTCCATATTACAGAGTTGGTGATGCTGGACGTTTTAAAATGCATAAAAGGTGGATAAATCCCCAGGACCTGATCAGGTATATCCCAAACGTTTATGGGAAGATAGGGAAGTGATTGTTGGGCCCCTTGCCGAGATCTGTATATCCACAGGTGAGGTGCCGGAAGACTGGAGGATGGCTAATGTGGCACAATTATTGAAAAAAGTAGCAAGGAAAACCAGTGAACTATAGACAGGTAAGCCTGATGTCAGTTGTTGGAGGGGAATCTGAGAGACAGGATTTACATGCATTTGGAAAGGCAAGGACTGGTTAGGGATAGAAAACATACCTACGCGCATGGGAAATCATGTCGCATTAATTTGACTGAGGTGTTTGAAGTGACAAAGGAGATTAATGAAGGTAGCGCAGTGGAAGTTGTTTGCATGGACTTCAGTAAGGCGTTTAACAAGTTCCACGCGGTAGACTGGTTAGCAAGGTGAGATCACATGGAATCCAGAAAGTGTTTAAACACATGGATACAAAATTGGCTTGGACGTAGGAGAGAGGGTGGTGGTGGAGGGTTGCTTTTTGGCTGGAGACCTGTGACCAAGTGTGCCGCAAGGATCGTTGCTGGGTCCATTGCTTTGTGCCATTAATATAAATGACTCAGATGTGACTGTAGGAGGAATGGTTAGTAAGTTGACAGATGACAGCAAAATTCGTGTAGTGCAGTGAACAGTGAAGAAGGTTATCTGAGAGTACAATGGTCACCTTGATCGGATGGGCCAGAGAGGGGAAGATGAAGTTTAATTTAGATAAATGTGAAGTATTGCATTTTGGTAAAGACAAATCACGGCAGGATTAATATATTTCATGGGAGAGTTCTGGGAATGTTGCCAAACAAAAAGACCTTGGGGTTCTAATTCATAATTCTTTGAAGGTGGAGTCATAAGCAGACAGGGTAACGAAGGTGACATTTGACACACTTGCCTTTATTGGTCAATGCATTGCCAACTTTTGGAATACTGTATTCAATTCTGGTCTCCCTGCTACAGTCTCATTTGCCAGCATTTGGTGTACATCCCAGTAAACCCTTCCCCATCCATACACCCATTTTAAAATGTTGTAACTGTACCAGCTTCCACCACTTCCTCTAGCAGCTCATTCCATACACGCACCATCCTCTGCATACAAAAGTTGACCCTAAGGTCCCTTTTAAATAATTTCCCCTCTCATCTTAAAGCTATGTCCTCTATTGCTGGGGCTAACCTTAAAAACCTTTTTTGAACAAGGGCACAGTGTTTGCAGTTCTCCACTGGGGCTTCCCAAGAGTTCAGGGAAGACTAATAGTTGTGATTAGTGATCCCATAATTTCCAAAGGCACTTTCTTCAAAATCCTTGGATGCATCTCATCCAGTTCTGGTGCCTTGCCAACTTTATGAAGAGAGTTTCTCCAACACTTCTCTCTTATTAATTGAGAAATCTTCTGGTGACAGAATTCTCTCTTCTGCCACCATTTCCTGGGTAGCTTCTTTTCCTTGGTAAAGACAGGTGCAAAATATACATTTAATACCTTTAATGGCTTTTGAGTAACTGGTACCTCAATGCTGGATGTATCAGCAGGTGAGAGGTTTTATTAGTCAAATGTTCTTGCCGAAGCATTGCTGGTGATGCCTCTAGGTGCCTCTTGAAGGCAGAATTGATACATTGGCAAATCTTGCATATCCTCCAATGTTAGTTTCCATGATCTCGTCATTCATTCTAAATTGACAGTGGGGGGCAAGGTGAGAATGGCCTATGAAAGCTGGGTTAGAAGGCAACCTTTGTTTCAGCGTGCTTAGCATATTTAATCAACCCCATTCACTGCCTTCTCCTTGTAACTTTGATTCCCTTATTACCCATCTGTCTTAAATATACTCTACGACTTGGCCTCCACAGCCTTCTACAGCAATGAGTTCTTCAGATTTAACATATTTTGAATGAAGAAATCCCTCCTCACCTCAGTTCGAAAGGATAGTTCCTTCACTAAGGCTGTCCGAGCCTCTCCTACTAGTGTAAACATCTTCTCCATGTCCACTCTAACCAAACCTCTCAGCATTCTACAACTTTCTGATACCTGAGTTTTCCAGAAATTTCTGATTTTATTACTACTTTTCCAACCTCCTTTTCCAGGAGCCCAATTGCTACTCTTACCTGTCTAAAAAAAACTCTTGCAATTGTCTTTTATATTACTGACTAGATTGCCCTCAGATTTCACCTTCTTCCCCCTTATTACTTTTTAGTTGTCCTCTGCATGCTTTTAAAAACTTCCCAATCCACTGGCTTCACACTAATTGTGACCACATTGTGCTGTCCCTGAATTCTATCGTTAGCCATGGTTACCTTGTATGTTCCTTCTTCCTTGGGATGAATTTCTGCTGTTCCCTCAGAAAATCCTACAATTGTTTCTTGTTAGGCTCCTCTTCCAATCAACTCTGGTCAGCTCCTCCCTCATGTTTTTCCGGTTACCTTTACTCAATTGTAACACCATTACACCTGATTCTAATTTCTCAAGCTGCAAGGTGAATTCTATCATATTATGGTCACTTCCTCTCCAGGTTCCTTCACTTTAAGCTCCCAAATCAAATTTACCTCAATACCCATCGCCAAATCCAGAACTGCCTCTGCCTTAGTGAGCTGTACCACAAACTGATCCAAAAAACAAACCATCTCAGACATTCCACAACTTCATTTCCTTGGAATCCACTACCAACCTGATTTTTCTAGTCCACCTACATATTAACATTACCCATGATTACTGTAATAATACCAGTTTAAACACCTTTTCTGTCTCCTGATTTATTTTCCGTCCCACATCCTGACTACTGCTAAGACGCCTGTACATAAATCACATCAGGGTATTTTCACCTTTGCAGTTCTTCAACTCTATCCACATAGGATTGGAAGTTGTGGAATCTATCTCAGTACTTGCTATTGATTTAATTTAATTGCTTACTCACAAAGCAACCCTGCCTCAACTGCCAATCTGCTTGTCCTTTTGACAGGATCTGTATCCTTGGATATTTAGTTCCCAATCCTGACCCCTTTGAAGCCACGTCCTTGTGATACATACAACATTGTTCCCGCTAATTTGAATCTTCACAACATGCTCATTTACCTTGTTTTGTGTACTGCACATTTAAGTACAACACCCTCAGTCCTATGTTGACCTCCACCTTTCTCATAGATATGTCCCTTTATTTATGTCTGAAGATAGATAGCTGACCCTTTCCAAACTGTCCTCCTCCTGCCTCAGGCTCCTCTTCTGCCTCCCTTCATGACATCACAGCATCCTGCTCCTGCAGGTGTTCCTCTTCTACTCACCACATCCCAGCCTCACCCTCCTCCTCCACTACCTCCATTCCTTCCCAGTTCACCACCTCTCAGCATCCTTTTCCACCTTATCCTTCGCCTCCCTCCTCACAGCAGCATCTTTCTCCTCTCCCACCCAACAATAGCCTTCTCCCTCACTAATACATCAGTCACCTTTACCTCTCCCTCCATTACATCACAGTATTCTCTGCTCTCCTATCACATCACATCCTTCTGTCTGTGCTTAATGGGACTGCCTACTCTAACTTTTGGACAGCAGGTGACACATGACACCATGCTTGCCAGATGATGAGGTAGGAAGGAAGAAGTGTCCCATCTCCATGGTCATCGTCTGTTGGGGAAATGCAACAATTTATCTCAGACCTCGAGGGAGTCTAAATCAGCAACCATCACAGTTCCCAGTTATGAGACAGCTTCCACACAGAAGAGGACAAAAAACTGGAAGCACCTGAAACCATAGACAGGCCAGTCGAAGAAACCTCTTGGAATACACTCCAAAACCAGTATTTCACGACAGTTGTCTCTACCTCTTTCTCTCTCTCTCTCTCTCTCTCACACACAAAGAAACTGGCAAAATTCCCATGAAAACAGAAGCGAGGAGAGATTAATTTAAAAACAGATGCAAGCTCCAGTGCTGCCAACTGTACTCAAGGAATCAGAAAAACTACCAAAGGTCAGAATTAAACTTTAGGTCTCAAACATAGTAAAGTACTCAAACTGCATATCTTTTAAAACCTTCCTTTACAGTGAACACCATCACCTTATAACTTTGTACGTAGCCATGTGCATCAAGCATCCTAATGACTGCACAAAGTCTATATACTTGGCTACTTTTCCTAGGGTTAGCAGATAATAAAATTGCTCTCAAAAACAAAACAGAAATTGCAGGGAAAACTCAGCAGGTCTGGCAGCATCTGTGGAGAGAAAGCAGAGTTCTGTACAAGGATCATTGGATCCAAAATGTTAATGGATGCTGCTAGATTTGTTTGGTTTTCTGGCAATTTTTTTTTTGTTTCTGATTTTCAGTATCTGCATTCATGTTTATTGATTGATTGACTTTTTTTCAATAAAAGATCTCTTTCACTTGTGATTGGCTCCAATTATTTACAATGAAAATAGGCAACTATACGGTGGTTCAGTGGATAGCACTGCTGCCTCATAGCATCAGGGACCCAGGTTCAATTTCAGCTTCAAGTGACTATCTGTGTGGAGTTTGCACATTCTTCCTGTTTTCTGGGTGCTCCGGTTTCTTCCCACATTCCAAAGATGTGCAGGTTGGGTGGACTGGCAATGCTAAACTGCCTGTAGTGTACAGGGATAGGTGGGTTAGTCATGGGAAATGTAAGATTACAGGAATATTGTCAGGAGAGTGGAGTCTGGGTGGGATGCACATTTTAAGAGTCAGTGTTGACTTGTTGGGCCAAATGGCCTGTTTCCACACTGTAGGGATTCTATGATTTTACTTGTAGAAAGATTATAACATTAAGAAGAACTGAAATGTCTGTTAAAGAGGCTGAAAAGAGAGATGCATGTTGACATCATCTCATCTGTACATAATAATTTAAGGAACATGGCTGACTTGCGAGATCCCGAGCTATACACACAATTAGCAATATCACCTCTCTTTAAAAATTGAAATTTCATGTGATCTATGCAAAAGTGAAACAAAGAAAGGAATATAATTGCATCAGATTTGAGAGCTCAAGATCCCTCACTGTAATTCCTGTAGATAGTTTACAATATTAGTTTCATTAGTTTTAATGCAATAGACAAAATCTGTTCATATTGCAAACCTTTTAATGCTGTTGAAGCTTTGTCCTTTTCCTCTGGTCCTCCAAGTTGGTTTTGTGCCATAGCAATCCACACGGTTGAAAGAATAGAAACCACCAGATAAATACACATCCAATTAGTTTCACGTGATCAATTTACTTGGAACTAAAACGATACAAAACAGAAATAAACATTAGCTATCAGTCAGTCAGTCAGTCAATCAGTAAACATGAATGCCATGAAACTGAACGTTTAGAAAACTGTTGCTTTCTTTGACATTAAACAGAGCTAGTAATAGCATGCAAAGTTATCCCGTATATTAGAAATAAAATTCACAATTGGTAAATTTGATTATTTAAAAATTGAATGAAGAAATTTTGAGAGATTGATATGGTCAACACTAACCAAATAAAAATGTAAGACGTTCATAAATTTAAAAATGAACATTTTGGAAAACACAAAAGTAACTTTTACTTGAAATTTTATTTGAATTACAGATTTTGAATGATACAATATCAAAATCAAAAATCAAGTCAAAAGGAATAAATTTAAGCATTTATTTCTGTTTTTCTACTTCTAAAAAATTCTCAGCTTTTTTAAAAAAGGTTACGTTCATTCCCTTAGCATAAGTTACATATGGCACTGTGAACCCAATTTCAAAATAATAATTTTGTACAAAGCTTTTGTTTCAAACTTCACAAAACCAATTTGCATCAATCCTTACTTGCACCGACCCAGTTATCTACTAACCAAAAACTTTTATTTACTTTTCTTCCCCGAACACTTCATTTTAATCTGAAAAATGGAAACGCTTCACGTTTTATTTTTCCACAATTTAAAATTTAAGGACTGTTAACTCTCACGGTCATATTCTTGGCTATGCCGTAAATATTAACAGAATCATTAAGGAATGCAAATTAACTGGATATGCTCACTAGCGTGCTCCGTATGGCAGGAAACGAGGCAAGGGTTTCTCACTTTAGTACGAGGCCTGTTTACTTGCTTTGGTGAGAACGGGGGTGTACTATAAATTGGAGTCTGTGTTTGCAGTGACACACTGTGCTGGATCTCAGACCTGAGGCCTATGGGTTGCCATGTGTCAGTTGACCCAATCATCCTGATGAACGGGGCGGGAGTTCAGTTTCTTCGCACCATCTATCTTGTCATTTTCTCTCTATCTCTATCTCTATCTCTATCTCTATCTCTCTCACACTCACACACATACACATACACATACACATATAAATACATACACACGCGCGTTCGCTTAACCGCAGCCCCGTGTATTAGAAAATATCCAACGCTATAAGAGAAATAGTTCTCCTCCGACTTACACAAGGAGCTGGTCCTGACCACCCAAAAACAAATAACTAAAAACCCCACACCCCCCAATTCCGAGCGTTCAACACCACAACACGAAACTAACCAGAGCGGAAGCGGAACTGGGAGGTCGCCATAGCAACGACTTCGACAAGCGCGAGCTTAACGGTATCTGTGGACGGTTGGAGCTTGAAGTCTGTTTGAAAACCCGTCAGGAAGCATGAGGAGCGCACTTCTTTGCTGAATGCTGAACTCCGTTTGTATTCTTTTAGAAACACAGTTAAGATCATTTTTCTTGCTGAGAAATTCCCATCCTCTTTTGAGGTTCTGATGATGCGAGAGGAATCACCACGTGATCTCTGCCCACAGCCAGCACCCGTCACCGATAACATAAACACTTTACACTCAGTGTCCATATCTATCCCACTTATCTCCCCAATATTCTCAGATCTTTATTCAATTCTGGCGTATTCAGCTAAGAGCTTTAATCTGCGTTCTCATTGGCGTCTGCATACTGATGAGAATGATGGCTCACCTGGAGATTGCACAGCCAAGTGTTTCTGCTGTACAGAAGGACTCTTGTGAGTGCAGTGGTAGTGTCCTTTGAGCAAGGAGGCCCAGGTTTAATTGTCATCTACACCAGAGGAGCGTCGTAACAAGTCTAAACAGGTTGCTTTTAAAAACTTCAGAAGAGGCTGCTGAAAGAAACTGAAAAAAAGCAACATAGGGGGCCAAGTCCCAGTTGGATTGCATTCCCTAAAATTGAGACTTAACGTGAATAGACTTTTGAGTTAAAGTTGAATTTTGCTAGGAACCAATGTCAAAGCCAGAGCTAGATTCCAGAGGATAATTTTGCCTATACAAACCAGTGTAACAGTTTACATCTTGTAACATACATGCACGAATCAGTGCAATCCTCACTAAAATAACTTGTAAAACAAAATAAATTACTAAATGTAACAAATACTATATGAATTAAAAATTAGACAACACTTAGCAGTCCCTCCAAGACTGGATGACTACATCAATTCCAGCTGTGGGAGATAAGTAAATTAATGTTACTTCTGCAATTCTGCAATTCCATTTTACAAAGTAAAATGAACTCACACCCGTGTGTAATTGTTTTAGCCAAGAGCTGAGTCAACAAGAAGGGAAACGATGTGGAGGAAATATATAATTGTTTTTGTATTAGCTAAAATTGTATGTCAGAATGAAATGTGACTGCAAAACAATGGTAGACATTACGGGCAAGTAGATAAGATGTTGTGAGGGGATGAAGTTAAGCTAGATACGCCTATACAAACAGTAGGTATAAACATCTATAATTGTTTTTGTATTAGCTAAAATTGTATGTCAGAATGAAATGTGACTGCAAAACAATGGTAGACATTACGGGCAAGTAGATAAGATGTTGTGAGGGGATGAAGTTACGCTAGATACGCCTATACAAACAGTAGGTATAAACATCTGTTTCCCACTTTTACAGAGACAGAGGAACAAACCCCAATTAAAAGGGTCATAGGGATCAGAACAGCCTCGGGAAAGGCACAGATGGAGGGGGTAGATAATGATGAAGAAAGAATATGCCCAACAATGACCTATAGTGGGATGAGGTCAAACGGCCTTGTGAGGCCAGAAATAAGTATTTTGTCACAGACAAGGCCGGATAAGGCAAGAGATAAACAGGAGTAATGGCTGCCGGTCTTAGGGAAGTGGAGGATGTAAACAGGGGAGGAGCAATGTAAAACAAAAGAAACCAAATTATATAAATATTGTGTATGAATTGAATTTGGTGTGTATGTCCTCAGCCTTATAGACACTGGACATCACACCCACTTGCAAGTGTAAAATAAATGACACTACTGATTCAGATCTTGTCTCAGACTGAAATTATTGAAGTGAGTGAGCTTTGTTTCTCACACAGCTGATGGATTTGAGATGAGTCCAATGCATAATTTACAGAGGCTGCCACATGCAGTTTGTGCCTCTGTATGCTGGTGCCTTCACACATTAATCTTAGGTTCTAGTTGGTAGCCATGAATTGCTGAAGATATTTTTCTATCCTCAGAAATGCTTCAGGACATCTCTAAAGCTTTACAGCGGAGAAGGCTTTCATTGATTTAGGACATAATGTTGGGTGCTTTAGCTTAAAGGAAGGCCTTTCTGTTGGACCACCTTTCTTTTCACTACATTTTGAGGATGTTTACAAATACTGCTGATTTCAATTGAAAGTGAATGCAACAATGATGTAGAGTCATAGAATTCCTACAGCGTGGAAAGAGACCATTTGGTCCATTAAATCTGCAATGACCCTCAAACAAACATTTGCCATGGCTAATCCACCTAGCCTACACATCCCTAGACACTATGAATAATTTAGCATAGTCAGTCCAAATAACCTGCACATCTTTGGACTGTGGGAGAAAACCCACGAAGATGTGGGGAGAATGTGCAAGCTCCACACAGACAGTCTCCAAAGGTAGAATCAAACCCATGTTCCTGTTAGGCAGCAGTGCTAACCATTAAGCACCAGGCCACTCTAAAGAGTTTTTGAGTCCACTTGTCAGTCTTTTCCAGTGCTAGGTTGATGCCAGGTGGTCAATTCACTTTTGGTTCTTTGTTAAGACTTCATAGCAGTTGATACAATTCAAGCTTGCTGGGTCATTTGAGAGTTAACCATATTGCTGTGGGTCTGGAGTCACACATGTAGACCAGACCAAGTGAGGATGGCAAATTCCCTTTCTTGAAGGGCTTTACTGAACTGAATGAGTTTTTCCCAAAAAACAATTCAGTTATCAGTAGACTCTTAAATCCAATAAAAAGAAATGAAATTAAGTTCCACCATTGGCTGTGGTGGGATTCGAAACTGGGTCTTTAGAACATTAACCGAGTTTCTGGATTAATAGTGTAGTGATAATACCACTAGTCTATCAAAATTAAGCACATGAGCTGGTCAAGTAAATAGACTGAAGGACCAGGATCACCAACAGTCTTGAAAAATGTATCCAAGTGTAATATGACATTTGAACACGGTCTAAAGATGTTGAAAAAAGAACTCACGTAATTACAAAGAACTCCAAAGAAAATTTACAGCCCAGGAACAGGCCCTTCGGCCCTTCAAGCCTGAGCTGATCCAAATCTATTGTCTAAACCTGTCGCCCAATTCCTAAGTATCTGTATCCCTCTGCTCCCCACCAACTCATGCATCTGTCCAGATGCATCTTAAATGAATCTCCCGTGCCTGCCTCTATCACCTCTGTTGGCAATGTGTTCCAGACGCCCACCACCCTCTGTGTGAAGTAGTTGCCACGTGTATCCCCCTTAAACTTTCCACCTCTCACCTTGAAACTGTGATCTCTCGTTATTAAATCCTTCACCCTGGGAAAAAGCTTGTCTCTATCCACCCTGTCTAGACCCTTCATGATTTTGTAAACCTCAATCAGGTCTCCCTTCAATCTCCTTTTTTCTACTGAAAACAAACCTAACCTACTCAACCTCTCTTCATAGCTAGCACTTTCCATACTAGGCAACATCCTCGTAAAACTTCTCTGCACCCTCTCCAAAGCATCCACATTCTTTTGGTAATGTGGCGACCAGAACTGTACACAGTGTTCTAAATGCGGCCGAACCAATGTCTTGTATAATTTTAACATGACTTGCCAGTTCTTATAGTCAATACCCCGTCCAATGAAGGCAAGCATACTATATGCCTTCTTGACCACTCTATCCACCTGTGCAGCAACCTTCAGGGTACAATGGACCTGCACTCCCAGATCTCTCTACCCATCAACTTTTCCCAAGGCTTTTGTGTTCATTGTATAATTCGCTCTAGAATTAGTCTTGTCTAAATGCATCACCTCCCATTTGTCTGGATTGAAATCCATCTGCCACTTTTCCGCCCAACTCTCCAGTCTATCTATATCTTCCTGTATTCTTTGACAGTCCCTTATGCTTTCTGCTACTCCACCAATCTTCGTGTCATCTGCAAACTTGCTGATCATACCAACAGTGCCCTCTTCCAGATCATTTATGTATTTGACAAACAACAGTGGCCCCAACACTGACCCCTGTGGAACACCACTGGTCAGCATTCTCCATTTCGAGAAACTCCCTTCAACTACTACTCTCTGTCTCCTGTTGCTCGACCGGTTCTTTATCCACCGAACTAGAACACCCTGCACACCATATCACTTCACTTTCTCCATTAATCTACCATGGGGAACCTTATCAAATGCTTTACTAAAGTCCATCTATAGTACATCAACAGCCCTTCCTTCATCTATCAACTTGGTCACTTCCTCAAAGAACACTATTAAGTTGATAAGGCACAATCTCCCCCGCACAAAACCATGTTGCCTATCACTGTTAAGCCCATTCTTTTCTAAATGCAAATAGATCCTATCCCTCAGTACCCTCTCCAGCAACTTTCCCACCACCGAGGTCAGGCTCACTGGTCTGTAGTTACGTGGAATATCCCTACTACCCTTCTTGTACAGGGGGTCAACATGAGCAACCTTCCAGTCCTCTGGCACCTCACCTGTATTTAAGGATGCCACAAATATATCTGTCAGGGCCCCAGCTATTTCCTCTCTCGCCTCCCTCAGCAACCTGGGATAGATCCCAAGCGGTCCTAGGGATTTGTCCACCTTAGTAACCTCTAGCCTACCCAATAAATCTTCCCTACTTACATCAACGTGATCCAGAGTAAGCAAACTTCTATCTTTAATCTCAAGATTCATCATGTTCCTCTCCTCAGTGAACACTGATGCAAAGTAATCATTCAGAATCTCACCCATTCTCTCAGATTTGACACACAGCCTTCCTTCATTATCCTTTAGTGGACCAATCCTTTCCGAGTTACCTGCTTGATCCTTATATAAGAATAAAATGCTTTGGAATTCTCCTTCATTCTATTCTCTAAAGCTATTTCATGACCCCTTTTAGCCTCTTGATTTCTCGTTAAAACTTGTACTAAGTTTTAAACTAATGTGGCAGGGGACTGGGAACCAGAAGAGACTGGAGACTATAAGAATCATGAAGATAATATTAATAAAGGGAAGGGTAAGCAGAGAGCAGATGAGCGCAAAAGAACTAGTGGCCTGAAATGCATCTACTTTAATGCAAGGAGTATAGTGTGTAAGGCAGATGAACTTAGGGTTTGGATTTCTTCCGAAATTTCTCAAAGGCCCGTTCTGTTCTTAGGTGCCTAGACCTTATGTAGACTTCCCTTTTCCTCTTGGCTAGTCGTACAATTTCTCCTGTCATCCACGGTTCACGAATCTTGCCCTTCCTATCCTTTGCCTTCAACGGGACATGCCTATCCTGCACTATCTTTAACCTATCTTTGAAAGTCTCCCACATATCAAATGTGACTTCCCTTCAAATAGCTGTGTCCAATCCACATTTTTGAGCTTCTGCCTAATTTTCATATAATTGGACTTGGCCCAGTTTAGTACACTTTCCTTAGGACCACTGTCATCTTTATCTACGAGTATTCTAAAACGTACAGAGTTGTGGTCACTGTTCCCAAAGAAATCCCCCACTGCAACTTCTACCACCTGTTCCCCAGTACCAGGTCCAATATGGCCCCTTCCCTCATTGGACTATTGACATACTGCTCTTACAAATTCTACCCCATCCAGACCTCTTACGCTAAGTGTATCCTAGTCAATGTTGGGAAAATTAAAATCTCCCATCACCACTACCCTATTGCCTCTACATCTTTCCATATTGGTTCTTCTACCTCACACTCACTGTTGGGAGGCCTGTAATACAGCCCCAACAATGTAATTGCACCTTTCTTATTTCTCAGCTCCACCCATAATGCCTTACTACCCAAGACATCCATTGTGTCCTCCTTTAGCACAGCCATGATATCATCCCTGACCAGCAATGCAACTCCAACTCCCCCCCCTTTTACTTCCCACTCTGTCCTGCCTGAAGCGTCTATATCCTGGAACATTTAGTTGCCAATCATCATGCCCTTCCTTCAACCAAGTCTCTGTAATTGCAATAACATCATACTCCCAGGCACCAATCCAAGCACTAAGTTCATCTGCCTTACACACTATACTCCTTGCATTAAAGTAGATGCATTTCAGGCCACCAGTTCTTTTGCGCTCATCTGCTCTCTGCCTACCCTTCCCTTTATTAATACTATCTTCATGATTCTTACAGTCTCCAGTCTCTTCTGGTTCCCAGTCCCCTGCCACATTAGTTTAAAACCTCCCCAACAGCAGTAGCAAACACTCCTGCAACAACATTGGTTCTGGTCTGGTTCAGATGTAGACCGTCCATTTTGTAATAGTGCCCCCTTCCCAGAACCAGTCCCAATGTCCAACAAATCTGAACCCCTCCTCCAACACCACCCCTCAAGCCATGTGTTCATCCTGCCTATTTTATTCATTTCTATGCTGGCTAGCACGTGGCACTGGTAGTAATCCCGAGATCACTACCTTTGAAGTCCTCCTCTTTAACTTCTCTCCTAGCTCACTGAAGTCTTCTTTCAGGACCTCATCTCGTTTTCTTCTTATATCATCGGTGCCTATATGCACCAAGACAACTGGCTGTTCACCCTCCCCTTTTAGAATGCACTGAAGCCGATCGGTGACATCCCTGACCCGAACATCTGGGAGGCAACATACCATCCGGGAGTCACATTTCAGCCACAGAACTGCCTATCTACTCCCCTTACAATAGAATCCCCTAAGACTATGACTCTACAAGTCTTTTTCCCGCCCTTCTGAACAGCAGTGCCCGCCACAGTGCAATGATCTTGACAACTATTGCCCTCTCCCAGTGAGCCATCTCCCCCAACAGTATCCAAAACGGTATATCTGTTTTGGGGGGAGATGACCGCAGGGAACACCTGCACTGCCTTCAATAGACAATAGACAATAGGTGCAGGAGCAGGCCATTCTGCCCTTTGAGCCTGCACCACCATTCAATATGATCATGGCTGATCATCCTTAATCAGTATCCTGTTCCTGCCTTATCTCCATAACACTTGATTCCACTGTCCTTGAGAGCTCTATCCAACTCTTTCTTAAATGAATCCAGAGATTGGGCCTCTACTGCCCTCTGGAGCAGAGCATTCCACACAGCCACCACTCTCTGGGTGAAGAAGTTTCTCCTCATCTCTGTCCTAAATGGTCTACCCTGTATTTTTAAGCTGTGTCCTCTGGTTCGGCACTCACCCATCAGCGGAAACATGTTTCCTGCCTCCAGAGTGTCCAATCCTTTAATAATCTTATATGTCTCAATCAGATCCCCTCTCAGTCTTCTAAACTCAAGGTTATAGAAGCCCAGTCGCTCCAGTCTTTCAGCATAAGGTAGTCCCACCATTCCAGGAATTGACCTCGTGAACCTACGCTGCACTCCCTCAATAGCCAGAATGTCTTTCCTCAAATTTGGAGACCAGAACTGCACACAATACTCCAGGTGTGGTCTCACCAGGGCCCTGTACAGCTGCAGAAGAACCTCTTTGCTTCTATACTCAATTTCTCTTGTTATGAAGGCCAGCATGCTATTAGCCTTCTTCACTACCTGCTATACCTGCATGCTTACCTTCATTGACTGGTGTACAAGAACACCCAGATCTCTTTGTACTGCCCCTTTACCTAAATTGATTCCATTTAGGTAGTAATCTGCCTTCCTGTTCTTGCCACCAAAGTGGATAACCATATATTTATCCACATTAAACTGCATCTGCCATGCATCTGACCACTCACCTAACCTGTCCAGGTCACCCTGTAATCTCCTAACATCCCCCTCACATTTCACCCTGCCACCCAGCTTAGTATCATCAGCAAATTTGCTAATGTTATTACTAATACCATCTTCTATATCATTAATATATATTGTAGATTAGATTAGATTAGATTAGATTAGATTACTTACAGTGTGGAAACAGGCCCTTCGGCCCAACAAGTCCACATCGCCCCGCCGAAGCGCAACCCACCCATACCCCTACATTTACCCCTTACCTAACACTGCGGGCAATTTAGCATGGCCAATTCACCTGACCTGCACATCTTTGGACTGTGGGAGGAAACCGGAGCACCCGGAGGAAACCCACGCAGACACGGGGAGAACGTGCAAACTCCACACAGTTAGTCACCTGAGGCGGGAAATGAACCCGGATCTCTGGCGCTGTGAGGCAGCAGTGCTAACCAATGTGCCACCGTGCTGCCCACATTGTAAAAAGCTGCGGTCCCAGCACTGATCCCTGCGGTACCCCACTGGTCACCACCTGCCATTCCGAAATGGAGCCATTTATCACTACTCTTTGTTTCCTGTCAGCCAACCAACTTTCAATCCAAGTTAGTACTTTGCCCCCAATACTATGCGCCCTAATTGTGCTCACTAACCTCCTATGTGGGACTTTATCAAAAGCTTTCTGAAAGTCCTGGTACACTACATCTACTGGATCTCCCTCATCCATCTTCAGAGTTACATCTTCAAAAAATTCCAGAAGATTAGTCAAGCACGATTTCCCCTTCATAAATCCATGCTGACTCTGACCTATCCTGTTACTACTATCCAGATGTGTCGTAATTTCATCCTTTATAATAGACTCCAGCATCTTTCCCACCACTGAGGTCAGACTAACTGATCTATAATTTCCTGCTTTCTCTCTCCCACCTTTCTTAAAAAGTGGTACAATGTTAGCCACCCTCCAATCTGCAGGAACTGATCCCGAATCTATCGAACTCTGGAAAATAATCACCAACGCATCCATGATTTCTCGAGCCACCTCCTTCAGTACCCTGGGATGTAGACCATCAGGCCCCGGGGACTTATCAACCTTCAGACCTAACAGTCTCTCCAACACCAATTCCTGGCAAATATAAATTCCCTTAAGTTCAGGTCCTTCAGCCACTGTTGCCTCAGGGAGATTGCTTGTGTCTTCCCCAGTGAACACAGATCTGAGGTACCAATTCAAATCTTCTGCCATTTCTTTGTTCCCCGTAATATATTCCCTTGTTTCTGTCTTCAAGGGCCCAATTTTAGTCTTAACCATTTTTTGCCTTTCACATACCTAAAAAAGGTTTTACTATCCTCCTTTATATTTTTGGCCAGTTTACCTTCGTACCTCATTTTTTCTCTGTGTATTTCCTTCTTAGTAATCCTCTGTTGTTCTTTAAAAGCTTCCCAGTCCTCCGTTTTCCCACTTATCTTTGCTAGGTTATACCTTTTCTCTTTTAACTTTATATGTTTATTAACTTCCCTCATCAGCCACGGCTACCCATGCCTCCTCCTAGGATCTTTCTTCCTTTTTGGAATGAACTGATCCTGCATCTTCTGCATTATAGACAGAAATATCTGCCATTGTTCCTCCACTGTCATCCCTGCTAAGGTATTGCACCATTGAACTTTGGCCAGCTCCTCCCTCATAGCTCCATAGTTCCCTTTATTCAACAGAAATATCGCCACTTCCGATTGTACCCTCTCCCTCTCAAATTGCAAATTGAAGCTTATTGTATTATGGTCACTACTTCCCAATTGCTCCTTCACTTCGAGGTGCCTGATCAATTCTGGTTTGTTGCACAATACCAGATCCAGAATTGCCTTCTTCCTGGTAGCCTCCAGCACCAGCTGTTCTAAGAATCCATCTCGGAGACACTCCACAAACTCTCTTTAGAACATAGAACATAGAACAATACAGCGCAGTACAGGCCCTTCGGCCCTCGATGTTGCGCCGATCAAAGCCCACCTAACCTACACTAACCCACTATCCTCCATATACCTATCCAATGCCCGCTTAAATACCCAGAAAGAGGGAGAGTCCACTACTGCTACTGGCAGGGCATTCCATGATCTTACGACTCGCTGAGTGAAGAACCTACCCCTAACATCAGTCCTATATCTACCCCCCCTTAATTTAAAGCTATGCCCCCTTGTAATAGCTGACTCCATACGCGGAAAAAGGTTCTCACTGTCAACCCTATCTAACCCCCTAATCATCTTGTACACCTCTATCAAATCACCCCTAAACCTTCTTTTCTCCAAAGAAAACAACCCCAAGTGCCTCAGCCTTTCCTCATAGGATCTTCCTACCATACCAGGCAACATCCTGGTAAACTTCCTCTGCACCCGTTCCAGTGCCTCCACATCCTTCCTATAGTATGGCGACCAAAACTGCACACAATATTCCAGAAGCGGCCGCACCAGAGTCTTATACAACTGCAGCATGACCTCAGGACTCCGGAACTCAATTCCTCTACCAATAAAAGCCAGTACGCCATATGCCTTCTTCACTGCACTATTTACCTGGGTGGCAACTTTCAGAGATCTGTGTACATGGACACCAAGATCCCTCTGCTCTTCCACACTACCAAGTAGTCTACCATTAGCCCAGTAATCCATCTTTTTATTACTCTTACCAAAGTGAATCACTTCACACTTAGCTACATTGAACTCCATTTGCCACCTTTCTGCCCAGCTCTGCAGCTTCTCTATATCCCGCTGTAACCTGCCATATCCTTCCTCACTGTCTACAACTCCTCCGACTTTCGTATCATCCGCAAACTTGCTCACCCAACCTTCTAACCCTTCCTCCAGGTCATTTATAAAAATGACAAACTGCAATGGTCCCAAAACAGATCCTTGCGGAACACCACTAGTGACGGCACTCCAAGATGAATCTTTGCCATCAACTACTACCCTCTGTCTTCTTCCAGAGAGCCAATTCCTAATCCAAACCTCCAACTCACCCTCAATGCCATATCTCTGTATTTTCTGCAGTAGCCTACCATGGGGGACCTTATCAAACGCCTTACTAAAATCCATATATACTACATCTACCGCTTTCCCCTCATCTACCTCCTTCGTCACCTTCTCAAAGAATTCAATAAGGTTTGTGAGGCACGACCTGCCCTTCACAAAACCATGCTGACTATCCTTGATCACATCATTCTTATCCAGATGTGCATAAATCCTATCCCTTATAATTCTCTCTAAGACTTTGCCCACAACAGAAGTGAGACTCACTGGCCTATAGTTACTAGGATTATCCCTACTCCCCTTCTTGAACAAGGGAACCACGTTTGCTAGCCTCCAGTCCTCTGGCACTACTCCTGTAGACAAAGAGGACACAAAAATCAAGGCCAATGGCTCTGCAATCTCCTCCCTTGCTTCCCAGAGAATCCTAGGATAAATGCAATCAGGCCCAGGGGACTTATCTATTTTCACCCTTGCCAGAATTTCCAACACCTCTTCTCTACATATCTCAAAGCCATCCATTCTACTTATTCGTGCCTCAGTATTCATATCGACAACAATGTCCTGATATTGAGGTCCAAAACCAATCTGATTTGTCCAGTCTACCTGCATGTTGAAATCCCCCATAAGAACGACAGGCCAATTTCAGATCCTGATTCAACTTACATCTGACATCCAGACTACTGTTTGGGGGCCTGTAAATAACTCCCAAGAGGGTCTTTTTACCCTTAGAATTTCTCAGCTCTATCCATACTGACTCTACATCCCCTGATTCTAGTTCCCCCCATGCAAGGGACTGAATATCATCCCTTACCAACATGGCCACCCCACCTCCTCTGCCCATCAGTCTGTCCTTACGATAGCATGTGTAGCCTTGAATATTCATTTCCCAGGCCCTGTCCACTTGAAGCCACGTCTCAGTTATCCCCACAATATCATATCTGCCAATTTCCAAAAGAGCCTCAAGCTCATCCATCTTATTTCTAATGCTTCGTGCATTCATATATGGTATTTTTAATTTGTTACTGCCCTCACCCTTCCCATCAACTCCTATTTCACTCAACCTTACTGCATGATCCCTTTCTGCCTCATTGATACAGTTGTCTTTCTTGACTTCCCTTGTTCAAACTTTCCCTTCAATTTCCTTCTTAAACATCCAGTTTGTCCCCTCCCCACCGCTACTTAGTTTAAACGTAGCTGTGTTGCAGTAGCAAACCTGCCTGCCAGAATGCTGGTCCCTAACCTATTAAGGTGCAAACTGTCTCTCTTGTATAATTTATGCTTACCACAAAACATACCCCAGTGAACCAAGAATTTAAATCCTTTCTTCCTGCACCAGTTCCCCAGCCACATGTTCAAGTCCATTATCTCCCTGTTTCTGGCCTCACCAGCCTGAGGAACTGGAAGCAAACCGGAGATAACCACCCTGGACGTCCTGCTTTTCAGCCTTGTTCCTAGTTCTCCGAAGTCCCGCTGTAGTATGTTCCTCCTCTTCTTCCAGACATCATTTGTGCCGACATGTACTACCACCTCTGGCTCTTCACCTTCGTCCTTGAGGATTTCCTGCACTCTGTCTGTGATGTCTTTAACCCTGGCACCAGGAAGGCAACACACCATCCTTAAGTCCCGCCTGCTGCCACAAAAACCCCGGTCAGTTCCTCTCATCATGGAGTCCCCTATTACGATAGCTCTGTGCGATGTCTGACTCTTCCGCTCTGCCTCCAAGCCAACTTTTGATTGACAGACCTAGCGAGGAGGATAACAGGAACCCATTGGATGTGGTGTACCGTTAGCTTCATTTCTTAAAAGCATACTAGTCAATCTCCTTTTCACACTTGCAGTGGACTACTTTTTTTTAAAGTTCTAACCTCGCACCTTCATTTTCCTCCGTTCCTGGTCTTTTACTGTCCATGTTATTATTCTTCTATTGTTCTTGTCCTATTTAAATGTAGGATTATGGTTCTCCTTCACAATTTTAAGAATCTATTTGGGGTCATGTTGATAATCAATCAAAAAGTTCTGATTCTTTATATTAGCCAATGCACAAACTCTTTTACATTTTTATGTTCTTTTTCTCAATCAGCTTCAATATCTTTTTATTCTCCTCTTGCGTCAGCAACAGCAACAGCTTTAGCTTTCTGATGTGTTAATTTTGTTTTCAAAAACTCAAAGTCATCCTTGTAGTCCTGTAATATCAGCACGAGTTACAGGCCAGTCATTTTGTTTGAAAGCTGTGACCCTCATTGTTTCCCCATCAGCCTGGAGTTCTCCTGTTTTATTCTGCTTTGATGCCCATGGCTTAGATTCTAAAAACAAGTTTAATTCGGAGAGTCCAATTTCTTTAAAACTTTTTTAAACTCTTTGTTGTCAATCTCAGGCTTCAACGTGCTTGCAGTTGGTAGATTGTGGATTTCAATAGCAAACCTGTATATAGAGCTGATCTCAGTCATGGTGATCATAAGAACTATCACTGACTGTCATAAAAACTCATCTGATTCACTCGTCCTGAGTTTAAGGAAGGAAATCCACGATCTTTACTTCGTCTGATCTATGTGTGACTCTAGAGCCACAGCAATGATGTTGACTTTTAACTGCCCCCTGAAATGGCCCAACAAGCCACTCATTTCAAGAGCAATTAGGGATAAGTAACAGAAAATGTCCTTGCCAGCAATTCCCACACTCCAATAAAAAGAGAAAATCAATTTGAGTGTTAAACTCTTTGGACATTTCTGGAGTCAAACCATTGTTCTTACTGTAGATTCAGAGATAGACATGTGTTTTTCCAAGCTCATTGATCTTGCTGATACAATTTTAACAACTTCAATGGATTTTGTGGAAATGCCTGGAGGCAGCAGATGGCCTCTGGCTAGGTTGTTTCTTAGGAGAAGGTCAAAATAATTAATAATCAATTTAGAAATTATTCCCACAATAATAGAACTAATGACTATACCACAGTTTACAAGTAAACAATTTCTACAAATGTCCTGTATTAATATACACATATTTAACAAACTAGAAGTTAGCAATGTTGACATTGCTTTGAAGAAAAAAATCTTCCTGGTTTTATCTTCACGTTAGTGCACACGTTGGAATAAAAGTATCATAGTCAACACTTTCTATCTGTTGAGAATGCTGTTCAAAGAATCGTACTTGATCATGCGCAGATCCAGCTGATACTACCATTGTACATCTGAACTGATCAAATACAGGAAACCAGCATTCTTGCAGCATCTGTTTCTGTCTGGGCAGAAGGGGTCTTTGCATAATTCAAACATTATGACCCTGTTCCAGAACAAGGATGACCACAGGAATTGCAACAAGAATCAAGGCATCTCACTGGTGAACACTGTGGGAAAGTGTTTGCTCATAACGCCCTGGTTAGACTGCAGATCTCAACAAGGCATTCAACCATGTGAGGCAGCGTCTATTTATTCAGGCTGCTGTAAAAAAATGGCTGTCCACTGAAGCTGTTTAATATGATTGCCTCTTTCCATGGCTGAGTAACAAGGACACCTGCAAGTGTGATATGAATATTGTGGACATTGACACTGACAATTCGGAGACAATCACTGATGGACTTGCCTTCTCAAGGCTGACTGTTTTGAAGGGCATTGAAAGAATCAAGCAAAAACAAACAATCAGTGGGCTGATAAGATGGCCTAGCGAAAACAAGTGGCCAGTGAATCAGTCACCTTCTCAATCCTTCCTAACAAGAGGCAGCCATGTAAAACTGGGTTTTCTAAGCTACAAGGGACATCTCTTAAAATAGTGGTAATGATCAATACACAAACTATTCTCTTACAAGACAAAAGACTGCTATCCAGGATCTTACTGATACAGCTTTATCTTTTAACAACTTTAACGGATTTTGTGGAAATATCCGAATGCAACCATCGTCTTCTGCTAGAATTTTTAAAGGAATTATTTTGTGGGATGTGAATTTTATTGTCAATCAATTCATTTTTGCTGTTCTTTAATTGACCTTGTGAGCAACTTGTAGACAAGGATAGGAGACTTCCTTCCCTAAGGAGAAAGTGAACCAGATGAGTTTTTACAACAATCAATGGAAATTTCATGGTCACAATCATTGAGATTAGCTGTCAATACCAAATTTTTTAAAATAATTTTAAATGGAATCAGCTGCATTGAGAGGATTTCAACACCTATCCTAGACAATTAGCTTGGACTTCCCGGTTACTACTCTAATGACATAATTCATCATCTCGCCCTAAATTATATTTTCTGACCTGGAATCAAGCCTAGGTCATGACAGTGAACATGCTAAATCCAAAATCACTAGACCATCAGGGAACCATAGAGTACGTAAATATTATTACAGTCAGTTTTGATGTAACGCGATAGTTCCATTCTTGTGCAATCTCATATTATAAGAAAATTGTGCAATAGCTGCACTATTTAAACTAATGGGGCTGGAATTGCATTATAGTCAATACAGGTAAGGAAAGTTCGTGTTCTGCAAATTACAGTTTAAATATTTAAATCACATTAAAGCTAATTCACGTTATAGTAGAACCAATGATACTAGGCAATTTAAACACTATTCTCACAATATAGGACCTCAGACTAAAATTTTAATTCATTTCACACAGTGGAAACAGTAATCCATTTCTGGAGTTCTCTGTATTGATACACTTTTAATTAGCAAACTTGATAGAGATCAATTTAAATCTTTTACTATATTCAGAGATTGAGCCAACCCTTTGTTGGTAATCTTCATCAGACAAAAAAATAGTCTAAACTCCCCCTCATTTATAAAACTGCTCTCATCTTTTATATTCCATCTACATTCACAGTAAATACATCACACAGGATTGATTTGTCACATGTTCAACTCACTGATGTAGCAAAAAAAATTATATACCAGGTACACTTATAAACAACAACAGTTTAACTTTTATTTCAAAAGATCTGTTTTTATATGCCTTATCTTATGGCAAAAAGAAACATGTTCGTCCCTTGAGTCACACTTATCATCCTGGCCACCTTCTTTCCTTTTCTGAGAAGTATCTGTCTTTTCATTTCTGACGTTCCCCTCCTGTATTTAGAGTCAACTTCAATATCACTTTCTCATCTCTTTGGTCTCTGTGTGTGCTTGCAAACAAAGGTCTGCTGCCAACACTGTTTGTGGGATAACTTGTAACCACCATTCATATAAACAGCTTTTCAGTTTACAATCTTCTGGGTCGGACTTTATTCCGAAAGTAGCAATATACCTAAATTCTTCCATTAACATGATGTCTCTAAAGTTCTCAATTTATTTTCAAACTTCATGGCACAATGCCACCTGTCAAATATATATTATTTTTCTTGAGCAAATTCCACATAAGTTTGATTTTGTCTTTTCCTCACAATTGTAAGCATTTGTCTGTAAGTTGCTACAAATAACTTGAATGGATTAAGTTAAAAAATAAACAACACCAGACTATAGCCCAACAGGTTTATTTGGATCATAACCTGGTGTTGTGTGATTTTTAACTTTGTCCATCTCAGTCCAATACTGGCTTCTCTACATCTTGAATGGATTAAGTAGCCTTAACTGTACCACAATGTGTAACTTGTTCATTTAGTGGGCGGCACGGTGGCACAGTGGTTAGCACTGCTGCCTCATAGTGCCAGAGACCTCAAGTGACTGACTGTGTGGAGTTTGCACATTCTCCCTGTGTCTGCGTGGGTTTCCTCTAGGTGCTCTGGTTTGCTCCCACAATCCAAAGGTTGCAGGTTAGGTGAATTGGCCATGCTAAATTGCCCGTAGTGTTAGGTGAAGGGGTAAATGTAAGGGAATGGGTCTAGGTGGGTTGCGCTTCAGCAGGTCGGTGTGGACTTGTTGGGCCGAAGAGTCTGTTTCCACAGTGTAAATAATCTAATCTAATAAACATTGTTTTTCTTCATCAACGCATTTTGTAATGACATTGTCCGTACTTTTTTTTATTGGAACTTAACAGAAATTTCCTGAAATGAGAGAAAAACCCTTCTTCACTTATTTTAGACACTCAATGAGTATTCCTTGTCAAATCAAAACCAAGATTTAAATCTGACTCATCTCATTAAAGACTCTCATTAAAGAATAATTTTAAATGGAATTGGCTGCATTGATGGGATTCAAACGCTTATTCTGACTATCAGCCTGGACTTCCTAGTTACTAATCTGATGACATAATTCATCATCTCCCCCAAAATTGTATTTCTCTGACCCAGAGTCAAGCCACTGTCATGCTAGTGAACGTGCTGAATCCAAAATCACTAGACCATCAGGGAACCATAGAGGAGGTAAATATCACTTCTTGTTCTTGTCCAGAATTGGAAAACTGAATCAATTTTATTTTCAATTTCTACCTATCTCACACCTTCACCTGGATTGCCTCTGATACATTTTAGCCCTTCTTTGATTTCTTTGTTTCTATTTCTGGGGATAGGGTATCTACAAATATTCATTATAAACCCACCAATTCTCACAGCTATTGACTACACTTGCTTCCTGTTAGGACGCCATTCCATTTTTTAGTTTCTCCATCTCGGTCCGATCTGTTCTGATCAGTTTAGCTTTCACAATGTTACTTCTGGCATGTCTTCCTTTGTTCACAACCCAGGAGCATTGCTTTCTGATATAGGAAGATGCTCCTCTCCTTTCACTTTAGCCAATGAAATCAGCACTTAATGGTTTGATGAGATGATGGCAAGCAGTATACCAGTGCACACAAATATACCAGTTACAGAACTGCAGAGTACACTGGCAGACAGTGGCGTCAAGATAATGTTGCTGACTAGTAATCCCTGATGAAGGGCTTATACTCGAAACATCAACTGTCCTGATCCTCGGATGCTGCCTGACCTGCTGTGCTTATCCAGGGCCACACTGTTTGATTCTGATCTCCAGCATCTGCAGTCCTCACTTTCTCTTAATAATCCCTGGCCTTGCTTTGATTTCTTTCATTTAACTCAGAAGAGCTATTGTGCAGAACTGAATGACTTTCCCACCACAAAAATTCACCAAGATTCTTTAAAACTATGAGTCACTGCCAGTAATCACATGTGTAGATAATTAAATATTTACAAACAAAGCCCATTATGGGCTAATCAAACCATCAAAAGTGAGGGGAATAGATCTGCTTTTTCATTTTTACCCTGAAGTGTTAACACACACACAAATGAATGACTATCACAGCACAAAAATCACTGTGACTTTTTTTTTCCCTTTTAACTCCCAACAGTAAAGGGACTACTTTTTAAAATATAGTCTGGAGTGCTATTATGCACATCTGAGCGACTTCCCCATCACTAAAATCACCATGACTGAGTCTGATTTTTTTTAGCATTGCCAATCCCCCTAGCCTGCACATTTTTGGACTGCGGAAGGAAACCTAAGTACCCAGAGGAAACCCATGCAGACACAAGGAGAACGTGCACATTCAGCACAGACAGTTCACTTTATCTATTTTTCTCTAATCAGAAATGTTATTTTATACTACTGACTGACCTTCCCACCATCAAAATCACCATGAATCGGTGCTGGGTCCTCTACTTTTTGTCATTTACATAAATGATTTGGATGCGAGCATAAGAGGTACAGTTAGTAAGTTTGCAGATGACATCAAAATTGGAGGTGTAGTGGACAGCGAAGAGGGTTACCTCAGATTACAACAGGATCTGGACCAGATGGGCCAATGGGCTGAGAAGTGGTAGATGGAGTTTAATTCAGATAAATGCGAGGTGCTGCATTTTGGAAAAGCAAATCTCAGCAGGACCTATACACTTAATGGTAAGGTCCTAGGGAGTGTTGCTGAACAAAGAGACTTTGAGGTGTAGGTTCATAGCTCCTTGAAAGTGGAGTCACAGTTGGACAGGATAGTAAAGAAGGCTTTTGGTATGCTTTCCTTGATTGGTCAGAGTATTGAGTACATGAGTTGGGAGGTCATGTTACGGCTGTACAGGACATTGGTTAGGCCACTGTTGGAATATTGCGTGCAATTCTGGTCTCCTTCCTATCGGAAAGATGTTGTGGAACTTGAAAGCATTCAACAAAGACTTACAAACCTAGCCAGGCCTTGACAGTTGCCTCAGGCCTTAGTGTGCCCTCAGCATACGGTCCTGGACCTTGGAACATGTTAGGCCGTGAGCTTGATTGGGGTCACCTCCTTGTTCTGGAAGACCTACAGGGTTCGGGCAGACCAAAGAGCATCTTTCACTGAGTTGACGGTCCTCCAGGTGCAGTTAATGTCTGTGTTGGAGTGTGTTCCAGGGAACAAACTGTGGAGCACAGAGTCTCACGTCATGGAGCTGCTTGGGACAAACCAACAAAAACCACAACATCTTCCTCCAGATTTCCTTTGCAAAGGCACATTCCAGAAGGAGATTTTTGACAATCTCAGTCCCTCTGGGACTATGGTGATTTTACTTTAATATTGCTGTAGAGGGAGTGCAATGATAGTTTACCAGACTAGTTCCTGGACTGTTGTATGAAGAGAGTTTTGACATAATGGGCTTGTACTCTCTGGAGCTTTGAAGAATGATAGGTAATCTCATTGAAATCTACAAGTCACTTAAAGGGAGAGACAGGGAAGCTGCAGGTAAGATGTTTCTCTGGTTGGGGAATCTATAACTAGGGAGTACAATTCAAAAATAATTGTGACCGAGATGAGAATTTCTTTTTTTATTCAGTGAATGGTGAATCTTTGGAATTTTCTGGGGGTTCAGCTTTTGAATATATTTAAAGTAGAGATTGATAAATGTCTGATTGTCATTGGTGAAAAGGGTTATCTGGGTAATGTGAATAAAAGAAATTGTAGTGTTCAATCAATCTTTATCATATTAAATGGAGGAGCAGGCTTGATGGGCTGAATGACCTATTCCTATTCTTCTGTTTCTATGCTCAAGGATACCCTCAATTGCTACAGAGCAAAGGACTTCAGACTTCTTCGACAAAGGTGAAATCTGTACATTCTAAATCACCCAGTTACTGAAAGGCAATAGGAAAGTATCTACATGCTACAAGAGATGAGGCAATGCCAAGAATAGTATGAAGAATCTATTGAAGTCTGGAAGGATGGTGAGTAAATGCACCTAACAATCCAATCTAATATCAATACTTTGAAGAGCACAAGCATTTTACTATCATTGATAACTCACTAGCCCTCAATGCAACATTAACTGTACTAAGAACACTTCAGCTTGATATTCTACAAAAACCCAAAGATATTTGGAGAGTACCAAATGTACTGTGAGGCTACAACAATCGTTATGGTGGTGAGGTATCACTCAGTCTATAGAATAACATATTGCTAGCTGCCTTCTTGTCCTGTAAAGAGTCAAGAATGAAAATAACCATTATTACTTTTATCCTTTCCATCAAGACTTGGAACACCTGAGAATGAAGTTGTTTGAATTTAAGGGAAAAACCTTCTTATAAATTATCTATCTTGCCTATTATTCAAGATGTACTGAGATTAACCATTGGCATAGATAAGAACAGATATACAGGTATTCATCTTATATTTATTCCACACATGAGATTCTGATGGCCAACAATGGTCTACAATTTGTAAATGAATATGGTCAAATCTTTTTTAACAGAATATGACTTCATTTATGTTACAGTTAACTACATTATCCTCAAGAAAATGGAGATGCTGGGAAAGGGGTGTGAATGGTTAAATCTTCAGGCTTCCATTTGAGGTCCGCAATATCACAGATGCCAGTCATTGTGCCAATTTGATTCATTCCCCAAGATATCAAGAAATTGGTTCCTGAAAAGGTTCTGGGCTTTGAGAAAAGTTCAGCAGACTTGTGCTCCAGACTAACTACCATCCAAGCCAAGCTGCTTCAGTGGAGCTACAATGCTGGCATTTGCCCGACAATGTAAAAAATTATCCTGGTCCATACTAATCACAAGAAGCAGCACAAATCCATCTTAGCCACTTACTGCCTTATCAGTCAACTCTTAGTTATCAGCCAAATGATGAAAAGGGTAATTAACAGCGTAACAAGTGGCACTTGTTTAGCAATAACATGCTCATTGACGTGCAAATTGGGCCATACCAGGACCACTTAGCTCCTGACCTTCTAACAGCCTTTGTTCAAAGAAAAGAGCACACCACCATAAGTGAGGTGACAGTAACTACCATGTATGGCATCATAGCATAGCTGGAATCATGGCAAAACTCTGTCAACTCCAATTTGGAATCATATATAGTACAAAGGAAAATGGTTGTGGTTGATGGAGGTCAATTATATCAGTTCCGGGATATCACTACAGGATTCCTCACTGTAGTGTCCTCAGCAACTTCAGCAAAAAGTCCTCACCATCATACTGTCACAATTGTGGATAATTGCCAACGACTGCACAATATTCAGCACCATTTGTGATTTCTTAGATATTGAAGCAGATTGTGTCAATCTGCAATACGAGCTGGACAACATCCGATAAGTGGGCTGATAAGTGGTAAGCAAGATACTCATCAGACAAATGCCAGACAATGGCAATGTCCAACAAGAGAGAATCTAACCAACTCTACTTGATGTTCAATGTCATTTTCATTGCTCTATCACCCACTATCAACATCCCAAGAGTTAACATTAACTAAAGGATGAACTGGACCAGTTATATAAATACTGTGCCTAGAAGAGTGGCTCAGAAACTGTGAGTTCTGCAGAATCTGCAAAATATGAGAAAGTATTGTGTTGGTTTATGCTCCACTTATATGGATGGATGCAGCTCCAATAACAGTCAAAGAGATTGACACCATCCAGGACAAAGCAGCCCACTCAGTTTGGCACCCAAGATTACTACTCTGCTCATCCTGCATTTTAGCTTCCGACCTAACTCTGTATATTCTCTTTTCAGGTCCTCACCCCTATTCCTAGTTATGTCATTGCTGCTGATGTGTACCACAACTTCTATCTGCTCTCCTTCCCCCTTAAGAATGCTATAGGCATCCCTGACTCTGGCACCCAGTAGGCAACATACCATATGGGAGTCTTGTTTGTGACCACACAATCTCCTGTCTGTTCTTCTCACCATTGAGTCACCTATCACTATCCTTCTTCTATTTTTCCCCCTTCCCTCATCCACAGAGCCAGGTTCACTACCAGAGATCTGGTCACTGTGGCTTTCCCTTGGTACCCATTCCCCAACAGTATCCAAAACAGTACTGTTGAGGGAGATGGCCTCGGGGGTCCTGCCCTGTGCCTATTCCCTTTCCCTCTCCTGACAATCACCCAGCTACCTTTATCCTGTAATTTCGGTGTGATAGCCTTCCTTTAACTCCTCTCTATCAGCCCCTCAGCCTCCTGAATGATCTGAAGTTCATCCAGCTCCAGCTTCAGTCTGTGAGGAGCTGGATTTGGGCGCAGTTCTCGCAGGCAAAGTCAGCAGGAATACTTGTGGTGACCCTTACCTCCCATATCCTGCAAAAGGAGCATGCAACTGCCCTACCCACCATCCCCTCAGCTCTAAATTGCCAAGAGAAATTGAATAAATAAGTTTTAAATAGTTTGGATGGAGCAGTTTTTGTCAAGTGTATCAGGAAGGATTCCTGACTCAATATGTATATGGGCCAACTGGAGGGGAGGCCATATTGGATTCGATGCTTGGCAATGAACCAGGCCAGGTTTTAGATCTCTCAGTAGGAGAGCATTTTGGTGATAGTGATCACAAATCACTGACCTTTACTATAGTCATGGAGAGGGATAGGAGCAGATGGTTTGGGAAAACATTTAATTGAGGGAGGGTGAATTACAATGCTATTAGGCAGGAACTGGGATGCCTAAAATTGGGAACAGATGTTCTCAGGGAAATGCACAACAGAAATGTGGATGTTATTTAGGGAACACTTGCTGATAGTGCTGGACAGATTTGTCCCACTGTGGCAAGGAAGGGACGGTAGGGTGAAGGGACCAAGGGTGACAAGGGATGTGGAACATCTAGTCAAGAGGAAGAAGGAAGCTTACATAAGGTTGAGAAGCAAGGATCAAAGAGGGCTCACGAGGGTTACAAGGTAGCCAGGAAGGAACTGAAGAATGGACTTAGAAGAGCTAGAAGGGGACATGGAAAAGCTTTAGTGGGCAGGATTAAAAGAAAACTGTATGGCATTCTACACTTATGTGAGGAACAAAAGGGTGGCTAGAGTGAGGGGAGAACCGATTAGGGATAGTGGAGGGAACTTGTGCCTGGAGTTGACGAAGTAGGGAAGGACCTTAATGATACTTTGCTTTAGTATTCACTACTGAGACAGACCTAGACATTTGTGAGGATAGTGTGAAACAGGCTGATATGCTCAAACAGGCTGATATTAAGAAGGAGAATGTGCAGAAAATTTTGAAAACATAAGGAAAGATAAGTCCCCTGGGCCAGACAGGATATACCCAAGGTTACTACGGGAAGTGAAGAAAGAGATTTCTGTGCCTTTGGCAATGATCTTTGCATCCTCGCAGTCCACTGGGGTACTGTCAGATGATTGGAAGGTGGGAAATGTTATTCCCTTGACAAGAAAGGGAATAGGGATAATCAGGGGAGTTACAGATCAGTCAGTCTTATGTCTATGGTGGGCAAATTATTGGAGAGGATTCTGAGAGACAGGATTTATTATTACTTGGAAAACCATAGTTTGATTAGAGTGAGTCAGCATGGATTTGTGGGGGGCAAGTCATGCTTCATAAACCTTATTGAATTATTTGAGAATGAGACAAAACACAGTGATGAAGGTCGAGCAGTGAATGTGGTGTACATGGATTTAAGCAAGAAGCTTGGTAAGGTTCCCTTGATATGGTAAGCTAATTCAGAAAGGAAAGAGGCATGGGATACAGGGAAATTTGACTGTCTGGATGCTGAACTGGTCGGTCCATGGAAGACAGAGGGTGGTAGTAGATGGAAAGTATTCAGCCTGGAGCTTGGTGACGAGTGGTATTTTGCAGTAGTCTGTTCTGGGATGTCTGCTCTTTCTGATTTTTATAAATGACTTGGATGAGGAAGTAGAAGGGTGGAGGAGCAGAGGGATTTTGGGGTCCATGTCTACGGATCCCTCAAAGTTGCCACCCAAGTTGATAATGTTGTTAAGAAGGCATATGGTGTGTTGGCTTTCATTAGCAGGAGGATTGAGGTTAAGAGTTGCAAAGTTATGCTGCAACTCTATAGAGCCCTGGTTAGACCATATTTGGAATATTGTGCTCAGTTCTGGTCGCCTCATTATAGGAAGGATGTGGAAGCTTTAGAGAGGGTGCAGAGGAGATTTACCAGGATGCTACCCGGACTGGAGGGCATGTCTTATGAAGAAAGGTTGAGGGAGTTAGGGCTTTTCTCACTGGAGCAAAGAAGGATCAGAGGTAACTTGATGGAGCTGTACAAGATTATGAGAGGCATAGGTAGAGTGAATAGTCAGAGACATTTTCCTCGGGCAGAAATGGCTATCACAAGGTGGCATAACTTTAAGCAACTTGGAAGAAGGTTTAGGGGAGATGTCAGAGTTCGGTTCTTTACACAAAGAACCAGTGCATGGAATGCATGCCAGCAGTGGTTGTAGAGTCAGATACATTAGGATCATTCAAGTGACTGTTGGATAGGCACATGAATGATAGTAAAATAAAGGATATGTAGGTTAGTTTGATCTATAAGGTCAGCACATCGAGGGCCGAAGGGCCTGTACTGTACTGTTCTATGTTCTAAGAGGACAAACAGGGTCGGTGAAACTGCTTCTGCTGGTTCAGGAATGTAGGACTTGGAGACATAACTTAGACATTAGTGCCAAACATTTCAGGAATTAATTTAGGAAAGACATCTTTACAAAGTAAAAGGTGGTCGAAGTCTGGAACTCTTTTAGAATCACCGGGTGTTGACAGTATGAATGAGGTGTTTGGATTCGAGTGGTTGTGTTCCTGAAAATATGGATATCAATTTTGAGATTAATCAGTCCCTTATTGAAAAAGGTAAAAGAAGATGCAAAGTTGTCTATTTTGTTTCACAGAATCTACCAAGAAGATACAAAAGCAGAGAAGACAGTCACAGTCGGATGGATAAATTCCTCCCAGAGGAATAGGTTGGATCAACACTGGGAATCAACAACAAAATCTTTAACTGGTTTAATCACAAATGAAAGCAAATGAAGGTTCAAAAATATCTACAGCCAATAAAGTGACAACAAAATCAAGAGCTCTAGGATTACGGAATTAGAAAAAAAAACCTTTAATCACACAGGAAAGAGGTTTTAATGGTTCAGTACAAATTTATAAACATTGAAGTTTCAGGCAGGGTGGATTCTGGTCAGCTATACTGGCAGAAGCCAATTATTTGTAGTACATCTTTTCAATGATGTTGAGGGAACATCACTATGTGCTAGACATATTTCAAGAAAAACTGTAATCCTTGGAAACAGTCCATCAGGAGGTAACACAGCAGCAGTAAGTAGCTAATTAAATGTGATCCAGAAAAAAGGAGATACAGTAGTGCCTCGACATATGAATGACCCCGTTCACGTACAAATCAGTTTACGAACAGGATTGTACGTAAAATTTTGCTTCAACGTACGTACGAAATTCAAAGTTCGAACAAAGGTACGAACGCAAAAAGCCCGTGTGCGACCACGTGGTTTCATTGTTCTGCTTTGCTACGCGCTTGTTGAATGCAAAAGCTTTCAGGCCCCGCGTGATCTCATTCAGTTAGTCTTTGGCGCGTGCGCTGTGAACAACCATCCAAGCATTCTTACACTATCCGAACAATGGGAAAAATTGACTCAGTTCGCGAACTTTTTGGTTCGCGAACCGGATCCTGGAACGGATTAAGTTCGTAAGTTGAAGTGCTACTGTACTTAAATCCATACTGGATCTAATCAGTTTTCGACATTCAGAAACCATTGATCTACATGAATGGTCACTGGAGGCTGCACAAGAAACACATCAGCAAGCTGTGGATATGCTGAAAAGCTTTTCCAGGCAAAACCTTGACCAAGCTATTGAGCTTCTAGACATGCTGAGTGGCTTGACTAAGCTTAAATCATCAGAATGAGCTTGAAACAAGAATTAGCATTCTAACGGAATCAGTCCAACACAGGCACCTCCAAATCATAACGGAATCAGACTACTGAACTAAAAGTCTAGCTGTTAGCAGTCAAACAACACAAGTAAATCTGGACAGCTGAAAACAAAAAGCTTGTAGAACATTTACAAAAATCTTGTACACATATAACTTGTGTTCCCAGTGAACTGATTAAACTAGGATATTGTATAAGGAAAAATTCTCTGTTGCAGAAACATTCAGAATTACAAGATCACAGTGAATGTTTAAATGAAGAAAACTTTCTGCTCTTGTTCATGAGAAAACTGGGAAAAAACCCAATATTTTTCTTCTCTTCTTAATGACATAGGTCATCTGCACAATGATGTTGAGCTTTCAAATCAGCAGATCAGAATATTACACAGAAATTTCCCATTGATCCTGCTCCAACGATTTATTACGTTGTCAATTATATTGCAGTTCCACTTTCTCATGGAGTTTCTGAGATATCAATGACTGCAGCCTTACAGTGTAGAAATTGTGGAAGTGATATCACAATCTTCATAAACAGAAATTTGTACCCTGTAAGTAGTGCAGAAATATTCACAAGTGCTGTCACTCAAGAAGGAGCCATTGTATCGCTGCTTTTCCTTTCCACCAAGGTGCTAGTGCTCCAAGGAAAGAGAATACATAGGTACTATATGTTCTAGAAGAGATAATTCTGTTGGAGATTAGTCCCTTAAGCAAAAGAGACCTATGGGGAGAGTTTGAATTCATGGTTAAACTAATGGTTTAAAAAAAAGGATGTTGTAAAAGAACTTGGAAGGTAAGACATAGAGTAAAAGTATAATTCAGTTTTAAAGCTTTACTCCAGTACAACTACCGAGCATGAGCTAAAGGAGCTATATTATAGTGACATCGGATCAGCTGGAATTGTGCTTGTTGAGTTCCAGGTTAGATGCTCTCTCTCACTTATTATCGCTTGTAAATAGTTATGTTCAATGTAGCTTGTTAATATTCATTCGAATGAGTGTGGACCTTATCGGACTGAAACTTGCGCTGCTTATTTGAATTTTGTAAATGGAGTTGTTGGTCAGTTTGTCTAGTCAGTTGATTTTTTTTTGTAAACATTTCATCCTTATATCTATCTTTTAGACAACAGTTTCAGCGCTTGTAGCCTCCGGATGAAGTGAACCAACCAACAAGTCCAACCACAACCTGAGCTACAGATCTTCACAAAAGCCTTTTTGTAGATCTTTGGCAAAAATTATGGTGGGAGATAGGGACAACCATTGTGGAAATTCTATGGCATTGTGCAAGAAAATACAAAATACACAAAATTGAAATGAACTATGGTCATCCTCTGTCATGGTTTCAGTCGTTACCTGAGGTTATTTGTAACATAAAAGGTAAGTATTTACTATTCAAATTTACCTTCCTGGCTGTCCCCGGCTTGCGCTGGCTCAACTCCCACTGCTGAAATGGAAGCTGCTGATTCACGAGGCAAATATTTTATGTTCAAACTTACCTTCTTAGCTGGCCCCTGGCTCACACTCTCACAACTCCCATTGCTGAAACAACTTCTAATTCAATTGGGATTTATCCATATTTGGGAAGCTGATTCTGTAGGCAAAGAGTGTAATCTTGAATTTTATTTCTTGTGACTTGTGCTCCATATTTTCTCGGTGATCCTCTTCCAAAAATTGGCAGAGTTGTGGATAATGAGAAAGGTTGTCAAAAGGATACAGTAGGATATAGATCAGTTTGAAATTTGGGCAGAGAAACAGCAGATGTAATTCAATCCGGATCAGTGTGAGGTGATGCATTTTGGGAGGTCAAATGAAGAAGAAAGTACATAGTAAAATGGGAGCATTTATATACAGAGAGACCTTTGGGTGCAAGTCCATATCTCCCTGAAAGCAGCAACAGAGTTAAATAATGGAAAATAGAAGGTCTATAGCATGCTTGCCTTAATCGGTTGGGACATTAAGTATAAAAGTAGGCACATAATGTAGCAACTGTTTAAAACTTTAGTTAGAGCATATTTGGAGTATTGTGTATGCAATTTGGTTGCCACATTATAGCAAGGATGTGGAGGATTTGGAGAGGGTGCAAAAGAGGTTTACCAGGACGTTGCCTAGATTGGCGCACATTAGCTGTAAGTAAAGGTTGTTTGCGCTAGCACATCATAGGCAGAGGGGCGACCTGATAGAAAGATATAAAATTATGAAAAGCATAGATAGCGTGGATAGTCAAATCTTCATTCTCAGGGTGGAAATATCAAATTGCAGGGAGTAATAGGCTTAAAGCATGTGGTGGAAAGTTTAAAGGAGGTGTGTGAGGCAAGTTTTTACACATAGGGTGGTAGATGTCTTGAATGCGCTGCCAAGTGAGGTAGTAGAAGCAGATATGATAGCAATGTTTAAGAGACATTTTGATAGACACGTGAACAGGCAAGGAGTAGAGGGATATGGACCATGTACAAGCAGATGGGATTAGTTTAGAATTGAAACATGGTTGGCGCAGACATGCGCTGAACAGGCTGTGTGTGTGCCGTACTGTTTTATGTCTGTTCAATGTATATTCCACTTATATATTTTGTGACACTGATGTACCCTTCATAACGACTGTTCAGATAGAATATGTATTTTTCAGATAGTTCAGTCAATTCTGTTTTAAAAATCAGAATCCTCCATTTCATAGACTCATCAATATCAAGTTAACTTTTGATTCACATGCAATTTCAGAATGCTTCATAATTTTGTCAGTAATGGTCAATTGATTTCATAGAAATCGGATTTCTTCACACATTTTGCTTGACAGTGTTGAAATCCTTAGAACAATAATAAACACAAAGATACAGTAGTAAAATTCCACTAACCACAGTTCAATATTTTAAATTTATTTCCATCAGATTTGTGCTCCAATTGCTCTTCCAAAGCTCCCACTTTCACTATGAGCAGGTTTTTTTCCAATTGCTGGTACAGTATTTGTTTCTTTTTTTACAGCCTCACCTTCTATTGCATATATTCCATAAGACATTGACAGAGACAATAATATCTCTCTGATCTGTTATTCTAGATCAAATCTACTAGACGAATTCTAATAATAACAGAACACATTCCATTGAAGACATTATATGATGCCTACAGGATTATTTAAAACAACCTTTAAGAAAACACACTTGTTTAAAAACATACAAGTCAATTCTAACATCAAGATGCAGAGTGATTTATTATAAAGACATGGAAAGGAGTACAGTAACTATCCTCATTCAATATTCACAAACATGCATTTCCAGCAGGGGCCACTAATGATCAGAAGCAGACAGTGACTTGTTTCTCTTCCAGTGGGTATGATACCAAGTCTAAAACTGGCATTACCTTGTTGGTGAAGATCAGCGAACTAATGTAGACTTTAAATAAACTGGGGAAATTCCTGTTCTGTGTAGTTCAGTTGTGCACCCTTTAAGCGATCAGACAGGCATTTAATTCCAACCAAACATAAAGACATGTAAAACTTAAATGTATTAAAATTCAACTACTTTTTTCAGAATTCAAAGCGAATCTAAATTAACACATCAAACTGCATATTTTGACAATATAACTAATGGACAACTTCCTCATAACATAAGACATGTTTCGTTATTGTTCATGTTCTTCCATTGCTGCATTTTCTTTTGATAAAACACAACTATTCAGATGGACAAAAAGCAAAGCAGCAAAACTGAACTACTTATATCGCTACCCTAAATTTGGCTGTCCTTGTGAAAATACAGCTTTCGCAGGTTATCTACCATATCCTGTTCTTTGGCATCAAGGGTTCTGTCAGCTTGCATTTCCCATCTGGAAGATATAATCAAACAATATAGCAGATTAACAATAGCTTTTGATGCACTTCTATGTTATCTAAAACAAAGTAGTATCCATGTATATGATAAAAAGCTTTAAAATATAAATAAATTTCTCATCTGACTAATATTAGCAAAACTAAGTTATTGTTTGTCAACATTGCCAAGAATAATTTGAAATTATTTGAAAAAGTTAATTGCTTTTCACATCCATTCTTTTTTAGTGCACTGGGCCATGGGAACCACACAGGTTCCAAATCTGCCTGACTGACCAAACCTCAACTTTGATCGTCAATTGTGGCTCAATTGCGCTCTAATCTTTGAATTACAAATCTCTGGGATCAAGTTCCACTCCAAGACTTTAACATGAAAATCTCGGCTGAACCTGTAGTGCTAAGAGAATGCTCTGCTGGCGTTGGTACTGGTGCTGAATTTAGATACTCCCTCAAGGCTCTGTCTTCCTTATCAGGTGAATATAAATGATGCTATTGTTGTATTTTGAAGATGATCAGGACAACTAACACAGCATTCTAGTTAATGGTTAACATCACAAAAATAGATTACCTTGTCATTATCACAGCTATTTCTGGGAGCTTACTATGTGTGAATTGACTGCTGTGTTTCTGACATTACAACAATGACTACGCTTCAAAAATATTCAATTGGCTGTAAAGTGCTTTAAGACACTCAGTGCTCATGGAAAATGATATATGAATCAAAGCTCTTTAATGTTCAGTTGTCATAAATGCCCTCAACTGATTAGCAGCTATATGCTGGGACAATAGTACATTTGGATAATTGGGTGCACAGTTATTTGGAGACTATTGCACTGTTTTGCCCTGGGATCAGACCAGTAGGAAGTTTTAGCTGCTAATCTACCTGATCACTTTTGGTGCAGCCTTATGCAAATGGTAAAATTGTTTTTGTCATTGACATAGTATTGAGAATATGCAAACTGATAGAGCAGTAGCACAAAATTTGTCAGTGAAATACGTCTTATTCCACATATTAAAAATTACTTTTCCAATGCAATACACAAGTGGTTGTATTCATACATTAGGCAGAAACTAAGAAACATTAATACACAAATAAAAACTGGGCATGTGTAAGTGTTTAAAGAGCATCATGTTGTGAGCTCCTGGCCCCATAACACGCCTAGGCAGAGGTGGGTACTGCAGATGCTGGAGATTCGAGTCAAGATTAGAGTGGTGCTGGAAAAGCACAGCAGGTCAGGCAGCATCCAGGAACAGAAATATCTATGTTTCGGGTAAAAGCTCTTCATCAGGAATCTAGAAGATGCCTGCCTGACATGAAATCTATCAGAACTTACCTGGAGAGCATCCCAAACACCTCTGCAAAAAAAAACATGGTTGTGCGGCAACTGAAACCAGGAACTAACTGGACAAATCGGAATACATAGAAACTTACCTTCTCCACTGGGTCCTAAGCACACTCCCTTTGGTTAAAAAAACACAGTAAACTACCTGCTACACTGGGTCCTAAGCAGACCCTCTGCAAAATACACCAAACTGCAACCTACCTGCTCCACAGGGTCCTCGGAAGGATCACTCTAACTGGAAGCAGTCAGAATCCACTCCACCAGACCACTCAAATGTAAGAAACCTGGGAGGAAGCGGGGTAAGAGTGGCAGCCTGCTAGTAAAACTAAGAGTACGCGGTTTCAAGACTCCCCCCACCCCAGCTTACTCCGAGCAAATGTATAATCTCTGGAGAACAAGATGGATGAACTCAGATCACAGCTCAGCTTCCAGCGTGAACTGCAGGACTGCTGCGCACTTGGCCTCACGGAAACCTGGCTCAACTCATCCATTCCCGACTGCGCATTTCAGGCTGATGGTTTTTCTATCCGTTGCATGGACCGCACAGCATCCTCGGGTAAGACAAAGGGTGGAGATGTTTGCTTTTTAATCATCAACTTGTGGTGCGTGGACAGTGCAACCCTGGGCAGCCATTGCTCCCCAAACCTTGAACTCCTCACCATCAAATGCCACTCCTTCTATCCACCATGGGAATTTACCGCTGCTGTACTAACTGCTGTGTACATACCGCCACAAGCAAAGGTGGAGGAAGCTCTGGATGTGCTGTACTCTACCACTAACACCCTGGAGACAGAACACCCCGAGGCCCTGTTTATTGTGACTATCAACTTCAATCAGGCCAATCTAAGGAAGGTGTTGCTCAAGTATCACCAGAACATTACCTGCCCCATTAGGGGCCTGAACATTTTAAACCACTGTGAAGGACACCTACCGCTCCATCCCCTGCCCTCATTGCGGGAACTCCAATTACAATGCCATGTTTTTTTCTCCCGGCTTACAGGCAAAAGCTCAAGCAGGAGACCCCCTCACGGATACAGGTCCAGTGCTGGTTGGAGGAGGCAGAGAATCAACTCCGGTGCTGTCTGGAATCGGCTGATTGGGCCGAGTTCAAACAGTCCGCAGGTACCTTGAAAGAGTACACTACCACCGTCACGGACTTTATCAGCAAGTGTGTGGAGGACTGCATACCGAGGAAGTCAAGCCAGGTGTTCCCCAACAAGAAACCCTGGATGACTCAGGACATACAGAACTTGTTAAAAACAAGGCATGAAGCCTTCAGATCAGGAGACCCATTCAAATAAAAGGAATCCAAGTATGACTTTCGCAGAGCCATTAAGACAGCCAAGGACTAATAGCAATCCAAACTAGACACCCAGACAGACACCCGGTGACTACGGCAAGGACTGGTTGACATCAGAGGTTCTAAATAAAAAGTGCAAGATAGCAGACAATGACATATCACTCTCAGATCACCTCAACACCTTCTATGTTGGCTTTGAACAGAACTTTGGCGGGAGGTATCACCTATTCCAACAAGTCCTGATGAACCACTGCATCAGAGGTCAGATCAGTTTTTCTTCATGTGAATCCAAAGAAAGCGATGGGACCAGACGGAGTACCAGGCCATGCACTCAGAGCATGAGCAGGTCAACTGGCAGAGGTCTTCTCAGACATCTTCAACCACTCCCTGCAGTAGGCCACTATCCCTGCCTGTTTCAAGAGGACCAACATTATCCCTTGTGCCTAAGAAGGCTCATGCAGCATGTGTCAATGATTGTCACCCAGTGGCCCGAACTTCGGTGGTCATGAAGTGCTTTGAAAGGCCGGTCATGGCATTAAGCAACTCTGGCCTCCCCACTACTCTTGACCCACTCCAATTTGCCTATCTGACCAAAAGATCCAGATCACTTGTCCTTCACTCCTCCCTAGAACATCTTGACACCAAGAACAGCTATGTAAGAATCCTACTCATTGACTACAGTTCAGCCTTCAACACTATTATCCCCTTGAGACTGATTACTAAACTTAGTGATCTCTGATTAGGCCCCCAACTTTCTGCAACTGATTCTCAGTTTCCTGACCCACAGGCCACAATCAGTGAAGATTGAGAACGATATTTCATTGTCACTAACACTCAACACTGGAGCTCCCCAGGGGTGCTTACTCACTGTATACCCATGACTGTGTAGCCAAATATCAAACTAATGCCATTTTCAAGTTCACTGAAAATATCACCATAGTTGGTCAAATCGCAGATGGTGACGATACAGACTACAGATGGGAGGTGGAAGGCATGGAAAAATGGTTCACTGAGAACAACCTAACTCTCAATGCCAGCAAGACCAAGGAACTCATTATTGATTTTCAGTGGGATGTTACTCATTCCCCCTACACATTAACAGCACAGAGGTGGAACAGGTGGAAAGTGTCAAGCTCCTGGGAGTGGTCATCCACAACAAGCTTTCTTGGACTCTTCATGTGGATGCACTGGTTACAAAGGCCCAACAAAGGCCCAATGGCATGATGGCGAATACCCTTGCCAACTTTTATAGGTGCGCCATCGAGAGCATTCTGTCTGGATGTATCACTACCTGGTATAGCAACTGTACCATTCAAGAATGCCAACTGTACCATTCAAGATCAGAGATAGTTACAGAGAGTGGTGAACTCAGCATGGACAATCACAAATGCCAATCTCCCATCTATAGAATCCCGCTCTTAAGGGAAGGCTGCCAGCATTCTTAAAGGTCCACCCCATCCTGCAATGTTTTTCTACAACCTCTACCATTGGGGAGAAGGTATAGAAGCCTGAACACATGCAGCAGCAACTTCTACCCTACTGTTGTTAAAATACTGAATGAACTCACAAACTCTTAACATTCACCTGTACCTGTGTTTTTGTTTTTGCCGCTGTTTACCTATCATTTACTTATCTATGCTACTTAACTCTGTGATCTGCCTGTATTGTTTGCAAGACAAAGCTTTTCACTGTGCCTCGGTGCACATGACAATAAATTCAATTCAATTCAATTCAATTCAGCATGATACTTGTTAAGATATTTCTGATAAACAAAATAAAAAAAAACAGTGGTATTTTCTGGACTATACACGAACATAACCCTTTATGAAAGGATAAAGTTTGAAATAAAATGCTGAAATGCACATAGATATATATTTTAATATTATCATGATGTTGCACCACGGACAGGGATGCATATGGTGATTGCTGGAAAAACAACAGTTAGCAGGAATAACAGGACAGAGGAAAGAGGAAAAAAACAGGAGAATTCCCACAGATCTCACTCCTGTGGATATCAACACAAAATGGTCATTCATCGGTTCTTTTGGGAAAACTTCAGCTGGGAAGCAAACAACAAGGAGACACATTAAATACACCATGAATTTTAACCATAAGTGTGACTGTCCTCGAGAAATTCAATTTCCAAACAGTGATAAGACTAAAAATTAATAACAAAAACAGAAATTGCTGGAACAACTCGGCAGGTCTGGCAGCATCTGTGGAGAGAAAGCAGAGTTAACATTTTGGGGCCAGTGAACTCTGTCAGAAATGATTTCAGCTCGGAAAAGATTGGTATATATGCTGATGTTAGGGTAGGAGTAGAGGGAAGAAGTAAATGATAAGTGGAGATGGAGCCCAGAGAGAAAGAGAGACCAGTTGGGCAGACAAAGGAATGGGTAAAGGTCAGCCTGGGAGAAAATAGGGAGTTTTTGTTTACAACCCATGTAGTGACAAGGTCTGGTGTGTGAATGTTTAATATAGTGTATTAATGGACTTCTTTGAACCAATGCAAGTTCCTTCTCTCAATATTTGGGGTACAGTCAGTTCTGCTATAATGCGCATTTCTTCAATGTGAATTGGCTTTAACGCGACTGAAGAATTTAGACCACTACTTGTAGAACATGAACTTTCCTTACGTGTTTTGGCTATAATGCAATTCCTAGCCCATTGGTTTGAATGGTGCTGCTATTATGTGATTTTCTTAAAATGCAGGATCGCACTGGAACTGAACTATCGCATTATATCAGAACATACCAAGTGTTTGACTGGTGGAATCAAATCACCAAATGTTTGCGAATATAAAGCTGAGTGTCTGAAAACGTGATTGAATCTTCAATGGAGCGTCAGTGAAGGATAATTGAGGGAGTGTTGTTGATGTATAAATGGCCTTTCAGAAGATACTTTAAAAAAAGGTCTTCACTCATGGGATCTGGGTATTGCTGGCTGTGTCAGCATTTATTACCCATTTGTAGTTGACTCTGACAAAATGGTGTTGAGCTACTTTCTTGAACCACTGCAGTCCATGTGCTGTAGATTGATCCACAATGCTGTTATGGCAGGAATTCCAGGATTTCGCACAACAATAGTAAGAGAAGTGCAATATATTTCCAGTCAGGATAGTGAGTGGTTCACAGGTGGTGGTGTTCCCATTCATCTTGTCCTTCTATGTGGTAGTGATCATGGGTTTGCAAGGTGCTAAGGATCTTTGACGAATTGCTGCAGTGCATCTTGTAGATAGTACACTCTGCTAATAAAAGGGTCAGTAATGGAGGGAGAGGATGTTTGTAGACGTGGTGCTCGGCAAGTGTGCTGATTTGGTCTGAATACTAGTTTCACGAGTATTGTTGGAACTGCACTCATACTAGCAGGTGGAGCAGGCAGAGAGAGAAAAGTAGTTGGGCAGACAAAGGAATGATCAAGCTCAGTCTGGGAGAATCAATAGCTGCTAATGGGGACCATTAGTGGTTGACAGTGGGTTGTCTGTAGTAAACCATCTGATGACAAGGTCTGGTGTGTGGATGTTTGATATACTGTATTAATGGACACCTTTGAATCAGTGCAAGTTCCTTCTCTCAATATTTGGGCTATGCTTGACTGGTGAAATCTATCCAGATGGTTTGCAGTAGTACAATATGAAAAACAAACTGTTCTAAACCTATCATCTTTCCCTTCTCTTAGATGATGGATATGTTTTGGGGAGTCAGGAGATGAATTACATGCTGCAGTATTCCTAGCCTCTGACCTGGTCTTGTACACAATGTAATTATATAGAATTATAAAGATGTATAGCGGGGAAATAGACTCTTCGGTCCAACTTGTCCATGCCGACCAGATATCCTAAATTAATCTAGTCCTGTTTGCCAGCATTTGGCCCATATCCCTCTAAACACTTCCTATTCATATACCCATCCAGATACCTTTTAAGTGTTGTAATTGTACCAGCCTCTACCACTTCCTCTTGCAGCTCATTCCAAACACATGCACCACACTTTGCGTGAAAAGGTTGTCCATTAGGTCCGTATTAAAGCTTTCCCTTCTCACCCTAAATCTATGCCCTCTAGTTCTGGAATCCCCCATCCCAGTGAAAAGACCTTGTCTATTTATGGCTAGTCCAATTCACTTTCTAATCAGAGATAACCTCCAGGATGTTAATAGTGGGGGATTTAGTGATGCTCATGTCATTGAATGTCAAGGTGTGGTGGTTAGATTGTGTCTTACTGAAGATGGGCATTACCTGTTATTTGTATTACACATATGTTATTTGTCAATTTTTATCCCAAACCTGGATATTTTCCAGGTCTTGCTGCATTTGCCTGTGGGCTGGTTCAGTATCTAAGGAATCATAAATGGTGCTGAATGTGATGCAATCATTAGCAAATGTACCATTTCCGACCTTATGATGGAGTGATGGTCATTGCTAAAGCAGATGAAGATGGTTGGGTCTGGCTCACTACCTCGAGGAATTCATGCAAAGGTGCCATGGAACTGAGATGATCAACCTCAAATAACCACAACCATCTTCCGATGTGTCAGGTTTGGCTGCAATCAGTATAGAGTTTTCCCCAAATTCCAGTTTTCTAGGGCTCTTTGATACTTGTAAGGTGCATTAGACAATAAGTTTTATTTATCCCAGCAATAAAAACTACTCATAACAATAAATATATCTTTTATTCATTTGTGAGTTCAGCAAAATGACTTCTAAGCTAAATAGATTGACATATATCCTTATATTCCTGCGTTTATGTAATCTAGGGATATGGTGGCTGGTGTCTTGAACTCCAAGAAATTAATTAAACACTTTCCTTTAAAGATTACACCAGCACATGTGACAAATCACATCAGTCAGCTGATTTTTATGTTTCCCTTAATTTTTTGTTAAATTCCTGTTAACCATGATTAGATAGAGCATTTTAGCTTTTTGCATTATCTAGACATCATGACTCATAATTGGAAAGTAATCTGCATAGTTTACTTACTTTTAATATTACATTTTGAAATGGAAGAAGTAGTTTGTAATAGAATTAAACCTTTAAGCATGTTAACTATCACTACTACATTATTATTTTAAAAACTGATCATCTTTAATTTTAAAAAAAATTAAGCTACTAAATCAGTTAATTTGCCTGTTAAATGAAATTTTATTTTATAAATTTATGTTCCCTTAGTTTTCTATGATTCTCATAAAGTATGAGTTCCATGATTTGCTGTTAACCTGCTCCAATCAAGGGGTCTTGCCTGACAGATATAAACAGCAGTGTCAGGGGATCTGCTCACTCTGGGAGCCAGCTCTCTGCGAGCTGGTTCAGTGTATTGTACTATGCACGTGTAAATGAAGAGTGACTTGGTGGTAGAATACTGGCTTTTGTGGTGTTATTTCAAATCTCTCTGTACCCCCTCCAATCTAATCACATCCTTTCTACTATATGACAACCAGACCTGTGTACAGTATTCCAGCTGTGGCCTAACAAAGGTTTGTACAGGTCTGACACAACCTCCATGCTGTTATAATCAACGCCACGAGTGATAAACGCAAGTGTACCATATGTCTTCTTAACCACTGTATGAACCTGTCCAGTAGCCTTCTAGGATCTGACATTCATTTCCTAAATATGAACTGCCTCAAATAACTTCTCACCTCCTAATCTCAACATAGGTCCAGACAATGATCACTTGGACTTGTTATATTGTCAAACAACTTATTTGATACCTTATACCATAACTTTAAGATGAAAAAGCCTTGTCCAATTTCCTTTCTTGCTTAAATAAAGACAGAAAATATGGAGGAACTGGGCAGATCTGATAGCATCTGTAAAGATGGAAACAGAGTTAATGCAAGTCCATTTTGAATCATTTTCTGAACAAAATAGTCCTAAACATTAATACTGTTTCTCTCTCCAGAGATGCTGCCATATCTGCTGAGTTTCTCCAGCACTTTCTGTTTTTATTCCAGATCTCCACCATCGATAAGTACTTTGCTTTAATTCCCTTCTTACTTGTAAACGCCTGTTTAATTTTCCATTCTTCCCCTGTCCCCCAAATACCCCAGATACACAGAATTTGGAATAGTTTTTGTGATCTTAAGTCTCTATGGAGAATTACATGTACCTGTTTCTCATTCCCAGCACATCCAACTCTCCCCCTCAACAAATTGAAACTGATCATACCAGCTTGGGAATGTAGTCTGTGGTGGAAAAAGTCAAACAAACTAAATAAAGCTGAGCAAGCTATCTCAATTGTGAATTTCTTGAGTAACAATTTTTCTCTCACTGCGTATCAAAAGTCAAGAAGCCAATGAGACTAACAACAGATGTTATACTGGGTGTGTCATTCTGTAGTCGCTAATGTCACCAGCCTGTTACTTTAATTCCCCTTAATAAATTTCAAAGCATATCTCTGAGCCCATGAATGTTGGCACATCTTATTTTGACAATGGTACACTAAGTGATACTGATGGCTATCAAATTAGTGCAGCAACGCTGCTCAATGAACCCCGCCAACCTAAATTTTAATTATGATAAATTAGTGCAAAAGTTGAATCTAAAGATATTTTAGCATTTGCATAATTATTTAATCATATTATCTGCATAGAAACATGGAAGCTAGGAGCAGGAGGAGACTATTTGGGCCTTCAAACCTGCTCCACCATTCATCACGATCATAGCTGATTGTCCAACTTATAGCCTAATCCTGCTTTCTCCCCATAACGTTTAGCCCCATTCGCCCCAAGTGCTATATCTAGCTGCTCCTTGAATACATTCAATGTTTTGGCATCGACTACTTCCTGTGGTAATGAATTGCACAGGCTCACCACTCTTTGAGTGAAGAAATGTCTCATCTCCATCCTAAGTGGTCCACCCATAATCCTCAGAATGTGACCTCTAGTTCTGATGCACCACCATTGGTAATATTCTCCCTGCATGTACTCTGTATAGTCCTGTAAGAATTTTAAAAGTCTTTAGGAGATCTACCACCTCCCCTCCCCTCTCCCCACCCCCCCAACCACCAGCACCACCATTCATCTGAACTCCAGTGAAAACAATTCTGTCTAGTCAACTACTCCTCATACGTCAGTCCTGCCATCCCCGGAATCAGCTGCACTCCCTCGAGAGCAAGAGCATCCTTCCTCAGAAAAGGAGACTAAAGCTGCACACAATATTCTCCAAAAGCCCTGTATAACTGCAACAACACGTCCCTGCTCTTATACTCAAAACCTCTCGTGATAAAAGCTGACATACTATTTGCTTCGTTACTGCCTGCTGCATCTGCATGCCTTCAGCGACTGGTGCACAAGGCCACCCAGGTCCTACTGCACTGTACAGCCATTCAGTTAGTAGTCCGACTTCTCGTTTTTGCTTCCAAAAATGGCATAACTGTGGTATCACAATAAATAAGTAAACAAAACTACTTGTGGCACACATAGTCAAAAGGCAAAAAGCAATGATGTAGTCTTCTAACCCGTTTTCATTATTTTCTTTTTTCTCATTCCTTTTTATCACCATTTTTATTCATTTTCTCTTGTCCTCACATTTCCCCTTCCATATTTTTTCACTTCATATCTGCATGATTTGTGAATGCTTATTTGAAAGAAAGTAAAACAATATTTTAAGGATAGTATTCATAGTGGTAGTGAAAGTCCTGTAATTTGTACAACAAGCCCTATAAATTTTAATAGATATCTTTCATACCATGCATCTACAACATTCTCATTTGCTTGCCTGACAGAGAAAGAAAAATAACTTTCAAACATTAATCGCTATAGCCCCTGAGGTTGAAGTCATAGAGTCATACAACACACAACAGGCCCTTCAGCCTACTGAATCGGTGCCAACCTAACTACACTAATCCCACCTTCCGACACTTGGTCCATAGCCTTGAATTTCAACAGCTCATCCAATTCTATTTTAAAGTTTGTGAGGTTCCGTCTTTACTACCCACTGAAACAGTGCATTCCAGATTCAATACCCTCTGGTTGAATTTTATTTCCTTAATCTCCTCTAAATCTCCTGTACTTCACCTTAAAATTATGACCCCCTCATTACTGATCCTTCAACCAAGGGGAACAGCTGCTTCCTCACCACCCTGCCCATGCCCGTCATAATGTTATACACCGCAGTCAGGTACCCTTTCAGTCTTCATCACTCTAAAGGAAACAAGCTGAGCCTACCCAGCCTCTCTTCATAACTAAATGCTCTAACCCAGACAACATCCCGATGAATCTCCTCTGAACCCCCTCCAGTGCAATAATATCCTTCTTACCATGTAGCAACCAGTAATGCCACTATATTCCAGTTTTCTACAGCTCCAACATACCTCCCTGCTCTCATAATTGATGCCATTTATTGGGTCACTTATTGTTCATGATTGATTCCTGAAGCCAGCTGGACAGACTGATAGGGTGGTTAAGCAGGCATACAGGACACTTGACTTTATCAGTGACCCAGCACATCCCTGTGCTATGCCAGGGCATACAGTCACCACAAACAGTCTTGTACTTCCACCCTCTGCCTCCTGTCACTAAGCTAATTTACCTTGGATCCTTTGTGCTTTTACTTTCTTTACCAATCTTCCATTTGGAACATTATCAAAGGATTTACGGAAATCCATATAAACTACATCAACAGGACTACCCTCACCAACATACATGATCACCTCCTCAAAAAAAATTAATCAAATTTGTTAAGCGTGACTCCTCTGACGAAGCCAGACTATCCCTGATGAAACATTGTCTCTCCAAATGGAAATTAATTATCTCCTTCAGAGTTTTCTCCAAGTTTCATGACCACTAATGAGACTCAATGGTCAGTAATTCGCTAGTTTATCCCTTCCACTCTTTTTGATAAGTGGAACAACTTATGTGGTGAGAAGTTTCTTGTAGAAAAGTTAGAAACTATAATTTTTCAAGAGCAAGATTATTGGTAGGCATGTTTTGTTAAGTATCTGGTTTCATGTTCATAAAAATCATCTTTTGTACCAGAAAACAATACAGTAAAATGAATCAGGGATCAGGTGTAATAATTCTTCTGATAACAAAGTTGCATTTTTGCTTTGCCTTGAGGCAGAAGTCAAGTGGAGACTGAATGATTTCCTCATGGGAGACGGAGAAGACAGAAACATTTACCCCCTCCCCAGTTCCTGCCACAGAGCAAACAAGTAGTTCAAAAATATTATTGGTGGAAGATTCAGTACTGCCACAGGATATAACACTGACCTTTCACCTCCGAGATGCTTTCAATTCCCTCCAAACTGCTGGGCCACAAGTCTTAATTTTCTTTCTTTCTGTGGGAATTTTATGTGAAATGAATTGTGATAGTTTCAGCCTAGTAGTGACAACTAAAGCATAAAATGTTCTAATTTGGCATTTATTGTCTGGAAGGCTAAAGTTTGGAAAATAGAAATGCCACAATTGTGCAATGGATTTTGATGAGTTCCAGTCAGGCTGTTTGAAATCTGAATTAATGTTGGAAATTTTAAGTCAACTTCACAATTTTTCATTCTGGTGTATACTTTACATGACAGGAGCATATATAAGGATTACTGGCACCTCAATTTTCTATTCAAAATAGTGAAGTTCTCAGTCAAGAAGGAGGTATAGTTGGCCAAATGAAACGCTCCCATAGAGGTGTATTCAAAGTTGGGAGAACTGTGTGATCAAGCAGGAGGGTATGGGGGAGATCCTACTGCTGATGTGCCTTCCTCTGATCACCTCTGGTATGGAAAAGCTTACAGACAGCCATCCTGCCCCAGAGCCAATTGAGTAGTTACCTAGTCCCTCAGCTACTGTTGCTGGTACACATTCAGCAGTAGGCATGGGACTAGACATTCAGGGAGACACTCAGCAAACCTTCTCAAAGTTCCAATGGAATACTTGGGATGAGATAATTCAGTCAAAGGCATGCTAGAACTAAATAAAGAACATGGTATCAAGTGGGGAGCCCCATGAGAGGCTGTCCCCTGTCTCCTACTATAACTCTTCTTCCACCATCCATCTGACGCCTTCTTACTTCCATCTTGGGGTCCACAGGCAGTTTTCAAGGTAGACTTCACCATAGTACCAGTAATGGTGCTGCCAGTATTGGAAAGCTTCCAAAAATCTAATTGGTTGGCAGCTCTTAGGGCTGGATATCTACTCAGGAGGACCTTGGTTGTCCAGGTAAGTACCTAGTTACTGCAAAATAGCATTGAGATTCCTGGAGAAAAAAGCACCTTGGGGGTTACTGGTTGACCAGTTTGCAAGATCCTTATTAACCACATTGAATTTGTCCATTCTTTTGGTGTGTCAAAAAATTTTAATGAAATTCAGTTTTAATAAATTAATGGAACTAGTTATTAAACAACCAAACAAAATAAGCTGTTACGTAGTTATACAATGATATTAATAATTGAATGACTGTACAGATATTCGGCAGCACACTGGCTCAGTGGTTAGCACTGCTGCCTCACAGCACCAAGGTCCCAAGTTCAATTCCAGCCTCGGGCAGACTGTCTGTGTGGAACTTGCACGTTCTTCCCCTGTCTGCATGGGTTTCCTCCGGGTGCTCCAGTTTCCTCCCACAATACAAAGATGTGCACGCCAGGTGAATTGGCCATGCTAAGTTGCCCATAGTGTTATAGGTACATTAGTCAGAGGGAAATGGGTCTGGGTGGGTTACTTTTCGAAGGGTCGGTGTGGACTGGTTGGGCCGAAGGGCCTGTTTCCACACTGTAGGGAGTCTGATCGTAACTGATTGGTGTAAGGTATTATTTCATTATTTTCTCACTAAAACGTGAGCCAGAAACAAATGCAGTAAAAATAAGACTTCAATTCATAAAATTCAGTTGTTTTAAAAAAGTAGAAATTTCTAGGATTGGTGAAAACAAATGGTTGTAATGTGCTTTATAACTTTGTTATTACTAAAAAGTCATAGAAAACAGCAGTTGTTATTGAAATCAGTATTTCTCAGGCTATATCAAGTGACTTTGAATTAACCTCATGGGAAGAAGATACTGGATTAGTGGTGCTGGAAGAGCACAGCAGTTCAGGCAGCATCCAAACGTCGATTTCGCTGCTCGTTGGATGCTGCCTGAACTGCTGTGCTCTTCCAGTACCACTAATCCAGTATCTTCTTCCCATGAGGTTAATTCAAAGTCATTGATATAGCTTGAGAAATACTGATTTCAATTACAACTGCTGTTTTCTATGACTTTTTAGTAATAACAAAGTTATAAAGCACATTACAACCATTTGTTTTCACCAATCCTAGAAATTTCTACTTTTTTAAAACAACTGTGAATTTTATGAATTGAAGTCTTACGACGTTTTTACCTCATGGGAAGAAGAGTCAATATATTCAGTTAAAGTTAAAAATCACACAACACCAGGTTATAGTCCAACAGGTTTAATTGGAAGCACACTAGCTTTCTGAGCGACGATCCTTCATCCGGTGATTGTGATCACCTGATGAAGGAGCAGCGCTCTGAAAGCGAGTGTGCTTCCAATTAAACCTGTTGGACTATAACCTGGTGTTGTGTGATTTTTAACTTTGTACATCCCAGTCCAACACCGGCATCTCCGAATCATATATTCAGTTAAGACATCTTACTTTTCGCACTTAAAGTATAAACTAAAAACAGATTCTTCTCTCACAGTTAAAAGATTACTGACAACCCAGGAATGTAACAGTCACTTGATAAACTTTTCTGCAGCAGCAGCCTATTGCATTGTAGAAGTTTTATTGCATGGTTTAATTCATGGTCTATGGTTTTATAATATTTTCAGATTTTTTTTTCTAAATTTATTATGAATAATGTACTTGACTTTATTAATGATCTCATCTGCATTACAGGATGGGAAGAAACTTAGTAAGAATAAATCTGAAATAAATCATAAAGATCCTGCTGCTTTGTTTGACTAAGTTTAGTTCTAATAATGGATCATTTTTAGTGACACTGATCATATATTACCAACTCTGATCACAGTTAACATAGAACTATCTTTAGTGGAATAAATCGACCAGTGAAACTTTAATGTCAAAACAAGGTCAATAAAATATTGAATTTTTTTTCCAATGATAAAAACCTAAAGGAGAAATGGCATGACTGGGTACCATTCATTAGTTCTTTAAAATATCTAACTTAGCCAATAGTATGACATTGAAGTGATATGAGTGTATCTTATCATGATATCAAATATTGAACTGTTACTTGGAAGCAATTATCCAAGCACCAAGCACCATAAGTCTCACAGATGGTTCAGTACTTTACACCAGTCTTTGAGCAAATCTATTCATAACTTCACCTCACCATCACACCACTTCTCAAAGTTGGAACATACTGTCAACTATTCAACCATGCCAGAGACATCATCCAAAAGCATTGCACCACATTTACTGCCACAAAGGAGACTTTATACCGTATTAATTATGACTGTATTTACAATCCTCCCAGAAAGTCTGTGACAATATCAAAAGAGGTGTCTGACACCAAATTAGCACAGCATTTTAAACAGAACTTGGAATCTATCTTACCAGCATGATAAAAATGGTCAATTCATTAACAAATTTGTGGACCCAAACACGATATGGTCAATGAGTCACAAAATATCAGGGTGTGAGAAATGTAGGAGGTGGTAATTTGGTCCTGTGTGCATCAGCTTTCCAAATGAACATCATCGGCACAGGGGTCCAAAAGTTCAGTTTGCACTACAGTTCCAGCAGACGATATCAAACATTTGAATGCTGAGTGGAAGCTCACACTTAAGGCATACAGGCTCAGATTAGACTCATGTAACCTAAGCTTGCTGTCATAGAAGATCAGACTGCTGCATTATAGGCAGTGCGAAAAGCAGAAATCTGAGATTTGACATACAGGTAGTTCTGGGATAACGTGTGTTTCAGCAGTACAATTTGGCTACAATGTGCTGAAGAATTAGGGAATGGTATTTTTGAAAATGCTTACCTCCGTTGCAATAGTGCGATTCCAGCAGGAATCAGTTCATGCGGTTCATTATGAGCATGCGCCGAAATCTCTATGCTGTTCTGTGCATGTGCGTGCAGTTCTGCACATGTGTCGGTGTCTGCACTATTCTGTGCATGTGCGACATTGGTGCTGGTCTTTGTGTCAATATCAGCTGCTGACAGAGCAGCTGTGAGAGGTATTGTACAGAAAGCAGCTTTCTTACATTTTTAAAATGTACTGTGTTAGATTTACTTTTGTTTCATTAATAAATATGATTTCAACCTTCATTCAGGCTGTGCTAGACTTTGGGTGATTTTTGAGCGATCATGAATGTTTCTTTGTTGATCTACCCGTAGCTCCACTTTTTCCATAGGCCCCATTATTTATATTAAGCGTTTTTTTATTAAGCAAGGTTTCCCTGGAACACAACTATGGTATTATAGGAGAACTACCTGTATTAGGATTGCTGAGTATGAACTTGTTCTTCTTGCTCAAGATGACGTTGTTCATCCTCCTGTCGTACCCCATACACTACACTTGTTCCTTTGCAGTTGCCATTCCATGCAGACCACAAACCAAAACCAGAATCTTAGTAAGGTGGTACAATTTACCATTAGGGCTTTAAGAGATCATCAAGGTTATCTGAAGTCTCTTCCAGTGAAAGTCAACAGTCTTCCATAGTAGAGTGTGGTGCTGGAAAAGCACAGCTGGTCAGACAGCATCTGAGGAGTAGGAGAATTGACGTTTTGGGCATAAGCCCTTCCTGTTGATGCTGCCTGACCTGCTGTGCTTTTCCAGCACCACACTCTTGACTCTGATTTCCAGCATCTCCAGTCCTCACTCTCTACTAACTTTCTATTGTAATCTTGTATCCACTGGAGTAACTCTGTATTGCATGAGGCAAAGGCAAAAGACACGGACTCAGAATTGCAAAATGTCAGTTAGATGTTTGCATGCAATGTGGCATGATATAATTTATAAATTTGATTGTAAAACTTATTTTGTGGATGAAATTTGATTCTTGCAATGTGGCTGAGTAGATCCTATGGTATGATAATTACTTACTAGATAATGCATGACTTAGAAAGGGTGGACGCTGGAAGTTGTTTCTGTTAGGGGGGAAGACTAGGACTCGTGGGCACAGCCTTAAAATTAGAGTGGGCCAATTTAGAATGAAAATGAGGAGACATTTCTTCAGCAAGAGAGTGGTGGGCCTGTGGAATTCATTGCCACGGAGCGCAGTGGAGGCCGGGATGTAAAATGTCTTCAAGGCAGAGATTGATAAATTCTTGACCTCGCAAGGAATTAAGAGCTACGGGGAGAGTGTGGGTAAATGGAATTGAAATGCCCATCAGCCATAATTAAATGGCAGAGTGGACCCAATGGGCTGAATGGCCTTGCTTCCACTCCTATGTCTTATGCTCTTATAGTTTATAGTGTAGAACAAGACATTATCAGAATGTGTAAAGATAATGATAATGATGTAATGAGGAGATTGGTGTCACATTTATAAGCAAAGAGAAATTGAAGTATCAAATAACATCCTGAGATAATGTATATAGTAAGCTGTAAATCCCTCCAGAAAACTCTTAAAAAAACATGAAATTTAGCTCAAAGTTAACATTTCAAGTCCAGTGCGATCCTTCTTCAGAATTAAAGCTTCATTTTGGACTCAAACTTTACTTCTGTTTATCTCTTCACAGATGCAACCAGATCTGCTGCATTTCTCCACACTGTTTTTGTTTATGACTATAAGTGCTCTTCTTATTAATTTTCCTGAACATTTTTCTCCATTACAACGAGAGGTAGCATCAAGCACTTTCAAATCAGGTACAGCATATTAGATCCAGAACATAGAACATTTCTTGTACATCTTCACTCATGCCTAAACCTTAGTCTCAGAAGAGCACTTGCTTCAGTTCAGTGTGACATTTCCAATTCCCACACCAGTCATTCTAACGGCTCTCCAAGTGAGACAGCCCAATTAGTGCTGAATTATGAACAGTTTTGCACTGTAAAATATTGTCCACTGGGAGATTGACGTGGACTGCCCAAACTCATTTCACTTAGGAATAAGCATAAAAGAAAAACTTACATTCCATTTGACTGAGCTGAATTCAGATCCAGGCTCAAGAGGTGAAAGGACCATATTCTAACACAATGCATTACCTTTCCTACTCCCAATTATTTATGATTAGTGAACCTTTGATCTTCCTGTGATTAGCTAGTTAAATTTCCAAGGCAGTAACCAAGCTGAGTACATTCAATAATTCAGTCTAATCAAATTACACCCCTTCACTACACAAGTACATTGTTTTCATAAGTGTGCTCTTCCACAGAATAGTGCTGAAGGCTTAGGAAGAGTATGAGCAATACTACAGAAATGAATTGTTATTGATAGGTAATCAATTGTCTTTGCTTTTCAAATATAGTAATTTGTATTTTAAGGTGATAGCCACAGAACAAATTCCTTAAATGGTATGTATATGCAAGTGTATCAATTACATGTCACTAATCTGTGTAATGATTGGAGTCTGGTCTCAAATGCAGCTAATTTTGAATGAAGCACATTTTCTCCAAAGCAAAAAACTATTGCTATTTGGCAGAAAAGTCGATATTACATTCTCAAAATCTTCCCTATGGAATTTAGTTTTCAATGTACATTAGAACTAAAATGCATGTTAAGTATCAGTTAAGGGATGATAACTTGAGCATTAACATCACCACATTTTTCCTGTGTTCTTACATATTAAGTATTTCCAGCTTTAACAAGAGGAGATCACTGAAAAATAAACATCTGGCAGGGGAGGAATTCAGAGGAAATGCATGAGCAAGGTGCAGGTTTTGCTGTAAGCAAATCATTACTTTCAATGACCAAACTTTCCACAAATGATTCAGAATGCACTCTCTACGTCTGTCTCAATTCAAAAGTGACCAGGTAAATGCACCACTACCTATGCTTCAATGATCTCCTCCACTACCAAGGGGAAAGACCAGTTCAATGTTTTACTTAGAATCACTAAGACAGAAAATCTTTAACCTAATGGAGGATTTCAACATGAGTGGACAGGAACTATACGGCATGGCATTTCTATCTCAGCCACCATGGCCTGGGTACTGGACGGAGGCTACTTGAGATTTACTGCTGCCATGAGCCTTGTGTAACATATCTTTCGGAACAAATAATGCCACATGTTGTTTTGGATACATCCAAGATCGGAACTGAATTATCACCAGACGGAATTCTCAACACACGTAGGGTTAGAATGCAATTTCCGACACTTTGTTTATTCAAGGTTCAACATCAGCTATGCTGCCTACTTGCATAACCAAAAAAAAAGCAATTCCTCAATTCGATTGAAAAGCTGCACTCTGGTATTTACACATTGAAGCCAAATGGAACATACTTCGGGACACTTCAAGGACATCACAAGCTTATAAACGGATGTAGACAAGATAGGTGAGTGGGCAAAGATCTGGCAAATGAAGAAAAATGTGAGAAATTCTTAAATTATTCATTTGGCAGAAAGAATACAAAAGAAGCATGAGAGATTGCAGAGTTTTGTGATGCAGAGAGATCTGGGTGTCCTAGTGCATAAATCACAGATTAGTATGTAGGTACAAGCAATTAGGAAAGTCAATAAAGTGTTATGTTTTATTGTGAGGGTTTTTTTTGCATCAGTAGGGAGGTTACACTTGAATTCTAAAGGACACTGGTGTGACCACATCTGGAGTACTATGTACACTATACTTAAGGAAGGATGTTAATGTGGTGGAAGCAGTTCAGTGAAGGTTTACTTGACTCATATCTGGAATGAGCAGATCATCTTATGAGGAAGGCTGAATAGACCAGGCCTGTATCCTCTGGAATTTAGAAGAGTCAGAGGTGAGCTAATTGAAACATAGAAGATCCTGAGGGGACTTGACTGGATGGATCTGGAAAGTATGTTTCCTTTTGTGGGAAAATCTAGAACTAGGGCTTATAGTTTAAAGATAAAGAATCGCCCATCTAAAACAGATGAGAGAAAAAAAAATCTCTCAGAAGGTTGTAGTTGCAGAATCTTAAATATTTTTAAGGCAGAGGTAAATTTTAATTACCAAGGGAATGAAAAATTATAGAGGGTATGTAGGAATGTACAATTGAGGTTTAAATCAGATCAATAATAATCTTAGTGAATGGCAGAAAAGGCTTGAAGGACAAAATGGCCTACTTTTGTTCCTTGTTCATAAATTTGTATGTTCAATATACAGCAATGCACTTTCAACATCTGGGAAGCAAGAATGAAAAAAATAATAACTGCTCGATGTTAACAGCAGTGTGATGAAGCCTGTAACTGAAGTGAAGCAACCCATTCTCATAATGTTTAAGAAAAATCTAAGTGAAAAAAACTTTGACTCCACTATGAGCTATTTCATGTAAAATCTATCAGAAGACTAGGCATTGTGTCAATGACTGCCAGTTATAATTTTGGCAGAACTTTCAGACAACAATTAATAAAGGGAATGTGAGTGGCATTTGGAAAGAGCTTAGTTGAAAACAAAGGCAAAGAGGTAATCATTGGTTGCAATAAACAGTTGGATAGAACACAACCTTGAATTGCCCAATTTAAACAGCATAGAAATCCTGCCTGTTATGGGAGGGTTGGATATTGAATTCAGATTGGGGAGTTTTGCAAAGTTATTGACTTGCTTACCAAGGACAAATCTAGTACTGATGCAATTCCATTTGAATGTGTCAAGTACAGGGAAGGAGTACTTCTGTGGTACCTGCATAAACTTTTCTGACTCTGTTGAAGGAAAAAAGGCCTTGACAGGGAAATGCATGATGAAACATTGTACTAGAAGAAAAGATTACCACATTTGTTACAATCGCTTTTTTTTTAAGTTAATAGGATGGGGGAGTCAATGGCTAGGCCAGAATTTACTGTCCATCCCTAACTTCCCTGAGGGATGTGAATATGAGCTGCTATCTTGAACTGCCACTCTCTATGGGAGTATAGGTAAACCCATGATGGTGCTGGAAAGAAAGTTTCAGGAATTTGACCCAGCGACAGTGAAGGGAATTACAATATATTTTCAGTCAGTGTGGTGTATGGCTTGGAGGGCAACTTGCTAGTGGTTATACTCCTGTGCATATGTTGTTCTTGGGCTTCCAGGTGATAGAGGTTTTCGAAGAAGTCGCTGTGCATCTTTTATATGACACACAAATTCTGCAACTCTGTATAGGGGGAGAAGGGAGTGACTGTTGAATGTAGTAGATGGGTTACCTCTGCACTACTTAGTCCTAAATAGTATGAGACATCACCAAGGACTGACAGTTCCTAATTCTACCAAACTTGTGTTCTCAGTGCACTCCTCCACAGCACTAAGACCAATACTAGGCAAGAGATGTGGCAAAACATCTTCGATATATCCTTGACATTTTTTGGAAGAACTGGGACACAAAAGTTCCTGGAGCACACTAATGCAATCAGCACACATTCATTGCTAAGCCAACAACATCTTGATCTCATGTATTGGATGGATGACAGCCATATACTAGGAACATCTTTAAAGTAATTATCTATCAGTTAGTTCTCTAATTGTATTTAGTAAGACAAGACTAAAGTGTTTGTAAGCATCTTCAACCAGATGTGCCAAGGGGACAATCCATCTTGGTGTCCTCCTGAAGTCATCAGCATTATAGATGCCAGCCTTCAGCAAATTCAACTCACTCCATATATTAAGAAATGGATGAAGACACTAGACACTGCAAAGGCCAACATTCAGGCAATTGTACTGAAGACTTGTGCTCCAGACTACTGGTGCCACTAGACAAACTGTTCCAGTACAGTTGTAACACTTCATCTACCTGGTAATGTGAGAAATTGTCAGGTATGTCCTGCATACAAAATGCAGGAAAAAATCAACCTGGCCAATCAGTCTTACTTACTCAACAAAGATCTGCTTGGTGATGCTCAGTTTGGGTTCAGCTTGGGTGATTCAATTCCTAATCTCAATATAGCATTGAATCATCCTTGAATCCCTACAGTATGGAAGTAGGTCATTCGGCCCAACAAGTACATACCGACTCTCCAAAGTGCATCCCACCCAGACCCCTTCCACTATTCCTGTAAGCCTACATTTCCTATGGCTAACCGACCTAACCTACACATCCCTGGACACGAAGGGCAAGTTAGCATGGCCAATCCACCTAACTTTGTACATCTTTGAACTGTGGGAGTAAATTGGAGTACCTGGAGGAAACCCACACAGACATGAGAAGAATGTGCAAACCCCTCTTGACGTGCAGTCACCGAAGGCTGGAATTGAACCTGGGTCCCTATCACTGTGAGGCAGCAGTGCTAACCACTGATAGAGAACATAGATGAACTTCAGAGGCAAGGAGAAATAGTATTAGGACTACCCTTGGTATCAAAGCAGCACTTGCTCAAGGGTGGCATCAAGGAGCCTAAACAAAACTGGAGTCAATAGGAATCAAGAGGAAACAATCTCCATTGTTGGTATCACACATATCACAAGGGAAGTTGTAGTTGTTGGAGATCAATTATCTCAGTCACAAGACATCACTGCAAAAGTTTCCCGGGGTGGTGCCCCAGGTTGCTTCATCAATGATCTTCCCTCCATCATAAGATTAGACATTGGTGATGTTCAATGATAATTGCATAATGTTCAGTAGCAAAAATGACTCCTCAGATATGCACCTAAATCTAAACAACCTGGACACCATTAGGGGTTAGATTGATAGGTGACAAGCAACAGTTATACAAGTACAAAGCAATGACTGTTTCCAATCCAAGAACTGCCATGTGATATTCAAAAGTGTTACTGTTTACCAATCCTATGATCAACATTCTGGTTCAGCTGAAATGAATCAACCATATAAATTCTGTGTCTATAAGAGTAGGCCAGAGGCTAGGAATTCTACAGTGGCTAATTCACCTCCTGACTCCTCATTCTGTGCACCATCTTCAAGGTGCAGGCTGGAAGTGTGATGCAATACTCTCCATTTGCTTGTATGACTGCAACTTCAACAGCACTCAAGATGTTTGACATGATCCATTTAGTAGTTTAAGCCCACTTGTTTGACACCTTTAACATTCACACCTTTAGAATCTTGTATATTTCAGTGAGAAGTTCCAGTGAATATAGGCCCAATTTACTCAGCCTCTTACCACAGGGCAATACTCTTGTCATGGACCTATCTGCTGAATCTTCACTGTTCATCCAACAAGCATATCTTAGAGAAGGATACCAAAATGGGTAACAGGTCTTAAAGTAAATATTTGTGGGAGGACATTCATATTCTTGCACTCCAATTCTTTTCCAACAAAGGTTAACATACTATTTGCCTTACTTAGTCATTGCTGAACTACTATGCTAATGTTATATATTCCTGTTAGAAGTTTACCCAGACTTCTCTCAACATCAGCATTTATAAACTTCTCACGTTTTAAGAAAATACATTTTTTCTTTTCTTTCTCCCAAAGTGAGCAAGTGCTTTTCCACATCATACTCAAGATGTTCCCTGACTGCCCACTCACATTACCATTTACATCCCTATGTAGCATCAAGCAGTTTGCATTTCCACTTAGCTGCCTGTCTTCAGAAAATCTAAGGTACATTACTCTCAATTTCTCTGTATAATTCATGACTATAGATTGTAAATATTGAGGCTCCAGCCCTCCTTATGGCACTCCTCTCATTGCAACTTGAAAGTGCACAATTTATCACTAGTCTTTGCTTACTCTTCATTAACTGCTTCATCATAATTTTAAAAAAATGATTTATGTGGTGAGGGTGTCACTGCAAGATTAGCATTTATTGCCCTTGACAAGGCAGAGTTGATTAAGTGTGGCGCTGGAAAAAGCACAGCAGGTCAGGCAGAATCTAAGGAGCAACAAAGTCAATGTTAACCCTTCACTCGGACTGGGGAGGGGGAAGGGGCTGAGAAGTAAAAGGGGGGATGGAGCTGGGGGAAAGGCAATTGGGATGGTGACAGGTGGGCAAAGGTAGAGGTGATTGTGATAGGTTGGTGGGAAGTCTGGAGAAGATTGGTGGGAAGGAAGTGAACAGGTCAGTCAGGTCAAGAGGGCGGAGCTGAGTCAGAGGGTTAGATCTGGATGGGCTTGGGGGAGGAGAGATTTGGATCCTGGTAAAATCAATGTTGAAGCCGTATGGTTGTAGGCTCCCAAGGCGGAAGATGAGGTGTTCCTCTTCCAGGTTAAGGGTGGCCTTGTTTTGGTGGTGGAGACGGCCCAGAATGGACATGGGAGGGGAAGTTGAAATGGTTGTCACCAGAAGGTGGGGTTGGTTGGTGTGTATGGACCAGAGATGTACCCTGAACCGTTCTGAGAGTTTGTGCTCGGTCTCTCTGATGTAGAGGTTCATCCACTACACTAAGACCTTCAACCCTGACTTCAAACTAATCTGGACCATCTCAGACACCTCCATCCTCTTCCTTGACCTCTCTGTCTCTGGCAACTGACTTAACACTGATAGCTACTTCAAATCCACTGACTTCCACCTATCCACTCCACACTTCCCACCGACCTATCACAATCATCTCCTACCTTCACCCACCTATCGCTATCCCAACCACCATCCCTGAGTCCCCTCCCATTTATTTCTCAGCTCCCTTCTCCCTCCCAAGTCCTGTTGAAGGGTTAAGCACAAAATGTTGACTCTCTTGCTCCTCAGAAGCTACTTGACCTGCTGTGCTTTTTCCAGTGCCACACTTTATCAACTCTGACTTCTCCAACATCTGCAGTCCTCACTTGAGAAGGCAGAAATGGCCTGCCTCTCAACTGTTATAAGCCCATTGGGGATAGGTACACCCTGTAAGGAAGGAAGTTCCAGGATTTTGACCCAGTGACAATGAAGGAATGATGATGTAGCTTCATGTTAGGATGGTGTGTGCCATCCACCACACTCTGAGGTAGTGAATTCCATAGATTACTACCATTTGAGAAAAGTAATTTCTCGTTATTTCTGTTTTAACGTGATGCCCTTTCACTCTAGACTGTCCCACAAGAGGCAACATCTGCTCTACAACAGCTTCATCAATCCCCATTAGCATCTTATATACATCTATTAGATCGCCACCTTTTTTATTCTAAAATCTAGACAATATAAGCCTAACTACTCAATCTGTCTTCATAAGATAAACCCTTCATCTCTAGTGAATCACATCTGAACTGCCTCCAATGCAAATACATCCCTGTTTACCTAAAAGGACCAAAACTGTGAGCTATACTCTAAGTATGGTATCACTAATGCTTATAAAGTTGCAACTTTTCACAAGTACCCTGTCAAGTCCTCTGACAATTGTTCATATTTCAAGATGGCTGCCTCTCATTCTTCTGTATTCCAACAGATCAAATCTATTCAACCTCTTCTCATAAAACATTCCCCCATACCTGGTATCAGCCTAGTGAATCTTATTTGAGCTATCTCCAAAGCCAGTATAGATAAGGGTTCCAAAACTGTTCACAATATTCCAGTTGTGGTCTGACTAGTGCTCTTGCACAGTTTAGCAAAATCTCCCTAATTTTATATTTCATCCCCTTTCAAATAACGGTCAACATTCTGTTTGCATTCCCATCTAACCACTGAACTTGGATGCTAGCTTTTGATGACTAATGAATGAGCAGTCCCAAATTTCTCTGTTCTATAGCTTTCTGCAGTCCTTCTCCAATTTATTTCAGCTCCTCTATTTCTCCTGCCAAAGTGCATAACATCACATTTCCCCACATTATATTCCATTTGCCAATTTTTTCCCAATTTGCTTAATCTGTCTGCATCTCTCTGCAGACCCTTAGTGTCATCATCACCATTTGTCCATCCACCTAGTTTTGTGTCCTCTGCAAACTTGGCAATAGTACATTCACTTTCCTCATTCAAGTCATTCATATATATAGTAAATTAAAACAGCCCTTGCACTGATCCCTGTGGCACACTATTAGTTACAGGTTGCCAACCTGAAAATACCCCCCTTATCTCAACTCTCTGTCTTCTTCTAGCCAATCCTCTATCTAAGGTGACATATTACCTTCAACACGATGGGCTCTTATTAGTGACCTAATGAATAGTACCTTATCTGAAAATCTACATATATTATATTTACTAATTGTCCTTTATCTATCCTGCTTGCTACCCCCTCAAATATATTTGTCAGGCATGAACTCCCCCTTCATGAAGCTATGCTGACTCTGAGTCATCATATAATGCATTTCTAAATGTGCTGCGATTAGATTGCTTGTAATTGACACTAATAGCTTCCAAATGATGCAGAATTCAAGCTTCAATAGGAAGAATAAAGTCAGCTGAAATAGGAGGATTTGTGGGAATGCTTTGTTAAATGGAAGGGGTTGAAAAGATTACCAGTTAATTTAATGGGAGTTTAATTTAAGGTTCCAGTATAAATGGGAAAGTTGTGACATATAATGTTTTCTCAACTTAGGGAGGGAGAGGCTTAGCTGTGCAGAAATGACTGCTGCACTTTTTTTTTGGATATGCTAGGTGTCTTGTTGAAATTCCTAACCTTACTTTTTTGGATGAAGCATCTATCAATTTTGTTCCATAAAAGTGATTAAAATTGGAAGCATGTAACATACTTAATACAGAAGTTTTCAAGAGGAGTGTGGCTTTAGATGAATTTTAGAAATGCATCAATTAATTTGTATATTCAATACTTGAATTTCTAGCTTCAAGTTTTTATGTTTTTACATTTTTCTTCTCTGATACAATTAAAATGCCATTTACCACACCCCCCTATACTTTAAATTTTAAGTCTTGTAACTAATTGTCTTATAATCAGTCCTATTCTAAGATTATTACCTTTTTGAAGGCGATCTTTTGAAGTGATTTCACTAGCTTTTGCTACATTTTTAGAGTGTCACATATAATACATCGCAAGTAAGTGGCTTTATTTGCCATTTCCTGAGAGTTGTCAATTGACACGATCTTCTTCAGCAAAGAGATAAACCATCTGTATGCTTCAGATGTAATTTTGCACAGAAAGGCAAAGGCTACAAAAAGTACACATTGCAAATTCCCATTGAATAAATTGCATAGCTCCTTGTTAACTGAAATATAAACAGAAAATGCTGGAAATACACAGTAGGTCAGGAAGCACTTGCGAAGAGAGAAATAGCTAATATTTTAAACTAATAACCTTTCCTTATAACAGAATAATATCAGAGATGAGCAGCTTTTAAGAAAATATAGAACCAAGGAGAAGGTGAGCATTGCAGACAGAAACAAAAGACAAAAGTCTGCACTGGGTGGCGGTACAAGCAATTAAATGCCAAAAATGATATTGATGCAATCGGAAAAGAGTCCAGGATGGAAACAGAACATGGGTACAAAAAAGTTGGAAATGCTTACTGTTGTGTTGTGTCTCACAGCTTGTATGTAATATACCTTTAAGAAATGTTCTCATGACACCATCACATCAAAGTACTTGACATAATGGGAAAAGGGTCTCAATCTCCGTGTTATTGTGACCACTTCCAGCATGACACATGGCAAATACGTTAATTTGTAACTTGCTTAGCATTAGCCCAGACACACAGTGCCTGCAACTATAATGAATGTAGATACCAAGATAACAAAAAACATCAATTTACTGTTTAAAGTCTGCATTCCTCATGTCTAACTCTTATGTTACAGGAGTGAACATAAGTATGATCTCATAAAGTACAAATAACATGCAGAAGATGAAAAAGTCCGACACTGCACCTCTGACAGATTGTTGGGGCAGAACAGATTGGGTTAACAGCAATGGCCATTTATAAGGAGACACGCTTAAAAGAAATATATTGCTGATCTGAATACTTCTTATAGGTTTAAAGCTAAAGTTAGCAACCAAAATATACTGCCAGTTTAATTACAGAGCCATCCTTTTTGAGTAAAGCAACTTTTTAAGCATTCAAAAGTGATTTTTTGACCTGAAGAAATTGCCTCCATTCAAGAGGGTTATCAGCCCTGCCATTTTCTCTTTGATTTAGTGCTAAAACCTGTGTGGGATCATCACTTCTTGACGCAATCTCCCTCTGGTGGTTTTCACCTGCTATTACAGGCTTTTATTTATTAAAGACTGTCCCAAAGCCATTAACATTTGTAAAATAATCTACAACAATGAAAACTAAAGTAAAATAGAAATAAAGGAACAAAAAAAAGGACATTTTTACAAAAATAAAAGGAAACTGAGTAAAAGGAAGGGACAAGCTCTGCACTTAGTTTAAGAAAAAGATCTTCAACAAAAACTTGAAGGCAAACGTTAATTTTTAGATTGAGCAGTGAATGATACCTTCACTGAACAGTATCTATTTAAGCCCTATATACAGCATTATTTCATAGATCAAACAATAAATAATCCTGAGAGGAGATTTGTGAAAATCCTTCTTCTTATCAGCAAAAAGAGTTTCACAGTATAAGTGCGAAGTCTTTCCAAGGACGATATAAAAGTCCATAGAAGACCTGGAGAGTACTTGAAGACCAGCTCAAGGTCAGAAACAATCTTCAGATTAGCAGAATTTAACTTATGTCATGCAGACAAAAATCCTAAGAGTCAATGGGTGACTGTCATGAGATGCCACAACAGAAGTTTGAAAACAAAAGTACGGAGAGGCTAACTGAATTGGTCACCTCTACACCAATCGATGCCTTCAGAAAAGATCTTCTCAGCAAGAAAAACAAAGCCAATTTATTGCTAGAAGATTTTTTTAAATTTCAAAAATATTCTTTATTCATAAATTATTTTGATATCTACACAATCGGTCTTGCCATTCTTATGCACACATTACATTTTGTTTACATACAGAGATCGGAATTAATCATTCGTATATACAAGTCTGTATATTGACTATCCAGCTATTCTGCTGAGGCGTCAGTGGAGCCCAATTACTGGATGGGCCCCCTGTTCTTCTTAGGCAGATAGACCTTACACGGTGGTCTTTCCCCACCACGCCTTGGCGGCAGCTGCCCTAAGCTTCAGCGCGTCCCTCAACATGTAGTCCTGGACCTTGGAATGTGCCCGTCCACAACACTCAGTCGGGGTCAATTCCTTCAGCCAGAAGATCAACAGGTTTCGGACAGACCAAAGAGCGTCTTTCACTGAGTTGATGATCCTCCAGGCACAGTTGATGTTCATCTCAGTGTGCGTCACGGGGAACAGGCCGTAGAGCACAGAGTCCCACATCACGGAACTGCTCAGAACGAACCTCGACAAACAACACTGCATTCCGCTCCAGACTTCCTTTGCATAGGCACATTCCAGAAGGAGGTGTGTGACAGTCTGGTCCCCTCCATAGTCGCTTCGAGGGCAGCGTGCGGTGCGACAGAGAGTCCGGGTGTGCATAAAGGATCTCACAGGCAGAGCCCTTCTCACCATCAGCCAAGCCATGTCTTGGTGCTTGTTGGAAAGTTCTGGCATTGAGGCATTCTGCCAAATGGTTTTGACAGTCTGCTCAGGGAACCGCTCGACAGGATCCACCCTCTCCTTTTTCCAAAGGGTCTCAAGGACACTACGTGCTGACCACTTTCTGATGGACTTATGGTCAAAAGGTGTTTTTCTTCATAAATTTCTCCACGAAGGACAGGTGATACGGAACGGTCCGACTATTCGGAGCGTTCCACAGCAGCGAGGCCAGGCCCATCCTTCGCAACACCGGGGACAGGTAGAACCTCAGTAGGTAGTGACACTTGGTGTTTGCGTACCGGGGATCCACGCACAGCTTGATGCAGCCACACACAAAGGTGGCCAACAGGGTGAGGGTGGCATTGGGTGTACTTTTTCCCCCTTTGTCCAAATCTTTATACATGGTGTCCCTTCGGACCTGGTCCATCTTTGATCTCTACATGAAGTGGAAGAAGGCCTGGGCGACTGCGGCGGCATAGGTTCTGGGAGTAGGCCAGACCTGTGACACATATAACAATACGGAGAGTACATCACACCTGATGACCAGGTTTTTCCCTGCGATGGAGAGCCTGTTGCTCCCATCTGCCCAGTTTCTGCCTCGCTTTCCTGATTCGCTGCTCCCAAGTCTTGGCGCACACCCCAGCCCCACCGAACCAAATACCCAGCACCTTCAGGTGGTCAGTCCTGACAGTGAAAGGGATTGAGGATTGGTTGGCCCAGTTCCTGAAGAGCATGGCCTCACTCTTGCCTCAGTTTACCTTGGCCCCCGAGGCCCGTTCGAACTGGTCACAGATGCACATGAGTCTGCGTACGGACAGCGGATCCGAGCAGAAAACGGCAACGTCATCCATGTACAGGGAGGCTTTAACCTGTAGGCCCCCGCTGCCAGGAATAGTCACCCCTCTCAGGCTTGCATCCTTCCTGATGGACTCGGCAAATGGCTCTATGCAGCACACAAACAAGGCAGGAGAGAGAGGGCAGCCCTGCCTGACTCCAGATCTGACTGGGAAGCTATCTGATTCCCACCCATTGATTGAGACTGCACTGACAATGTTGGTGTAGAGCAGTCTGATCCAATTACAGATTCCCTCCCCAAAGCCCATTTTGGAGAGAATATCCCTCATTTACGTATGCGATATCCTGTCAAAGGCTTTCTCCTGGTCCAGGCTGATGAGGCAGGTGTCCACCCCCCCTGTCCTGCACGTAGGCGATCGTATCCCTGAGGAGTGCGAGACTCTCAGCGATCTTTCTGCCCGGTACAGCACAGGTTTGGTAAGGGTGAATCACTGGTCCCAGAGCAGATCCGACCCGGTTGGCAATGACCTTTGACAAGATTTTGTAATCCGCATTTAATAGCGAGATTAGTCTCCAATTTCTAATTTCCTCCCTCTCCCCCTTCTGCTTGTAGATAAGGATGATAATGCCTTTCCTCTAGAAGATGGACGACAGTATGAAATCATAGTTGTAGACCAACATCAATAATACACTTTAGGTGCATGTATAACTATTGCTTTGGTTAGCAAAGTGCACTTAACCAGTAAGGTCTGTCATAGATTAGATATGTCACACCTACTTAAAAATTGTTCAGCATTTCTTCACATCTGTAAAGCATGTGGCACCAATGGTTATTGAACAAACTTATGCAGAAAATGCAACTATTCATCAAATGCAAATCATGCTCTCTGTGATGGAACAGGACAGGATGTAACACAATTAAATTAACAATCCAGACAAATTTGATGTGATCTAATCTTAAGGATCAGGCAATGTTTCATCTGAAGGATTACATAACCCCATTTATCAATCCTCCAAGGAAAGGCAGTGCACACTGTGAGGAGAAGGGGCCACTATCTACTGAACAATTTATCTTTGGAAGACAAGTGTGAATGACTTTGCCAATCAACCAATTGTTTAACCATTCTGAGACACAGGATATCCTCCTTCAATACCAGAGGAGAATTAAAGAGATACACAACCAGCGAACAGGTAGTGAACTACACAGATTCTCAGTGACTACAGACTGTGAGTCAGAAATCCATTCACAAATATCTGAATATATCAAAGATTTCTAAAATACTCAACAAGCCCAAATGGTAGAAAGTCATTACTGATCATGGTGCTACATTGAGAAGGAACAGAAGTCACCTGAGATCAATGTATAACACAGCAATCAGGCATACCTGAGAGTATGGAAAAAAACTTTCATGATAACGATTCAGCGATGATGCTGAGTGACAGCAACTAGCAGCAAGACAATGGAACTGCCAACGGAGGGCAATTGAGGATAACATATACCTCTGCAGACAGTTATATGAACACCAGATCAGATTGAGTTGTCAAACGTCCAAAGCATTCTTCTGAAATTTGAACGATTAAACCTGTTACTCTGTTTTGATTAGTTTATATAATGATTAAATTGACAACACGAGCCTATGTACAACTCTGCAAAACTGTTTGGAATTTCTTTTCGAAAGAGAATGATGCTGCTTTCCCACATTATGGCCAGCATGACAAGGTACATGGAAAACATTTACAGCATAATAATAGAGGGTATTAGAAGCATGGGAAGTCTGGTTTTATGGTGTCACTTGGAAATGTGGTGGAGAACTGTTGGCAGAGAACTCACACCTCATTACTCCATTTTGGCAGCCATCCCCCATTGCCAGCATCCAAATTGAAGCTTGCATCAGTTTAAAGTTAACAAACTCAAATTGAAGTGTAATGTAAAAACAAAGATTTCTGAAAAAGTAAGCAGTTTCAGGCAGGAACTATGCAGAGAAACAAGCTTGAAGTTTCAAGTTGAAAACTTTTATCAGAACCCATGTTAATGTTAATAAAAGTAAAATAAAATGCTGGGGATACTCAGCAGCTCTGGCAGTATCTGTGGAGAGAGAAACAGAGTTAATGTTTTGAGTTTGATATGGCTCTGCTTTAGCTGAAAGGACCTGGTGATTTTTATTCTTTTTACAGCAGAGGACGGCTGAATGGAATAGATTCGAAAAGTACTCAGAGTAAAAGACAACGAGATACTACTGGTGTTAGAATAGCAATTATATGTATAAAAATGTAAATGAAGGTATGAAAAAGAGAAAATGAGTCCACTTTGCTGACAGCAAAGCCAACAAGACACAAACAAGTCACAGCCAGAGCGGGAGGGAAGGGAGGGAAGATGTAAGAGAAACTGAGAATACTGACATCATGCTCTGTAGTTCTGGATTTCAATATTGCATCCTAGACACTGGGAAGTGACTAAGCAGAAAATGGGGTGGTGTTCAACTAGCCGGTATTGGGCTTTGTTGGAACACTGCAACAGGCCCAGAATGGAAAGCACTGAAGCAAGGGAATTTATTGAACTGGAGGGTCAGGGTCATTCTATGTTTAGAATGGGAGAGGTGTGAAGGTGCTCTGCAAAGCAACCATCCCATCTGTATTTGGTCATGACAATGTGAAGACTGCATTGTGAGCAGGGAACACAGTAAACTGGATTAAAATAAATACTAGTAAAATGCCAAGTTTGGGGCCCTGGTCATTAAGCAGGGAGGAGGTGAAAGGGCAACTGTTACACCTTCTGTGGTTTCATACAAAGGTGCCCTGGGGGAGTGAGTAACATTAGGAGTGGTGGTGGAGTGGACCAAAGTGTCAGGGAGGCAAGAGTCCCTATGTAAAGTTGACAGTGGAGAGGGGGAGAAGATGTATTTGATCATGGCATGGTATGCTGGTGGAAACACAGAAGACAAGAACACAAGAATATAAGAACTTGGAGCAGGAATAGGCCATCTCGCCCTACAAGCCTGCTCCAACATTCAATAAGATCATGGATGATCTTTTTGTGGCCTCAGCTCCACTTATCCGCCTTCTCACCATAACCCTAAATTCCTTTATTGTTCAAAAAATACCTTCCCTTTAAACACATTTACTGAAGTAGCATCAACAACTTCACTGGGAATGGAATTCAAAGATTAACAACCCTCTGGGTGAAGAAATTCCTTCTGAATTCAGTCCTAAATCTGCTCCCCCTAATTTTGAGGCTATGCCCTCTTGTTCTAGTTTCACCGGCCAGTGGAAACATTCTCTCTACATCTATCTTATCTATTACATAATTTTATATGTTTCTATAAGATCCCTCTTCATTCTTCTAAATTCTAATGAATATAATCCCAGTCTACTCAGTCTGTACTTTGAATGTGGAGACTGTTGAGATGGAAAATTAAAGAAAAACACGGACATGTCAGAGGCACTCCAGAGGAAGGAGACATATTGGAACAGACGTGACAGAGAGGGGGAATTTGGAGAATGGAATAGATACCTTGTAGGAAGCAGGATGTGAGAAAGTATAGTCAACATAATTGTGGGAGTTGGTGAGTCTGTAGTGAATACTGGTTGTCAGCCTATCCTCAAAATTGGAAACAGTGAAGTCATGGAAGAGAAGGGAAGATGAATCAAGTGAAGCTGAGAGAAGGATGAAATTTGAATTGTTCCTATTCTGGTTGACAGCAGTAAGCAGCTCTGATGACACCATCAATGTACAGGAGAAAGAGTTGTGGTGGGGTCCGAGTAGGGCTGGAACAAGAAATGTTTTACATATCCCACAAAGAGACAGGCACAACTGGGACCCATGCATGTGCCCATAGCCACACCTTCAACTTGGAGAAAGTGAAACAAGTTAAAAGAAAGGTTGTCTAAAGTGAGAACGAGTTCAACCAGGTGAAGGGGGAGATGGTAGGTATGGGTTCTATAGATGTCTTTTCAAGGAAGAAGCAGAGGAACATGTGATGAGAGATGAACATGTAGAAGGACTGCATATCCATGGTGAAAAGGGGGTGACTACAACCAGAAAATTAAAAATTGTGGAATTGACATAAAACATCAGAAGAATCATAAAAGCAAGTGTGAAGAGACTGATCAAGAAAATATAGAGTCAAGATAAAAATAAACAAGTTCAGTGGAGCAGGAACAAGCTGAAACTATGGATCTGTCGGGAGAGTTTTGTTTGTGGATGTTGGGAAGGAAGTAGAAGCAAACTGTGAGGGATTGGGGAACTCTGAGGTCGGAACAAGTGGACAGGAGATCTTCAGAGGAGATGGGGTCAGTGACAGTTCTAGACATAATAATGTTCAATGGTAGGATTATGATCTGGGGGGAAATAGAAGGATTTTTCTGAGAGTTGGCATTCAGTCTCTGCACGGTAGAAGTCAGCACGCCAGGTGACAACAGTATTAATTTTATAATTAAGCTTGATACTAAACCTGAGTTATGCTTTTATTCATGTTAAGGTTTGTTCACTTCCCAAATTTCCACATTTCTATTGCATTTATTCTGGTGTTGCAATCTTCCATAAAAGCATTTCTGATGTCTTCCTTTTGCTTCAACTGAGAACTCTCCCTGGACTGTAATTGATAGGGCCCTCAACCATGTCCATTCTATTTCCTGCAGTTCTTCTCATCTCTCTCCCAGAACCATAATAGTGTTCCCCTGGCCCACCACATCTTTCACTCCATCAGTGCCAACTCCACTGAGCATCCGCTCTGCTCCTCCTTCTGCTTAAGATAAAAGGGTCATACAAAAAACAAAAAGGTGCTATTCCTTGAACTTGCATTGAGCTGCATTTGCAACTATGCAGGAAGAGGATGGGGGCAGAGTGAGAGTGAGGTGAAACATTAAGATGTGAGCAATGGAAGCTCAGGATCAGGCTTGCAAATTCAGTGGAGATGTTTGGCAGGGTTATCCCCTAATCTGCATTAAGGTCTGGATTTCAACCATAATGGCAGAAGGTCCCAACAATCAGAAGTTCTGTCTCTGAACATAGCATTTACCTCTCTAGATGGATTAAGAATAGGGTTGAGTCAAATTTTGTGAAGGGAAAATAACATTTATACTGTATGAGAGGACAATACTGATTGGTTGGCAAATGGATTCTGCTAAAGTTGCCATGGAAAATGCATCAGTTAATAATGACTAACAGTTAACTGCAAAGTTTTGTTTATGTTTTAAGCAAGGCTGATTCTGATTAGTCAATTCATTTCCCTGAGAAAGGAATCAGTGAATGACTGGCACCTATTTTGCTGCACACAGGCACAGTGTGTTTTTTTCAGAAAGATCTGGGTATCCTAGCATGTGAACAATGCAAAATGCTAGTGTGCAGGTAACCAAGCAATAAGGAAAGCTAATACAACGTTACCATTTATTGTGAGGGGAACTGAATACAAAAGTAGGGGGGATTATACTTCAGGTGTACTGTGCAGTGCTGAGACCACATTTGGAATACTGTTTACAGTATTGGTCACCTTATTTAAGGAGAATGTAAATGCATTAGAGGTTCAGAATTAGTTCAGGGAAGGTTTACCAGGCTAATACCTAGAATGGATAGGTTGTCTTATGTGGAAAGGTTTGACAGGCTAGGCTTGAACCTACTGGAATTTGAAAGAGTAAGGTTGAACTTAATTGAAACAAATAAGTACCTGAGGAATCTTGTGAATGGGGGTTTCCTCTTAAGGGGATATCTGAAATTAGAACTCACTGCTTTTAATAAAAGGGGTAGGTTGCCCATTTTAAAAATGGGCAGAGATGAGGCAAAACTTTTTTTCTCACAGAGGGCTGTTAGTTTTTAGAACAACCTTCCTGAAATGCTGATGAAAGTAGAGTTATTCAATGTTTTGAAGGAAGAAGTGAACAGATTCTTGGTAAGAAAGGGGTTAAAGGTTATCAGCAGCAGGTGGCAATATGTACTTGAGGTTACAATCAGATCAGTTATTAAATGGTGAAGCAGGCTAGAGGGGCCAAATAGCTTACTCCTTCCCCTTGTTTGTATGTTCATAATACTGTTGACTTTGTTCACTTATGCAGGAGAGTAAAATCTACATTAACATTCTTACATATGTTTTTGCGAACTTTTCCAGTTAATGATCTACATAACCAAAATTAAACATAATGAAGGACAGCTTGCAGCTTCTCAGAATTGTATAATATTTACTATTCTAGTACATGTCCAAAGCTATCACACTCTAATTATACCCCTCAAAATACCCTTTCGGTGCACATCATGGCCTTCTTGTAATTTCCCTCCAATTGGCAGGTAGAATATTGTAAGATAGTAGACTCATCTGTGCATTGTCGAGAAGGGCAAGTTGATCCAGGCAAATCCTTCAGCTATCTGATACATGCCAGAAGGCTATCCACCATTAAAATGCTGCATTTCTTTCATAACTTTTAAGAAAATTACTATTATTTATTTCAGCAATTTTGTTTCGCACCATACGTGCATATTCTGAACACGCTAAAACTTCATGGTGTTTGGACTTGTATAATAGTTATATTAACAAATTTAGAAATTAGTATTGGCCACTATTTACTGGACAGGTTGTGCTGCTTGTCCCTATGATTACATTTGAAATGAAGTGTCTTCAGAGGGAAGTATTTCATCAGTAAAGTGCAAACTGGCTGATACTTTATCTGTGGTATTTAAACAGTGAATGGACCACTTAACCAGAAATTCTATCTTCCTATTCCTCCTGGACAATATTTTAAAAGTTGATTTTTGTTCCCAAACTATTTATGTAATCTGCTGCAGTAATCGCCAACTATGGTCGATGAGTTGATTTTTTTCAAAAGAATGCTCATTTGTTACCAGTCATGCTCTTTTGGGACTCATTAGTGATCAAGATATTCCCACTCAAAATATTCAACTTTATCAGTGACTGCTGCAGACAAATTTTAGAAACAGTCAGTGTTGAACACTACACAACAGGTTTCACATTTTTGAAAAATTATTGCTTCACCTGAATAAGGAGAGGCAGCAACCTGCTCTGATAACACTTATACAAATAAACATAATTATACACAGTTTAAAATTTCTAACAAAACTGTGATTAGCTGTTATTATTTAATTGCTCAAAATATTTACCAGCACTGGGTTGAAGTGTCTGTGCTATGTGTAAAGGTTGAAAAGGCTGTGGATATCTTCCTTGGAGTAGCAAAGGTTGAGACACGAGTTGATGGCAGTGTATAAGATTATGAGGTGCATAGACAGGGTAGGTAGGAAGGTACTTCTTTCATCAGTAGAGTGGCCAATAACCAGACAGCACAGATTTAAAATGAGAGGTAGAAGGCTACGAGAAGAGTTGAAGGTAATTCTCTTCATTCAGAGGGTGGTGTAAGTTGAGAATTCACTGCTTGACAGGGTGGATGAATCAGAACTTTTATAACATTTATGAGTATTTAGATAGTCACAGTATTTAGATAGCCATCAGGGCTATGGAACAAAAGATGGAAAATCAGATTACAGTCATCAGATCTTTGTTGATCAGAGCCCGTATGCACTCCTTCTGTGAAGTAAATAATTGTAACTCTGTATGGTTATATCATAGGGTCAGAGGACAATTGAGATAGTTAGCATAATCAAAATGAAAACAGCTGTTTTAGGAAACATAATAAAACTTAATAAAACCTATAGTTCATAAATAACATTTTTCAGATGACTTGTGACCATTTGCTTCAGTCAGTTGTAGTTAACAACTTTTGTAAAAGGTAATTTAACACTGTTAAGTCGCTGTTATTATTTCAGAGCATGATCTCTAATGACGAGATCATATACTATAATTGTTTGAACTGATTAGAATTGATAGCTGTAAAATTCAATGACAAATGACAAAGAGATCATGATAAATGGTTAACACAAGCTTTGGCTCAGGGTTTATGATCTGGTGGTTGAAGTGCAGACACTGCGCTGCATCAGGGAAGTGAAAAACCACCTGGATTCTCTGTACCAGAAGTCAGTTACACATCCTAGAATAGGATCTTCTGGTTTGGTTGGTGTTCAGGTACAGGAGACTGTAGCTGTGAGTGAGGCAAGGACAGAAATCATGGGCCCCAGAGCCGCTTCTAGTCTGAGCTCCTGACCTGAACACAGTGGTCCCATCTTTGATCTGAGCATAGTGGGTCCCGAGACCCTCAGACACCAGTTATTTACTTCTGTTTTTTTCAGTGGGACAAAAGAGAAAAACCAGAGAATGTCAGACCAGCTAGCCTATCATTTGTGGTGGGGAAGTTGTTGGAGTTTATAATCAAGCATGAAGTAACAGAACACCTTAAAATCTTTCCGTTAATCAGGGAGAATCAGTATGGATTCATGACAGGTAGGTCATTTCTGTCAAGCCTCATTGAACTTTTTGAAGAGGTCATTAAGATACTGGTCAGGGGAATGGCTATGCATATTGTTAATATTGACTTCCAAAAGGAATTTGATAAAGTCCCAAATTTGAGATTGTTAACTCAGGTCGAAGCCCATGGAATTGAGGACAAATTGTTGACATGGCTGGGAAATTGTTTGAATTGCGTGTGACAGAAAGTGGGGATAACGGGTAGGTATTCAAATTGGCAGGACATGACTGAAATAATTTCACAAAGGCTGGTATTCTGATACCAAGTCAGCCTGGATTTACATGTGGATTGACACTGATGCAGCTCCCTGAGAGCTATCTCACAGGATATCTGAAACTCCTGTTTATATCTGTCAGCCAGGGCTCCCTGATTGGACCAGATTAACAGCCCCAATCAGAGAACACATATTCTATATGGTCCACCTGGCTGACCTTGTTACAATCATTATAGTGACCAGTAGTGTTCCATAAGGATCCGTGTTAGGGGCAAATTTATTCACATTATTTAACGACTTAAATAATGGCATAGGAAGTATGAAGACAAAGTTAGGTAGTATTGTAGACAGTGTAGATGATAGCATAAAATTACAAAGAAATATTGATAGACTAAGTAAATGGGCAAAATTACAGCAAATGGAGTTCAATGTAAGCAAGTCTGAGGTTATCCATTTTGGACTGAAAATAGGATAGAGCAGGGTACTTTCTCGATGGTATGAAGTTATGTACAGTGAGTGTCTAAAGAGTATCAGGGGTTCAGGTACATTGATCATTAAAATGTTGTGAACAGGTGCAGAAAATAATCAAGAAAGTGAATGGAATGCTAGAGTCCAAGAATGCACAAGTTATACTGCAGTTAAACCAAACCCTGGTTAGAACCCACATGGAGTACTCTGAGCAGATCTGGACAACACACCTGAGAAAGGATATATTCGCTTTGAAGGGTGTACAATATAGATTTAGAAGAATGGAAACTGCGCTTCAGGGCTGAGTGTTATGGAGAGATTAGACAAATTGATCTTGTTTTCTCTAGAATTTAGAAGGTTACGGGTGATCTGATCGAAGTCTTCAAGATAGTAACACAAAATTCTACGGTAGATAAAGGTAAACTATGTGCAATGGTTGGGGATTTGAGAACAAGGGAGCCTAGTCTCAGAATTATGGTCAGACCATTCAGGAAATATGTTAGGAAGCAGTTTTGCACACAAAGAGCAATAGGTGTTTGGAACTCACTTCCGCAAATAGCAGTGGATACTACATCAGTTGTTAAATTTAAATCTGAGATCGAAAAGTATGAAGGGATATGGGCCAAAGGTACGTATTTGGAGTAAGGCCACAGATCAGTCATTATCTCACTGAATGTGGAACAGGCTTAAGGGCCTGAATGGTCTACACCTGTTCCTATGTTTCTGATGTATCTCCTTATCCTGGGCATAAGACAGATGAAGGGACCCAGAGGGCAGGAGCTCAGGAGCCTCAGCATTTGCAATTATCCAACAGATTTGAGGTTCTTTCACTTTTTTTGAATGAGCTCCTGTGCATTACTGAGTTCTCCTGCTGGCAGCTCCTGAGGACGGGGCTTCGTTCCACTGAGGGTTGCCAATCTCACCCTCAACCACTTTGTCCCATCTCTAGCATGTTATGGCTGTAAGGCAGGCTTCTGTACAGCATGTCAGCTTGTGGCTGATGTGACTAGTTAACCCACTGTTAACCCAATTGTACAAAATGGACAATTTTATATAAGTAACAAAAATCAAGTCCAATTCTACATATATATATAATTATATTTACAAATTGATATCATAATATCATTGAATGATTATAGCTTAGAAATTGGCTATTTTCTCTTCAGGAATGATTTAGTTAGTTTCATTCCCCTGTCTTTTATCTGGAGAGTCATAGAGATGTAGTCCTGCACTTTTTTTCTTAACGAAATTATCCAATACATTTATGAAAGTCACAGTTGAATCTGACTGTATCACACACTCAGGCACTGCATTTTTGATCCCAACCACATATAGCGTATAAATATTTTTTCTCATGTCACCATTCCTTCTTTTGCCAATCATTTTCATCAATGCCCTTGACATAAATATAGAAATACAGAAAATAGGAGCAGGAATAGGCCATTCAGTCTTTCTAGCCTATTCTACCATTCACCACAATCATGGCTGGACATCTAACTCAAAAGCCTTTTCCTGCTTTTCCCCCATATTCTTTAATCCTTTTAACCTCAAGTGCTATATCCAACTTCTTTTAAAATCATACAATGATTTGGCCTTGACTGCCTTCTGTGTTAGTGAATTCCACAGGCTCACCACTTTATGGGTGTAAGACATTCTCCTGATGACAGTCCAAAAATGGTTTACCCCTTATCCTTAGACAGTGATCCCTGGTCTGAAGTCCCCCACCATTGAGAACATCCTTCCTGCATCTACCATGTCTAATCCTGTTAGAATTTTACAGGTTTCTGAGATTTCCCCCCTTATTCTTTTGAATGCCAGTGAATATAATCCTCACCAATTCAGCCTCTCATCATGCAAAGGTACCTGACACCCCAGGAAGCAGTCTGGTAAACATTTGCTGTATTCTCTCTATAGCAAGAACATCCCTCCTCAGATAAAGAGAAGAAAGTTGCATATAATATTCCAGGTGGGGTCTCAACAAGTCCCGAAAATACCAGCAGCATGATATCCCTGCTCTTATCCTCAAATTCTCTTGTTATGAAGGTCAATATACCAGTTGCCTTCTTTACAGCCTGTGGCACCTACATCCTTACTTTCAGTGACTGGTATACGAGGACACCCATGTCAAGTGGCACATCCCTCTCTCTCAATTTGAAGCCATTTATATAATAATCTGCCTTGTGAATAAACTCACATTTATCCACATTATACTGCATTTGCCATTCACTTAGCTTATCCAAATCACACTGAAGTATCTCCACATTCACCACACAGCTCACCCTCCAACTAAGCTTTCAGTTATTGAAGTCTGACATTATTTGCTTCTTGTTCCCCAGAATTGGACAAGGAACCGGTTTCCATGATAATTAATGGGTTTCTCCCATGAAATCTTCGAGGAGAAAGTGAGGACTGCAGATGCTGGAGATCAGAGCTGAAAATGTGTTGCTGGAAAAGCGCAGCAGGTCAGGCAGCATCCAAGAAACAGGAGAATCGACGTTTCGGGCATAAGCCCTACTTCAGGATTCCTGAAGAAGGGCTTATGCCCGAAACGTCGATTCTCCTGCTCCTTGGATGCTGCCTGACCTGCTGCGCTTTTCCAGCAACACATTTTCAGCTTCTCCCATGAAATCCCAATTAATAACTACATCAAAGGTAGGTTCTAAATCTATAAATAATCTGAACTGTACTTCCTGCTCCAGGAGGGAAAATCCAGCCTGTTAGCACTTGTTGGCAAATTTAAAATTTAGGAGCATAGGTTCAGAAAAAGGAGGTAACTATTTAAAGTGAAGATGAAGAAGGTTTTAAATATTGCTAAAATGAAACACTTTGACTTGCACTCATCAGGACTAAGATACAAGTAACAGATTTGAGAAAAAAAGGACACCAATTTGGACAGCATGAAAAGAGGGTGCTGTTTGATTGGGCCATCAGTGACACGGATGGTCAATCCAAGTTCTCAGACCAGGCAGATGGATTCTGATTGACCAGGGTGTTGCCATGGTAATGCAGCAAAGGATTACAATCTCCACTATCCCTTTTCTGTTTTTCTCCACAGATGCTGCCTGACCGATTGAGAGTCTTCAGCATTTTCTGTAATTGTGTCAGATTTCCAGCATTCCCAGTATTCCACTTTTAGACTGCTGGGAAGAGGGCAAGCTTGGTTCAGATGCCCATTTTACACCATAGCTAACTTTTTCTACAATTGATTCCAATTGTTACACTCCCAAAAGAGTCCCCGAAGCTATAAGACTTTATGTGCTTCCCAAAAGGATTCTTATTATTAGATTTGATCTATTATATGTCAGTGACAATGATAAGGTAATTTAAGAACACAGATACATAATATTCATATTCCTGGGTCAGAATATTATTTAATTAATTACATCTCGTTGAAGGGATGTACGATGTAAAAAAAAAGTCACTATTAAATAAAAAAATTCTTCTGCCAATCCCATGAGTCTTCTTTTGTCCAAGTCTACAACCTTGTCATCTTTAATATTCCAACTACATGAATCCTTTTATAATTCACGAGTCTATATTTATTGCTGATTTTGTCCTGAAAAGATTTGCATTTACCATCTCACAATTAAATGGCAAGTAGGATCTGAAGAACATCTTCTATTGTGAATGATTTCACTGAGGCTACTGCAAAGCAATACTTTTGCATTAGCTACTTCTCTAGTATTTTAACATTTTTCAAAAACCTTGTGTTTAATTTCCTCAGCTAACCTATAATTATACTGCCTAATTAGAATTATTCATGGTTAATTGTTCAAAAGTGGCACATCTTTAAAACCCACATAATCATTTTCTTTTTTAAAAAATGTTAAGCGAAAAATACAAAGTTCAAATTTCAGTGACAAAGAAATGATTTTTTCTAAAGCCCTAATAAGCCCTACTTTTGCTGCTTTAAAGTAACAACTGTTTGTCTGTTGAACAAGTCATTTCATTGGAAACAGCAATCCTAAGATAGGTGAATGAAAAATCAGAATTGTGAAAGGATGGTAATACGAAATAATCAGTGCAGGAGGGGTGATTAGAGTACAGGAACTCATTTTAACCCAGTATCCATTATAGTCCCAAACATATCAGTAAACTAAAAATACATATTATCACACCAAACTTTTAACAATAAAAAATAATACTAATGTTACTATATTATGTTTCAATAGGGCTAAATGATCCCACAACCAACAGATCAGATTTGAGTTCTGCAGCCCTGTTATATCCATACGTGAATGGTAGTGGACAATAAACAGCTATCAGGACAAAAAGCATCCACAAGTATCCCAAATCTTAAAAATAGGGGAGTCCAGCACATCAGTACACAATGCAAGACAGAACCATTCGTACCCATTTTCAGCTGGGTGTGCTGATTGGATCCTCAAGAGATCCAAAACAACAAAAAAATCTAGTTATCAGACCATATAATTCACATTATGTGATAACAAGGAAAGGCTGAAGATACTGGATGCTACAAAGGAAATGTGCTCTGCCAACAGTCGCCCGAGGTGGGAATCAAACCTGGGTCCCTGGTACTGTGAGGCAACAGTGCTAATCACTGAGCTACCATGCCACCCAGAATCCCATTTGGCCCATATCCTTCTAAATACCAAAGATGTGTGCTCTAGAATGAGCTTGTGGCCCTCACTAGGCCTTCTAAGACTGATATCTAACTGGCAATGTGGAAATTGCCCAGCTGTGTCCTGTTCACAAAAAGTAAAACAAATCCAATCCAACCACTCGTTGGCCTCTCAATTTATTCTCCATCATCAACAAAGTGATGGATGGGGTCACAACAAAATCTCATGATTCAAACATGGACTGAAGAGATGAACTCTAGAGGTGAGGGAAGAGTGACCACTCTTGATCCCACAGCAGCATTTGACTGAGTATGTCATCAAGGAGCTCCAGAAACCCTTGATTTCTAGGAAATCAGGGAAAAATTATCTGAGGTCAGAGTCACAATTACGACAAAGAAAAATAGTTGTAGTTGCCTAAGTCTCAGGACATGAGAGCAGGAATTCGTTCAGGTAGATACTTTCTAATTAACCTGTTCAAAGATGCTTTGACACACCTCTGGAACAATTAGGACTTGAGCCCAGATCTCCTAGCTCAGAGCAGAGGCACTACCACTGCACCACAAGAGCCCTCCATTTGTTAGGATTGATATTTTTAATCAAACTGTTCAAAGATGCTCCTACATAGAGTCATGGAGCTATACAGAATGAAAACTGATTCTTTAGTGCAACTCATCCATGCTGACCAGACATCCAAAATTAAACATTTTTTTAATTAGATTAGATTCCCGACACTATGGAAACAGGCCATTTGGCTCAATAAGTCCACACCGACCCGCCAAAGAGTAAACCACTCAGACCCATTCCCCTACCCTATATTTACTCCTGACTAATGCACCTAACAATATGGGCAATTTAAATGGCCAATTCATCTGACCTACACATCTTTAGATTGTGGGTGGAAACTGGAGCACCCAGAGGAAACCCACACAGACGTGGGGAGAACATGCAAACTCCATACAGACAGACGCCCAAGGTGGGAATCAAACCCGGGTCCCTGATACTGTGAGGCAACAGTGCTAACCACTGAGCCACCTTGCTGCCCATAATCCCAACTGGCCCATATCCCTCTAAATCCCTCCTGTTCACATACCCATCCAGGTGCCTTTTAAATGCCTCAACCACTTCTTCTGGCAGCTCATTCCATACACATAACACTTTCTGTGCGAAAAAGTTGCCCCTAATGTCTTCAGCCCATCCATGCCCTTCATGATTTTATAAACATCAAAATGGTCACCCCTCAGCTTCCGACAGTCCAGGGAAACTATCCCATCTATTTAGTACCTGCCTATATCTCAAACCCTGGCAACATCCTTGTAAGTCATTTCTGAACCCTTTCAAGTTTCACAAAATCCTTCCTACAGCAAGAAGAGCAGAATTGAATGCAGTATTCCTAAAGTGGCCTCACCCCTTATTAACAGGCAACACAGTGGCTCAGTGGTTAGCACTGCTGCCTCATAGCACCATGGACTCAGGTTTGATTCCATTCTCAGGCCACTGTCTGTGTGGAGTTTGCATATTCTCCCCATGTCTGTGTGGGTTTCTGCCAGGTGCTCCCCATTCTTCCCATAGTCACAAAGATTAGGTGGATTGGCCATGCAAGGGCCCAACATCTATAGATTAGCTGTGTTGGCCATTGGAAATACAGGGTAGGAGGATAGATTTGGGTGGGATACTCTTTGGAGGGTTGGTGTGGACCTGTTGGGCTGAATGGCCTATTCCCACACTATAAGGATTCTATGATTCTGTACAGTCGCAACATGACATCCCAATCCCTATAATCAATGCACTGGCCAATAAAGTCAAGCTTACCAAATGCCTTCTTCACTATCCTACCGACTACGACTCCACTTTCAAGGAAAGTCTCTGGAGCAGGTGGGACTTGAAACTGGGCCTCATGAGAAATCGGCTATTCAGATCCTCAAGCTTGCCCCACCATTCAATAATATCATGGCTATTCTGATCGCAACCCTTAATTCGACATTTTCACCTTACTCTTCACACATCTGTTTATTAAATATCTTTCTCCCTCTGCCTTAAAAATATTCAAGGACTCTGCTTCTACTGTCTTTTCAGGAAGAGAATTCCAAAGTCTCATTACTCTCTGTTAGAAACTAATTCTTTTTATTTCTGTCTTGACTGAGTGACAAATTAGCTTTGAATTGAGCCCTAATTCTTCCACAAAAGGAAACATACTTTCCACATCATCTCTGTCAAGACCCCTCAGGTTCTTATCTTCAAAATTCAACCCATCTTTTGTTCTTCTAAACTTCAGTAGATACATGCCTAGCTCTGTTATGACATTTCATTCATTCCATGTCTTAGTCTAGTAGACCTTCTTTAAAGTGTCTCCAATGCACTTGTATCCTTAAGTAATGAGACCATTACTGGGCACGGCATTCCAGATGTGGTCTCACCAATGCCCTGTATAAAGGAGTCAGAACTTCCCTAGTTTTGTATTCAGTTCCACTTTCAATAAATTATAACATTCCACTAGCTTGCTTAATTTCTTGCTGTATCTGTATATTAACATTTTCTGATTCATGTATCAGGAAACCCCGGTCTCTTGGCATCCAACAGCTCTGCAACCTCTCACCATTTAGATAATATGATTCATCTTTATCCATCTTGCCAAAATAAATACCACTGGTTCATTTAGATCTGCAGCACATATTACTTCCTCCAAGAACTTCAAACAATTAAATAAATATGATTTTCTTTTCACCCTGTTGACTCAGCCTGATTACCTTGAACTTTTCCTGATATAACTTTTTAAATTATAACTTCTAAAATTTGCATAGGTGCTGTTAACAGGTGCTTAGCTAACTGGATTGTAGTTTCTGTCTCTTTTTTTAAATAGTTAGATTTGCTATATTGCAATCTAATGGAACCCTTTCTATTTATAAATAAATAACCTATCCCATGTCTTATCTTGTTTCACAAGGCACTCAATACTCTGGCTGGGCATGGTTGTGACTAGTTTGAAATTTTCTTGCCACAATGCAGCAAGAAGTAATCATGGGAATGAGACTGAGGCAGAGGCAGTGACCTGGCCCTAGGGAAGATCCCTGTCGCCTCGAATAAAAGCCCATTTTGTTTGCAAAGTTCAGCATATATGGTGAACTATGGTGCCTTTGTGACTGTAAAGTTCTCTTTGTATTGCAAAAATTCCATTGGAAGTTCATTCAGTGTCCCCAATACGAAATGGTTTCTTACAAGCTCATCTGTCAAAATCTATATTGGCAATTATCAGCAAGGCAGCTCAAAACATTTAAAGGAGAGTCAATAATCTTCCCCCAGCTCATGGCTGTGTTAATTTGCTGTGCCAATGATGGAGCTATTTTTAAAACTAAACTGGGAGTTGAAAGCCTTTCTTATATCATCATAGCAAGCAGTATCTTCTTCAATGCCCTGTCTTAAAGAGAATGGTGTTCATATTACTGTTGAGTCAAGTACAGAAATATACTGATTTAGTCTTTGTTTGATTTTTAATTGAGGCCTGAGGTAGGAAGCCATCTGCCAGTTGATCCAGTACACAGTCTTGTCAGGGTTGTTTATGTCTAGGTTGGCCTTGAAGTCCTTTGCCCACTGCTCCTGTCATTATTAGGCTATTCTTTTGGCTCTGCCCCTCTTCTACAGTTGGTTTGCTGAGCTGGCCTCATATTTAGCTGCTAGGAGAAAGTGAGGACTGCAGATGCTGGAGATCAGAGCTGAAAATGTGTTGCTGGAAAAGCGCAGCAGGTCAGGCAGCATCCAAGTAATCATAGGAATGAGACTGAGGCAGAGGCAGTGACCTGGCCCGAGGGAAGATCCCTATCGCCTCGAATAAAAGCCCATTTTGTTTGCAAAGTTCAGCATATATGGTGAACCTTGGATGCCTGACCTGCTGCGCTTTTCCAGCAACACATTTTCAGCTCATATTTAGCTGCTGCAATATACTATCACTGGGTTTCTCATCAGGCACTCCCTTGAAGATTTTGTGAGTCTTGTCAAGACTTTTCAATGTGTAGTAAGATCATGTCTGAATTGTTGATAGCAGGTAGTCCACACTCATGTTAGTAAACATCAACAACCTTTATGAATGAATAGCTATATACAAGAGATAGTAAGGGTGCACATCTCTGGATAGTTTTGCACTCAGTTCCAATTCCATGTAATTTAATGTCATCATGATATGTCTCCTTAAACACATGCTCTTTGGCTATTATTAGAGTACAGGTATCGTTAATCCCTTACTTCACAATCCATAAACTGGAGATGGCTGTAAATCAAATATTTTGAAAATATTCTATTGGATCTTCAGTTAAGTGAAATTTGGACACATTATTCCAATGCTGCGTCAATTTGGAGAAGTGCTAGTGAGACTTCAGCAAGTAAACAGTGCATCGTTTACAGTGATGCACAGGTCAAACTCGTGCACTCTGAGTAGATCTGAACAAACCTCAAATCCATCAGAATAAGTTTCAAAATTGGTGAAAATCCAAAATCTGGCATATTCTCAGATGCAGGTTGATGCTCGATTTGGATCCCCAACCTACGACTGGATTGCTTTATCGTTTTATTATCAAAGAATAGACAAGGCATTTTTTACTGCCTTTTCGCTTCAGTGAAATTTCATCTTCATTTGTCAAAATGTCATCATGGTCATACAGCCACAAATCAGTTACTTGCTGAATCTTGAGTTTCAGTGAATATGTGATTCATCTCTCCCATATGATTCAATACAAGAGGAGGATATAGTTAATTCATCCTGTATATCTAATATTTTTAGGTTTGATTTTTACTCACTGGTCATTAAACTTGGAAGACTGTAAACTGTGAGAAGGAACTTCAACAGGACATAGACAAGTTGTTGGAGTGCGCAGATGTAGTGAAATACAGGAAAATGTGAGGTGATACACTTTGGTTGGAAGAACATTGAAAGACTATTCTAAAGGAGGTATAGAAGCAGAGGGACTTGGATGTACAGAGGAACATCAACTATCTGATGAATTATCCGGATCATCCACAGATGGTCTCAAGGTCCTGTCAAAACATAACATCAAAGAGGTGTAACCAACACTGGTGTCTTTTGTTTACAGTGATTAAAAGTGAATTTGGCTGACTGAAATGCTGCTGAGAACAGTCCTGGACATCGGTGGAGCACAGGCACTGTCTACAAATGATTAACCACTCTCTCTCTCTCCCCCCCAAATGAAGACAGACAGAATGACAATATGGGCAAATTCAGAGAGGTAAATATTCTCAAATAAAGACCCCAGATAATCTCTCCAACATTGTCCTGCACAGGGCAGGGTGGGAACTTGTCAAAAAGTTGCAGTAAAAACTTAAGCATGTGTGTGCGCGCTATTTTGAGACTCACTCCCCACAAAGTGCTGTTGGTGTCCAGTCTGACTGCCGCCTCCAATCCGTTATTTCATTTTGTTCTGGAGTCCATTGGAGAGAAGAGATAAGAGGCATCTGGCCGCTACACTCCATTAACTGGCTGGAAACGTCGAGAGTTGAAAGCACACCATGTGGGGGGAAGGGGTTTGGGGTAGGGAGGAGACTAACCCACTGTGCTGCTGCCTAGTCTCCTGAACAGAGGGTGGACTTAGCAAGTGCTCGCTCTGTCAATCCCATTGAAGTGAAGTAGCAGTGGGGAGAGGCTTCAGCAATGCTGCAGGTCCCTTACACAAAAGGGTGTGTCTGCTCAGAAACAAACCCTGAGACAGAGAGGGAGAGCAAGGCAGTCAGAGAGAGGAAAAAGGAAACTTCAGAAAACTCTGAGTCCCAGGGGAGAGGCATTGGACCAATATTCCGAATAATCAATTATTCAAGTGAAATACTGCCCGCCCTTCTCGTTTGGATAATCGAGGTTCCTCTGTCTATGTGCATAGATCATTGAATGTGGCAGGTCAGCTGAAGAGAGCAGTTAATAAACCATAGATTGTTCTTAGCTTTATTAATAGAGGCATAGAGTACAAGTGCAAGGAGATGATGTTAAAATTGTACAATATACTTCTTAGACCTCACCTGGAGTATTGTGAATGCCACATTATAGGAAAGATGTGAATGCATTGGAAAGAATGCAGATGTGATCTGCAAGAATGGTTCCAGGAATGAAAAATTCAGTTATGAGGATAGATTGAAAAACTTGGGACTGTTCTCCTTGGAGAGAAGAAGACTGAGAGATCTGATAGACAAGACCAGATATGATGGGTCAAGTGTCATCCTTCTGTGATTCTGTGAACATATCCAGCAAGATATTTGGTGATTTGGCAGGCCTTTGAAGTAGCATTCAGTCTTTGGCTAGGAGTATGGAAGAGTCTAATTCAAATATGGAATAGATCATCAACAAAATCACAGAGCCATCACTTCCACTGTGGAAATGGAGGCACCTGCATTGCAGCACAAGGCATTCAGTGGAAGCTCAGATGTCATGAGATCCCCGGATCCTGGAGTAGATCCCAATATTTGATGAACCATGAATGTTTTCACAGCAGTGCAGCAATTTGTGTTCCAGCAGATTACAAGGATTGCTGAGGTGCCAACATGACAATGGCAATGACTCTGTACAGTATAACACCTGTCCTCTCTCAAGATGATAACTTTCATGCTTGTACCGCAGACATTCTGCCAAACTCTATGTTATTGTCTTTCAACCAGAAGATCCACACTGTTGCCATCTCTGCTGCAGAAGCAACATATAGACATAGGGACAGGAGTAGGCCTCTCAGCCCATTGAGCCTGCCCTATCAACCAATACGATCACAGCTGATTGGGTGAGTAAAAGGCATTGAAGTGTTCAATCACATAACCCTTTAAGCCACTAGTAATCAGAAATGTATCAACTTCCACCTTAGACATACTCAAAGGCTGAGTACTGCCCTCTTTGGTGGTAAATTCCAAAGATTCACAGCTGTCTAAATAACTTCTGCTCATCTCTGACCGAAGTGACATCTCTTTATTTTTTGACATCCCTCTGGTCTTTTACTCTCCAAACAGGGGAACACCTTACCTGCATCTACCCTGTCCCTTAAGTATTTTGTAGGTTTCAATGAGATTTTGTTACAATCTTCAAAATGCTAGACAACATAGGCTTAGCTTGCTCAATCTTTCTTCATGGGGCATTCCCGCCATAGAGTCATAAAGATGTATCGCATGAAAACAGACCCTTCGGTCCAAATAGTCCATGCTGATCTGATATTCTAAACTAATCTAGTCCCATTTCCCAACACTTGGCCCATATCCCTCTAAACCCTTCCTATTTAGACACCCAACCAGATGCCTTTTAAATCTTGTAATTGTATCAGCCTCCACTACTTCCTCTGGCAGCACATTCCATACACACACCACCCTCTACCTGAAAAAGTTGTATCTTAGATGCCTTTTAAATTTTTCCCCTCTTACCCTAAACCTATGCCCTCTAGTTCTGGACTCCCCATCTCAGGGAAAAGCCTTGTCTATTTACCCTATCCATGCCCCTCGTGATTTTATAAACCTTGGTAAACCCCTCAGCCTCCGACACTCCAGGGAAAACAGCCCCAGCCGACTCAGCCTCTCCCTATAGCTCAAATCCTCCAAACCTGGCAGTATCCTTGTCAACCTTTTCTGAACCCTTTCAAGTTTCACAACATCCTTCTGATCGGAGGGAGACCAGAATTACAGACAATAAGTGGCCAAACCAATGTCCTGTACAGCCACAACATGACCTCACAACTCTTATACTCAATGCTCTGACCAATAAAGGAAAGCATTCCAAGTGCCTTCTCCACTATCCTATTTACCTGTAACTCCACTTTCAAGGATCTATGAACCTGCACTCAAAATCCAGCACCTCCTATTCATCTAAATTAAACTCCATCTGCCATTCCTTGGCCCATTGGCCTATGTGATCAAGATCCTATTGTACTCTGAGGTAGCCCTCTTCGCTGTCTGCTACACCTCCAATTTTTGTGTCATCTGCAAACATACTAACTATACCTCCAATGTTCACATCCAAATCATTTATATGAATAATGAAAGGCAGTGGGCCTAGCACCAATCCTTGCAGCACACCACTGGTCACAGGCCTCTATTTCCCAAGAGTAGGTCAAGTTTTGCACCTTCTGTTGTAGGTACATCCACATACTGAATCAGACAATTTTCTCGTCCACACCTAACAAATTCCTCTCCATCTATACCCTTAACACTATGGCAGTCCCAGTCTCTGTCTGGAAAGTTAAAATCCCCTACCATTACTACCTTATTATTCTTACAAATAAGTGAGATCGCTTTACAAATTTGTTTCTCAATTTCCTGCTATCTATTGGGTAGTCTCTAATCACCCTTTCTTATTTCTCAGTTCTACCAAAATAACTCCCCTGTACAAATTCCGAGACATATCCTCCTATGTTTCTGAAAGATACATCTAATTGCTGAATTTGAATTTTATATTTCCACATTACATAATTAGTTGACGTTGCAAATCAAATAGAAGGTCATCATCTAATTTTCATTTCACTTGTAACATTAACCATAGATATACAAAGTATTTCACCTAATACGTTTTGCAAACAGCTGTAATGTTTTTGCTTATCAAAAATGCCACGCCCCCTCCGCACTTGTACCCCCATCCCAATCCTTCCTACAGCATTTGTATTCTGGGACATTAAACTGCCAGTCCTGTCCATCCCTGAGCCATGTCTCTGTAATTGCTATGATATCTGAGTGCCATGTTTCTAACCATGCTCTGAGTTCATCTGTCTTCCCTGTTAGGCCTCTTGCATTGAAATAAATGTAGTTTAATTTATCAGTTCTACCTCACTCTCTGCTTTGTTCCTGCCTGCCCTGACCGTTTGACTTGCCACTTTTCCCAATTGTACCAATCTCAGACTGATCTTTTTCCTAACTTTGGTCCCACCCCCAACCCCCACCTTACTAGTTTAAATGGTCCGGAGCAGCTTTAGCATATGTCTCTGCCAGTATCTTAGTCCCCTTCCAATTCAGGTGCAATCTATCCTTATCCTTACAGGTCACTTCTGCCCCAGAAGAGATTCCAATGATCCAAAGATGTGAACACTTCTCCTTTGCACCAGCTCCTCAGCCGCGAATTCATCTGCTCTATCCTCCAATTCCTACCCTCATTGGCTTGTGGTACTGGGAGTAAGCCAGATATTACTCATGGACCACTTTTTAAAATTCTGCCTAACTTTCTATATTCTTCCTTCAAAATCTCATCCTTTTCCCTTTCTAAGTTGTTAGTTCCAATATGTACAACGATTTCCTGCTGGTCCCTCTCCCCCTCAAGCATATTTTGCACTCTCTCTGAGATATCCTTGATCCTGGCACCAGGGAGGCACCACACCATTCTGATTTCTCACTGCCGGCTTCAGAAACATCTGTCTGTGCCCCCTAGAGAGTCCCGTATCACAAGTGATCACTTGGAACCTGAGCACCCCTCATTACATTAAAGCCAGCTGCAGTACCAGAAACTTGGCAGTTTGTGCTACGTTCCCTCGAGAGTCCATCACCCCCTACATTCTCCAAAACAGCATACTTGTTTGAGATGGGGACAGCCACAGGAGAGTCCTGCGCTACCTGCCTCCATCTCCTTCCTTTCCTGGAAGTAACACATCTACCTGACTGCATCTGTGGTTTTTCTCCCTTCCTATAACTGCCTTCCATCAAATTCATCATTGCCTCTAACTGCTGCTCCAACCGATCCATGCAATATGATAGGATTTGCAACCAAAGACACTTCCTGCAGACATAATCATCAGTCATTGTGGAACAGGTTTTCTCAGAATTTTCACTAATTCAAAAACTGGAAATAAGCTAGACACCAACCAAAACTCTGTCCATCAGCTTTCACGGACATATTTCCTTGTGTCTAAAACCCAGTCCAAACCAGTTCAACCTATGGTTTCTCTTTTTAAAAATTTTATGAGCATTCTGTATCTGACTGGCCAGCATGGCCTCCATCTGTTTGCCCCTTTTAAAAGCCAAGCAGTTGCCAGTCCTTGAGCATAACAGATCTCAGGTGGTGAACTTGTCTGCATTATTCTTAGAACAGTTTTCAACCTGCAATTAACTTTCCAGACCAGTTCCCATAAACAAATATCCGCTTGTTTGATATAGCCTTTTCTTTAAAACAAGCTGCTGCTGAAAGTCCAACGTTTAACTCTCAACATTGGCTTCCAAACCAAAGAGGAGAAAAGTAACGAAAAACTTCCAACAAAAATGCTTCCAACACAATCAACTTCATCTCGAGGGAAATTAGGAATGGACGATAAAAGCTGATCTTGATACTGAAGCCCACATCCCATAAACAAGTACTAAATAAAAGTCTCACAGATGGTTCTGGCTGACCTGGAATAAAATGTATGACGAAGCAGGAAAACATAATTTAAAACATGGGCTAAGTGATTAAATTAGAAATAGTATTTTTATGAAAATGTTAAAAAATATGGTATGTAAGGGATTACACAGACATTGGTGTATTCTGTCATTTAGTAAATTTATTTAAAGCTGTATGTTGCCTTGTCAGGAACAATGATTAGAAATTCTTTGAATGCATCCTCATGTATCTCAGATTGTCAATTATTTTGTTACTTGCAAAATACAACCAATTTGATTACCAGTCATAAATACTGTTATTGCTTTAAACACAATACAATTAACCACAAATTTCCATTCTTTTTAATATTGGATAGATGTGGTTAGTTCCAACTTAATGGTACTATTGTACTTTAATACGATTTATTAAACTGGCTAATGTTTGTAGCTCATTCATTAGTTGTATTTAATTTAAAAAATCAAACTAGTTAAAACTACACCTTTTGAAAAAAAGCACCGTGAAGGCAAAGGGAATAATTATCCAGCACTGCAAAGTGTGCTTACTCATTTTAAATTATTCTAGATTGATATTGTTTTCTAAAAACTCCTTATTAACAAAATTACAATCTTAGGCAAGTTTATCAATTCAAACAAGAATCACTTTGCCTCAATATTTGCATAATCACATTTATTATTACATAATTCACACTATCAGATGATTGCTGACTTAGCAAAAAGTACTCATTTATGTTTCTGAAAGATACATAATAATTGCTGAATTTGTTTATCATATTTACCAATTACATAATTAGTTTATGTTGCAAATCAAATAAAAGTCATCATCTAATTTTCATCTAATTTGCAACATTAACTGTAGAAACACAAAGTATCCCACTTAACATGTTTTACGAACTTGTAAAGCTTATCAGTATTAATATTAAAAATAAATTAAGCTTACTGTGCATTTTGATACAATTAATGGATTATCTATATGCTGCATATTTTACTTGACAAAAGAAAATTAAACTGCCTCCCATAATGAAAATGCACTTTGCAAATTAAAAGCTTTGGAACTGAATTTTTGCAGCCTTGTTAGGAAATAAACATTACTTAACCAATCAAGATGTATTGTAATAATTTCATGATTTATGGCAAGTTGTTAAAGTTTCAAAACTTGGCCAACCTATATTAAGGTCACAATCAATCATGTCTACTTATAAAACTAGCACGTAATCACTGCATACTAGCTGCTTTTGATGATATTATGAAAGAAGTATTAGCACTTGTCAACAAAACTGCTTACAACATTGCATTGGCATGCATAGGCTGGTGTACCTATTTATTATTCTGGCAGCTTCATGGACAGAGCTCCAAGCTTATAAAACATTTTGTCTACAGAAAGCAATTGTACACTGTTTGGTTTGATGATAGAGTGGCAGCACAAATGTCTTACTGACTAAGTTAGGTTCTAGAGCAAACAGAAATGTGAATTCTTTATCCTGTACCCTTACTGATGCTGAGAAGCACTGAATAATTCAGGATCTTTTACTCCTGGTCATGCCAATCACTTTTATCAATTACCCACCAGTCTCCTTGTTAAAACAGGCAGATTAATTTAGCTAAAAACAAGACAAACAAATGGCTACGATAACAGAGGGTACATCCAGGCAATGATGTTAATTCCACAAATGAGTTGTCTGGCTTTGGTTTGGAAATGTTTCATCACTATGAGTCAAGATTGCATTTAGATTAACATTAGTAAATTAATCTGCCTGTTTTAACTACTGATACAGTGCTCTGTATTGTCATATTGTACAATGTATAGTGTACAATGATCACTTTTCGTAATAAGAGTGAAAATCAGATTTTCCGAAAATCTCCAGTGCCATGTACAAAATCTGCTAATTGCTAAATTTATAAATATTTATTACTGCTTGGAGTATAGAGCTTAAACATTGCTAAGAAGAGACTCAATACTGAAGTTTTTTTGTCTTCCATTCATTAGGACTGACACACTAAAAAACAAACTTAGAAAGACAATACCAAGTTACACAGCATGAGAAGAGAATGCTATTGGACTTGTTTTCACTTGTCTGAGGACTTAATGACATTTAATCTAAAAAGCACTAGAATTGTTCACTGAAAAATAAATATTTTGTCAAATATTTTAATAACAAGTAGATTTATCCAGCAGAGTTGTAATAATTATGAATGTCATAAGTATGTATCAATCCTTTGGACAATTAGCAGACTTAACATAAAGCACATTTTAAAGTTTACTCATTAAAAAATCTAATGGCAGCTAAGTCAAATCAAGAAAGAAATATTAATAAGTTTTAAAAACAGCTGAATTATTTTGTAGGAAGATGAGATGTCACAAATATATATCAGAACTTTGAATCACATTTATCAAACAATAATTGAAAACATTTTTTGATACCATTGAATAACAGTTCTCTCTGAATCATCAAAGTTGAACATCAGAAGTTTCCTCTGGTCATAAACTTAACCTTATCAGAACCCCAAGAGAAAACTCGCTATTCATGCCATTTCTGTGAATTCTGCTGAAGTTACCACCAAAATCAGTAAATCCCTGAAAGAAATTTAGCTCCTAACACTATAACTTAGAAATTGATAATGATGATAATACTGATGAAGCAGAAAGGTAAGAAAACATTTTATTTGTATTGCCAACGGATACAACCAGTAACCTGTGACTGAAAGTCTGTTTGAACACAAACTCCATTCTGGAGTTTACAAGTGACTATTAAGTTACAAGTAACAGTATTAAAGAAGATTAAACTGGAATAGCAAAATAAAAATGAAAAGTACCTTGACACTAATCATTCTTAATAAAAAGTAGTTAAGTTTAAATTTTATTGCTTTGTGTTCATTTAAATGGCATCACAATTTCAAAGTCAAAGAAGCAAATCATAAACTTGATAGAATTGAAAATAGTCGCATTCAGTGGTTCTTGGATTACTGAAAGGTATTTGGTTATTGTAGCCAAAATTGGTTGATGGGTGATATTTGGAGTAGGCCCACCTATCCCAAAAAGAGCTAAAGGTATTCTCAGAGGCTGCGAACTGAAGATGTGTGAGTAAGGCCTGACTTTGTCACAGCTGTTAAAGAACCAATAGACAGAACCTTCCTAGCCCCTGAACAACATGTGCTATGCTGAGTAATTTAGACAAAGCAGATGAGATATCTTGCAAGGCCCTTCTCGATGTTAAGACCGAATGTTGCATTTTTCCAACCATATCTTGGACATTGAGATGATAGGCTTATTATCATGCATTATCACTCATTATCATTCTCATTAACACTTAATCTCATTAATATACAGCGTTTCATTTTGATTAGATTAGATTCCCTACAGCGTGTAAACAGGCACTTCAGCCCAACAAGTCCACACCGACCCTCCGAAGAGTAACCCACCCAGACCCATTTCCCTCTGACTAATGCACCTAACACTATGGGCAATTTAGCATGGCCAATTCACCTGACCTGCACATCTTTGGACTGTGGGAGGAAACCGGAGGACACGGGGAGAATGTGCAAACTCCACACAATTGCCCAAGGCTGGAATCGAACTGGGGACCCTGGTGCTATGAGGCAGCAGTGCTAACTGCAGAGCCACCGTGCCACCCCATTTTCCCACCTGCTGGATAGAAACTTCATGCAGAGAATTCCTGGCATGAAAGCCAGAGTGGGTATCTGGTGACTCATGCTCATTGGTTGTGCCTCTGGATCCCTATTTTAGACAGCAGGCACCAACATCTCTATGCACACTCCATGGGCAGCGACTGCATTCCCCGCGTCCATGCATCTTGGCATTCAACACTTACCAGCTTCGTGTGAAATAGCTCTAATCCACTTAAAATACACTGATACACTTCAGGGCAGCTCTTTGGAGTGCACCAGCAGCTTTCATTGCAATGTCACAGGAATTTAATGGATTGGACCAGGGTGCATTTCAGTGCACTTTGCTTGCTTGTTTTGCACTAGTCTTGTTGTAGCTACTCAGATGTTCACAGCATCTCTGTACTGCCTTTCCTTGCCTTTGGCATTTTAGCCCCTCAGGTTCACTGTAATTCTACTTTGACTTGCCTTTTAGTACAAACACTAAGCCAAGCAGCTTGTCATCAGTCAAGGGGTAGACATGTTAATGTTCAATGTGCTATGTCAATCTCACACATGCACCATATTCTGGTCACATGAGCACCAAACGCTCTGCATGTGCTCCCCAAGCAAATAGTCATGTCTCAAAGTCTATAGGGAGTAGTAGTCTTCAGTCAAGGAAGACATCCTTCAACCAGAGGGTCCTGGGACAGTAAGTCATTGGCACGTGTGATATCAGTCCATGGGTTTGGCCAAGATCAGTTGGTAGCTTGGGACATGCACTGTCAGGGTTCTTTCCAATGCCAGATGGCCTATCACCCTACTGTAGGCTGTATTCTCCTGGAGTGAGACAAAGCAAGGGACTGAGTGAAGTAAAAGTGGCTGGCATAGCTGTTACAGCCTGTTGGTGAGGGAAAGGTAGTGAGGTGTCATGACGGAGCAGGAGGTGCATGTGGGATTAGTTGTATGGGGATAATTTGTTGGTAAGAATGATTGAGGGAAGATGCTGTATGTGGCAGTGAAAATGGTAGATGTCTGGTTGAAACTACACAGAACTGGGTGGCAATCTTGGACCAGGCTAGGAGATTTAAATTACTTAAACCCTTCACAATTTGGCAATTCAAATAAATGTATCCACCTTTTATGCACACTTATAACAATCCTAAAGGTTGCCATACCATTCCCAAAGGTGTCCTTGGATCAATCCAAAAGGAATCCCAACTCTCCAAAGAACTCTACCAATTTTAGACCATTTCCTGAAAGGTCTAAAGCCACAAGTCATATTTTGAATGAGTGAACATTGGGTCAGACTGAAGGAAGTTGCACTCTAACATGTACAGTTGCTCCCATGAAGCACAGATATGCAAAGTAGAACCCACTCTCTAGCACCACAAATGGCTGATTCTGGTTTAGGATGGGACTTCCAGAATTGTGGCTCTGGTTAAGAATTTCTCCAATTTAAAAAAAAAATCAGGTCTAATGATTCAGAAAGTTTTGTGATTTCACTAGAATAGTTCAATTGTGTTTTGAGATTTACCAAACAAAACTGACAAGCTATATATTAGGAACAAGATTCATGGTATTCAGGTGTCATGGTTGCTTTGCCAGCAATTATTTTAAATATCCCAGTTATATTGGTACTGTAGCAGAGAAACATGCAGCCCTAATTGTTTTTGCTGGCATTTATACTCCACACAACTCTTTACCCTTGCCACTTCATCTAATCCTCGCTTTCCTCTTTCTTCCCTCATTTGCTTACCAAGCTTCCCCTCAATAGTTCTGTTTTTGTATTCGTAGGATTCTTTTGGGTAAAGGTGACTCTTGTAAATTTCCTATTGGATCCTAATTTCTGACATTTACTCACACACTTTAATCCCAAACCTTGAACTTGACCTTGGACAGGCATAAGTTTTGAGATGCAAGGTTTCTGCACACATGTGATATATACTGATGACTCTTTCAAAATTTACACTTTAAATTCATTCATCAGACATGGGCATCAATAAGGCCGGCATTTATTGCCCTTAAACTGAATGTCTTGCTGGGCCACTTCAGAGGGCATTAAGAATCAGCCACATTACTGTGGATGTGGGGTCACATGTAGACCAGACCAGGTAAGGATCAGATTTATTTCCCAAAGAACAGGATTAAACCAGACAGACTTTTACAACCATCAGTAATGGTTACATAGTTATCATTAGGCCAGTTTTAATTCTAGATTTGTACTGAATTCAAATTTTGCTATCTATCATGGTGAATTTCAAACCTACATCTCCAGGACATTTGTCTGTCATTCTGAGTTACTAGTCCAGTGACATTACCACTACAACACCGTTTCTCCTAAAACAGCACATTTAATATAAATCCAGATTCAAAGAATGTAAATCTTGATTAGGTAGGGAAACTTGCTACATGATTTAAATAGCCAGGATGAATGACGTTTCTTTCAGTTTTTGACAGGATGTTGTATTTCACTGTGGCTCTTATCAGAAATAAAATAACAGCCTTTATGTACTTCATCATCTTTTACCATCTCCAGTATCAGGATTAGATTGTCTCTGAAAAGCAAATTGGAATTTTTTCTATGTTAAACACAGTATACAAACAGAAATTATTGTTGCATGGCACAAATTATGCAAACCACTTGATGAGGTAGCCCATGCCGAGATGTTATTCCAGTCCTGTTGTCTACTAGCATGTACTGCTTCCTAATTGGGGAAATTAAGAATGGATTGATCGATGATTGTGCTGAGGATTGCTGGGCTTCCCTGAAGAACTCTTGCTGAGATGATTGAACTATTATGACTACTATTCCTAATGTTAGGCCCACAGGCTGGAGTTATTTCCTTTGAACCTGCTGCTTGGTGGAAATCATTTTGAACACTGCCCCGAAGGTGATGACAATTACTTGCATCTCTCTTCCAAAGCTCAGAACTTGTCTGGATCAAGTTTGTGAAGAGGTTTGGAGCCAAGTGATTCTGTGAGAAGTTGAAGTAAATCTTGATGGCACTAGTTGACTTATTGCATAGATCAACTAATGGCTGGAAGAATGCTGTTAGGATTATTATTAGATTAGATTAGATTAGTGTTGTTTTTTACGTACAAAATATACCTGGATAATTTACCATTCAAGTAAATGGTGAGGCCACAATTAAATTGGGGATGTGTTGAGGTGATGGGTGGAGGCCTGAGGACTGAGTGCAACTAACAGAACTACAGTTCTCTTGTTGCTTGAGCTCAAAGTCTTTTCAGTGTTTCATGTTCATCCCTTTCTAAATCTAAGAAAGTCTCAATACACAGCCACATGAAGCTTTTGTTCTGGATTTAACCTGCAGCACACTGATTGAACTAGGTGAGAAATGGTGCATAGTGTCAGGTCTTAAAAGGTTACTGCTCCTCTATAGAGGAAAGCACTGTGCAATGCAGGAAGACACCAAGGTTGTAAAATAATTTCTAACTTTGGGATTTTGACTTGAAACATTAACTCTCTCACTCCACAGATAGGCATAGAGCTTTGCTCAGAATTGGAATCCATCCCTTCTAGTGTGGAAATAGTGGCTAATTTCATGAGGACACTTGTGGACCCAACAATGATGCAGTTTCTGATAGCTGATGTTTCAGTTTACATTTCAACACAAACAGAAGTTGCCCAACAACCGGGTGCTACAATGAAAACTTAGACTGAAATCATGCAAGATTTAGTTTGCTGTTGACCAAGTGGTGCACAAGGGAGTTTTTTCTGATGTCTTTACAGTTCAACAGTCCTTCAGGATTACTAAGGCTCTGCTCTGAAAGAGTGGGAATGTGACTCCACAGACCATGGGCTTGCTGTGCTTTCTCAGGAAGACAACATTCATCCTCCACCAATGCCACTTTCAATACTGTTGCCTCCTGTTAGTCAGCAAGCCCAAGGTGTTGTTGCTGTGACAGAATGGTGTAATCTGAAGCATGACTTCTAGGGCCAGAGCTACTTGACATCATCTTCTCAGCCCAAAAGCAGTGCTATTCTACCAGCTCTGCTACAGCCACTAGAATAGCATTGCTTAGGAACAATGGCACAGGTAAAGGCATACAGAAGACAGTCATTAATGGAATGCATGAGAGTGATTAAAGTCATAGATTCATAGAGATGTACAGCATGGAAACCAGCCCTTTGGTCCAATTTGTCCATGCCAACTAGATATCCTAAGTTAATCTAGTCCTATTTGCCAGCATTTGGCCCGTATCTCTCTAAATCATTCCTATTCATTAACCCATCTCGATTCCTCTTAAATCTTTTAATTGAACCAACGTCTACCACTTCCTCCAGCAGCTCATTCCATGCACGCACCACTTTCTGTATGAAAAAGTTGCCACTTAGATCCCATTTATATCTTTCCCCTTAAACCTATGCCCTCCAGTTTTGGACTCCCCTATCCCAGCGAAAATACCTTGCCTATTTACCCTATCCATGCCCCTCATGATTTTATAAACCTTTACAAGGTCACCCCTCAGCCTCCATCACTCCAGACAAAATAGCCCCAGGCTATTCAGCTTCTTCCTCAAACCCTCTACCTTGGCAACATCCTTGTAAATCTTTTCAGAACCCTTTCAACTTTTACAACATCCTTCCTGTAGCAGGAAGACCAGAATTTTGAACACAGTATTCCAAAAGTGGCCTAACCAATGTCCTGTCCAGCCGTAACATGACTTCCCAACTTCTGTACTCAATGCACTGACCAATAATTCGGTAATCTTTGTATGAAAAATGGCATGACTATATTTACACATTCATTCAGAATGTGGATTTTTGGTGGCTTTTATTTTGCTAACTAAGAGAATGTGGTGACATTCAGTAATGGAATAAAGAAACAAACAATGGGTAATTGAATTCACTGATGCTGCACTGTGAAGAGTCAACCACAAACAGCATTTTCAAAAAGGCACTATGTTGTTTGCCTCCTGCTATCTTCCTTTTCTTCCTCAGTTAGTCCAAGAGATGTGCATCATGATGATGACGCTGTGCAACAAGCAGCAGACTATGATTCATGACCTACATTTTGCTGAAAATGCCGGGCATCTCAAGAACAGTTTTGGCAGCATAGACTCCAGTGGTCTACTTAGTTGTGGTTGCATGGCTTTCGTTGTATGCATTCTGCTCATATGTGTGTGGGCTTTGCATTGGAGGCAGGAACCATATGAATAAAAACAGCAAGAGCTAGAGAAATTCAAAGTCTGGCAGAGTTGAGGTTTCAAATCCAACATGAATCTTCTTCAGAACTGAAAGGGTTTGGAAGATTGTGCTATTTTATGCCATAGGCAGAAGGAGAAGATGAGCAAGTAGAACAGACTACAAGGATGTTCATACCAAAAGATAAAGGGGTTGTTAATAATGGTGAAAGGAAGAGAGATGTAGAAAGGGTGAAAGTGATTATGTGAAAATGGAGAAAATGAATCTGCTCTACTAAGCAAGGTAAACCAGACACAAACAAGACAGGTTTCTGTGTATGCATGCATGTGCGCATATAGGGTGGGGTGTTAATGGTGAGACGAGTGGGGCTGGAGCTGCAGGACCTAAGAAAAGTGGAGGATACAGAGGTCATCCACTGCAATTGTCGGACTGAATATAGAGTCCTAGAGGCTGCAAGGTGCCTAAGTGGAAAATTAGGTGCTGTTCCTCTGGCTTGCACTGCGTTTCATTGGAATACTATAGGAGGCCCAGGATGAAAACGTTTCCAGGTGAAGCAGCATTTTACATGTACTTCTTTCAATCTAGTATGTTGTATTAATTGTGCACAACATGGTCGCTTTTACGTTGGTGAGACTAAATGCAGACTAGGTGAGGCTTTGCACAACACCTCCTCTCCATCTGTAGGAATAACCCTGACCTTTCAGTTGCTTGCTTTTTCAATAAACCACCGAGCTCCCGAACTCAGAAGGTAAGTCTCTAGAACATTTGAGTTTATGATCCAAGCTTTTTGATGCAGATATAGTTGTAGCTTCTTGGGCATTATTCTGTGCTTGTTAAATTTCCAAAGTACAGCAAAACCCTTGTGCTTTCAGGAAAAGATACAGGTTATGAAAATGGTATTGTATGAGGTATTAACTAAAATTCCTTAAAACTCTCTTTGAAGGGGATTCTCTAATTCAGGGGGTGAATTAAAGGCAGGAACAGTCAAAGGAATTTTCATATGTGGACATTAATTGTAGCAGTCAAAAATCATGTAACCAAAAACCTAAATACAAAACTCTTTGTGTTCACAAATCCAACTCTCAAAATCACATTAAATTCCACTTTCAAAAAAAATATTCTTTAGCAATGTTTGGCAAGTCAATCTTCAAAATTCACTTGTGGAAAGGCCTCAATATGTTTGACCTTCATTGCTCAATTTATATGAGCAACCTGAACGTGCAGTGTATTCCTCATGAGAAAATCAGAGAATCACTCTAGTACTCCTTATTAAGCCACTCATACACAGCTTAAGTGTACAAAGCATTTTAGGTGAGGCTTATGTGCTGCACTAATTGGGTTGGGACCTTGAGAAAAGAATTTCCCTTCAGACATCTGAGTTCCTGTGAGCACATTTAGAACCTATGGGACTGGCCCCACAAGCTGGAAACTATAGACTATTATTTGCAGTCAACAGCTTAGCTCCTTGAAAAAAAATTCAACAATTAAAGGTGGTCATGAGTTTGACTGCTTGACCAGAGAAACTGATTTTTCCTGCAGCCTGATGTGAATCATCCTCCTCAGGTTCTTGAACTTTCCTGCTCTTTCTCATTCACATCATAATAAGATTTTTGCCCATGTCAATATTCTCTGCACACAAAATATTGTTCTACTTTTGTTAACCTCTGCAAGTTGATTATGAGGCCCACTTCAGTTTTCTGGGGCTTTGTGCTAGTTGTTTTGTTGGTTGTAAGGCCCTCTAGCTTTCACCCATAATTCATTTGCCACCCCCATAAACCTTTCATACTCTTCATGCTGAGACATACCTATTACCAAAGTTCTAGCCTCTTATAGCTCCCATATAAATGCATGCCAACCCACCTTTGGCCTTTATAGCCTTGATGCCAACTCATTTAGTATCACACTGGGTAGACTTCACGAGTCATGTTGATATTAAATTGTAATAAAGCCTTTACTGTATTAAAAATATCATTCATAAATTAAACCTCTTCTTAAACCTCCTCAACTGGTTAATCTCTTATAAAAAACAATCTCTATTGATAACACCACATCAAAGACAGATGTTCCTTTAATATCCTAGTTGATCTTGGAATCAATCTGTTAACTTTGAACCCTTGCTAAGATAATTATAGCTTGTGGAAATCAGCCAAACATTCATAAAGAGCCCTTTGCAAAATGTCAACAAACAGCTATTGCAATTGTAAGAACTGATTTTCTTTTAAACTAACTGGCACAGGCAGCTATTGTGTTTTCATTTTAAAAGGCCTTTGCATTTAAATAATATTTCATCACGACAGTAATAGAGACCTTAACCACCCTCCAAGAGCATTTATGTCAGCTCCATCAATGGTTAACAGTAGGAGGCATAACAAAATGTAGGCATAAATAGGGCATCCCTGATGAAGGGCTTTTGCCCGAAATGTCGATTTTCCTGCTCTTTGGATGCTGCCTAACCTACTGTGCATTTTCAGCACCATTCTAATCTAGACTCTGATCTCCAGCATCTGCAGTCCTCACTTTCGCCCATTTTAAGTTTGGCAGGCAATACAATAAGGGCTTCAGTAATTTATAATCTATATTAATAACCTGGATGAAGAGACTAAAAGCAATGTATATGTTTTTTTTGTGAAGCAAAGCTCAGTGGAAAGGTAAGCTATGGGAAGAGCATAGAGAGGTTGCAAACAGATGTAGACAGATGAAGTGAGTGGACAATGAATTGGCAGAGAAATGAAGTTATCACTTTGGTTGCAAGAACAGAAAAGCTAGATGTTTTAATAGGTATGAAACTTATAAATGATGTTTAAAGAGTACAAGCAAGGTGCTTGTACAGGGAGTATAGAAGTTAACATGCAGGTACAACAAACATTTAGGAAGGAAAATGACTGTTGATTTTTTTTTGGTAAGGAAATTTGAATATAAGATCAAACAAATGTTCCAAAAACTTAGTGTTTTGCTGAGACCACACATGCAACACTGTGAGCAATTTTGATCTCCTGTTTTAAGGAGAGATATACTTACATTGGACACATAATAGCGAAGTTACACTAATATGGTCCCTGGGTGAGGGGGGTTGTCATATGATGAGAGGTTGAGTATATTGGGCATATTTTCTTTGGAATTTAGAAGAACAATAAGCAATCTCTTGAAACACATAAGAATCTGAAGGAAATTTACAGGGACTGAACAATTGTTAGAGAGACTAAAACACAAGTCTCTGGACTGTGATAAAGAGAAATTACTTCACTTAAAGGGTTGTGAATCTTTGGAATTATCTACCCCAAAGGGTTGTGAATAATCCATGGTTGAATACACTTAAGATTGAGTTAGACATACTTTGCTCTCTCTGGAAATCAAGGAGAGAGCATAAATTTGGAGTTAAAATTCAAGATCAGCTAAGGTTGCACTAAATAGCTGGACAAACTAAGTAAGCTATATGGTTAACTTCTACTCCTATTTCTTGTGAACTTCTGATTTAATTGAAAGCATGGAATGGAATTTTCACAGGCTATGAACAATGAGGGTTGCGGTGAGAAATTTGGGAGAATTGTATGAAAATTTGAGCAAGGCCTTTCTCAACTCTAGGAGCAACAAGTCACATTTTCCAATATTCTGGGCATTGTGACAAGATTCCCACTAGTGAGTGGCAACAGGACTATCAATGAGAATTATCATTCATTATTACTTAATCTCACCTCATTAATATGCACTCTCCTATTCTGCCACCTACTGGATAGCAAAATAGATGCCGAGAATTCCTAACATGAAAGTCAAAGCGGGCACCTGGCAAATCCAATTCGTATCATGATGCATTAGAGTAGCATGTTGGAAATCAAGCACTGATATTCCCCAAAAGTTAATAATTTAAAATAACTGCAAAGATTTCCCAATTTAGCTGATCTTCAGACTCGAGTTGATATAAAGCACATATTAGGTTTTTAACAAGAATGACTATTTATTGCAAGTAATTAGACTCTAGATACAGTTAAGTAGTTGTAACTTGTTAGCATAAAACATTACTAATTAAATCTCTAATTCCCTTATAAATGCCCTTTTACACACATAGAGAGACAAACATAGACAAAAATAATAAACAATACGTGGATGTAGGTAAAACTGTAGGTTTAGTGGTCTGTGTTCACAAGATATGTTAAGTTGGTTCTTGCTGTTCAACAGATTTCTTCTTGGCCTTCCTTTTCTGAATGCTTTCACAGGTTTTCTTTTCAGGTTTAAAGAGGCTTATTGCAGAGAACAGAGAATGAGCTCATGTCTGGATGAAGACTTGATGGTTTCTGTGCAAATCTTGCTCCCAGCCTCAAGCTTTCCAGTTATCCAAGAACAAATCACACAGTTGCTTGTCATCACTAACTGATCACTAGTTCATAAACCAATGTTTTGTTGCCAACCAAACTGCATCCATACTCAACCCTTCAGCACCAGTTCATCTGCAACCTAAACTTTAATTATGGCTTGTCCAAGCAACTGTTTAAACAGTGGCTTCTATGAGTGAAAGGTTACTTGCTTTTCAAAACATTCAGAAATCCTTGAAAACACTGATTTTAAAATAGATCTTTTCTCATTTCAGCACACAATTTTAAAAAGCACAAAAACAAAATGATACAGTCGGCATCAATGTCGCAGAGCAAGCTCCAGGACAGGGGACACCTGCACAGTCTGGGTCAGGGGATCCTTCTCATTTATTCCAGACAGTGAGCATCAGTTAGTCCCACAGGTCTGGTGCAACCAGCCAGGTAATCTGTTCCTGGGGATCAGCAGAATGAATGTCGTGGGTAGTATCTGCAGATACTGTCATGGCAGGGAGATAGGATGATCTCAATGCTAGGTAGTGCAGCCAACAACCTGGGATGTGGAGGGTACAAGGACAGTAAAGGGGAGTAATTTGATAAATGGGAGAGCAGGTAGTACATGTGAGAACATGGAATGCTGCAGAAGAAGAAGTGTTAGATTATGGCTTCGATAGGTGACTAGTTTGATGGTGGGAATGACAAAATAAAGTGATGGGGCTTCACTTTCAGCAATAAGAGAATCTTCGAGGGGCAAATGCATTACTCCTGCATTTACACAGTGTAGGTTGAAATTATTTGCAATCGTGTCATCATGCATCTGAAATTCATAAATGTAATGTGTGGGTTCAAAAACTGGTCACAAGCAATGTTGACTGCGTAAATGAACCTAGCAAACTGAAGATAGATATCTGTCAAGCAGAAGTAATCCCAGGTAACCTTGGCCACAATGCATATAGATAATGCAAGACCTCCTTGGATGCATAAGGGTATGGATTTAATTCTCTTTCAACCTGAACTTTACAGTGCAAAAACCTCTTACATGCAATTATTCCTTCTGTGGGGTAATATGGGGCTCAGATGAGAGTGGTTCAGTGCTCCTGCTGCCTTACACTTTCTCCCCTCCAGTCCTGGCAGTGGCTGCGCATTCCTCAGAATAAGACCAATGTCAACACACCAAGATAAGTTCTTCCATCTGTCCTTGTCTGAATGCTCTATGTCCCATTGCATGAAGAAGTATATAAAGCCAACATTTGTAGATGTTGCGAATGCTGACTGTTCATGTTGATAAGGACCAATTTTGATTCTTCTGTTCATCACCAGGTTCATTGCAAACACAGTAGACGGGTTCCAGCTACAGCAAGTTTTATCAAACTGTTACTGCGATGTAACAAAAATGCAGAAAAATGGAAGGGTAATAGTTGTAGAAGTAAGCCCAGAACTAGCAGCAAAGTCCAGTTATAGCCGAAGCAGTTTCCACTTGAAGAGGTCACAAATGAAGGTTCCCTCCAGATACACAGAAGGTGCAGAGTTTTTTGTTGTCAATGCCATTTCATCTAGATGACAGAGACACAGTGTTGGCACAGATGTCGATGCTTAGGACACTGTCACAATACTCTAGCAGGACTTGCAACCTGAAGATGTGGCCATCCTATCCCAGAAGAGGTAAAGGTCACAGATGCACTTTTATGCAAGAGGGTCCTTCCAACACGACCTGTGTGTGATCTCTTAATTGTCCATCTACAAATACATCAAAACATTAATCGATGCATTTGTACCAGATTACAATGCTTTATCATGCTTCCCCATGATGAAGTTCGTGCTGCAGCCCAAACAGTAAGATTTGGAAACATAGCTGACTTCTCCTAGGAGTGCACAAGAACTGTACACATGTCATACTGAAAGGCCCGTATCAACACAACTAAGATCAGCAATGAAAAAGAGCTCCATTCAAATAATGTGCAAGTTAGCTCTGATCTAACAATTCTGTTGAAGGGTGACTGGCGTTGAAACATTAAATCTGCGACTCTCTCTGCAGATGCTGCCAGACCTGAATGGTCCTACTACAGAAACGCTTCCATCCACAGATTTGCGGGTTTCGGATTATGGATGTAGGTTTGCTCGCTGAGCTGGAAAGTTCGTTTTCAGAGCTATACCAAAGACCAGGAAACTCACCACACTCCAAACACTCCACCCAAGAATTTCTGAAGACCATCAAAGACAACAAGATAGAAGAGGATGAAGTAATGGTGTCCTTTGATGTAACAGCCCTATTCACATCCACCAACATCAACCTGGCCAAGGAAACATTGACTACACTATTAGAAGAACCAAAGACACATACACCAAACACCACCAACTTCATCAGCAAGAACAATATCGTCAAGATAATGGACCTATGCCTTACCACCCACTTCAACAACAAAACCGACAGACAAACCAATGGGACACCCACGGGATCTCTGATATCAGGGTTCTTAGCAGAGACTCGAACAAACAACTCTGCCAACCATCCAACTCAAACTTTGGGTCCGCTACGTGGATGACAACTTTGTCATCACTAAATGAAACAAATTACAGGAAACCTTCAAGTCCATCAATAATACCCTTACTGGCATAAAATTCACTAAAGAGGAGGAAAACGACAACAAACTGCCATTTCTAGATGTTGCAGTAGACTGAACGGCCAATGGGGAACGTCAAACTAGCGTTTACAGTAAAACAACATATACGGACCAAATACTGAACTACAGAAACAATCATCCCAACATTCACAAATGAAACTGCATTAGAACATTATTTCAATGAGCCACCACACAATGCAGCGTAAAGAAACTACGAAGAGTAGAGGAAAATCACCTATACAGTGTATTCAAAAAGAACGAGTACCCAATGAACACCAGTCTGCCGATTTCTCAGCAACAAACCCAAACAAGCAGACAAAACACATCCAGAACCCTAGCCACTCTCCCCTACATCAATGACATCTTGAAAATGACTGCCAGACTATTCAGACCTCTTGACATCATGGTAGCTCACAAACCCACCAAACACACTAAAACAGGAGCTAATGAACTTGAAAGACCCTATACAGACAAGCAAAACTAATGTCATTTACAAAATATCTTGCAAGAACTGCAGCAAACACTACATTGGACAAACAGGCAGAAAACTAGCCACCAGGATCCATGAACATCAACTGGCCACAAAATGACATGACCCTCTCTCACTAGTATCCCTACATACAGATAAGGAAGGACACCACTTCGACTGGGACAACACATCCATCCTAGGACAAGCCAAATAAAGACATGCGCAAGAATTCCTAGAAGCGTGGCATTCCAACCAGAACTCTATCAACAAACATATTGACTCAATTATCACCCCCTGAGAAAAAGAATAGGAAATGACATCACCATAGGAAATGACATCACCAATCTAAGGAAACCTGAACACATAAGTCGAAAGCGGACCATACCACCAGCGCTTCATCCAGAGGCTCACTGATGATGTTACCTATGGTGACGAAACGTCTGAAAATGAACCTTCCAGCTCAGCGAGCAAACCTACATCCAGAACCTCAACCTGAGCTACAAACCTTCCCAAAACCCGTGGTTTCTTATTGCCCCATAATTGTCTCTCGAGCTTGCCTTACATTTTTGCAAGGTTCTTATGCCTGCCTACAAGGCACTGAAGACCTATCAAAACTCCCAAAGATCTAAATACAGCATAAGGGCTTATTGACCATAAAATGACCTATCACTAAAATTGTTGAGAATTTTTTTTTCTTTTTGTAGAAGTGTAACACTAACATCATGAGATAACATAGTTCTCAAATTGAGTAGGATTTTTAGTACATCTAAGAGCAAAGAAAAGAAAGATGTCAAAGTAATTAATAATGGACAACACACAGTGCAAAAGAAAGCCTCCTGAAGAAGAGATCAACAAATGTATTTTGAAATCAAGAAAGTGTTTTCTTCACCCACCACCCTAAGTTGATGCTGCTTTCTTGGTTGATTTCACTTGAGTGTCATTGGGCCTTTCAAATGCCAAGATACAGCATTACCAATTTTCCAAGTGCAATTCATGAAGCAATGATAGCAGACAGTTTTCATTACCAGCTGCATGGATCTTGCGACACTGCTGACCTGATGACCTGAGATGCAACATTGGTACTTGTCAGGTATGATTGCAAATAATGGCCTATATTTCACAAGAGCAAACACACAACAAACTTTCATCGTGAAAGAGTCCTGATTGGCTTAGTTACCTAAAAATAATCAATACTTGTGGAAAATAATGGAAATGGAAAATAGTGGGACAGTGGTTAGCACTGCTTTCTCACAGTGCCTGGGATCTGGGTTCAATTCAAACCTCGGATGATAGTCTGCGTGCAGTTTGCACATTCTCCCTGTGTTTGTGCAGGTTTGCATCAGGCACTCTGGTTTCCTCCCACAGTCCAATGGTGTACAGCTAAGGTAGATTGGCCATCCTAAGTCGTGGAGTCCAGAGATGTGCAGGCTAAGTGTATTTCGCATGAGTAAGTGGAAGATTAAGGAAATGAGCGTGAAATGGTGGGATGCTCTCCTGAGGGTTGTGGCAGATTCAATGGGCTGAATGCCTTTATCTGCACTGTAGGGACTCTGTGATGAAGAATACAGGAGGATCTGCAGGAACAGCATGAAGCATACCTAAAAATGTAGCATCAATTTGTGAAGCAACAACATAGTACTTGCATGCCAAGTTGTATAAAACACTATATAGGTCAAAGCAGCCTGCTTGACTCATACCCCAACTGAAACATTCACCATTCACTCCGTGATCATCTGCGCACACTGGCAGTACAGAGTGTACCATCTGGAAGATGCACTGCACCAACTCACTAAGGCTCCTTTGACAGCACCTTCCAATCTGCAGGGGGACACTGTTATGTTACCAGCTAGTGATAGCATAGGACAAGGGAGAGCTCAGAATGAAAGCTGGCTTGATAGACCAGATATTTAATTTTTCAAGTTGCTTAGCCTGGTGGTTAGTCACTGAACATGTTCAAATAAGGTTGCAGATGTTTAATAACCGAACATGAGGTTATTACACAAAAACAGAAAAAAAACAAAGGTATGTATCTAAGACAATTAAAATGTCTTGATAAAAAGCAGCCAAACCAGAATTTAACCTGTTACCAAATACCATCCTTTTAGATAGTCAATCCCTAATAAATTTGGTGGTTGGAGTATAAAAGTAGTGAAGTCTTACTGAAACTGTACAAGTGCTAATTAGACCACATCTGGAGTACTATGATAAGTTTTAGTCCCATTATTTAAGGAAAGATATCATTTCATTAAAGGTAGTACAGAAAAGGTTCACTGGAATGGTCCCTGGTATGGAGAGATTGTCTTATGAGCAAAGTCTAAACAGGTTGGAACCCTACTCACTAGAGATTAGAAGAATGTGAGGTCATCTCATTGAAACAATTAGGGTTCTTAAGGAGCTTGCAGAGTAAATGCTGAGAGGATGTTGCCCCTCATAAGAGAGCCTAAAATCAGAAGGCATAGTCTTACAATAAAGAGGCACCAATTTAAGACTGAGATCAGGAGGAATTACTTCTCTCAGAGGGTTGAGAGTTTTGCCACCAAGCCATTGAGGCAGACTCCATGTGTATATTTAAGACAGAGGTAGATAGACGCTTGATCAGTAGGGGAATCAAGGATTATGGGAAAAAGGCAGGAAAGTGGATGTGAAAAATGCTAGATTAGTCATGAATGGCTGAAGGAGGCTTTTGGGGCCAATCAGTCTGCTCCTGTTCCTATTTCTTATGGTCTTATAAATTTCATTCTGATCTCAACTCACCAAATGTTTTGTTACTTAACTGATCTGCCTAGTTTCTTTTCCTTGTACTGCAGAGACAGTTTTAGGATTCTTTTCTAGGATTACTGCAATGAACCTTTTACGTTACTATTGGCCTAAACACTTCCAGTTCGAACAACTTGAAGATTTATGCTCAAATTCTTCTGGCCTCAAAGCTCAATAAATAAAACTTAGAGTGACTGGTTATCCTGGACTAAAAACTTGATTCTTTTGCTAGAAGACACTATTATTCCTTCTGAACTGAACTTCTGATTCTTCTGAATTGTAACTAAAAGCTAAAACTAATGGCTTTTTGGTCAGTTGTAAACTTTACAGGATAAGCATTTATAGCACAGAGGTCCTGCCAGGCATTTGATTGCTGTCACATGCTTTGGAATTGATACACCAAATGACTTACTGGCTCATTTAAAATAAAATACCTTCACAGAACTGACCCATACCTATCTCTCTCTATTTTGAAATGCTATTCCCAAAATTCAATATATGCAAAATACCTTTCATTACAACAACATCACCTGCAAGTATCCCAAGCCATACATGGAGTTGGAACTATAATGCTGCTCCTTCATTGTCTTTTCGTCAAAATCCTGCATAAAAGCACTGTGGATGTACCTAAACCAAACTGACAGCAAAGGTTCATGAAGACAGTCTACCAGCCCTGAATCAAGGGTAATTATGATGGGCAATAATTGTTGGTCTAGCCAATGACACCCAAATACAATTTTAAAAATTTGCTCAGCATCACTGGCAGCAAATTATCCTTGGGTTTTCTGCCCAAAAGCAATTCTTATCCACAACACCATGAACCTCACAAAGGATAGGGCATGCAGATCCCGGTATACCAAGCCCACCCCGGCCCAATGCTGTTGGCACCAATCTGATCTATTCCATCATAATCCAACTGAGCCAGTTGACTCCCCAGTGAACACAAGCAGCTGTGTCTTGTGCTGATGGTGTCAACATTCTTGAGTGTTGTTTGAACTGTACCCATTCAGACAAACAGGGAGTATGCCATCACACTCCAGGTCTATGACTTTTAGATATTAAACAGATAATGGGGCTACAGGAGGTGAGTTCTCTGCTGCAAAATTCCTCATCTCTAACTTAATCTTGTAGCCACAGTAATAAAATGAACAGTCCAGATAGGTTTCTGGTCAAAGGTAAGCCCCAGGATATTCATACTGAGGGATTCAACTAGTGAATATCAATGGGCAAAGTTAGATTCTCTCTTGTTGGAGGTGGATCTCGCGTGGCACTTGTGTGGTACAAATGGTACTTGCTAATTAGCAGCCTAAACCTGAATGTTGTCCAGGACTTGCTGCATATGGACACAAACTGCTCAAATATCTGAGGAATGTAATGGATTCATCAGCAAACATTCTCAATTCTAATGTTATCATGAATGTAAGATCATTGATGCAGCACATGAAGATGGTGAGGCCTAGAATACAACCCGAAAAAAACACTGTATTGAAAGTCCTGGGGCGAAGACAATTGACCTGCAACAATCATTGTCCTTTAGCTTGGGTGTGACTCCAAACAGAAACATTTTTAATTCTTGGATTCCCAGTGTCGCAAAGATTCCTTGATTCGTTTTTACCCTGACAGACCAAATACAAACTTCTGCCTTCAGTGAGGCCTGCTCTCCTTCATAGGACAGTCTCAGCTATGATCTGTGTCTCGAACAGTGGTGCTGATATGCTGCTGAGCAACCTTAATTCCTTGATGTCAAGGACAGTTCAGCTCTTTTCTCATTGTCAGGACTAAAATTTAAAAGAGGCCAGGAGTTGAGTGTGCCTGGTGGAATCTAAAGTGAGCATCAGTGAGCAGAATCTAGTGTTATAAGTGCTGCTTGATATCTTTGTGAATGACCACTTTCATCACTTCATTGATGAATTTCCAGAATTCTCTATTTTTACTGAGAGCTTAAATCAAAGTCAAAGCAAAGCGGTGAAAGTCCCATCCATTGAGTTATCATTTTTATGTCCGGTCTAACATGACTACAAAGCCTTGAATTTGTTTGCCTCAAATAGATGAAACAATAAAGAACCACTGTCTACGATTAATTACAAATTAAAAACTTATGTTTTATTTGGGCAATAGGTCTAATTGTGTGGGTGGATTCTGCTCTGTAAGCATAGTCTGATGGAATTCTGAACCACTGTTTCCATCCCTGCAAATTACTGAGGTGGGATGGCTCTCAATCAGGTTACTCCATGGTCCACAAAAAAAGGACCTCACATCAATAACCACCCACTGGGCCATTGTGCCACTGATATAACAAGGACCCCTGATCAGTGGTACCTCTCTTTTACCCTGATAGACTAAATGTCCTCAACGAGGCTTGCTCTCCTTCATACCACAGTCTGAGCTATGATCTATGGCTTAAACAGTGATGTTGATACGCTGCTGAGCAACCAACCCTCTCACTGTGCCAGCAGATCTGGGAGCCAAGCCACTCATCTTAACGAAAATGTGGTCTTGCATTGGCCTCTTATTTCACTGCTGGCTTGAAGGTTACATAGTCATATAGCATGGAAACAAACCCTTCAGTTCAACTCATTCATGCTGACCAAGTTTCTCGAATTGAACTAGTCCCATTTGCCTGCATTTTGTCCATATCCCTCTCAGCCTTTTCTGATCATGTATCTGTCCAAATGTCTTTTAAATGCTGTAACTGTACCTGCATCTGCAACTTCCTCTGGATATTCATTGCATATGTATCTGTACGAAAACGTTGCCCCTCAGGTCCCTTTTAAATCTTTCTCCTCTCACCTTAAAAATATGCCCTATTTTTGAACTCCACCACCCTAGGGAAAAGACCTTTGCTATTCATCTCTTCTATGCCCTTCATGATTTTATAAACTCCTAGAAGGTTTTAATCTCAAAATCCTGTGCTCCAGTGGAAAAAAAAGCATAATATTCAGCCTCTTCCAATAACTCAAATCCTCCAGTAATGGTAACATTCTTATAAATCTTTTCTGCATCCTCTCCAATTTAATAACATTCTTCCTAGAGCAGAGTTACCAGAACTATACACAGTACTCCAAAAGTGGCCTTACCAACTTCCTGTACAATCATAACATGACACCCCAACTCCTATACTCAATGGTCTGAGCTATGAAGGCAGGTGTGCAAAACACCTTCGTTACCACCTTATCTACCTGTGATACAACTTTGAAGGAACTATGTCCCTGAACCCCCAGGTCTCTCTACTCAACAACAAAATGCTGCCACAGAGTCCTGCTGTTTGCAGGAGCAATGATGACTCCCATGTTCAGATTTGGCAGCAGGAACCCCTGCTTGATTCAAAATACTGTCAAGTATTACCAAAAATTCTGATACCAACTAAAATAGCATATTATCATTGAGTACCTTTGACTGTTTTAAAGTGTTACTAGAATAGTTTACTTTCCCTGAAAGATTGATACAACCTCTAATTTAAATGCTAGTTTACCCAGGCTAAAGAACATGATATAGAGGCAATCATGATTTATTCATTCAAGACATTTTAAAAGCCTTTTAATTTGGCATAAAATAAAAGCAGAACGTTTTGGAATATTAGGCAGCATTTATGGACTCTTTGGGTTGGAATAAATGGTTGTGGTGGTGGATCGGTTCATTGGCTAGATAAAGGTAAAAACTACGTAAAAAGTTTTACCATTGGCTAGATAACCAAGGGCAACGCTATTCCAGCCATTTCCAGGTACTCTGATGTGGTTAACAGCCAACCAGGCATCTACCAGGTCAGTGTCTAGACTGTGCAGTGCAGATAATCTGATAACAAGAGTTTCCGGCTAATCAAAAGTTGACATATTGCATTATTTATAATTAAAGGTAAAGGGGAAGTGGTAATTCAGCAGATTTCATTGCCAAACCTATTACTTTGCAATAGAAACATAATTACTTTTATAAATCAAGCATTCCAAATCCCATCGCGCCATACAAATAAATGCAGGGCCTTTATTAAATTTAAAAGTTGCCATTGTCAATGAAAATGTAAAGAAGTAATTCTATTTTATTCAGTATGGCAGGTTAGGAATCCCTATGAAGCAGCATGGAAGCAGAGATTGTATAAATAATTTAATTTTGTTCAGAACCATGCAATAAAGGTATAACAAGCTTTTGTTCTGTAACTGGCTGTTGACCCTAATATAGATCAGCCAATTAGACATCTCTATTCAAATGTTGAACAACCTATCAAAAACATACAAGGCATTTTAACTACAAACAAAGCTTGATGGACCAAAAGAATCATAGCTATCCCCTTGGTAAAGCCTGTTGCCTTGACTGAGGCACACAAGGGAGTTAGGTAAAAGAAAGCAAAGTAAGATCGTTTTAGGCCACATTGAGTAAAAGAACATATTAATATAATGAGCCTTTTTCATGTTCCCTTGGCAGCACATCAGTCCTCTCATATAACCTCACACAAAGCAAACATCCAATGTCTGAAGTTACATTTGCTCCTTTTTATCACAACTTATGCCACTTAATTCATTATTCAGTGCATTTGCTTTCTTGTTTATTAAATGCATCATATCCATTTATCCCTGAAGGCCATGTAATCCTGTCACCTCACAGATTTCTAAGGTTTAAATATTTCCAGAATAAAAAAAGAACAAAGTAAATGATTTAGATTTGTTCGTGCTGCCAATGAAACAAAACTAAGATCTGAGAGAAAGTACTGAAAGACAATCTTAAATATTCAATATTTCTTTCTTGTGTTCATGTGTTTCATCATTGAGAAAGGTCACCAACATTACTGTCATCTGAGATTTTATTCCTTAATCTTCGAGTGAAGAATAACACATATTTTAAAACACATAGAAAGCTACTTCTTTGTTTAACAGAATATAAAGACACACATTTCAAACCTCAAAGCAGGCTATCCCTAACAAGTTGTATGAATTTTGTTAGATCGATAATAGTTTTCTAGACCTAAACATCAAATATGAAGCCAAGATTTCCTGAATATTCTAGTTTTCTGCACATTGTTTTCAAGTTCAGTAACCTACATCACAATCTTATTGGATAGTATCTTATTGCTAATGATGAAAACCTGGCCTGGTTTCGAGCTGATCCTCTTTCGTGCTGGCTAAAAGGAATTTTGGATTCGGCTATGCTGCTTCTAGTGTGAAAGCTCCTGACCCACAGTTTCATTGAGATAAGTGAGTGAGCAATTTTAAGTCTGATCTGGAGTGGATATGGAGATTCTCATACAGATCTAAAGACTCAGTCCGTTGTGTTTTTGAATAACTAATCCTTATTAAAGAAAACATGCAATGAAACAGATTTCACATATTAGAAATAGTGTCAATAGGTAAAGAGTAATAAACCAGATTTGATCACTGATATAATGTATGACAGAGGCAACATTTGATGCTGGGTTGTGTTACATATACCTCTGCATGTTTAAAAAATATAATGCTGGATGAAAGCTCTATAACTGACCAAATCAATTATTTTAACTTTGGACTGATTCGATATGACTGTCTTTTTCAACCAGTAAGAAAAATGCAATAGCTATCCAGATTTGTTGAATATAGATAAATATTTTGAGACATAATATTTTCATAAAAATTTGAAGTAAGCTAGTGGCTAAACCAATCATATACAACTTTGCCTATTCGCCCAAATGCAAATGATGAAAAAAATCACATACAGCTAAAGATTATACTCCAAAGCACCTTAGAAAGGCTTTCTTTTATTTCTAGCTCTTTTATTTATATACTTAGTTGTTTTACTCTAGCTTTCTAAAAGGTTCTTTGTAATTTCCAAAATGAAACATTTAAAGGCATCAGGGATGTTTTTTATTAAAACAAACTACTCAAAAATCAAACATAAACATATTATGATTTGAAAGTTACTTTGAAAGCAACATTTGTTGTTTTCTGTTATTAAAGCTTTCAACTATAATTGTTCAATAGCAAAACATATCTGTAAACACAAAAGAATATGACTATTTCTAGTAAAATACTACAAGAAAATGAGACTGTAGGACATAGCCAACCTGACAATACAATTGTTTGATTTTGTACCTTTATTATATAGAACAATACAGCACAGAACAGGCCCTTCGGCCCTCGATGTTGCATCGACCTGTGAACTAATCTAAGCCCATCACCCTACTCTATCCCATCATCATCCATATGCTTATCCAAGGACTGTTTAAATGCCCCAAATGTGGCTGAGTTAACTACACTGGCAGGCAGGGCATCCATGTCCTTATCACTCTCTGAGTAAAGAACTTGCCTCTGACATCTGTCTTAAATCTATCACCCCTCAATTTGCAGCTATGCCTCCTCGTACAAGCAGATGTCATCATCCTAGGAAGAAAACTCTCACTGTCCACCCTGTCCAATCCTCTGATCCTCTTGTATCTATTTATAAGTCCCCTCTTAGACTTCTTCTTTCCAATGAGAACAGACACAAGTCTCTCAGCTTCCCACCAGACCAGGCAACATGCTGGTAAATCTCCTCTGCACCTTTTGCAATGCTCCCACATCCTTCCTGTAATGGGGCAACCAGAACTGTACACAATATTCCAAGTGCGGCCATACTAGCATTTTGTATAGTTGCAACAAGACATTACAGCACCAGAACTCAATGCCTCTACCAATAAAACCTAACATATCATATTCCTTCTTAACAGCAGTATCAACCTGGGTGGCAACTTTCAGGGGATATATGTACATGGACTCCAAGATCCCTCTGCACATCTACACTAACAAGAATCTTTCCAATCATCCAGTATTCTGCCTTCCTGTTATTCTCCCCAAAGTGAATCAATGCACTGAACTCCATTTGCCTCCTTTCAGCCCAATTCGGCAGTTTATCCAAGTTTCCCTGCAACCTGCAACATTCTTTCACACTGTCCACCACTCCACCAACTTTAGTATCATCTGCAAACTTACTAACCCATTCACCTATTCCTGCATCCAAGTCGTTTATAAAAATGACAAACAGCAGTGGTCCCAAAACAGATCCTTGTAGCACACCACTAGTAACCAGACTCCAGGCTGAATATTTTCCATCAGCCACCACTCGTTGCCTTTTTACAGAAAAGCAGGTTATAATCCAAACTGCTAAATCATCTTCAATCCCATGCCTCCAGATTTTCTCCGATAGCCTACCATGTGGAACCTTATCAAAGGCTTTATTGAGGTCAATGTACACCACGTCAAATGCCCTCCCCTCATCCACATGCTTGGTCACCTTCTCAAAAACCTCAATGAGGTTTGTGAAACACGACCTGCCTTTGGCAAATCCATGTTGACTAGCTTGAATCAAATTGTTGCTTGCTAGATGATTATAAATCCTATCTCTTATAATCCTTTCCAAAACTTTTCCTACAACAGATGTAAGGCTCACTGGACTATAATTACCTGGGTTATTTGTAATACCCTTCTTGAAAAAGGGCACAACATTTGCAATCCTCCAGCCCTCTGGTACTAAAGCTTTAGATAATGATGATGCAAGATCAAGGCCAAAGGCTCCGCCATCTCCTCCCTAGCTTCCCAGAGAATTCTCGGAAAAATCCCATTTGGCCTAGGGGATTATCTATTTTCACATCTTCTAGAATTGATAACACCTCTTTACTAACCTCAATCCTTCGCCTTGATTCTACCTGCTAAAGACTGCTCATGTCCTCTCTTTGCTCTTCTTAACTCTCTCTTTAAGTCCTTCCTAGCTAAACTGTAACTCTCCATCACCTCATCTGAACCATCTTGTCTCACCACTTAAGCCTCCTTCTTCCACTTAACAAGAGATGCAATTCCTTTAGCAAACTACAGTTCCCTTACCTTATCACTTCCTCCCTGCCTGACAGGGACTTACCTATCAAAGACATGCAATATCTGTTCCTTAAACCAACTCCACATGTCGATTGACCCCATTCCCTGCATTTTGCTTCCCCATTCTATGCCTAATGGCATTATAATTGCCCTTCCCCCATCGATAACTCTTGACCTGTGACATGTACCTATTCCTTTCCATCGCTAAACTAAACATCACTGAATTATGGTCACTCTCCAAAGTGCTCACCTATCACTAAATCAAACACCTGGTCTGGTTCATTACCAAGTACCAGATCCAGTGTGGCCTCCCTCTTATCAACGCTTCAACAGATTGTGTCAGAAAACCCTCCTGCACACATTGGACAAAAATGGGATAGCAGTGCAGGGAGAGGAATGTTCCTCCTGCATGATGTTTGAGGTGAAGGATGCCATTAGTCTCCCATCCAAGTACATCTGCAGGAAGTGCACCCAACTCTTGCTCCTCCAAGACTGCGTTAGGGAACTGGAGAGGGAGCTGGATGAACGTCCAATCATTTGGGACACAGAGTCTGTGATAAATAAGAATTACAGGGAAGTAGGGACTCCTAGGCACGAAGAAAGCTGGGTAACTGTTAGAAGGGGGGGAGAAACAGTCAGTGCAGGGATCCCCTCTGGTTGTTCCCCTGAAAAACAAGTATACCATTTTGGATACTGTTGTGGGGGAGGACTTACCAGAGGCATGTGCTGGGGAGCAGGTCTCTGGCACAGAGTTGTCCCTGTTGCACAGAATGGAATGGGGGAAAGGAGGAGAGTGTTCATCATTGGAGTCTCAATAGTTAGAGGATCAGATAGAAGGTTCGTTGGGAACAAAAGAGACTCACAGTTGGTCTGTTGCCTCCCAGGTGCCAGGGCCCGTGATGTCTCAGATCAGGTCTTTGGGGTCCTGAAGGGAGAGGGTGACCAGCCCCAAATTGTGGTCCACATAGGTACAATGACATCGGGTAGAAAGAGGGATAGGGATGTAAGGCAGGATTTCAGGGAGCTAGAATTGAAGCTGAGAGCTAGAACAAACAGAGTTGTTATCTCTGGATTGTTACCTGTGCCACGTGATAGCGAGGCAAAGAACCGGGGGAGACATCAGCTGAACACGTGGATGCAGGAATGGTATAGGAGTGAGGGTTTCAGGTTGATGCATAATTTGGGCGCATTCTGGGAAAGGTGGGACCGCTACAAACAGGACAGTCTTCACTTGAACCAGAGGGGTACTAATATCCTGGGTGGGAATTTTGCTAGTGCTATCCGGGTGGGCTTAAACTAGCTCAGCAGGGGTGTGGGAACCTGCAGTTCCAGTACACAGGAGGATGATAGTAGAGAAGACATGAACAAGATTTCATGGTCACAAGAGTATGCTGGCAGACAACAAGCTGGTTTGAAGTGTGTCTACTTCAATGCTAGGAGTACCCAGAATAAGATAGGTGAACTTGCAGCATTGATAGGTACCTGGGACTTCGATGTTGTAGCCACTTCTGAGACATGGATAGAGCAAGATCAGGATTAGATGTTGCAAGTTCGAGGGTTTAGATCTTTCATTAAGATCAGGGAAGGTGGTGTAAGGGGGGGAGGTGTGGCTTTGTTAGTCACGGACGGTATTACGGTGGCTGGAAGAACTTTTGACGAGGACTTGTTTACTGAGGTGGTATGGGCTGAGGTTAGAAACAGGAAAGGAGAGGTCACATTGCTGGGAGTTTTTATAGGACTCTGCAGTTCCAGGCATGTGGATTGGCAAACTGATTCTGAGCAGGAATGAAAGGAACAGGGTGGTCATTATGGGAGACTTTAACGTCTCCAGCATTGACTGAAAATGCTATAACTCTAGTTATTTCTGAAAATGTGGGAATATGAAAAACTTAGTAGTTGAACTGGTATTATAATTTTCCTGAAACATATCTATAATGCTAGAATTGTTCAGACATGATAGTCATGTGTTAAACAATTCAGTTCTGAATAAAAAGTGCACATAGGAAACATATTGGCCATGAAGGGGAAAGAAAGTGAATACGTGCTCATATTCCTAAAAAATTGAAATATAGGCTTTAAGTTATGCTGTGCTGAATTTGGGGTTGTTGTATAGAATCAGTTAAACATTAACTCTTTTCATTATTTTGTGCAAAGATTAGGTTCCAAAAAAACTATGTATTTCATCGCAATAACTCAATTGCATTTTACGTACTGGTTGAAAAAGATAGTGATACTGAATGAATGCATCAGCCAAAATAATGGACTTAGTATTGGTCAATCAAGCTGTATAACTTGTAAACATGCACAAGAAATGTAACACAATCCAGCACCAAATGTTGCATCTATCATATAATTATAACAGTGATCCAATCTGGTTCATTAACTCTATCTATTGATACCATTTTGAATGCACAAAATATGTTTCATCCCATATTTTCTTCAATAAAGTTTACTTCTTCAAGAACACAATGGCCTGAATCATGAGATCTCTGTTAGAATCCCTATATCTGCTCTAGATCAGACTTAAGACTGTTCACTTATCTCTGGTGCAGTTTTGTCAGTAAACTTCCAGAGGCTTTCCCACCAGAAGCAGATGACATGAATCCAAGAATCCTCGCAATGAGCAGCAGAGAGTCAATACTTAAACCACACCCCTTTCTCAGCAGTCAATATTGCATTCTGTAGTTTAAATTTTCTTAAGTCATTTTGACAGCTATTGAGAGAAAGTAAGTATGCCATGCAAGTGAGGAATAAGGTGACAGATGAGTGATGGAAGAAAATGCTTGGTGAGGGATAGATTTCATTGGGTGGGGGGGAACAAGGGTGTCAGATGGATTAGGTTGTAGGATGGCTAGTGACTGAGGGTGCACTAATGACATGTGGGTGTACAGCTGGGTGTCAGTTGGGGAAGATCATAGTGTGTCTGATAAGTTGGGGGAGTAGAGTGCCAAGTGGATAATGTAAGTATGGGTGCCAAGTGGGTAAGGACGCTGTGGCTACCATATCTTAGGGTGGCACGGTGTTTCAGTGGGGGGCAGCATGATAGTTCAGTGGTTAGCACTGCTGCCTCACAGCAGCAGGGACCTGGGTTCAGTTCAATTCCAACCTTGGGCAACTATCTGTGTGGAGTTTGTACATTCTCCCCGCATCTGTGTGGGTTACCTCCGGGTGCTCCGGTTTCCTTCCACAGTCCAAAGATGTGCAGGTTAGGTGAATTGGCCATGCTAAATTGCCCGTAGTGATAGGTGCATTAGTCAGGAGTAAATGTAGGGGAATGGGTCTGGGTGGGTTGTTCTTTGGAGGGTCGGTGTGGACTTCTTGGGCCGAAGGGCCTGTTTCCACACTGTAGGGAATCTAATCTAATCAATAAGAGGAATAGAGGAGTGTTGGGTCAGATCAGTTGGAGGGGGGCTTGAGTCCATGGAGGATCATGTAGAGGGTTGTCAAGTCTGGGAGGGTCAGGAGCAAGTTGGTTGTCAAGTCAGGGCTCAGGTTTGGCAGTCAGATTTCCTAGGAAGGGAGTGGAGAGGCAAGACCGGGTTAAGGAACAGGGGAACAGGGGTGTAGTCAGGCATGACCAGTTTAATACCTAGGCAAGTTTTGGAGTGGGTTTTACTTCCTCTTACCTTTGCTGGCTAACTATAGGTCAGTTGAAACGTCCTAAATCTCTAAATCTAATTTTGAAGTCCAACTTATTTGGAAGGTTCTGGACAATGTGTAATTGCCTATTGGAAGTTTCAATGCAACAAGATTATCTTCCTACATGAACATCTGGTCAATATGTCAAAACAAACCAAGAATAATAGCAACTTATAGATGTGTGTGGATCTGTGCATAACTCAGGAAGTTAAAGATAGTTATTAAATTCCAAGAAAAGACATATAGTTCCTAAAGATGAGTGGCATGTCATTATGGACAAGATATAAAGAACAGCCACGTATAATTAAAAGATTAATAAGAAAAGAGAAAGTTCAGCATAACAGTAAGCTAGCTAGAAATATAAAAAATGGATAGGAAAGCTTTCTTCAGGGTATTTTCAATCATTCATGGAATGAAGGCATCGCTGGTTAGGCCAGCAATTATTGCCCATCCCTAGTTACCTTTGAGAAGGTGGTGGTAAGATGAGTTCTTAAACCAAAGTAATCATTTGGGGGGGGGGGGCAGGGAGTGGTTAAGGATACTGTTATAGTTACTAGGAAAATAATTCTATTATTTTGACACAGTGACACCAAAGAACAGCAACATGTTGGAATGGTATGTAGTTGAAGGGCAACTTGAAGGTGTTCATGTTCCCATGCATCAGCTGCCCTTGTCCTTTTGGGTGGTAGAAGTTGTGGGTTTGGAAAGTACTGTTAGAGAACCCTTGGTAAGTTTCTCCAATGCATCGTGTACAGAATGCTGCCAATGTGTGTCATGAGAATGGAAGTGAATGTTGAATGCAGTGGATGTCAGTCAAGAGAGTCAATTTGTCTTGGATGGTATCAACCTTTTTGAGTGCTGTTGGAGCTGCATTCATTCGGACAAGGGGAGAGTAATCCATCAGACTCCTTATACCAGGTAGATAATGAACAGGCACTGGGGAGACAGGAGGTGAGTTATTTGTCACATAATTCTGAAATTATGACCTGGTTTTGTAACCACAGAACTTACATGGATACTTCATTTCAGCTTCTGTTAATGATAACCCCAGGTTGTTGATAGTGGGGATGGTAAAACTAATGAGTGGCAATATTCTCACTTGTAGGAGATAGTCATTGATTAGCACTTGTGTGATAAGACAGTGGCTCCTTGCCACTGATCAGCACAAGCATAGATATTGATCATGTCTTGCACTGTAAGGACATGTACTGCTTCACTATCTGAGGTGTTGTGAATTGTGCTGAAAATTGTGCAGTCACCAGCAACATTCTAATCTTATAATGAAGCAGCTGAAGATGTTTAGATCTGGGGATTCTCCTGAATAACTCTTGCAATAATGTCTTGTGGCTTAAATGATTGACCTTTGACAATTATAATCATCTTCTTTTATGCTAGGTTGACTAAAACTAGTGTAAAGATTCCCCCCTGATTTCCATTTACTCCAGTTTTACCAGGGCTCCTTGATGTCACACTTGGTCACACTTAGTCTGCCCTGATGTCGATTATGGCAACTTTACCTTTACCTGGTTTTAGGAGGAAACAACAAGTAGTACAGATAAAGAAAAATCTGTAGATGTGCTGTACTTTGATTGACAGAAGGCATTCGACAAGCCTTAGACAAGGTCATAAATTAGGAGCTCATGCTTTAGGTAGTAATGTAACAGTGTGGATGGAGAGGGAACGATTAGCTAACAGGAAACAGATAGTGGACATAAATGGGTCATTTTCAGATTGGCAAGTTGAGAGCATGAGGGATGAAGGTTGCAAAATTTGTTGATGACATAAAAATAGGTAGGAACGTAAGTTGCGAAGAGGATGTAAGGAGTTTATGAAGGGACAGATAGGTTAAGTGAGTGGGCAAAAACTTGCCAGTGTAATAGGGGAGAACTTTGGCAGAAAGAGCTGAAATGGAAGAAAATTACTTCAAGAGAAAGACTGTAGAATTCTGAGGTACCAGAGGGATCGGATTGTTTTAGTACATGAATGACAAAGTTAGTTTTCAGGTACAGCAAGCAATTAGGGAGGCAAATGGCATGTTGCTAATTGCAGGAGGACTGGAATATCAAAGTGGGATGATCTGCTACAGTTGTACAGAGGTTTGATGAGATCACATGTGGAGCATTGCAGAGAGTTTGGTTTACTAATTAAAAAAAGGAATATGAATGAGTTACATGCAATTCAAAGTCACTGAATATTTTTAAGGCACAGGTAGATTGATGCTTGACAGCTGGGGAATCAAAGTTATCAAGGATAGAAAGGATGTTGAGTTGAGACCATAATCAGATCTGTTGTGATCTAATGGAATGGCAGAACAGGATTGAGGTCCAGTGACCGACACCTGCTCTTAATTTGTATGCTTCTATGTTGAGTAAGAAAATATCCTAAGGCACTATACACGATTATTACTAAATTTCACAAATACATATTTTCTCTGGTATAGTCAGAGGAAAAGTTAAAAAAAAATTCTTGAATGATTTTTTGATAGCTTTCGTACTTGCTACAGTCATGGAAGAGTTAAAATAAATCTAGTTTAATTCACAATAAAAACTGATTGTACTTTGTGATTTGTGTTTTCTGTTTTTGTTTGAAAGGTTATTTGGTGACAAAAACTCATTATAACAAACCAAGGATATGTACTAACAATGTGCAACTCAATGTTGAAAAGAAATATTTAAGTTGTCAGTATAAGCTGCCTCCTTTTTCATTTTGCATTTAATTCAATGCCAGATTCTCAGCATAAATTTTTCATCACCTGCAATGCTATGAATAAAAGATTAAAAAAGAGCTGGGAAAAATGTGACACATGCAGTGCATGGTGCAAGTTGACATGCAGCGTGTATAACTAGATGTTTAATTTTCATCATTTCTTTAACGTCATGAGTGTTATTATCTGACTTAATAAACCATGAAACTAAATTATAGCACTCTGGTCCTAGAAACTGCACTTGTAAGAAAACCAGTGATTTTTAACCATCTCAGCCCAATGGTTGTTCTTAAACTGTACAACTTGTCAAAGCTTGTGCAAATTTAATGTAATGTTATTCTGTTCCATTGTATCCATCTCAGTCTATCATAGCCAATATAAATGCAATCTATAAAATGATTAAACATTTTTAGATACATTAAATGCTGGAGTTACTTTTTGTTTCTTGTAATTGTTGAAGTTTGGCAGATGAAAAGAAACGAAAGTCACTAAACATGACTGCTCTTTCATATTAGTCAGCTTGATTGACAATAGATTTTTGTTCAGTATGGTTGCACCTAAAAACTTTACTGATATATTTATATTTCTTACCATGCATTTAATCATATTTCTGCAGCAAAGAATTTATGTTGCTGATTAACATCTGATGAAAGATTGTTACAAATAATAGATAATACTGTTCATATTTTTAATGTTTACACATAAATGTATCTCTGCAATTCTTCCAGCAATTTGGAGGTAATGGAAAATGTGCTAGCAAATGCTGATGCCAATTGGACAGATGCACGCAAAACACATGATTGCATATTGTTGATTTGAACTATAATCCATTTTCCTGTCCTTAACCCACCTCCTTTATTTTTATTCAAATGTTCTGCTAATCTTCTAAATGTTGTGATTGAGTTAATATCAACAGGCACTTATGGTCTTTTAAATCTGTTATGGAGATGTGGGCAACACTGGCAAGACAAAATTTATTATCCTTAGTGATCCTTAACATACGAAGAAACAAAACCTAAGGGCTGGATGTTAATGTGTGCTTGTATTGGGAGCAAGGAGGGCTTCCATAATTAAATGGAAAACCTGACTCTTTGGCAAATCAGTGGCTTTTAAATCAGCCACCTGTTATGCAACCATGCTTTATGAAAACAACTTTATGAAGTTACTGATTTAAAAAAGAATTTCAATTTTAAAAAGATAAGGTGGCTGTGTATTTCCATCCTGTACCTTCTACAAACTAAGGACATTATGTGGAGCCTGCTTGGTTTGCAAAGCTTCATCAGAAATGATTACCTTGAAGGAGCTTGTATGAAGGCTATCTACTACGCATTAGCACCCCATTTAGACAATTACTAGATGCTCAAATGCAGAAAGACAAGTCATGCGACATTATGAATTTGACAACGGGATTCTGGAAATGAAAGCAATTTGATCAAATGTCATCTAATCATGTGAATTGTGCACCTGGAATCCTTAATGCCATAACCCTGTTTTGAGTAATTGGGTAAATGGAGAGAGATGGGGAGGGTCATATGACTAGCCAGCTAATCCATTTTCTGTTTTCTCTGCAGACTAGCTCAAACACAAGATGCTGAAAAAGCAAGTTGCTCTTGTGAGACTCTCTCTTTTAAGAGAGATAATTTGTAAGTTTCAAAACTTGCTTCTGTTTCTTTTTCACTTGCCACACATGGCAGAGATTTTGAAAAAAAGAATTGAACCCAACTGCTCAGCAATAAATCTTTAAATTCTCTTAATGCTGAAGCTCAGCCTGAAGCCCATCATTAAGTCACCATTCCTCTAGAACCATATTCCCTTTTACTTTGCTGGACTTCAAAATCACTTAATCTTTCCTCCCGCTATATTTGTATGTGTGAGCTTCAAGTATTTGTGAAAGTTAGAGTTATTTTGTTATTTTTCTTAGATCGACCCAAATCTAATAAAAATTATACTCACCTCTTTTTAAAAAAATTAAGTAAATTTGTTGTTATGTCTTTAGCAGTCATAGCACATAAAACGTTACACATTAAATTTATAAACTAATCCTGTTTTTAAAAAAATGTGTTCTGATCAAATGTGGACTGGGAAAAATAGTGAGCTGTCCTATGTCTCCCACCTGCTCATAATACACTTGATCGTCATTTCTCTTCCAGGTTTCCTGTCCAATCCAATAAGTAACTGCAAACATGATACTGATCTGCAAAATGTCATCAACTCTAATGTTTAAAGGGACAATCCAAAAATACAGTGTAAGGAATTGCAGTTTGCTTTCAGAGAAGTGTTTCAGTAAAGTGAAATCTTCACTAATGCCTCTCTAGATGTGCTGCTGTAGGCTGTGAGGAACTGGAGGGAAACTAGTGCCATGCTCTTGGATTCAATACAAAAGCATTTGAATAGCATGAATAGGGCACCTACATCCTGCCATGTGCATTATTTCACCAACTCATTGCCTTCTCAAACTCTGCAAGAAAATGCATCTTTTTGTTTGTATCAGCTTCCAAATTTTCCCACCTAATCAGCCAACACACCCACTCACACTCATTCTTATGCAAAGTCATGCTTCCGTCTTGTAGTCACCTTCACCAAATGCACTTCATCCATCAGATGTGGCAATACAGAAAATCAAAAATATTTTCATTTTTGTCCTGCAAGTGAATGTAAGGTAAAGTCCTTCCAAGATATGCAGCTGGAACTGTTAAAGAAGGGGCACCAGAAATGACAAAGCTGTCAGATGGGGAGTTCCCAGCTAGCTGTTGATACAATTAAATAAAAGCCTCATGTATGTCATCTAATACTCAGTTACACTAACTTCACAGGATCATAAAATTGTTACACTTCAGATGTAACCTAGTTGCCTCATTCTGTTTGTGCTGGCTCTCCAAATGAGCATTTCATCAAGTGCCTTTCTCCTGCCTTCTCTCTCTGTAACTTTGCAAACTCTTCCTTTTCAAATAGCCATCTATTGAATGTGTTGACTGAACATGACTCCAGCACATTCTCAGTCAATGCATTTTATACTTTGCTTCATATCACTTTGCTTCTTTTACTAATCAATTCAAATCAGTGCCCTCTCATTCTTGATCCTTTCACGAGTAATTCAACAGCAGGATCATCTTCATCACAAAGTCACGTACCAGTTCAGTAAAGTCCACTTCACCAGGACTAGTTAGGTAATTGGTTAGGTCTTTTGAGCAAAAGAAGATAGTGAAGTTAGGGACAGCTGTGGAAAGATTAGGTCAAGAGCCCTCTCCCAATTCTGTCTCAGCTGGAATTAGAAGATGTTCCTCAATGAGAATTGAAAAAAAAGAATCCTTGAGCAACAGGCAAGGGAAGGCACATTGAGAAGATTTTATGACACATCCACTACAACGGCAGAGAGATTGTAAAAAATCCACCACAACCTATTTCTGAAGGGAATAATATTATAATGCATTAAGATTTGTATTCCTCCTTGATTTGATTAGCCAATGCCATAGTTCATCAAATACTCCAATCAAAATATTCCACATTCTTATTCCACATAACTTGTTACAAACAATTCCTTTCTTGGTTGCAAATTCTTCCAACCTGCTAGAATATCGAGGTGTGGTTGGAAATATCACATCCATGCAAACAATAAACGATGCCACATTATCTGCTCTCCTCTGGTCAGTGATTATTGAACAGACAATCACCCATCCTGTTCTCAGGATGCTTCAGGCAGATAATGAGTCCTCAAGTTGCTTGACAGCTCATCCAAATACTGAATCTCTAGAAAGTGACACAGATAAGGATCAGCAGAATAATGGAAAGTTGGTCCAGATTCAGCAAACTCTGGTTCACATTCTACTCCAGATCCAGAGCAAACTGAATTGCCTATAGACTGGTACCCCACTCACCCTCTCTGGCTTCTTCACATCCTTCAAACTCTGGATGCCAAGAGGACTACAATCACACACAGATTGACAGTATGTAAGGTTTGCCCTTACATGAATGTGCACCAAACTGTTTCAAAGCAAAGCAATCTGTCGCAGTGAAGTCTGACTGGGCTAGGAGAGAGGTTATGGAAAAAAAGGGACATGGAAATGTGGAGGCTATCCACAGCTCACATCTCAGTAAGAAGTCGACATGATGCCTTATTTCTTGGTGATGGAGTTTTACCCTGGATTATATTTATTTCCTTGAGAATTCTTAAATCTTTCTTCATGATCACAGGCTCAGAAATACTTACATAACTTTTTCTGTCATTTCTCTATTTCCCACCACAAATCCTCCCGACTCTGTCTGTAGTGGATCCACATTTATCTTTGTTAACCTTTTCTTAGTTACATATTTACGGAAGCTTTTACAATCCCCTTTTATGTCTCTTGTTAGTTTACATCTATTTTCAATTTTCTCTTTTTTTAATCCATTTTTGCCTCTACTTTGCTGGATTTCAAATTTCTCCGATTCCTCAGGATTTCTTTTGGCCATATTATAAACTTCCTCCTTTTATCGAATGCAATCTTTATTTGATTCATTATTGTTGCATGTACCTTGGTACAGTGAAAAGTTTTGTTATGTGTGCTGTACAGGCAGATCATACCTTAGAAAGTGTGTAAGGGTAATAGAACTTCCCTTGCTAACTATGGCTCTCTTGCTTTATCGTTTGTGCATATTTGCCTTAAAGGAATGTATTTTTTGAAAACCCAAGGCTTGAACATTCAAACACTAGCCATTGCCGCTCCACCATTAAACCTTTCTATCTAATTTTCCAATCCACCATAATCCATTTATGAAACATTTTCATTCATGGGATGTGGGCATCGTTAGCTCGGCAAACATTTCTTGCCCAATCTTAGTTGCCCTTGAGAAGGTGGGGTGACTTGTCTTCTTAGACTGCTGCAGTCCACTTAGTTTTGGTTGGGAGTTCCAGTATTTTGACCAGTTAAGAGAATGGTAACTTGGAGGGGAACCCGAAGGTGGTGCTCCCATGTATCTACTGCCCTTGTGTTTCTATGTCACAGTGATTGTGAGTCTGTATGGAGCTGTGAAAGGGGGTTTGATAATTTTTTGCACTGCACCTTTCTCCTCATAACTTCATAATTGCCCATGTTTAGTTTCAGATTGAAGTAGATCTTTTTGCAAACTTAATAGAAAATATTCTATCATACACTGGTCACTTTACTACACAATTATTAATTAATTCTTTCTCATTGCATAATACTAGATTTAAAATAGCCATTAATAGCTACAAGTTGCCATTAACTGCTATCTTGTGGACCCTCCCATACATTTAGAAATGATGAATATTATCAAATTCTTCTCTCGCACCAAAGTTCCAGGAGCTGATGCCGTCACCAATGAGGCCTGTGAAGCTGGAGGTCAATGGCTGGTTAAGAACATGCTGAACTCTTTTAGTCTATGTTGAGCAAGGAACTATTCTGCGAGAATAGGAATTGCCTCCATTCTTCACCTGAACAAGTGGAAGGGAATGTGTCTTTCTTGTGGTAATCAAGGTAATCTTTCCAAACCCCTTACTGCAACATGTCAATTAAGATCTGCTGCCAGAAAGTCAGTGTGGTTTCATAAAAAGTTGAGGAACCACTGATATGCTGTTTATAGTTAGGCAATTCTAGGAAAGATGCCAAGAACAGATCATCGAACGCTATATCACATTTGTTGACCTAACCAAGGTCTTTGACACAGTCTACCATAAAGTACTTTGGAAAATAATAAAGAAGTTCAGCTGTTCTGAGAAACTGATCACAAAGGCTTAACAATCGCATGATGGTACTCTTGTCTGCATCCTGGATGATGGTGAGTCTTCTAATCCATTTGCAATGGAACTAAACAGGTATGTGTATTAGCACCAACCCTCTTCAGCACTTTTTCCCCTCTGTCTTGTTCTGTGACGTGTCCTATGATGACGACCGAGGCATGAAAATTAGATATTGCATGAATGTAAAGCTGCTCAATTCGAGGACTCCTGGCCAAGGGCAAAGTGTCCAAAGTTTACAATTCCTTTTTGGTCGATGACTGTACATGAACTATCGGTACAGAGCTGCTTGTTCTACAAAGTATGTGGCAAATTTGACTATACGATTAGCATGAAGAAAACTGATGTTATATATCAGATTGCTCCTGAAATGCCCTAGCTCACACTTGAGGTTTCAGTCCATAATGAGAATTAGTCAGCAGTAGTTAATTTTTTTTTGGCAGTTTATTCTTGTGAGCTGTCTATATTGACTATGAGTCATATCTCATAATTGTCAAAGCAACTGTAGCCTTCAGCACACTTTGAAGATCAGCCTTGTTATGGATCAGACTAATACCCCTCAAAATATATTAAGATATTCTAGATGCTAACTTTTTCTTATTTTAAAGGTGAGGCGTTATATTCAAGATGCAATTTGATTGGTCAAATAACTCAACTTTAAGCAATGTGAACATTATTTTTACACTACAGCTAAAATACAGATAAAATAAAAATAAAAGACTTGTAACTCTACTAAATAACTGTTCCAATATAGTAACATCCCACAAAAACACCACTGAAAAAGGCAAATTTAGTAAAATTGATTGTTTCATATGCAATTCTAGCTTCCACATCCAGCTTCACAACCTTAGTGACTGTAGAAAGCTAAAATTAAAAATCCTGGTTCTGTGGCAGCTTGGCCCCTGTGGCAGCACCTCTGTCTCAAGCTTTCATCAGAAAATAAAAGGACAAAATGCACCTGTTAAAGCCATAGTATCGTCACAGTCTGGAATGAACGGTAGAAAGTGTGCTTGCCAAACTAAAAGTATGTATAGCAACTATGCTGCCCACTTTGTTCTGTTCATGTGAAACTTGGACAGTCACTAGTGTTATATCAAGAAGCTCAATCACTTTCACTTGAGATGCTTTTAGAAGCTTCTGAGAATCAGATGGCAGAATAAGATACCAGACTCTGAAGTTCTCTTCCCAAGGATGCATGCCAAGCATCGATACATTGCCAAGCATTTAGACAGTCACAACTCAGTTGGACTACTCATGCCTGACACTCAACTCTCCAAAACAATTCTTCTTTGGAGAGTGTGATTCTGGGATGTGCTGTCATGATGGTAAAAGGAAACAGCTACAAGGACACTCTGAAGAGTTCAGTGAATAGTTTTGACATCAACTTTGAATCCCTGAAGTAGTTCACCCAGGATCCTCCAGCTGATGAAACCAAATGACATAATGGTGCAGTGTCTTTGAAAGTAAGTGCATACCAGAGGCAGACAGAAAACATGAGGAGAGGAAATCCTGAGCCAATAACTATTCCAAAACTTACTCCTGGTCTTATTTACAGCAGCAATTACTGGTGCAGACTGGTCTGAAAAACTGACGATATAATCCTGGCAATGTACCAAACATCTCAGACAATGAACATAGCCACTTCTGTCTAGGATAAATGTTACCATTTAGGATATTTTCCCTACAGTGTACTGTATTACCTCACAGTATTGTTATTAAATTGGAATAATTGCATGTATAAGGCAAAAACAATATTCTGCAAAACAGTGCTCCAGATACATGTGAAATCCCTGAATTCAATTGAGAGTGGACGTGAAAAGCATAGGCAGAATTGGTGAACAGCTTCTCCTACAATCTCAGGTTAGTGCTCTCTCACATTTTCTGCTGATTGAAAGACAGAAAAAAGGAAATAAGTAAAAGAGTCAATGTGTGGCCTACTGCCGAGGGTGCTAGGATTGGGATTTCCAGGGCCGGGGTTGCTGAGACAGTGAATCTGAAGGCATGTATTACTCACTATCAGAGAATATACTTGGGGAGAGGGACCGGATACTGGCCTTTTAAGGTGCTTGCATGACATGTGATTGTGAGTATATGCAAATACTGTTAGGAAGTTGAAGCCACCTTTAAACCTCTGAAAAATTTATTTGAAACCTACACCTTGCCTCAGAAATCTGATTTTCGGCCTCTTGCCCAATTAAGTTCCTTGGCCTGCCTTGCTTCCCATGTTTGGAAGCAGCTCAAGAATCTGCCCAATGTCTCTATTATACATTAAACTGATTTTAGAAAATGTGCTTTTAGCAGAATTTATAAACTATTTAGAGCTTTTTAAAAACATCATTCTTTTTGGTTTTAGTTGACAATATGCATGAGTTTCCTCAACAATTACCTACAGTGTGGAATTGATTTTATGATTTTAAATGTTTCCTCTGTTATTTGCTGGCATATAAACATGCAATTTAGGAGGAGAAGCAGGCCATTCAACCCACTGAGCCATTCAATAAGCTCACAAGGCAGAGGTAGGGAGAATACTTTAACTTATATTAGCCTGTGAGGATTTTGAATTTTTCTTCAAAATGTAGTGGAAGTTGAATATTTTTAAGGTGGAGATATATACAGCCTTAGGGAGTGAAAGGTTAGTAGTAGTAGTTGGGAATATTGCATAATCATTTTATTGAAAGGTGCAGGAGGCTTGAGGGGCTAAGTAGCCTTTTGGTGCTCCTAACTCATATGTTCACATGCTTCTACAGCTGATTTGATTGTGACTTCAACTTCACATTCCCACCTACCCTGATTGCTTTTGACTCCCTTGTTAGTAAAAAATTTATCCACATCTGCCATATAAATATTCAACGAACCTGTATCCAGAGCTGTCTGGGGAAAAGAGTACTACAGTTCAAGAAAAAAAATTCTCCTAATTAAATTTTTAAGTTTTAAATGGAAGGTCTTTTATTTTTAAACTGTGTCCACTTGTTCTATTCTCCCCTGCCCATCCCAAGGAGAAACATCCTTTGAGCATCCACCATGTCAATTCCCTGGTTTTCTTATCATTTTCAACAAGATCACCTCTTACGTCTAACCTTTCCCCATATGATGGTAACTCAATCATAGGTAATAATTGAGTGAAGCTTGTCTGAACTATTTCAAGTGCAGTTATATCCTTCCTTAAATATGCCTTTTATAAATACTTCATACATAAGCTTACTTTTCATCCAATTTAATCATTTTTCAAAATATTATTTGAATAAACCTATAAGTTATTATATACTTTATTTTCACTTCAACTGTGCAAATAACATTCACTGCCTTTTAGATTAATGGTTTTGATCTTTTGTACAAAGGCCATCTTTTTTCTTTCAACTTATGCAGATATACAGTTACATGAGCATTGCTATTCATTTTGTTCAAACAATCATAATAGTTTCCCATATGGATTACAGTTTCTTGATGGCAATTTAAAATAATTATTTTGAGATTCGATGCTAGACATCAAATTTTACAGTGGAATTACAATGAGACATTGTACCACAGACACAATATGGGTGTGAGAAAACTTCTTAATGACCCAATTTGGCACCAAGGTTGAATTTTGCTGTTACAGGATCATGTATTTATCGTGGTGAAAATCCATCAGGGCATCAGGGAATTTGAATCCATGATTAGGCCACTGTTTTGAGCTTGTATGTTAGGGGAATAAGCTGTACAATTTTAGCTCTGCTTATTATACAGTGAAAATTTCATGGTCGTACGCAAAATACTATCTCAGCACTGAGATGAATTGAAACAGCATAAGTGATTTAGATGGCTTTCTAGACAGTTCCGATGATCTTCATAATTCCCTGAGGTCCATCAGGTGCAGTAGACATTCCATTTAGAAATGATGTGTCAGAAAATGGATAGCGCAGTGAGATAATGCACAAGTAAAAATTTAAAAATTTTAACACTGGTTTCTCATTAATATTGAGAATGTCAAATACAGTGTAATAATCAGTCAGCTTTCTAAAAAAGCTGTGTTTTAGTGTGGATTGTTTAGTCAAGCAGGTGCAAAAATCCCCACGGGGGGTTTAGTCCTTAGTAGCTCATTGATAGTAGAATTCTTTTGGAAATGTAGTTTAATCTATTTTAACAAAACGGATTTGTCATTTACTTATCTTTCTTCAAGGAAAAAATATCTTTAAACCTCAACATAAAATTAGAGGAAAAGAACATATCAACAAATCCTAATCATCAACACCAAAACCACTGTCATAAATATTAACTTGGCACAGATTCACCTAAATGCCTCCTTCAGACTGGCATTGGTTAAAGCTTTTTCTATTAGAAATATAATCAATTTATGTGGATTAACTTTCTTACAACCATAGGAAAGAACTGGCTTGGCCTTCAGGTGGCTGTGTGAAGCACATCAATAGCATCATTTACACAGGCTATATCACATGTAATGATGTACAACCTGGCATCTGCCACTGTGTTCAGCTAAAACAAAACGCACCTTCCCCTGCATGGTGTCCTGATTAAACAAATTAACTGTGATGTCGACTGCAAATGTACACTGTGGAGTGCAGGAAATGAACAGATACAATGGCCAAGGCTGCATTTAATTTTAATTAAATTTCCTTCTGTAGCTCAGTTTTGCCACATTTCCAAATGTCAGCAGGATTCAGGCAAATGGAGTGACATCTGCTACATCACACATTGCCCATAAAACCTATGCTGTGTATTCAGCTCCTGGATACTAGCCAGCAGCATGCATATCTCAGCACTGCATTTCTATCAACATGTATGTCATCAGATTTTATCAAATAAAGTCTCTTTTTGTTCTAGCAGAGGCCTTTAACCACCAAACCAGGGTGACAGATTGGCAAGAGATAGAAAAAGAGAAGTAGTGGACTATGGCTCTCTTTGGTAGCTGTTCCTACTGACCCATTACAAACCAATAGGAGGTGCATTTGCATTTTAGGTAAGCTACAACATGTCAGTTTTCCCTTCTGAGGAGATGGCAGTGCCCCAATAATTGTAGCACAGCAGCAAACAGATACAATATGTTCCAACAGTGGGGCAGGTGAAGTCACTTGACAGGCAATTCCGGAAGTTAAATTTATGTGGAACACAGGATCTATACTGGATTATTAATACTTACTCTTAAACAAATACTTATACCTTCTGGATAGAGACTATTGAAGTGATGTACATCCTTTATTTTTCTGTAGTTCTCCCTCTGGATACAAAACAAGTAGACCTTTTTCCCAACCAAGAGATAATTCTATCAACTTTCTGTGTTCTCCCTTTATTATTTCTATTAAAACTGCTGACTACTACAAACGCTTGCCACAACAACCACTGAAATTCATAACAGTGGACCTGTGAGACCTGTGCTGAAACTTTATTTTGTTCAGTAATGGTGCTTAATTTCTCATGAAGAAGACTGGTTTATTTGAATTTAAGGAAAAAGGGTTTAGATCTATGCCCAAGATCGTACACGCAGCATGATGCAAAAATCACGCTCTCATGATCAGAAATAGAATTGCTTTTTTGCGGCTCCCTTTGCATTAGTTTTTAAATGTATCATGATGAGACAGCTGTACCTCACCACCACCTCTCTTGACTCCTCAACCTTTGCCAAATTATCAGACTGCTTATCTGACATCCAGTACTAGAAATTTCTTCAAATTAAACATTGAAAAGACTAAAGACATTAAATTGGCTTTTGTACTAGAATGCTGGCAGGCTCAGAAGAAGTTAGGGATCTGGTGCAGAAGGATGCAGTTGCCCGAACTTGGTCATGTAGCAGCAAATTCATGAATATGAGTGGTACAGGTTTACCATTAGATCTTGTGGTAGGGACGGTTCTGACATCAGAAAACTTGCAATGTCTAGTCCATACACTGGGGATGGTACCATATTTAAATGTCAGAGAGATCTATTTAAAAGTTGAAATTCTGCATACAGTCTTTCTAAGAGAGGATTTTAATTGAAATAGGCAATGTTATGAGATGTGTGAATAGTACAAGCAAAAATTTGCCAAGGTCCAGGGAGAAGAAATCTCTTTCTTAGTAAAAATTGAGTCAGTGCCATTACCAAATTTAGCTGTGTTCAGAGATGTCACAATCTGCCCAGGACATTGTACCACAATTCAGTAAACTTTCACCTCTTGCAGGCCAAACGGAATTGCAAAGAGATTCCATTTACAGTTGATAGCTGCAAAAGCTCATCAAAAATTATGAAAGTGGGTTGGCTTGAGATCTACATAAAGGTGAGCCACTGTGAGCTCCTTTTAAATCCGGTCCCAGTGCTGTGGAAGATGAATAGCCTTCTTTGTGCTGCAAGCATGAGTTTGAGTGTTATACTATTAAGAAATGGCTGAAAAGAGAGTGGGAAAAGGAGAGGTCATTAATGGTTGAGGCCTAATGTATTGTGTCCAATTATGTTGGCTTCCATTGTTATATCAGATATCTGTTTCATAGATTTAGAGATCGCGTGATGATTGAGGAACAGCTAGACAATCTGACAGCTTTTGGGGTCAGGAGGTAGTCAAGGAGTGAGGGATTATTCTCAGCATCCCCAGCTACACTTCAATTTTTTTCCCCTATTGCTTGGAGAAAGAAAAGAGGCCCTACCACCACAGAAAGATCCACGTTCAGGAGTGAAGTGCCAGAAATTAACCTCCACAAGAGGCATAATCTGGAAGCACCAAAGATATCAAAGGAGGAAGGTGCTTGGTATATATCTGAAGCTGAGTTTGGATTGAAAGAAGAGGGAATTGCAAGAAGAAGAGGGAATTAGGTGTCTCTATCAAACCTGACGTTCATGGCAGCTTTCTGCAACTATAATTGGTTGGAACCCCTACTATCATTTCAGAAATTGTTTTGGGCTAATTGCGAACAGCCCATATGAGTTCCACCTCACACCTCCTCAGAGGACATCACAGGTCAAATGTTTTTGAGAATTCGGAATCACACCTGTTCCTTCAATTAACATTAGTGCAGTTAGACTTCCCTCGATTGTGGGGAATCAAATCCATGCGAGGCTGGAATCACATTGACTTAGCACTAGAAGTCATGCAGATAAAATAACAAATGAAGTCACTGGCGGTCAGAAGGCAGCTCCTCCTGCACCACAGCTGTTGAAGAGCCTTTAATACAGGTCATAGTCAATCTATTAAAGTTGCCTAGGCGGACAGAGGAAATTCCAGCAGAACTACCTGAGATGTTGAGCAGATATATGCAGACAATGGAAGACAGATAGATTGTTGCTTTCATGGAGGCAGTGGTAACCACTATGGACAGGCAGGCCCAGGAGACCACATAGTGGCTCCATCTGGTGTGTGGCGCAATCCTGACAATGATCATTAGCACCATGAGGACATTGCAACAGTGGACCAGTGAGAAGTTGTTGCTGCTGCTGGACAGTCCTCCAGGTGTACATTGGTCTGTGGGAAATAGAGCAGTGCCATCTTGCAAACCAGAGAAGATGCAATATGACACACTTTAAGGCCAGACACTGAAAATTGTCAGAAGCTTGCTCGCCTCTCAGCTGACTCAAACTCCTCCAGTGATGGTGACTAAAGATGACACTCCTGAACTGGTATAGGAGAGGCCTGTTTGCTATGGCTATCCAGGCAAGAGCAACTAGAGAATGCCCATCATTGTCATCAAAGAGCATGGAGCAACAAGAGCAGCAACTACCAATACATGTGCAGATGTTTGGGATGCACCTGGCCATATCATGCAGAACCATTTCATAAAACTTACTTATACACAACAATTGGCACTTGTTCAAAGATTGTGAGAAGATTTGTAGCTCAGGTGCTCGTTGTTGTGGTTCTGTTTGCCAAGCTGGGAATTTGTGTTGCAGACGTTTCGTCCCCTGTCTAGGTGACATCCTCAGTGCTTGGGAGCCTCCTGTGAAGCGCTTCTGTGATCTTTCTTCCGGCATTTGTAGTGGTTTGAATCTGCCGCTTCCAGTCGTCAGTTCCAGCTGTCCGCTGCAGTGGCCGGTATATTGGGTCCAGATCGATGTGCTTATTGATTGAATCTGTGGATGAGTGCCATGTATCTCGGAATTCCCTGGCTGTTCTCTGTTTGGCTTGTCCTATAATAGTAGTGTTGTCCTAGTCGAATTCATGTTGCTTGTCATCTGTGTCATCCCATTCAAGGACTGTACAAAACACTACACAGGACAAACAGGAAACAGCTAACGATCCGCATCCATGAACACCAACTAGCCACGAAACGACACATCCAGCTATCCTTAGTAGCCACACACACAGATGACAAGCAACATGAATTTGACTGGGACAACACTACTATTATAGGACAAGCCAAACAGAGAACAGCCAGGGAATTCCTAGAGACATGGCACTCATCCACAGATTCAATCAATAAGCACAGTGACCTGAACCCAATATACCGACCACTGCAGCGGACAGCTGGAACTGACGACCGGAAGCAGCAGATTGAAACCACTACAAATGCCGGAGGAAACATCACAGAAGTGCTTCACAGGAGGCTCCCAAGCACTGAGGATGTCACCTAGACAGGGGACGAAACGTCTGCAACACAAATTCCCAGCTCGGCGAACAGAAGCACAACAGTTGGCACTTGTGTTTATATTATTATGCGAAGGAAAAAGTATTAGTTTCATATTAAGATATTGAGCTTTATCCAACCTTTTTTTTAAATTCATGAGCATCTTATAATGCTTACCATCAAATATAGCTGTAAATCAAGAAATGAAAGAAAGGGAGAAAATAAAGGGAACGGTAATCACAAGAAATTGTTTGAGCTGTGGCTTGACAAATCCCTAGATCCTGACTTTATCCTAGGATTTTAAAAGAAGTGGCTAGTGAAATATTTAAGGCATTGGTTTTAATTTTCCAAAATTCTTTAAATTTGGGGAAGGTTCCATTGGATTGTAAAATTGCGAATGTAAATCTACTTTGAAAAGGGAGGGAGACAAAAAGTAGGAAACTACAGGCTTTAATGTCTGCCATAGGGAACATGTTAGAAACTATTATTAAAAATGTTAAAGCAGGACACTTAGATACACATGAGGTAATCAGACAAAATCAACAATGAGAAGGGGAAATCACATTTAATAAAATTATTGGAGTTCCAAATGAACATACAAACAACAAGCAGGAGCAGCGGATAGGCAGGAATGTAAATGCTCTGATTAGCCGTGATCATATTGAATGGTAGAACAGGCTCAAGGAGCCAAGTGGCCTACTCCTACTCCTAATTTGGATGACTGTGTATAAATGTGCAATGCATGCAATATCTGTTTAGGACACTGACCTGCTAACTGGGAGGCTGGAAAATGCCCCCGGACTATAAATTTCTGTAAGAACAAGTACACTGGGTGATCTAGAAACCAAACTCGTACATACCTTAAATTAGTTCTGCAGAATTTATTGTGGTCAACCAGGATAAATTAACAACCTAAGTGCTGAAATATTTTGGCAGCTGACTGTAAAAATAATTTGTGGAGCGGGATGAGAAAAAATTGTAAACAAATGCATATGGTGCCATGTAGTCTATATACTGGGGGGAAGTATTGAAACATTGACAGAACTATTAATAAGGTAATGAAGACCATGCCCCACTGGCATAGCTCCTCAGCAGAAGCATTGAAGATAGATCATTGACATTGTGCAGATTCCTCGGAAGATCATAACAGCACTGAAAAGCATGTTCTGTAAACATACTAATGTATTTATTTGACATCATTATGATGTACTGATGCAAAATAAGGTCACATAAAGGATCCATAACTAAACATACAGGACACTGAAGTCCGCTTAAGGAGTTCTGTCTAGTTTTGCTTACTCTAGCATAAAGTCAAAACTGCACACCTAGGTTTCCTGATGAGTCCAGTACATGTGAATAACTTTTAGCTTCAATGGACAATGTAAGTGATGGGTTGTATTTATAGTTTGATGAATAAAATCTGCTAATTTTAGTGTTTCCTGGTCTTCAGTGTTGTATTAAGGATAAGGGTAAATGACTATGCTATAAACAAAAAGTCTGTCAGAGCCAAGGTAACAGTTAAAATTCTTGTCCGTCATGTAGCTGTCATCCAGCATTAAATTGATTTTTCATCATATATTTCCACCATACATATTTCTGTACAAATTTTCTATTATTATATTTTTAAAAGCCTTACAAATTATTAAGTTTAAAATAAATCTAATTTCCATGAAGACTTGTTAAAAATGAGAAATGACCTTAGAGCAGTGGACAATATTGGCATTGTACTGTGTCATATTTACAATTTATTATTATGAAGAAAATGTAGCCACACAGTTCAAGAAAGAAGACATATACCTGGCTTATTGTATTCTTCTAAAGTACATAATGCTTGCAACAGTCACAAAAAATAGAAAATTGTGCTACTGTTCAGCATCAGCAATATAATCTTCATAATTAGAAATGTCTTTCCTCTCTAAAATAAAACTATAAAACTATATGCTAAAACTTTAAATCAAGTACACTCTAAAATTTCAACGTGTTAAGCTTTTAATTATTTTATTCCATGCGACAAACCATGTGTGACGATACCTTTTGCCTGGTGATGTTTTTGATACAACTACATTTTTTCCAACCTCCTGTCTTATTTGTTCTTTCACTCTGTGAGCTTTTGTGTTCCGAATATATTTAGATTGTAGTTTTACGAATCAAGACATATAAAGTATTTTCTCTATGTGAATCTACAATTGCAATTGCTGATTACTTAGAGCACCACAGTAACAAAATAGAATTTAATGAAACAGCAGTATTGGTAAAATTCATTTGTATGACTTTATCATACAATATCATTTAACAAAAATGTTGTTAAAGATACAGCGTCTTATAAGCAATGTGAGCTGTGGCAGTTTATGGCAGAATCAGAAAAGTAGAATGAGGCCTATCTCCATGCGGAAAGTATCCTGCTCCACCTTTTATGCTTTGGGCAAGTTGCGTGGCTAGTTCCTTCCTCGGCTGCAATGAGTTGCCAGTTAAGGAGGATTATTATTTGTTAAATGCCTTGTTAAGGGCCCAACGTGCCTCATTGGTATTTAGCTTCCCATCTTACCAAACTTGTCAAACAAATTAGATAGTGAGAAAACTCTACAAGGATACTAGTAGCAGGTACCTGGTGAATTCAGCTTGCTACTTGCTCTGCAGAACTTCTAGGTTGGAAGTCATCAATTTCTCAGGACACACTCCATCAGCATCAGCCACATGCACCCATTGTCTACACTCATTGGCATCTGACATGTATGTCCTCTAAGAGTCCTTATGGTGCACCTTCGATCCAGTTAGAAGACACCACTTTACTGCTGTGTCTCAGGATGCACGAGCAACTATTGTAATGCTGCATAAGGATACTGTGTGCTCAGGGACACACACTCAGCTCCTAGACTGCAGCAGGCTGTAACTCCAGCCGATTTGCCTGTTGTCTTAGTGCTCACTTACTGTATACCTACTTGATACTTATCACATCTCTGTCTTGTATTACTATGCCTTATACTTTTGCATTTTTCTCCCTCAACCTGAGTCATACAGCACGGAAACAGGCCCTTCAGCCCAACTTGTCTGACCAGGTGTTACTAAACTCATATTGCTTCTGACTTAGAGTCATAGAGATGTACAGCATGGAAACAAACCCTTTGGTCCAACCAGTTTACGCCATCCAGATATCCCAACACAATCTAGTCCCACATGCCAGCACCCAGCCCAGATCCCTCCAAACCCTTCCAATTCAAATACCCATCCAAATGCCTCTTAAATGTCGCAGTTGTACCAGCCTCCACCACATCCTCTGGCAGCTCACTCACTGCGTGTAAAAGTTGCCCCTTTTATATCTTTCCCCTCTCACCCTAAACCTATGCCCTCTAGTTCTGGACTCCCCGATCCCAGGGAAAAGAATTTGTCTATTTATCCTATCTATGCCCCTCATAATTTTGTAAACCTTTATCAGGTCACCCCTCAGCCTCCAACGCTCCAGGGAAAACAGCCCCAGCCTATTCAGCCTCTCCCTATAGCTCACATCCTCCAACCCTGGCAACATCCTTATAAATCTTTTCTGAACCCTTTCAAGTTCCACAACATCTTTCCGATAGGAAGGAGACCAGAACTGCATGCAATATTCCAACAGTGGCCTAACCAATGTGCAGTACATCCGCAACATGACCTCCCAACTCCTGTATTCAACACTCTGATCAATAAAGGGAAGCATACCAAATGCCTTCTTCACTATCCTATCTACCTGCAACTCCACTTTCAAGGAGATATGAACCTGCACTCCAAGGTCTCTTTGTTCAGCAACACTCCCCAGGACCTTACCATTAAGTGTATAAGTCCTGCTAAGATTTGCTTTCCCAAAATGCAGCACCTCACATTTATCTGAATTAAACTCCATCTGCCACTTCTCAGCTTCCTTGTCATTTAGCATTGGTATAAAGCTCGGAAGCTTGTCATGTTTTTCAGCTGCCCTCAGTCAAGGTAAGGAGGGTAGCCTTTAGTTAGCCAGTTCTTGCACAGTAAGTCAAGGTCAGCCTCTGATACACGTCCAAGGGCTTGGACATCTTCAGTCAGCTACTCCGATGGTCAGAGTCGGGATGCTCTCACATAATCGTATGATTCAGGACGTGGTGGTAATGTCACTGGACTCATAATCCAAGCTATGCTTCTGAAAACATGGGTTTAAATACCACCATAGTCAATAATTTGAATTCAATAAAATACTAGTCTAATGGCAATTATGTAACTCCTATCTATCGTTGTAAATATCCATCTGGTTCACTAATGTCCTTTAGGGAAGGAAATCTGTCTTTCTTAAGTGGGTTAGCCTTTTGTGACTCCAGGGAATTAGGATGGCCTAGCCAGTGATGCCAACATCCATTGATGAATCAAAAAATTAACATAAGGTTGAGGCGTTGAATGTTGGGCAGCCCAACCAGGTGACTTATCTACCCTAAGCACATCCAGCCTTTCCAGCATATTCTCTTTCAATTTTCACACCATACATTACCTTCATTTTCTCTGTTTTTACTGAAAGTTTGTCAGATTCCTCTCCCTTAATAGACACTAATACAAACAATTGCATTCCAACCATATCTTGGAACCCTAAACATTTGCCAGAATCTCTGACTCTCATATGGTCCATTCGACCACTTACTGTTTATGAGCTGGTAGAAGATTTATGTTGACTGCCAATTTCTGTCAGTTTTCTTTACATCTTTACTTCCTCTCACAATATTTGACCAGGTTGACTTGAAGAACTTACCCTCCTTTTAGTTTCAGTACAATCTGTCTCCTTTGTTATTGAAGGAGCCCTGTTTTTGACTGTCTTACCTTTGCCAAAGTAAAGCTGTATCTGAAATATCTCTCCCTTAAAGATTGCTCATTGTTCAATAACAGTTTCTCTTTTTGGTTCCTCGTTCTATCTTACTCTGGCTTTTTCCCTTCTCGTTACATCAAAGCAGCTTTTCCTAATTTAGAAATTCAAATTAGATTTTCCCTTGTTCTTTTCCATTACTAATCCAAATTTTATGATATGGCAATGACTCTTCCTCAAATATTCCCCTGCAGACACATGGTCCAACTCATTAATCCAGCTCCAATAATGCCTTCTTCCAGCTGTGCCAAGAGCATACTGATCCAGAAAGTACTGCTGAACGTTGTTCAGAAATTCATATCCCTCTTTACCCTTTATTCTAACATTATCCAATCAATATTTTATAGAATCATAGAATCCCTACAGTATGGAAGCAGGCCATTTGGCCCATTTATTCCATACTGACTTTCCAAAGAAGATTCCATCCAGACCCAACCCTTATCCATTCTATGTAACTCTGCATTTCCCATGTCTAATCCGCCTATTCTGCACATCTTTCGATTTTGGGAGGAAACCTATGTAGTCATGGGCAGAATGTGCAAACTCCACACAAACAGTCACCCAAGCTGGAATCAAACCCAAATCCGTGGCACAGAACTAACTGCAGAGCCATTGCACATCACTGTGATTTCCCTGCAGACTTATCATTATTAAATTGCTATTTATGGGAGATTGCTGTGTGCAGGTTCACTGATACATTTCCTCAATTACAACAACACTTCAGAAGTATTTCATTGCTATAGAGCACTTTGAGATTCTCAGTGGTTGTGGAACATACTGTATAAGATTAAATCTTTTAGATTAGCAAATCAAAATGTAAATGTATTACTTATACTTACATTGCACTTTTCAGCATTCTAGTAATTAGCTAGAAAAATATCAACATCTTGAATTTTTGTCCATGAAATCTTATACAGGTGTTGCATACTGCTGTTTAGTAACAACAGTACATCCCTGAGTATTCTTGTTTACCCTGAATAATCACACATTTATTCTGTACTTAAAGTCCAAGTCATGCAGATTGGAACTGACTCTCAATTATCCAGAGTCTTTTTCTGCAGATGACATTCCAAATAAAGCCGAGATAAAATACATCAAGGTTTAAAATGGGCCCGTTCAGCCCCACTGCCACTTCATCAAGGAACGATATAATTCACTGACATCTCGGCCGAGCCTAACATATGTTCTATTCACAGTCCATGTCACTCTTCATTTGTAATTATTTCTCTTTTACTCTTGCTCATAATGCTTTGCCTGGTTGAAGATAAATACCAATAGACTAGAGAGTTTGACAGTATGATGACCTGTTCCAGGGTGTTAAACCCCTGTCGAGGTTTCATTTTGACAGAGGATACTGATGACAGTATATCAATTCAAACAACACATCTTGAATTAGAGTTTATTAATTATCACTTGGTTGCAGTCTGCTTGAAGGAATACTATTGCATTTAGTAAAGGAAACACACAATAATGTCAGAATAAAATCTTTTTCTATTTGGTTGTTTATGAGAGTAGACATTTATTCTTACTGCTGTTAAAGTTTAAATGATGATTGAACACTTATTTCAGATAGTATTAACCAGTGAAAAACAAAATGATGCAAACTGATGTGTGTTCATTGAGTTAAGTCCTATTGTTTTTAATGGAAATTTATCCTGCACTAAATAATAAGTAAGATTAACAACACAATGCAAGCAATATTTATCATCAGTAGCCTTAACACAAAATATTTGTGCAAAATTAATGTTTGCCTAAAGAACAGATTTGACTGGAGCTTGAAATAGTCATTTACTTCAAAACGAACTTTAACCCATTTGTATTATCAATGATTCATTTAAGCATTCATTGTGAATGAATGAATAAATGCAGATGTTAAAGCAAAATTGAACTGAAAGGTCCAGCTAAAATATTGATATCCGTGACCAAATTGTGATCTTAAACCCCTGACATATTCTGAATTAATGTGACCACAAAATGATGAAACAATAGAATAGAGTGCTTTCTAAACTCTTTGGCAATGTCTACAGGCTGTGCAAATAATTGAAGCAATTAGGAGAACAGTTAGGAGATAGCAACAACAATATTAATAACAATGTTAAGATGTGGAAGCAATATGTAGCACAAGTGAAATAAGTTCCCTAGACTGAGAAAAGAAAATGTCAGTAAGAAGGAATTTAAATTGGACAGAAATTTTAGCAAAAAAAGTGGTTATAGATCAATAGAGGAAAATCTTCAAATAAAAAATGTATAGAGTAAAAAACAGATCTATTGCTAAATGTTACAAAGGATGATCAAAGGATAGAATTCTGTGGATAAGTAAACTGACAAGTACCAAATTGAGGTTTAGAACAGAGGCCTGTGGTTAAACAAGATAAAACAGGCATAAAACTTTTTAAATGAAATCTACAAAGTGTAATTAATGAGCTAACAAGTGGCAAGTAACATTCATGCCACTCAAACGCCAGGCAATGACCATCTTTAACAAGAGGGAATATAACCATGGTCCTTTCATATTCAGTGCCATTACCTTTGATAAATCCCCACTATCTCGGGCTTACCAGTAGCTGGAGTGCATTCCATCTACAGGATGCACTGCAGTAACTCAACAAGGCTCTTCAGGGATATGGCTGCAGGGTGACCAGAAACTGAATATCCAGGCTACCCAGTTTTTAGGAAGGTCAATCAAACATGACAGGAAAATTGTGTTCAGGAAATTGATGGGATTAAAGGTTGGTAAATCCTCAGCACACAAGAATCTAAATCCCAGAATATTTAAGGAAATAGTCCTACAAATAGTGGATACATTAGTGGTCATCTTTTAAGACTCAAAAGTCACTGGCACAGTTTCTATACATTAGAGGATAGCTAATGTCAGCCCATTACTTAAAACAGGAGGTAGAAAGAAAACAGCGGATTACAGACCAGTTAGCCTGGAAAATGCTAGATTCTATTAAAAAAGATTTAATAGCAGAACACTTCGAACAGTGACAGGATTAGACAGATGCAGCTTGGATACATGAAAGGGAATTCAAGCTTCAAAATCCATTGGAATTTTTGTTTTGAGAATGCAACTAGTACAGTAGATAAGGGGGAGCCGGTAGATCCGGGTCACTTGGGCTTTTGGAAGGTTTTCAATGAGGGCCTGCAGAACAGATTTGCATGTAAATTAAAATTTGTGGATAGAGAACTGATTCACAGACAGGTAACAAAAATTAGGAATAAATAGGTATTTTTCAAAGTGACAGGCACTGATTAGTGGTGAACCATAGGGATCAGTGCTTGGATCTTAGCTACTCACAATATACATTAATTATTTAGATGAGGGAACTATAACTGTAACTTCTCCAGGTTTGCAAACATCACAAACTGGATGGGAAAGTGAACTGTGAGGGAAATGCAAAGATGCTTCAGTATGGCTTGCACAAGTAATGGTGAACAGCCAACTACATGAAGTATAATGTGGATAAATATGAGGTTATCACTTTGGTAGCAAAAGCAGAAAGGAAGATTACTACCTGAATAGTAATAGATTGGGAATGGGGCTGGTGCAATGAGACATGGGTGTCCTTGTACACCAGTTACTCAAAGCAAGCTTACAGGTGCAGCAGGCAGTAAAGAAGCAAACAGTAAGTTTATAAAGGGCTTTGGTAAGACCATACCCGGAGTATTGTGCATAGTTTAGGTCTCCTTATCTGTTGTTTAGTTAGGGTGCTTCCTAAATGTTCAAATTAGCTCAAAGTTATAATGCCAGTGAGTGTTCATTGACATGGAAAGATGTACCCTCCAAAGTGTACTACAGTGTCTTATTGCACTCTCTTTTACCCTTGCAGGAGAAATGGGCACATAATTTCTGCAAAATGGCTCACGTTGCCATATGCCATAGCATACTTAGAATAGAACAGAACTCCTACAGTGTGGAAGCAGGCCAATCAGTCCATTGTGCTCACAGCGACCCTTCAAAGAGCATCCTACACAGACCCACTCCTCTACCCTATCCCTGTAACCCTGTATTTCCCAGGCTGACTCATCCAGTCTGCACATCCCTGGACGCTATGGGCAATTTAGCATGGACAATCCACCTAACCTGCACATGTTTGGACTGTGGGAGAAAACCTTGCTGCACCTAAAGGCCAAAACTTGTAATTAATTGTTATGTTCCAAACTATTAGAATGTACTTATGTAAATTTAATTCAGTCAACAGCCCTTAAGCAACTGATAATCTCACAACTGATAAACTAATCATACTCTCCTGATCTTCATGGTGGTCTCAACATGTTATGTGACATACCATGAAAATTTTAAATTGACATTCCAGGATGCATGCGTATGAATACATGAGATGCTATGACTGTACTGTCAGAGCATAGAGATTCTATTGTCAAGACTATAAACTCAAGGGAAGTCACAAAAATATGTGCAGTGTGAAAAAGAAACAGCACGTAAGAATTATGGTTCTGAGGCTTGTGCTGAACTACAATACTGATTTAGTACAGATGTAATGCTAATACCACTAATCCATGAAATAGCTGACCTACAAGTACCTTGATCCAACAAATTAATACATAAAGAAACAAAAGGTTCCAATTTCCATCAATGTCATCTTTCACCATGAAGTGCCAAACTTACACATATATGTTCAAGAGGTGAGATATGTGAGAAATGAAAAACTATACATTTGAATGAAAAGTTACTGTTAACAATCTTGGTTGATTCAGTTTTCCTAAAGCTGATTAACTTATCGAGAAAATATTCAGAGAAAAGGTACTTAATATACTTCAAGTTCCCAATTAAATGCAAGTTTAATTTTAAAAACAAGGATTTTGTGATCATACATCATACATGTTGGTGCAGCAATTGAAGAGGAGATAATTCGAATGCAGATTCATAGCTCCTTGAAAGTAGAGTCACATGTAGATAGGATAGTGAAGAAGTTGTTTGGCATGCTTTCCTTTATTGGTCAGAGTATTGAGTATACGAGTTGGGAAGTTATGTTGCGGTTGTACAGGACATTGGTTCAGCCACTGTTGGAATATTGCGTGCAATTCTGGTCTCCTTCCTATCAGAAGGATATTGAGAAACTTGAAAGGATTCAGAAAAGATTTACTTGAATGTTGTCAGGGTTGGAGGATTTGAGCTATTGGGAGAGGTTGAATAGGCTAGGGCTGTTTTCCTAGTGTCGGAGGCTGAGGGGTGACCTTATAGAGGTGCCCATGGATAATGGTCTGAGATGTTGTTTCATTCTGAAGAAAATTGAAATGATTTGCACCCAGCAGTGAGCTGAACTCAGCAGGTACCTGCTTTGTCTTCCAAGTTGCGAATTTTCAACAATTAATTTCTTTAGTGCACTTGATAAAACAGGAAGCTGAATATTAATGAGTTGAGCTGATAATGTATTTAGAAAGCTATAATCCTCTTTAATTGCACACACTTCTGCCTAGCAAGAAACATACTTCGCTGTCTAGCATATGCATAAAGTAATTACATTGATGACTACTTTAAGACTGTCAGTTGGGTGGTGTGGGTGTGCTCACTCGCCCTTCATCTTGCCTTCCTTACTAGTACGGCTCAAGTCCACACTCAACCTGTTTTTATGATCGGTGGCCCATGAATCATACAGCAGCTTTCCTCCCAGAGTGCTGACTGCACCACTAATGGGTCTTCTCGCCAGGGTGGGTCCAGCGATTCAGATCGTTATCTAAATTGAACTACCAAACTCAAGTGAAAACCTTGCAAGGTCACAGAAAACTCCTTGGTAGTAGTATGAAGGTGAGGAAGAAAATTAAAAATTTTCCAAAATATACAGGTGCAATTAAGGTCTTTAAGGAACAAGTATTAAATAAACTAGATATAAATCTTGGAAGTCATCTTTAATCCTTTCTTTCCTTGCCTTATCTTGCAGCAAACAATGAAATGAATCGATTCCAGTGGCCTACAGTCATGATCCCAAAAAAGTCTCATATCAGGAAAAGTAATGGTCCCAACACTGATCCTGTAGAACTCTACTACAAATATTTCCCCATCCCGAAAAATATCCACTGACCATTACTCTCCGCTTCTTTTCACCCAGCCAATTTGTTTTCACCGTGCTACTGCTCCTTTTATTTCAGAGCTATATAGTTTCTTACAAGTCTGTTGTGTGGTACTATATTAAACACCTTCTGGAAGTCCATGTACACCAAATATTAGCATTACCGTCATTGATTATTTTGGTTGGTTTAAAAAAAACTCCAGTATGTTATTTCAACATAATTGCTCATTTAAAGATCCATGCTGGTTCTGGCTAATCAATCCATTTTCTCTCGTTTGACTACTAACTCAAATAATTGTTTCCAGGATCTTTCCTACCACTGAGGTTACACTAACTGACTTTAATTGCTGGGCTTATCTGTACAACCTTTCTATTGGAGAAGGGTGTGTTATTTGCAATTCTCCAGTCTTCTGGCACATTCATTGAATCTCAAGAAGATTGAAAGATTATGGCTAGAGCCTGTATAATTTAAATTCTCACTATCTTCAATATCATTGACTGCATCTCATTGGGTCATGGTGCCTTTTCAACTTTAATTACCAACAATCTATCCAACGCTTATTCCTTCTGGTGCCAGAGTTTTCTCAGCTGTCACCATGGCCTGGAAGCATCTACCTTTTTGGTAAAGACAGATAGAAAGTATTCAATCAGCCATACCCCTAACTCCATATCTAATTCCCATTTCGGTTTCCAATTAGCCATGTTCCTCCTTTTATCATTTTCCTACTATTAAGATACCACTAAGAAGCTATGGGATCCCCTTTTATGTTGGTTGTTAATCTTTTCTCATAATTCTTCTTTGCTTCCCTTTTTTGCTTTTCTCTCTCCTCTCTGAACCTTCTGTATTTCTTTCGGTTCTCAGTTATATTTTCTACTTGACACAAGTCATAAACAAATTTCTGGTTATTTATTTTAATTTCTATTTCCTTTGACATCCAGGGAGCTCTGAGCTTGTTTGCATTACCTTTTTCTTTTCCTGCCTGGTTCCAATCTTGTCCTGTTGAATTCAGCACTCCACCAATTGATTTTTCTTACTCAGGATTGACCATCGTCATTCTCTACCATCACCTTAAACCATATGATACAATAAACACTATCTTCTAATTGTTTGCCCATTGGTACTATTCTTGTTTGGATCATCTCATTTCCAAGGACCAGATGCAACAAGTGTATCTTTTTTGTTGGACTTGACACATAATGCTGTAGGAAATTCTCCTGAATATTACCTAAGAACACTTGTCCCTAGCTACTGTTTAAACTATCAATATCCCAATCTCTATTTGGATCATTAAAGTCTCCTATTGTAAACACTCCATGATGTTTTCATCTCACTGTAATTTCCCAGTACACTCATTCTTCTACATCCTTCCTCTTCTTGTATATTCTTCATCTACATCTGAAGATCAAATTGACCAACTTAATTGCACACTTTTTGTTCCTTTGTTCTAGCCAAATTAATTCTGATTATGAACCTCTGAGACATCCTCTTTTACTAGCAATGTGATGTTTTCCTTAACTAATACTGGAACCTCTCCTCCTTTTCTATCTTTCCTGAACATATTTTACCCAAGAATATTTAACACTTAGTCTTGTCCTTCATTGAGCAGGTCCTCCTTCCTGCATCTTCTTTCCAGCCACACATTCATCTGCTTTATCCTTTTATTTCTGTACTCGTGCACATGGCACAGGGAATAATCTGGAAATTACTATTTTTGATATTCTACTTGCTAGCACACTAAATTCTCATTTTAGGACTACTTCTCCTTTTCTACCTAAGTCATTAATACCAACATGGACCACAATCTCTAGCTCCAGAAGAATGTCCTGCAGCTCTTCTGTGATATCCTTGACATTAGTACCAAGGCAACAGAGATAGACATTTATGGCCACAGAAAATCATGCCTGTAGCACTGCCTAACAAATTCCTTTTCACAATTTATTTTCCTTTCTTCTTCCTCCTCTCTTGTACAGTTGAGACATTTGTTATGCCACAAACGTAGCTGTGACCGCACCTTTTCAGGAACTAGCACCCTCATCAATTTCCAAAACAGAAATGGGATGTCACGGAACTCCTACACTACCTGCTTGTTTCTCTTGGATTGTCTGGCAATCACCCATTTCCTTCAGGCCTCTCGGTCTTTAGGCTGTGATGTGACCATCTCTCTGAATGCGCTACTCAGCTTTAAAAATGCACCACAGTGAGTCCAGCTGCCTTTCGAATTCTGAAAACCACAGTTCAAGTTTCCACCGCTGGTAGCACTTCCTGCATATATGGTCATCCAGGACGCCAGTAGGGTCCATGATGTCTGAAATATTATAGACCACACATTCCACTCAACTGAGCTGGTCTGCCAGATCTTAATTTACATCCTTAATGTTACCTTTATTCTGCTTTGGATTACTTAATGTTACTTTTTTTCTATTGACCCTGACTTGCCATTATTTCTGATATTTCTCAATTAAATCTAACAATAACAATTCCTTTACACCTAATATACTTCTCTAATTTACTGTAATTTAAACACAGTCCCTAGTAGCTTACCAACCAATAAACCTAATGAGAAAGTCGAGAAGGGAATAAAAGAACCTCTCTTCATTAAATTCTCCATTCAGCACACTTCTTGCAGTAAATTTTACTGAAGAACCTCTATTTCCTGCTGCGCTGAATTCTCATTTCAAATCAAATTCCCAGATATACTCACTCGGCCCTTTTATCATTCAGCCAAAGTCTCCCTCATACTGACTTCATAGTCATACAGTATAAGTGTTGGTTTTTCTCTTGATTTGTATTTTTGCAATTTGGCCTAACAAGATGAAAGATGATGCAAGATGAAAATTTTGATAAATTGCGTGGTGCAGAATAAAGTCAACAATATATTAATCCCCATGTTGGCTGTGGTAGTTCGTTGAAGCCTGATTTCTCACCTTATCATAAACATATGGAGTGGTTACCCTCTACGTAATAAGTTCTCTCTCTAACAGAGAGAGATGCCTTTGGCTTTTTGTGGTCTATTGCACTATACTACTTATCTGAACATTGACATGCTCGCTGTGAAATGGCAGCCAAGAATAAAAGGCCTTGAGGAATGAGGATTGGATAGCTAAAGCAATACAATAATATTGAGGAGCATACGTTGGGAGCATAGGCTGTCAGGGAAGGATGTGGTGGAAATGTGGAACTTTTTCAAGGAGCAGATGCGACGTGTCCTTGATATGTATGTACCAATCAGGCAGGAAAGAAATGGTCGTGTGAGGGAGCCTTGGTTGACGAGGGAGGTTGAATGTCTAGTAAAGAGGAAGAAGGAGGCTTACATAAGGTTGAGGAAACAAGGTTCAGACAGAGCAGTGGAGGGATACAGGATAGCCAGAAGGGACCTGAAGAAAGGGATTAGGAGAGCTAAGAGAGGGCATGAAAAATCCCTGGCGGATAGGATCAAGGATAACCCCAAGGCATTCTAAGCGTATGTGAGAAACCTGAGAATGACGAGAACGAGGATAGGTCCGATCAAGGACAGTGGTGGGAGACTGTGTATTGAGTCGGAAGAGATAGGAGAGGTCTTGAACAAGTACTTCTCTTCAGTATTTACGAACGAGAGGGACCGTATTGTTGAAGAGGAGAGTGTGAAACGGACTGATAAGCTAGAAGAGATACCTGTTAGGAAGGAAGATGTGTTGGACATTTTGAACAACTTGAGGATAGACAAGTCCCCCGGGCCTGACGGGATATATCCTAGGATTATGTGGGAAGCAAGAGAGGAAATTGCAGTACCGTTGGCAATGATCTTCTCGTCTTCACTGGCAACTGGGGTGGTACCAGGGGACTGGAGAGTAGCGAATGTTGTGCCCCTGTTCAAAAAAGGGAATAGGGATAACCCCGGGAATTACAGGCCAGTTAGTCTTACTTCTGTGGTAGGCAAAGTAATGGAAAGGGTACTGAGGGATAGGATTTACGAGTATCTGGAAAGACACTGCTTGATTAGGGACAGCCAGCACGGATTTGTGAAGGGTAGGTCTTGCCTTACAAGTCTCATTGAATTCTTCGAGGAGGTGACCAAGCATGTGGATGAGGGTAGAGCAGTGGATGTAGTGTACATGGATTTTAGTAAGGCATTTGATAAGGTTCCCCATGGTAGGCTTATGCGGAAAGTCAGGAGGCATGGGATAGAGGGAAATTTGGCCAATTGGATAGAAAACTGGCTAACCGGTCGAAGTCAGAGAGTGGTGGTAGATGGTAAATATTCAGCATGGAGTCCAGTTACAAGTGGAGTTCCGCAGGGATCAGTTCTGGGTCCTCTGCTGTTTGTAATTTTTATTAATGACTTAGATGAGGGAGTCGAAGGGTGGGTCAGTAAATTTGCAGATGATACAAAGATAGGTGGAGTTGTGGACAGTGAGGAGGGCTGTTGTCGGCTGCAGAGGGACTTAGATATGATGCAGAGCTGGGCTGAGGAGTGGCAGATGGAGTTCAACCCTGCCAAGTGTGAGGTTGTCCATTTTGGAAGAACAAATAAGAATGCGGAATACAGGGTTAATGGTAGGGTTCTTGGTCAGGTGGAGGAACAGAGGGATCTTGGGGTCTATGTACATAGATCTTTGAAGGTTGTCACTCAGGTGGATAGAGTTTGTAAGAAGGCCTATGGAGTATTATCGTTCATTAGCAGAGGGATTGAATTCAAGAGTCGTGAGGTGATGTTGCAGCTGTACAGGACTTTGGTTAGGCCACATTTGGAGTACTGTGTGCAGTTCTGGTCGCCTCACTTTAGGAAAGATGTGGAAGCTTTGGAGAGGGTGCAGAGAAGATTTACCAGGATGTTGCCTGGAATGGAGAGTAGGTCGTACGAGGATAGGTTGAGAGTTCTCGGCCTTTTCTCGTTGGAACGGCGAAGGATGAGGGGTGACTTGATAGAGGTTTATAAGATGATCAGAGGAATAGATAGAGTAGACAGTCAGAAACTTTTTCCCCGGGTACAACAGAGTGTTACAAGGGGACATAAATTTAAGGTGAAGGGTGGAAGGTATAGGGGAGATGTCAGGGGTGGGTTCTTTACCCAGAGAGTGGTGGGGGCATGGAATGTGCTGCCCGTGGGAGTGGTAGAGTCAGATTCATTGGCGACCTTTAAGCGGCATTTGGATAGGTACATGGATGGGTGCTTAATCTAGGATAGAAGTTCGGCACAACATCGTGGGCCGAAGGGCCTGTTCTGTGCTGTATTGTTCTATGTTCTATGTTCTATGTTCTAATAAAAAAAAACGGAGCAGTGGACAAAAGGAAAGGATATATGTTAATTAATTACATATATTCTATTCCAAAAATGAAAAATATTGAAACTTGAAAGGAAGAAGATTTGAGAGAGTTAGTCTAGCCAGTGAATTGGACTAATTGTGGTTTGAAGATAGCAAGTTATTCATTATTAAAGGCATGTCTAGTATGAAGGACATATCTTGAAGGGGAAGCACCATACAAGGTTATATGCCAAATGGGAACCACAGAGGAAGAATAAGTGACTTGGGTGTAACTCATTAAGTTGTTTGTTGTCATTGATGTTTAGTTTTTGGTCAGACAATATCCAAAGAGATGTCTACTGTAATACATAAAGAGGCATCGAATTCGGAGGAGGACCTGGTATGTAACTTCTCTTTACATCAAGTTTAATAAAGACAAGGCAATAAAATTCTGGTGAGTCAGGCCAATTCGTCTGCTCTTATTACACCAATGTAAGAAACAGTACACTCAAGCAGAAAGTCTAGGCCAAATATTTTGAGCCTTTTTCTTTTACTTTATGTTTTGTCATGATTTCCTTTGTGGTCATTAAAAGAAATAGATCACACTTTTTTGGCAGTTCATGAGATTCAGTACTGGGCACACCTATTAGGATAAAGTTAGAGAAGAAATTTCAAATGTACAGTCACGTTGGTGCAGCAGCAGAAGAGGAGATAATGACTGCAGGTAGTCCCTTAAAACTGGGAATGTGCATAAGTTGATTAATAGGATATTATGGTACTGCATTTGTAGTTTCTTGTACAAGCTGTCCTGGAATGTAAATGACAAAATCATACCTGTATAAATATAATGTTCTTTGCACAGCTGACAAACATAGACATGCTATAAAAATAAAGCTTCAACTGAGCTTTTTGACAACCATTACTACTTTAACAAGCATACATTCCAAAAACATTTGACAGTTTAAAGACAACTAATTTTTACGTAGTATAATTATCATTTGCTTATTATTTGCTATTTCCTATATATTATTTAAAGTAGAATCATATAATCTTACTACACAGAAGGCCAGCCTATCGTGCTTGTGAAAAAGATTGTGTAATTTAGTTCCACATTTCATCTTTTGCTCTAAAACTCTAAAAGTTAATCTGAGAATTTACCTAAAAGCCTTTGAAAAACCCTTTGCAAATAATTCTGCTCCCACCACCTTGTTCCAGATCTTAATAAATCTCAATGTGAAAACATATCTTCTTTTTTCCCTCTGGTTCTTTTATGAATTATTTTAATTCTAGGACCTCAGTTTATTTATCCATGACCCAGACACAAGCGTTTCTCCTACCTCACGTAGCAGAATCTCTCATAATTTTGAATACCTCTAACAGGTGTCCCTTTAATTTTCACTGTTGGAAGGAGAAAAATAACAGCTTCTCTAATCCTTCCATTTAACTGATCCATTGACACTGTTCTTATCTTGATAAATACTTTCTCTGTGGTCTTACCATGCTATATGATGCTCAACATTGTACACTGTACTTTAGTTGAGGCAAAACCATGACTTCCTTGATTTTATATTTACAAAGGTAAGTAACCCATTACATTGTATGAATCCATGAACTTATTCTCTTTCTTGCAATGTTTTTCAACTACTTAGGAACCCTGTTACTTTACATCAAATTCAGCTGTTTTTGGTTGGCTTCACTGTCATATTAGTACTTGTAAACTTTAAGGTGCTTCATAATTTGCAAGGCTTTCACCAATGCAACAAAGTCTTAAAATTAGCTGCTGGGAATGCCAACATTTTAATGTCTGAATCAAATGTGAATAAAAAAATCAAATGTCTTTGAAATTATTTTGTCATGTCCAGGGATTTTAATTAGATTGGCCATTTGTTATATATCCCACCAAAATTTCTTTTTCTAGTAACTTAATGGAAAAAGTTGAACAGATAGAAGAATGAGAAGTGATCATATTGAAACATCAAAATATATAAACATATAAATGTCTGAGGGACTTGACAAAATACACATTGAGAAGCTGTTTCTTCTTACTGGGAAGCTAAAACTAGAAAGCAGCTTCAAAATAAGGGATTTTCCATTTCAGATAGTGATGAGAAGGAATATCTTTTCAGTGTTTACATTATGGACTTGAAAAGTACACTGATCTGAACTGGTAAGAATATGGAGAAACTCTTTCTCTTGTTTGTCCTGGAAATTTGAGATAGGAGCCTACCCAGGTTAATCAACCTGAATTTTAACACCACTGTATACTATTGACGTGTTGGGAATCCAAAAAAATTAATAATGTTTAATCAAATAAAATATGATAATATCAGTCATTGTTTCAGAAATTATGAAAATCAAAGATCTGCTTGAAAGCCATTTAAGGATGTTTATAATGTAAAAGGAAAAGCTTTTCCTTGAAGTTCTAGATATTGTGTGATTATCACAAGAAGCAGGAAGTAATATAATTCTGTCAAAGAACACTAAAATTCATTGAAATAAAGTTTGTATTTGTGTATTTTGCATTTGTGAATGTGACTCAAAAGGACATGACTAATCCATGGTGACATTAATGCATTCCACTGGCAGAGGTGCTAAAGTGTAAGTAAAGAATTTTGTCTTACTTCCGTATCTTGGCCTTGTTGGATAGTGATATAGCATTTACTGAATGCAATATGTAGATTACACATTCAACACAGAAAGAATCGAATAGGTATCACAATTATGTTTGAAAAAGCTTTGATTCTTGAGCAGAAACCTTGCATGGGCATATTCAAACCAGTCAAAAAGTAATTAACTGGCTTCTCTCTTTTAATCACTATAGTTGGCCACAACAAATATATTTAATTATTTTTATGTATAACTATAACATATTTCAATTAATACATAATACTAGTCAAATTTAAGGAGATAATTATAAGGCTTACTTGAGCAAAAGGAAAAGGAATTTTATTATTTACTAATCCCAAGAATAGGACAGTGAAGAAGGCATTTGGTATGCTTTCCTTTATCGGTCAGAGTATTGAGTACAGGAGTTGGGAGGTCGTGTTGCGGCTGTACAGGCTATTGGTTAGATCACTGTTGGAATATTGCATGCAATTCTGGTCTCCTTCTTATTGGAAAGATGTGGTGAAATTTGAAAGGGTTCAGAAAAGACTGATAAGGATGTTGCCAGGGTTGGAGGATTTGAGCTATGGGGAGAGGCTGAACAGGCTAGGGCTGTGTTCCCTAGAGCGTCGGAGGCTGAGGGGTGACCTTATAGAGGTTTACAAAATTATGAGGGGCATGGATAGGGTAAATAGACAAAGTCTTTTCCCTGGGGTGGGGGAGTCCAGAGCTAGAGGGCATAGGTTTAAGGTGAGAGGGGAAAGATATAAGATATAAAAGGGATCTAAGGAGCAACTTTTTCACACAGAGGGTGGTTCATGTATGGAATGAGCTGCCAGAGGAAGTGGTAGAGGCTAGTACAATTGCAACATTTAAGAGGCATTTTGATGGTTATGTGGACAGGAAGGGTTTGGAGGGATATGGGCCGGGTGCTGGCAGGTGGGACTAGATTATGTTGGGGTATCTGGCCGGCATGGACGAGTTGGACTGAAGGGTCTGTTTCCGTGCTGTACATCTCTATGACTCTATGACATTAAACACACACACACAGATACAATATTTTTTAAAAAGGGGAGAGTATCCAGCTCAAAAGGATGATTAAGAACACGCACTTTTAAAAGTACTTAAGAGTCTTTGAGGTGTCAATTTTTAACCCGAGACCACAGTTATCTCATTGACATCTTGTATTCTCAGCTCTAGTGAAATTTTAGATGTCTCTGAATTCTCAGTGGATTAATGTTTGTCAGACTTCCCTCATCACATTATTTATTGAGAGGCTAAGAGAAACAGGGATAGAAAACAAGCCTTCCAATTCTGCTGTTCTGAATCCATCATCCCTTTTCTCTCACTTTTCAAAAGTTGTTGCCTGAAATGCTGTTCACTTGTGCCCTCCCATGTTTGGCTTCATAGCCTTTATAAGATAGATAATCTGCAGGTAACTTTCATTCCAATATGTGGAATTTGCAGACAGGTGTAAATCAACAGTATGTACTGATCTGAGTTTCAATAGCTTTTTATAATATTGATTTCAGCTCAAATGTCATTCTTGTTTATTGACAGTTACAGACTTGCTTGAATCTGGTCAGGAAACTACTGTAGACATTTTAAGTCAGTAGTTTTCTTTTTCTAAAACAATCTTAATCCATTAAAGATCAGATGATGGAAATCAAAAATTCATATTTACCACTGTCATAATAGGCATGCAAGTACTTTTCATACAACTTAATCAAGCCTATTAATTTTATTTTACTTTGTAAGACTTATGGTAATATTATTTTCTCATTTTCAGACTAAGCAGAAAGCTGCACAAGAATAATCTGTCACCTACTTAGTCAGAAAGATACAGGATCTTATCTCAAGCAGACTGCTAATTGCCTCCCAGAATTACAAATCCAGAGTCAGAAAGTTCTGCCAATCTGGAACAGCTATCGAATCAGAAATCGGCACATGAGCAACCTGGCAGCATCATGATAAAGGGCATGATTGCTATGGAACAGCAACCTCCAGAAATGCAGATGGAGGAACTGCTTATTAAAGTAGATGTTGACTGGGGAGAGAGCGACACACAGCAGGATCAATGTAAGTAGGAAGAGTGGTCCTCAGACACCATTCTCCTAACTTAAGTTCAATTTTTCAATCGTGCACAAAATAGTGCAAATAGATTGAGGTATACCCGTAACCCACCCCAAACTGACAACCTGCCCTGACAATCCATTTCCAGTCAGATAGACTGGCTCTTTCTCATCCTGCTTAGAACTGAAGCCATTGTGGTTCTGATAGAATGACTGGTTGGTAATTGGCTATGTAAGTGTCTTAACTGTGGTGGATCAGGAGAAGATCAGCTATAGGCCTTCCCACAGAACTTAACTCCTGAGCTGATGGGAAACCAATCTAATCGGCCTTCTTTGTCATGTTCTTCACTGCTTCTTGGGAGTGGAAATGTACACTTTTAATCTCTTGCTTTGTACAGCTTGCATTCCACTTTCCTTTACAGTTGTGCTTTCCTGTCTGCTTCTCTCCATACTGTTCAAAATATATGGTGAGTTTTAAAACAAATCTCTGTCCTATTCTCAACAACTGCCTATAATCAAATTATTTAATTGCTACTCCTCCTTTAAAAAAAAATTAAGGTGCATTTTCCCCTTCCCTCTGTTTATGAGTTGTTTCTTCATAAGGACCTAGAACAAAGAACAGTACAACAGAGCAATGGACCCTTCGGCCCCTATGTTTTTCCGAACATGATGCCAAATGAAACTAATCCCTTCTGCCTGCCCTTGGTCCATATTCTCCATCCTTGCATATTCATGAGTTTATTTAAAAGTCCCTTAAATGTCCTTACAGTATCTGCCTTTACCACCACCACCTCTGGCAGTATGTTCCCGACTCATATCACTGTGTAAACACATACCCCTCACATCTCCTTTGAATTTTCTCCTGCTTACCTTAAGTGCATACCCTCTAGTATTAGACATTTCAACTATCTATGCATCGTGAGTTCATGGAATGCCCTGCCAGTAGCAGTGGTGGACTCTCCCTCTTTATGGGCATTTAAACGGGCATTGGATAGGCATATGGAGGATTGTGGGCTAGTGTAGGTTAGGTGGGCTTGGATCGGCGCAACATCGAGGGCCAAAGGGCCTGTACTGCGCTGTATTCTTCTATGTTCTATGTATCTCATAATTTTACAAATTTCTATCAAGTTCTCCCTTCACCCTCTGCCACTCAAGAGAAAACAATCCAAATTTTTCTAGCCTCTCCTTATAACTCCTACCCTCTAGTCCAGCATCCTGGTAAACATCTTCTGCATCTTCTCCAAAGCCTCCAAATCCTTCCTGTAATGTGGCAACCGGCATTGAACATAATACTCTAAGTGTAGCCTAATCAAAATCTTATAAAGCTGCAACATAACATTCTGACTCTTGTACTCAATTCCCTGACCATGGGCTTTCTTTACACCCTATTTACTTGCTGTGGCCACTTTCAGGGAGCTATGGACTTGAACCCTTCTGAATGTCAATGCTGTTCAGAGTCCTGCAATTAACTATAAATCTTTCCTTCACATTTGATCTACCAAGGTGCAGCACCTCACACTTGCCCGGGCTAAACTTCATCTGCCATTTCTCCACCCATATCTGCAAGTGATTTATGTACAGCTGTATCCTTTGACAACCTTCTTCACTATCCACAACTCCAGTGATCTTTGTATTGTCCGCAAACTTAATAACCCACCCATTTATATTTTCATCCAAGTCATTATATATATCACAAACAGCAGAGGTCCCAGTATGTATCCCTGCGGAACACCACTAGTCATGGACCTTTTGCCTGAAAACACCTTTCTATCACTATCCTCTATCTTGTATGGGCAAGCCAATTCTGAATCCATGTGGTCAAGTCACCATGGATCCCATGCATTTTCTAGATGATCCTACCAGAAGGGACTTTGTTGAAAACCTTATTAAACTCCATGAGAACAACATCCTTTGCTTTACCCTCACCGATCACATTCGTTGCCTCCTCGAAAAATTCAATCAAGTTAGTAAGACATGATCTGCCCCACACAAAGTCATGCTGACTGTCCCCAATTAGGCCAAGCTTTTCCAAATGTGTGTAAATCCTATCCCAACATAGTTGTGAAATAAAACCAGAAGAAGAGGAATCTTACAGAAGCCTCAGTGACATGGGCTATGATGATGATATTTGTGACAGAATCGTGTGGGAAGTCTCAAGAGGCATAACTTGACACCAGGATCAACTTGCTACATCTTTTAACTAAGTTCTGGGTGTCAAGGCCAGATTCTTGTGAGGCAATGGCAAGTAATGTATTAAGGGTGTTTATTACTTGTTAACTCCCTGATTAACTGCACATATCACTTCATTAATATGCACCTTGCTACCTTACAAAATACAGCCAGCAGACTACATACCGAGAATTGATATGGAAATTAGAGCGGGTACACAATTTCATTTTGCTGTTGGATGAGAAGAGGCTTCATGTTGCTCAGCACAAAACAGCATCCCATGGCATAGTCCATGGGCATCAGCCATCCACATGTCTCATCCACAGGCATTAGCACCTGGTATGCCAACCTCTCCAATTCATTTGCAAGATGTGTAGAAAGCGTAGAGCTGCGCTACAAACTGTGCCAGCAATAAGCATTGAAAGGCTATTGCCAGGAAATTTTCCATGCACAGATAAGCATCTGGGTCATGGATTGGTCAAGGCTGCATCTCAGACTGCGTTTTTGCTCTCTTAGTACTTGCTTACCTGCATACTTACAACATCTACGCCTTGTCATGTTAAGCCTGTTAGTGCATTAGCTAAAGAGCCATGTTGGAACATGAGTGGGAATAATCCAATCAAGTAGAAGTAGCAGGACAGCTACTATCAGTCATGGGCACAATATGCATCCAGGCTTGGCTACTCAGATCAGTTATGGTCAGGGGATATAGCCAACTATAGTCTGCACAGTGGGCAATGCTCAGTGCTGGAAGGCCATCAAGAGAAGTTGGGGAATTGTATAATGTCAGTTGGCCAGCTGCAGAAACAGCAGCCAAAGATCTGATTAATCCTGTCTTGGGGCTCTTTGGTTAGTCATGGTGTGGCATCCATGCTTTGAGTGTTGGAGAGGGTTCAAGATGTGGCCTGTAGGAATAACAGGTGTCACTGCCAAAATGGGGTGAGATAGTCAAGACTGGTGAAGGAAGTCAGAGGCTGCATTAATAAGGGTCAAAAATAGTGATGTGGGGATGCTCAAGATTTATGGAGGACATGCGCAACAGCATCAGAGAGCATGGTGGGCTATGGGAGGGGATATTATTAAAATGTGACTACTACTCTGGGAACGTTCAATGTGATGACTGCCAATTTTGGGGGCAGCAGGGATAGGTGGAGATGGGCTGTTGGCTGTGAAGTAGAGCTGTATATTTGATATATTGTCACATATATCTTGTTACAAAATACCATGAAAAGTGTTGTAAATTGTATACACCACAGGAAAAATTAACCAAAGCATAGAATATAAAGGCAGAAAAATGAAAAAATAAAGCAAGTGTGCAACTTTACAGTCCTTCTTGTTAAGTGCTCTCTTATGGGCTATAGATCATGGGCCTGATGACGAGGCATGAGTCTCCTTCGCTGTGCCGCTGGAACAAACATCGCCATTCTTTGGTGCCAACTCGCCTCCACCAACGCCTTCCCACTATGAGTCCTCGATGGACCTGTGGAGATACTGTGAAGTAAAAGGCTGCATGGAGGCATTGGGTGGGCTGGGGGCAGGGTACCTGGTAAACAGGCAGAGCCCAGCACTGATGATGTCCACAGCAAAGCCGAGTTCTACGCCTTCACTTGCTGTTCGCCAGTTGCTAAATGCCACTGGAAAATGACTGGGACAATACTCATGATATGCAGAGTCAACGCTTGTTCGATCTGCGACAATGAAGATGAGAATGCATCAACTATGCATTTTTCAACTTCCAACAACAGTAAATTTCAATAATTTCTTCGCCCCATTTGTAATGCATGCAGAGTGAATGTGGTTAAGGTTCAAATGCAGGCAAATGCCATCCATGATTTATGGAACTTCCAAAGGTGCTGTAGCAGGAAGAGGACTTTGCTTCATCATGTAAGTAATGCAATGGATGCCAGCAAAAAGCCGAATGACTGGGTGGGAGGGGAGTCAGAGTGCAGCAGACATTCACTTTTTGATGTAATGTATTAGTAAATCAGCTGGCATGACACCTTCACTAAGTTGGCGCACATACTGTGATAAGGGCTGTGGTGAAATGGATAATGGGTTTGCTGAAATGTGATCCCTCTTCTAAGAGCAGTCTAGTGGGGCCCTCTCGCATAGTCTGGAGAGAATGCGTTGCATTCTGCAATCTGCACAATAGGAATGAGAAACAAGGTTATTTTAAAAAGGCTAAGGGACTAGGACAATGCGAGCAGTCATCTGAGGAAGAGGATGAGGATAATGGGGAAGAGGAAGTTTTCATCTTTGATGACAGGAGTTCATCTGAGGACCTGATTGAAGCCCAGTTCTAGTAGATGAGAACTGGCTGCAGCAAACTATCGTGAAATGTTAAACAGTCATTGATTATGATGCCATTATGGGAGTGAACTGTGGCACCTACACTGGCAGAAGAGTAGCAATGAAAGGTTATTCAGACAGAAAGTAGCTAAGAATAGGTAAACTGTGTGACAAACAAAAACACAAATTGCCAGAGATACACAGCCAGGTCTGCCAGAATTTGTGAAGAGAAAATTGAGTTAATGTTTTGAGTCTAGAGACTTCTTCAAACTGTGTGGCTTGGTGGTTAAATAGTGATTAGGGTGAGACAATGGGGTTGTATGTATGTATACATGTCAACCATATTGGCTATGTGTGCTGTAAGTAACGTGGCTTTGTGGCTGTTATGCTAGTATATTGCCAGTGATGAGCACTGCCAGATTGCCAGAGCTTGTCTCAGCATACAGCAGCCTTGTAAAGATGGCATGGTTGAGAGGGATCCCAGGCTTTTGATGGATCTCTGTTTAGCGATGATTTGGTCTGGAAACAGAACATCATAAGAGGGGACTCGAATCAGATGAGAAAAATACCTTTAGAGATTTGGGTAGGTGGCAAGTGTTGTAAGATACAGTGAAAAATTTCATCAGGTGTCACAACAAAACTGACAAAACTGCCACTCTATGACTTAGCTAAAAAAAAAATTAATATTCAGTCTAAGGTTTATTCCAAACACTTCCCAGTCTGGGGGAAATCTTGCATTACGGAAACTCTTACAAATAGGAGATATAGAATTGGAACAGACAGGAGATTATTAAATTAGTAATGACTGAAATACAAAATGGCACAGGGATACTAGTTTATCAATCTCCTCGTGTTTTAAGGTGGAGTCAGAAAGTACCAAATTGGAGTTAACATTCTGGAATTCGTTTGTGGGGGTGGAATGACTGACTAGCCAGTATTTGAGGAGTTGCAGGCAATCTTTTTTTAAATTGCTTTGTTTTCAATAGCATTTAGGGGAGTGTTTTGCTGAAATAGGACTTCAATTTTGAAAAAAACAGCTTTCTACTTACAGAATGCATAAATACAGGCTGTTTACTGCTCATTACAGACTAGAGGCTCTTCATTTTTAGCTCAGAATTAGGGGTATTGATTGTGTTAGTAGATGTGATATAGACCAGTGCTGACCTGCTATGTCCCTGCTTTTTCAAAATTGTCAAAAAGACAATTGGGTTCTATACTGTGGCCAAGTCTCCTGGTGGAGGTGGGAGGAAATGGTTACCATCAAGTCAAAAGTTTGCATTGAGGATATGGCCAATTTCATAAGCTAATTGGAAAGTGATTAAGACATCTTATAATTGTAATTTGCAATTCTGTTGCATTTCTTTCTAAGAGAAAATGATCTGTCTAACAACTTATTGCAACAGCTTAGTATTCCAGTTCCATCAGGATGTATGTGAGGGATTGATTGCCTGACATTGACTTTTCAGAAACTTCTAGAAGATTACTGCTCAGACCAGTCACAGGATTATAAAAGACATCTTTGTGGGGCTGGTTAATATGATTATAAAATAGTTATTAAATAAATTGACAGTTGGCTTCTATTCCTTTAATAACAGTGCTAAGAAAATCTAGTTGCCTTGGAATTGTGTTGGTCTGAAGCAGTCTTTCATTAGGACCTAGAATGACTCTAAAATTAGAACATTAAAAAAATATTGTGTCTAAATGACCAGAAGACAAGTAACTATGGAGAACACCTCCTTAAGGCAAACTGCTTGGCTTGATGGGGTGATAGGTTATGATACTTCCATGTGTATTTGTCTTTTAAATAACTGTTTGCATCAATTCACCATCTCTTGGAATAGAAAATACAGGGCGTGCTCTGAAAGAAAAGTTAAAACCACTATGTAAAGTAAAACATAAATAATGCATGCAACAAAATTCACTCATGAAATTATTGATTATTTTATGTCTGTCATAATAGTGGACACTGGACATATATTAATAAACAGCACAGTTTTATCATTTCCCTGCGTTAACTGAGTGAATCATAAATAATTGCTGAATCCCAACACAAGTCTGTAGAACAATGCTGCACACAGTTGAATACTGCTCAGTGAGACAAAACACTTGACAAGTTTTGTCTGCTATTTCGAATTAGAAAAAATAACTGAAATTCCTAGTTCTAGACATTTGGGAATATAACTTAAATTCTATGGAGATACAATGGGAAGTAACTGATTGTCCACAGATTGCTTTAAACTGGAAACAATGGGCTCAACTTTACCAGAAATCTGTTGTTAATTTTGGCAAGTTTCATGGAGGGGTTCTTTTCAAGAGAATTGGTGTGATTTCTCACATTACCTTCACAAACCTGCTTCTTTACCTACAGTGCCCTGTTCAATGTACTTTCCCATTTGCCACGGGAGTACCAGGAATCTTTCAGGTTTCCTGGTGCTGGCACAACTTTTAAAGCAAAGCCATGTACCTGGTCAAGTGCTTTCAGACTGGAGATGCCCTGTGCAAAGAGAACATTACAGCACATGAACAGGCCCTTTGACCCTCCAAGCCTGCGCCGATCCATATCCTCTATCTAAAATCTATTTTCTAAGGATCTGTATGCCTTTGCTCCCTGCCCATTCATGTATCTGTATAGATCGTGTCTTAAATGACACCTCCGCCTCCGCTGGCAGCACATTCCAGGCATCCACCACCCTTTGCATGAAGAACTTTCCACGTATATCCCCCCAAAACATTTCCCCTCTCTCTTTGAACTCATGACCCCTAGAAATTGAGTCCTTCATTCTGGGAAAAAGTTTCTTGTTATCCATCCTGTTGACATCTCTCATGATTTTGTAGGCCTCAATCAGGTCCCCCCTCAACCTCCTTCTTTCCAATGAAAATACTCCTAATCTACTCAACCTCTCCTCATTTGGCTAGCAGCCTCCATACCAGGCAACATTCTGGCAAACCTCCTCTGCAGTTCATGTCAATTGCCACAGGCATAATGGACAGAGGAAAATTGGCACCCCACTTTGCAAACAGTAACTGGGAGGTCCTGTGGTTGGGATGGTGCAGAGAAGAACCCATTCTCTTCTCTCAGAACCAGCTGAAAAGACCACACCACCAGATGCTGTCAGCCTGATTTGAACCTGCTACCTGAGTCACTGCTATTTACACAGTCCAGAGGAGTGCCCAGCAATATCACAAGAAAGTAAATTACTTTCTGTACTTCTCAAGGTTAAGTGCCACTGTCTTCTCTCTGCTACATCACATTCATCTACTGTATACAATTCCTGTCAAGGTTCAAAGGTTGCTACTTTCACCATCACATACAACATCTTCGCTCACTTCTTCTCACCTGCCCATCCAATCCCCATACACCACTAACCTTGCATGCCCTCTGTGCTGTCCACTCATTCATACGTTATACCTCATCATCTATCCCCCCTCCTTCATCAGCACTAATTGTGCCAACCACTTTTATTTCACTCAATTCATCCTTTCATCTCATTCTGGGAGAAAATTGCCCAGAACAGGCTAGTAAGAGCCAAGATAGATAGTGGAATGGCCAACATTCAGCTCCTCACCTACTATGAGGAGAGATTCCTGACTCAAAAGGTTAACTGACCGTGACTAAACCTCTGGACTGATATCAGAGGTTGCCCTTAACTTTCTGTGCCTGACTGCAGGGTGGCTTACTTGACTTGACCGAGGAGTACTCTTTTTAAACATGCAGATGTAGCCATTTGGTTGAAGGACATTCAGTGTCTTTGCAGCATAATCTGTGTGCACATGCTGCAAGCGTAAGACTGATGTACAACAGTGCCACATTCATTTATACACTGCACATGCCCAACCCCTTGAATGATGATTGCTGACAACCATAAAAAAAGCTGCCTGGTTTTGTTTTGGTGCTAAAAAGCAAGTCAAATCGCCAGTATTGAGAACATTTAAGCACTGATTAAAGGGTACAGTCCAAAATGACAAAAGAAGACATGGCAAGGATGCAATGAACATACAAGTAGGCAAAGTAAGCAAGCACTAAGAGAGCAAGCAAGGAGCTAGGAGATGCACGTTGGTCATGTCTATGAGACTACTGCCTGTCCCCGCACACAAAGTGTACTGGTAACAGCAGTTCAATGATAGATGCTGACAAATTCCGAAGTGCAGCACAGAAGTGAAGAATTGTATTTAAGAGTATCAGAGATCTGCAGAATCACAGAAGTGTAATAATGCAAAAGGAGGCCAATGGGCCCAATGCGTCTGCCCTATTTTATTATCAGGTGCTAATCTCCTGCGTCTTCCCCATTTCTCTGCATGCAATTTCTGTCCAAATAATTATCCAATGCCTTTTCGAATGCCTCAGTTGAACCTGTCTCCACCAAATGTACTGACATTTCATACCCCGACTAGTTATAGTCAAAGTCAAAGAGATGTACAGCATGGAAACAGACCCTTTGGTCCAACTCGTCCACGCCGACCAGATATTCCAACCCAATCTAGTCCCATCTGCCAGCACCTGGCCCATATCCCTCCAAACCCTTCCTAATCATATACCCATCAAGATGCCTTTTAAATGTTGCAGTTGTTGTGTGAAAGTTTTTTTTTCTTTCATCACCCTTTCCACATTTGCACATTATTTTGAATCAATTTATAATTTTCTTATTTTATAAGCAGGAACAACTTCTCCCTATCTATCCAACCAGCTTATGAAAATTTCCATCAAATCTCCTCTCAGCCTTCCTCTTTCCAAGGAGTACAGCCCCAAATTCTTCAATCTTTCCTTATAAAGGAAGTTTCTCATTCCTGGTACCATTTTATTAACTGTTCTCTCCACCTGCCCTGCCAGATTCAATGATCTATGGATATATGCACCCACGTTCTTCAGTTCCTCCACCCCCTTTAGAACCACACCCCTTAATTTGTATTGTAATGTCCTTCCGATCAAAGTGCATGACTTCATATGTTTCTAGACTGAACCCCTTCTGCCACCTATCCATCAACTCCACCAACTCCAATGACCTTTTAGGGTTCTATATTGTCCTCCTCACAGTTTACAATTCTTACAAGTTTAATGTCATCTGCTATGAAGATCTGGTGAGGTGAGTCTGCATCGGATTCAAAACTCCATAACTCCTGGCTGCAAGCAAGGTAACTGCTCTGGCTTTCTTCTCAGGAATTGTTTCACCTTGTGTCCATCTGCTGGATGGCAGAATGGAAAATTACATTTAAGTAAGCCCAGAGAAACTAATAATGAGGTATTAATGTGTGCAAATAGGCTTCTCACTGCTCACTAGCAAGATTCTTCAGTTGTTATTAAATTGGACATTTTGATCTCTACTTTGAGAGGCTCGAAGCTGCTGATCTCATATAATTCTTTCAACTGTCTCCCCTACCCCTCTGCCCACGCCATTCAGGCACTAGGAAGAGTCCACCAAATGGAAGAAAAATTAGACAATTACTTCTGATTGTTTCCCATTCCTGAAGGTGAATGTCTGATGCTTTTATTTTTTTTAAGAAATTAAGATTTCTAATGTGATTTTATTCCCCCCACCAGGTTGATTCATAGGCAGAGGAGTTTTAAAAGAGATCTGGGCCTGAATCGTCTGAGTAGTGGAAATGATGAGCAGGGCACACTCGAAGATTCTCCCAAAAAGATGCATTTCCTCAGATATCTTCCAATCTTCACTGTTAAAGAAATATGCAACAGAGCACCTGCTAGGGAAATTCATCAGTGCTAAACATGGAACACCCATCTTGTTGTGTCACTTATCATATTAAAGGTCCAGTCTTTGAATATTAATACACAGATCTGCATGTCAGAGCCCTGTGAAAGTCCTGACTTCAATTGTACATCTGTTCTCCAATGATCCAGAGATCAAAACGTTTTGCCCATGGTAAACTAATTACATTTAATATACACTCGAATCAGTGGGAAAGTTACAAATCATTTCAGAATGCATTAAAAACTCAGATGAGTTTTGTAAAACTCAGGTTTTACAAAATGCATCCATCAAGACTTCATTGACAGTTTCTTCCCAATCATTAATTATCCACCAAACAAGAAGGAAAAGGAGAGTAAATCACACACCGTTCTTTCTTGGGAAAATGTTGCTTTACTTTAATTTAGGTAGAGACATTGGAACCCTCTAAGAGCACTGTGGAACACATGAACTCTAGCAGAACTTTGAGAAGAAGGTCCGTCATCATCTTTTCAAGTGCAAACAGGGATGGAGAATAAATGTCAGTTTGCATCGTGAAATTAATGTTTCGCTGATTGTGAAAATATGAAGGATCAAACAGGTGGCTTCCTAGTCCTTATGGCTCAAAACCACAAAAGGTTATGCCGTTCTAACTGAATCAGTGGAAAAAATCTTAATTATACCTTTACTGTGATTTGAAACACCTAAAGACATAAGAAAGAATTTCCATAAAGACAGCAACTGTTTAATGCTCTGAAGCAGCCTACTGTTGCTACGTCCAAAACAAATAATCCATGAAAAATGATTAAGATGTTATGAAATCTAATGTAAGGAAACTTAATCACATTTCATGTCAGTGTTAAGTTAAACATTCTGCTAAGATTTGAGTCATTTTTCCTTCAATTAAACACTTGATTGTCAACCATAAATTTCAAATATTCCTTCTTTTGTATGCAGACCATTGTACCTCATTTACATTTGAAGTATTTCACAATTACAAAACATCGCTGAATTAAGATAATAAATACACTTTTCATTAGCTAAACGATCGATAACCCGAGGTCACAGATTTAACATGACTGCAGAAGAAACAAATGCGAATGAGGAACACAATTTTTAAGGACAAAGTGCTATGACTTGGCATTTTGCTGGCCAGGGTAGTGGATATAGGTTTAGTACTAACCTTCAAAAGAAATTTTGATAAATACTTTTTAAATTGCAAACGTATCTGAGAGCAGGGGAGAAGGTCTAATTGGATTGCACTTCAAAAGAGAAAGAAACTCCCACCATTTTTTCCGGGGCAATTAGTGATGGGCAGTAAGTGCTGGTCTAGCCAACAATGCCTACATCCCATGAACAAATAAAACAAAAAAGCTGGCACAAACATAGCAGGCTGAACTGCCTCCTTCTGTATTGCACTATACTATGACCTTATTTGGTGAGCTGTTAGAGGTGAGAACATTGGTGCATTCAAATGATAACTGGATGACTTTATGACATTCAAAGAAAGATTTTTTTAATAGAATCATTGAATTATACAGCACAGAAAGATGTTATTTGACCCATTGTGCCTGAGCCACAATTTTTGAAAGAGCTACTGATTAGTTTCACTCGCTGTTTCTTCCCAAAAGCCCTGCAAACTGTTGCCTTATTAAGCAGAGATCCAATTTCCTTTAAAAAAAAACTAGTAAGCTTGCTTCTACTCTTTCAGGCAATATAGCTCAGCAAAAAAAAATCTCAATTGACTCAATATTTTCTTTGCCTCCCTGAGTTCTTGCACTTATATTTCACTTATGGTCAGATATGTGAACTAACAATATGCATGTGCCAAAAATGTTAATATGCACATTATGATTTGTCAAATTAGTTTTGGCAATGATGATAATTAAACATCATTTAAAAGACTATAGTTTTCTAAACTATTACCTGAATTTGAGGAAATTGAAATTGAGAGGTAACAAAATCAGCTGAGGATTTTTTTTACTTTAAAAGGCTGATTCAAAAAGTATATAGATTTAAAAAACAAAGAGCTGCTTTATTAAAGCAGTAAGTACCAATTAACCAGCCTGTTATATTGCCTACTTTTCACAGATATTTAATTTTCTGAAAAATCTAGTTCTTTGATTTCTTATTGGCATATCCTATAACACAATTCTTCAGTGAAGGTGAAGTCTTCTTGAAATGAAGATCCCTGCCATCTACCTGGAGACCATTTTAATTCACTCACCAGCTAAATTCTCAGAGGGGCTGGTGTATATGGTAACATAGAAGCCAATATCCCAGCTATCAGTTTTCATACAACCCAGGCAGACCTTTACATTACTGCTGCCCTGCATTTATTGTTTTCTCATTGCATCTGTCAGCATTTCCTGACAGCGTATTATAGAGCACATGGCTGCAGAATCGGTATCAATCAGTGCAAGATCATGCAGATATAAGTAACAGAATGTTGATAATGGGTCCTAAATCAAATCATCATGACTTACGCATAAGTTTCTTAAAAGGTACTGACCCCTTGGGATCTCCCAGGTACTTTGCACTAGTTGTCAGCCATAGTCATTCAAACATACAGAAAGTAACTGAAGTGTTCATTTTAAATCTCTTTTCACCTCAGTTAAATAAAACTAAGGCATCTAGCATCAACATACTGCTGATCTGGTTCTTGTCTAGCTTTTGTATCTACATAATTGCTCTATGTGTCCATCATCATTGGCAGATGTATAAAGTGCCTATCTCTGTAGCTTCCCAGCTTGTTTCTCTTCACTGCAGGCTTGCAGAGAGGGAGCACAGAAGTGTCATTTAATGAATAGTGCTATTCTTTGTCTGACAGCTTCATATCTGTTAGGTGTAAGAGGCCCTAGACTTTCCTCTGATAATGCCTTTGACAGCTTGCTAAATTCCCTCCCCACACACCCACTATGTATTGCACTGTAAGAGGTTTCGTCTACCCTAAATAACTGCCCTCTCTTAGCCCCCTTCAGCTGCTGTTCTTACATTAATTGACCAAATCAAATTGAATTCATCTTTGATGTATCTGGATGTTTTGCCGACACTGCTGGATGTGGCTTCAACTATGGACAGAATGCTCAGACAAATAGGCCTGTTGCCATGGAAACAGGTGATAACGGGATATTATGAAAAACATTTTTTTTTAGTTTAGGATTTAGACTACAAAATTCTCAGTAGATATACTTCAGTTTTAAATGTGTCAGATTCAATGAAGAATGCAATTAAGTGTTTGCCAGTACTTTACATTATTAATCAGGCTATTTTTTAAACTTCACAATTACTCAAGACCGTTTGCTGAGGCAACATATGCATGTATGCAGAATACCTAGGTTATAGCTTATCCATTGGGCTTTATTTAATACATATAATAAAAAATGCCATTAATGTTTTATGAAAAAAGTACAAATTTCTACCAGTTAACATTTCTATTCGGCAAAAATAATTGTAAGAATTAATTGCAAAAGAACAATATTAAGTTACATCTGTGATAACCTTTCTTTCTTACGGCCACAGCTCATGCAGTTTTTAGCTTCTTGTTGGTTACAAGGTATTATACAAGTATAAAGTATTCATAAGTGCAATTCTGCCATTTATAAGAATGTTGTTTTCATTAATAGTGTTATAGTATACTTATGACCAAATATTTCAATGAATTCTAATCAAAATTTTACATATAAAAAACACAATTTACAACTCAGATTAATCTGAATTGGTTATTTCGAATTCACTTGAGTCTGATTGAATGTTTCTGATATTTCTGGCCTGTCACCTTGATGCAGAGAGTGAACACTTATGGATGAAGAATACCATACTAACATTAATGCGCATCCAGGTGTTAGTCTTCTTACATGTACAGGGCAGTGATTTTGAGTGGAATTAATAAAGAACAATTTGTAATAAAGCTTTTTGTTTATCCAGTATCCTTTATGGAACACAAGCCATATATTTTGAAGTACATGATTGCTTGAAAACACAGGAAAGGAGTCATACAAATGAGATACTAATTTCTTGCTGGAAGCAGTTGATAGGTAACAAAATCAAAAACAGAAATTGCTGGAAAAACTCAGTGGTCTGGCAGCATCTGTTGAGAGAAATCAGAGTTAATGTTGTGGGTCCAGTGACACTTCCTCAGAACTAATGGTAGCTAAGAAAATGTTGGTTTTTTTATGTCTTTTGGTTTGTTTCTACTACTACTTCTTGGGATTTCAGGACCACTGGCCTATGTTATACCTCCCTCATTATCCTGAAGTGGAAGTCAGCCTACTAAGTCAACTAACATTTTCTACTATTTCCCAAACAGGAAAAACAAAAGTGTTGAGATGTGAAACAAACAATATCCCTGACAGTATTAAGTCAACCATGTATTGCAGCACTGAAATCATGTGCATGTCAGACTTCATTCTGATAAATTGTCATCATTATGTGAAACATTAACTAATTTTCTCTCCACAGCTGCTGCCTGACCTGCAGAATATTTCCAACATTTTGCTTTTATTTCAGACTTAGTTAAGATGATCAGTGAATTGGTTGCACTTATGCAACAGTCCATTAGGTATCAGGAACCACAAATTAACAGTTTGAATTCAATTTTACCATTTTCCATGGTGGGATTTGAACTCAGCATTTGGGTTGCTACTCCAGTATAATTATTATCTTAAATGACTTGGCAGTCTAAAATGAGCAGGATGTTCAACCTTATGAAGGGGCAGGTCAGCAGGTGGCTGCAAAACTTCATGCTGCCAGCACTGTTTTGCCACAGGCCATTTCTTTGAATGCAAGATGAGCACAAGGATATTTACCCATCTACACACAATGGACAGCCAATTAAGGAGTTAAACGACCTCATAAGGCTGATTGTCAGACACCAGTGGAAATTATACAGTCAACCTTTGAGCAATACTGAGGCACCATCTCAAACAATGTGCACAGTTTTAGTCTCTTTTTTTAAGGAATGATGCCTTGGAGGCAGTTTACTGATACGTGCAATGATCAAATTCTCTTATGAGAATAGTTTGGACATGCTGGGTTTGTTTCCATTGGAGTTGAGATGAATGAGGAGTGACTTGATTGAAGTCTATAAGATCCTGAATGGTCTTGACAATGTGGACGTAGGAAGGATATTTCCTCCTGTGGATGAGTCCAGAACGAGAGGATACTGTTTTAAGATTAGAGATAATTTTTTTAAGGTAGATAATAAGGAGAATTTATTTTCTTTCAGTGCGTTGTGAGACTTTTTGGAGCCATTTAACATTTTTAAAACAGGGAGATAAATTCTTGTTAAGCAAGGACATAAAAGATTATCAGGGGTAGTTGTGAATGTGGAATTCAAAACATAAACAGATAAAACATGATCTTATTGAATGGTGGAATAATTTCAAGGGGCTGAATGATCTACTTCTGCTCCTATTTTGTATATCCATAAGTTTGTTCATATTTTACTTTTAAAGGGCATGGTTTTAAGATCAAACCTCTATTTCCAACCAGTATAAGTGACAAATTGCAACAAAGCAAGAGTACTTTGCCCTCTATTTATTGCTTACAATGGTCATTTCTTTTACCTTAATAACAGGTTTATTTAAATTGGCATTTACTTGACTCTAGAAAAAATAGATGATGTACCATGAATTAGATGGATAAGGAAGTGTGCATAATTGATGATGTACCATGAATTAGTTACAAACCTGAAGCTGAAACATCTGGAGTTCTGAGTTTTAGTTAATAATAACTCAATATCAAAACAACAAATTCTTAAAGCTTAACAAATGAATGAAATTTTAAAATGAATATGAACTAAAATAAATTGCCAAGCCTGATGATACATGCACAACGTTGTTGTAATGATTTACTTTTGAAATAGTTCTGATCACTCCCTTTTAGAAATATATGTAATTACCTGGAAAGATAAAGTGCAAGTTTGAAGCTGTAAACAAGATTTCTTAAAAAGCTGAAAAATAAATTACTTATGTAATTTATCATTGTTAGTAAAGGATAACTATTTTAATCATCCTATTAAGATACAGCTCTGGTCAGGCAATGGATAGATATTTGAATGAATGTGTTTAGTGATGTTATGCCACACTTCTGGAATGTGGGGGATCAGAACCTGAGTCTTGCAGCTCAGAGGTCGGGACACAATCACTGTGCCATAACAGCCAAACAGATGAAAAATATACTTATTATTGTCCTATGAACAACTATAATTACCCAATCAAGCCACTTGAGAATCTGATCAGTGTATTCCTGCCTCTGCAGGCATTTTATTAGCAGGAAGAACACACTCCACATGTAGATATACTGCCAGGAAAACATCAGTGACCTCAGAACTACTTTTTTAGAGCATAAAACCATAAGAAATAGGAAGAGGAGTAGGCCATTTGATCCCTCAGGCTGGTCCGCCATTCAACAGGCTGGTCTGACATTCCTCACCTTTCCCCATACACTTTGATTCTTATATTGATCAAGAATCAAGCTCTCTCAGCCTTAAATGTACACATGGCCTCAGCCTCCAGAGTTCTCTCTGTTAAGGTCTTTGGTCCCTGTAGATGTTCCCTTCAGCCCAGGGTAGCAAGGACCTCGCACACTTCATCACCACTACCTGCCCTCAGTAATGCCCGTACTTCACTGGGGCATATCTGATTGTATCTTGTACACTCACACCCTATTTAGCTTACTTTGAGAGTGCATCTCCATCAATGTGTCCTCTTCCTTTAGTTGCAACCCCAGAGGTAGTGCTGCTGAATTGCTATCTCTCTGATTTAGTTGGTTGCTAGTTGGGTCTAGTTACCCAGATGACAGCCCCTTATTTGGCTGCCATTAATAACATAGTCCCGGTTCTGCCATAACAGGGTTGTCCATGTTCAATGAGAGGAGGGGCATGTCATCATTGCACAGAATTGACATACTCACAGAGATGGTTTCTGTCAATTTCTTGCAATTGTTGCAATATTCTGCTCAAAAGATCAGATCAAGATCAGGACATGGTAGACAACATGATCACAGTGGATAACTGAAAAGCCTCATTTTAACTCCATCTGTCCTGAAAGCAATAAAGGGGAGTCTTTACCAAGGAAATGTTTCAAGAAAGCTTTCTGAATTATAGGCATTTTATTTAACAAAATAATTTAATTTTTAGGTACAGGCTTCATAATTTATTTCACTGTCATGGGCAATAAGTTGCACAACCCATGATATCTTCAAATTAGATTTGTCACAGGTATATTCCCAATCTGAACAACCATATATCTGTACATTTTTAATAATGAAGTCTGAAGGATTTGATGTTCAGGCAAGCTTTGGAGATAATGTTCTTGTTTTACACAAATAGTGAGAACTTGAGCTGTTGCTATTATTGTGAACTCAAAAGTTTGAAAACTGCTGGTCTTGGACACTCCTCAAATATTTAAAGAGAATAGATAGTAGAAATGTGTAAACTGGGGTTCAAGTTACTTTTGGAATACTTATATTGCAGATAAACATCAGGTCATGTCTGTACCACCGACCAGAGAATCAGCTCAAACTGAAATTAAACTGTAAACGTGAGGTGCATATTCGAAGCAACCTTGCACTATGTGTAATGATATCTGGAAGATTTTGAAAGAGACATTGAATGGAGAGCTGGGTCATATTATGCATTGATGCCACTTCATTCAAGAAAAGCAAAATTCTATGCAAGCATATCTTAATGCATGCCTGTAGCAATAAATACCATTGTCTCGCAGCCAGTGAAACTTAAAAAGTTTTTAAATACCTGACAGAAAAGTTGCTTTTCCAATATTCAAACATTAAAAACAGTTGAGCATATCACATAAGTGTTGTTATACATTAACTTTTAAGTTTAAAATGCTGTATACCTGTCACAATTAGGATGTTGCGAAAAAAAATCACCATTAATTTGTCACCAAATTTAAGGAAACTGGGGATGTTTTCAGAAAGTTCATTTTGCATCCATGTTAAATTATAATTGAATTGAAATTGTTTTGCATCTTCCATTTCAATGAAAGGAAAATAAGATATTTCATCAATCTATCATATTTTGATGGATGTCTGAAGACTTCTGACCATTTGCTGCGCCATAACTCCCTATTATGCTGCGTGAATGTTAATGACACGAATGCCACAGCTGCATAGCAACCACATTGATATGTGTACAAATAATGTATTTTTAAACTACACTGGCGAATTACAAGTTTTGTGTTAAAGTATTACTACCTCCTCAGCAAAGCCAGGGTACATCAATTTGTTCATCAATAGACATGAATACTTAGATAGTGAAAAACTTCTTGAAGTAAATCAGTTTTTTTCAGAAAATAGATCAGTTATATGTTGCTTAAATTAAGAACTTAATTTGAAAACGCACACATCATACAATTTTTTTGCAGGTGTCTTGGAATAATGAGTAGAGAGGTTCAGTTCTCTATTCCCCTGAATTTTCAGTGGAAAATTTCAGAGAGAAATTCAGAGGAAATATCATAACTTGAACCCCCCTTCACTTCCTAAATATATTGATTCTGCCAGAGGGACTTACACACACACATTAAACAAAGCAGATGCATAGCAGAATTGTCACTTTTCAGACACTCCATTCCAGATCACACCAACTCCCTGAGAAAAGAAAAAAAAAGTCCTCTCATCGCCTGTTTTTTTTTGCTAATTATCTTAATCTGGAGTTCTTTTATCATCACTCACTGGAACCAGTTTCTCCTTATTTGATTTACTGTGTTTCTCCTGAAACGCAAAACACTTGAATACCTCAATTAAATTTCCTGTAACGCACTCTGTTCTAGGGAGATCAAATTTAGCTTTGCTAATCTCTTCACATAACTGAAGTCACTTATAATTAATATTATTCTGGTAAATCTCCTCTGCAGTATTCTAAACTGAGGCCTCACTAGTGATTTATAAAGGTATACCATAACTTCTTTAATTTGTAGACTTTGGATAGAATTGTAGACACTTAGTGCCTTTTGTAAAAGTAGGACCATTTTTGAGTTGAAAGTCCAATTTCTCAATGCAGGCTTTACCAAGGTTTCTTACCAGTTCATCTTTGGACACCCCAGCCAGGATTTATTCAACATTAATTTGGGAATTTGAGCTTCACTGGCTGGGCCAACGTTTATTGCCCATGTCTCGTTGTCTTTGAGAAGGTACGGTGATTTGTCTTCTTGAAGTACCGCAGACTATATGATGTAGGGCGAAAGTTGCAAGATTTTGTTCCAGCAAAACTAAAGGAATAGCAATACATTTTCAAGCTAGGATAGTGAATAGCTTGAAATAAAACTTTCAGGTGATGGTGGTATTCCCATGTATTTGCTCTCCTCGTCCACCTAGAAAGTAGTGGTCATGGTTTTAAAAGAGGAGGCTAAGGAACATTGGTGAAATTCTGTTGCGCACGTTGTAGATGCTTCACATTGCTATGACTGAACATCAGAGGTGGAAGGAGTAAATGTTTGTGGATGTGGTGCAAATCAAGTGGGCTTCTTTATCCTGAGTGATGACAATTTTTTTGACTGTTGTTGCAGCTACACTCATCAGGCAGGTGGGAAGTATTCTATTACACTCCTGACATGTGCCTTGTCGATGGTGGACAGATACTGTATTGACGAGTCAGGAAATAAGTCACACAACAGCCGTCCTCAGACATGCTCTTGTACCCACAGTATTTATACACCTACTCCACCTTGAAAATTGTAACCCCTGGAATGATATGTCTATTATTTCAAAGGAAGGATTTCAAAGGACAGGCATCATGTCATGAGATCAATAACTCAGCCACAATTTGATTTTTAGACGATTAGACCACAGCAGCAGACTTAAGCCATCCAGCCTTATTCATTTTTGATTATGGGGCGATAAAGAAGAGACCTGGAAGGGCTGCTCCTCAAGGTTCTCACTCTTACCCATCCTGCTGTGGAATCTGATGGGTACCAAAAGAAAATTTCTCCATAAGGAACAAAAAAATCGTTTCAACCCGAACAAATCAATGGAAGTAGGAGAAAGTGAGGAAAGCAAATGCTTGAGGTCAGAGTCGAAGAGTGTGGTGCTAGAAAAGCACAGCTTGTCAGTCAGAATCTGAGGAGCAGGAGAGTCAATGCTTCGGGCATAAGCCCTTCATCAGGAAGGCGGTCAATGTCATAGCAGCAGTTGGAAATGAGGAGATTGAGGGCGGGTAACAGACCAGCGCGGAGTGTTCAGGTAGATGGGGTATGTTGGAGGCGGGAGAAGGGGTTCTCGGACAGTGGGTGGGAGTCATAGTGGAAAAATTAAATTTGGAGGTGGAGGTGGCGAAAGAAGTGTTTGATGTCACAACACGTGTCGAATTCTTTGATCCCAGTGCATAGGTGATGAGGGTGAGGCCTTTGCTAGGAACTAGGACCTGGTGTAGGAGTTGAGCTGGGAGTGGGTGTGGAGACTCTCACTGCAGTGGGCGTGGTTGAGTGATTGATGGTGACATCACCAACACAAGTGACACTCACCTGACAGTGAGGGGTGGGGGGCTAAATTGTGCCTGTGGGATCTGCGGAGCAGAAGTGACATCGGCAGTGTCCAGGTGAGTGATGTTGGTGGGGTTGGAAATGGTTGCTGTGGTGGCAACAACAGGGGTGGAAGTGACAGAACGCGTGATGGAGGCAATGACATCAGCTGTGCTCTGGTGAGAGATGTTGGTGGGGGTGGAGTGGCTGCAGCAGTGGCAACGGCAACAACGGAGGTAGAAGTTGGTTTCGGCAGTGGTGGATCTTGCAACGTTTGTGGCGGCAGTAATCTTGCATTGCTTGCGGAGGCAACTCTCTGGCCGGCGATCGTGGAGGCAGTCTGGCTGGCAATCGCGGAGGCGGCAAAGTCGGCAGTGGCTACGATCAGTAGGGCGGATGTTATTGTTCACTGCGGTAGTGGTGGTTGGAGTAGCCATGTGGCTAACGGCATCCAAATGATCTGGAGGCTGGGAGAAGCTTCTGGAATGGTTGGGAAATCCCAAATTGAGAGGTAAGTACATGAAGTTTAGTGTTTAGTTGAGCCACTGTGCTGCCATGCCTTGCTGACCATGCAAAGATGCAGAATGGAAGAAGGACCAGCAGGCTACAGTGTTTAAAATATCAAAAATGCTATTCAGATGTTCCGTCTACAAGGCAGCAAGCCAGGCTGTATTATTTCCCACAAAAATGACCAGTGACATCATTATGACATCATGCAAGCAGACTCTTAAAACAGACGTCCACCATCCTTAAACAAATGGGCAACATCCCTTTCCCTTTACATCAGAGATTCCTGCAATAAAAACATTTACAATATTTAAGATAAAATGTATAAAACAGTTAGTAGGTAAGACCATTGTTTCCTACATGGCAGTTAGCACACCTCAGGCATCTGTTTATTTTTCTTGATGCTTTACTGGCATCAAGACAATCATTCATTTGGCTGTTTCATTACATACTTAAAACAGCAGTTCCTTTCCCTTCAGTTTTTTAATGTTTTGTAATTCTTTGGTAAATTGGTTGACCATTTCATTTGCAATGACAGTAGCTTTGATTTTAGAAGTCTCTGTTTCATTGCATACCATCCTGAGTCCTTGGTCGTGACTTGATGAGTTGTCAATTCCTTGCTGCGATATTTTGTACATATGACTCTTTCTAAGTCTTTCGTCATCCATAACGTTAAGAAAGTATTTTCAGCCAATATTAGATACTTTGAATTGTTAATTACTTCCAGTCATGGCTTATCTATAGTACAGTAATATCAATGTTTTCATGAGAAAACATGCCTACAGAAGATCTATTTTTACCTTTTTTAATCTCTGTGCTCCAGACATTTTGTGCTTTGAAGTTCAGAACTTGGATGGCAAGTTTAGCAATTGCTCTGTCGACAACTATTTTGCAAGTATAATCCCGCCTACTAAAGGGGTGTGTCAAAACATGTCCGAACAGGTTAACTGAAAATATCTACACAATCCAGCACATTTTCATTCTTGTCATGTACTATGAGGCAAAGTGCTTTCCAGCATGCAGGAGTACATATTTGTCAGTTGAACCAAGTACTACATTGTTTTTTTCCCAGACAAAATTGACTTTTGGCTTTGACACTTCATACTCCAGGATTATCATTCCTCTCTCTTCGCCAACGATGTCATCCAAGGATTTCATGAAGATCACTAGCATTTCTTTCACTTTAACTGAAGATATGGTCTGCAAATGTTCCGAATCACAGGTATATTGCAGTGTCATAGCATTATACAGCACAGAAAGAGACCCTTAGGTCCGACTGTCCATACCGACCAGATATCCTCAACTGATCTAGTCCCATTTAGATTTAGGTTTAGATTTAGGCTTTATTGTCATGTGTACTCAGATATAGGGTACAAGAATACAGTGAAAAATGTATAATGTTACCATACATGGCTCCATTTTAGGTTCAAAACCTTAATTACAGAAATAGAAAAATAAAGATATGTTAAAACGTTCAGCAATTCAGTCTTCTTAGCATAAAGAAATACAGTTAAAAAGTCAAACACTGCAGTCCTTTCTTAAGCCATGGTCCTTCAGATGCTCCAAGCTGGGCTTTCCCCGACAGGACTTGCTCTCCCCTGTGCTGAGCAAGTTTTCTTGCAATGGGCTAAGATCCACCTGTGTTGGCTCGCTGCCTCTGCTGCCGACCACCACTGCTGATCTCCATCAGGCATGTCAGGCTTTGACTCCGCTCACAAGACTTCGGCCCTGACCGCTGCCATTTGGGTTCATGCTCTGTGGCTGCATTAGCCACCTCATTGCAGGGTCCTGCTCTGGTACCGCTCCAGATATCAATGAAACTGCTATGCTACCGATTGTGACCTGTAAGCTTGTGGCCAGCCGCTGCTGTCTCTGTCTCCACCAATGAACTCTATAGACTATTAAAAGAAAGAAAGAGAAAAAGCGATCAAAGAAGAAAAAGAAAGAAAAGCGGTCAGAGTGGACAAGCTCTGGTGAGGAGCCCTACTCCACTGCTACCTTGACATTTGTCAGCATTTGGCCCATATGCCTCAAAACCCTTCCTATTCATGTACCCATCCAGATGCCTTTTAAATGTTGTAACTGTAATTGTACCAGTCTCCACCCATTTCCTCTGGCAGCTCATTACATACACGCACAATCCTCTGCGAGGAAAGGTTGTCCCTCCAGTCCCTTTTAAATCTTTCCCCACTCATCTTAAACCTATGCCCTCTAGTTTTGGATTGCCCTACCCTAGAAAGAAGACCTTAGCTATTCACCATATCCATAACCCTCATTTATAAACCTCTATAAAGTCATTCCTCAGTCTCTGACATTCCAGGGAAAAAAGCCCCAGCATATTCAGCCTCTCCCTATAGCTCAAATCCTCCATTCTTGCAAATCTTTTTTGAACCCTTTCAAATTTCACAACATCTTTTCTATAACAGGGAGACCAGAACTGAATGCAGCATTATAAAAGTGGCTTCACCAGTGTCATGTGAAGTTACTACATGACAGCCTAACTCCTCTAGTCAATGCACTGACCAATAAACGCAAGCATGCCAAACTTCTTGTTCGCAACTCTGTTCACCTATAACTCCACTTTCAAGGAACTATGCACCTGCATCCCTAGGTCTCTTTGTTTGGCTATTCTCTCAAATCTTCTCATTTCAGACTGCAGATTGACAGTTCATCAAGAGAACCAAATTGCTTTACTTCGTACTTGCCACTGGACAAAATATCACTGTTTCCTTTCTCCACTCTGTGGGAACATCAGGGTTAGTAAGCTCAGAACAAAGTACAGTGATGCTACCTTCATCAGCTTCCTTGTTCTGAAGCACTTGTTTGAAAGGTGCTGGAAGGGCATTAACTTTCAAAGAAACACTGCTTTTTTGGTCCTCAATGTTACAAGTGTATTTTCCATTGTCCTCTGATTTGTTTTGTGGATAAGCAGCTCAATGTTGGATTCTTTTTGCTTCATTTCATATTTGCTAGTTGGCTGAATTAGTGTGGATCCTTTTGTCTGTTGTACTGCTGTATCTGATCTGCTAATTTCACAATGCAGTATTATCCTCTTGAGCTTCTTCAATGTTAACCTGCTCCTTGAAGGTTGTTGGCTCAGTTGCAACTGTTATGTGAGCTCTTGATTATGCATTACCAATGTCACAGGTGTAGTGAATACTGTTGAGCATATTGAGCACATTATTGTATGTACCATCCTTGTTCAATTTTTACTTTTTGTTTGGTTTGATTTCTGCCTTGGCTTTTGGTCTGATTGCATAAGGTACTGGTCCAGCCTTGCAACATTTTGCCTGATTCCCATTCTTGATTTTCAATTTCACAGAAATCTATTTTACGATTTTCAGACCCCCACTGAAAGCAGCGGTATCTGTCTTTAGAATTTGTGATGGATCAGTCTCAGAATCTGACAAGCAATTTACTTTGCCCCAGTTGAATTTGATTTTCTCCAAGCACATTCTTTCCAACATAGCTGGGAAATTTCCTTTGGTAACATTTAAGGACAAATCTTCAGAGTGACAGTATAACTAACAATTACAATGACAAAACCCCTTAAAAGCTACTATTTTGCCTGTGTATGTTCTTAGTACAATTTTTGAGGCATGTAGAACTATGTGACTCAGCTGCTTCTGATACTCTGGTACACACTTTCAGTTATCAATAGAAATGCTGCTCTGGTGCCCACCTCCATTCTCACTGGTTTGCCATTCAGTATCAGTGACCCAGTATCAGTTGAAGTCGCCAGCAATGGCCAATATGTTTAACAGCAGCTCGTAATTTGCTGCTGCTTGACCTGTTTTTCCATTCCAAAGGCAGTTTTGAGTTGGTGCTTGTTGTTCAGATGTCATTTTGCAAACTTGCCCAGCCATCATTTTCTGAACTCATACTTGAATTTAGCTGTTGAGCTTCCTTGGCTGCCAGTTCCACTGAGACTGCTATTTCCAGTGCTTTCTTTATGTCTTGGTTTCTTTCCATCAATAATCTCTTCTGGATTGCTTCACATCCCAAACCACACATTAGTCCATAATTTAAGTTGTCTCCAAATTCACAAAATTCTGCTAACTTCTTTAAAATTGCTATAAACTGACAGATTGATTCACCAACTTACTGGCTGTGTTTGTGGAATCTGAATCTTTCATCAATCAGGAGTGTTTTTGTAGAATTCTTACTATTTCTTCATCAGTTTTGGAGTCTGGCTTCTCCAGCTCTACCAGATTCCTTTGGAGGTTAAAAGTGTTTTCTTCAGGAATGTAGGAATGATGACTATATCTACTTAAATTTTGTTAGTTTGGACAAAATAATGGAATCACGGAATCTGTCTGTGTAGGAGTTTCAGCTCTCGTCTTTTTCATCATTTGATCCTACAGAGTCAAACATTCCTACCATTTTGAATATTTTTAAATGTTATAATGGGAAGGCTGAGCAAAGCGCGATTTGCCATGAAACTTTTAGCACTACCTCTGTTTGAAACAAGATACTCCTGAGGCTATTTTTATGTTTTGAGTCTACACTTTTAGCTCAAAATATTTTCCTCCATGTAAAGGACTGATTACCACCAAGAATGAGTCACTTCATGTTTTTCCATGTGTATGCACATTTCATCAGCCAATCTACGCAATTGAAGTTTATTACCATTCCTCTCACTCTTTAATATATTTATCTGTTGCAGGTTTCTTAATGTTTAAAAATGCATTTCTAGTATGAGAAAACAGTTTGTCAGCTCACAATTCAGATAACTGGTTTCCAATTGCTAAATCGAAATGTCAAATACAGTCCACAAAAATATTACTGAGCCAGAACAGGTTTAAGGATGAATTCAATGCTGACATACTTAAAATGGAAGCTTAATCTGAAGGGAATAATAATTGGAGATTTGGTTGGAGCAATTACTCGAATGGCACACTCAAACAGCATGGCTCTGAACTGGGAGGTCAGCATCACAGAACTTGCTCTGATATTATTAATATAATAATTCTGTAATCAGTGTGAATTCACATGCAAAAATTTATCTTGAGTTGTAGATTGTTCTACATAAGTTGTTCAAAAATAAATTTCATAGATCTGTTTGTGCTGAAACTGTGTGTAATAAGAATATATTGAACTTTAATTGTAGAAGTAAACATTTAGTCAGTTATTGCCATAATTGTAGTTTTAAAATTTCCTCTTACAATGTTTCTGATATTTGGGTTTTATTTAATTTTCAAAACAAATAGGTATTTTACTTTGATAAGGTTGAAACTACATATAATTATATCCTTATTAAATCAGATTCGAGAGTGTGGGGCTGGAAACAGCACAGTAGGTCAGGCAACATCCGAGGAGCCGGAGAATTGACATTTCGGGCAGGAGCCCTTTATCAAGTTTCCAGAACCACACACTCGACTCTGATCTCCAGCATCTGCAGTCCTCACTTTCTCCTTATTTAAACAATTAAGTAATGCAATGACTTTCACCTGGCTCTAGAAAAAGGGTCTGTGAGATTTTTTTTCCCATTGGGGATGGGTGCAATATGAGGGAGCAGTTGGAGATTGAGGTGAAGCCCATGCATCACACATACACTTCAGAAATGCAACTGGGGCTGTTAAGTCCTGAGGTTCATTCTCCAGGAATTTGTCCCAGTTACTTTGTTCAATATTCGTTTTTCTAACTCCCAAATCTCATGATCTGCACGCAGGCAATCAGTTACAATTCCACTGATAGGTCATGAATTTGAGATAAGAAGGGATGAGGCTTTAGATGAGAACTTTAAACCAAACTTAAAAAAAAATTGTGAGCTATGGTAGGTCAATGGGTGAACAGGATTTGGAATGAGTTCAAACTAGGATAATAGGGATTTGAATGACCTCAAGTTTACAGAGGATAGAATGTGACTAGAAATGAATTGGAATTATCAAATTAGAGGTAACAAAGCATGAATGAGGGTTTAAGCATAGGTCAAATCCAATTAAATTATATTCTAGGGATATCTATATTTTATATGTAACTATCTCCAAAGACGTGAATAAAGTTTATAAGGTGGCTCTGCTTCCCTCATTCTATACCATAATTCCTCAACTTCATTTCAGTTTAACATCTATGATTTACAGATGTAAGAATATGGTTACCTGGATCTGACCAGCTCCCATTTCAAATATAGCCATGAATCTTTACATGCTTTCTGTTCTGTGGAATCTCTTCAGTACTCTATGGCTCTTTCATTGCCATTTCTAATACCCAAAGCATGCTTTTTCTTCTTCATAACTCTAGGATAACTTATCTGATCTGACGAATGTGTTTTTGTAAATCATCGTTACTTCTTTCTTATTTCAAAAATTGCCTGATATTTATACCACAATAATAGACTATTTGCTTCTATAGTAAATAGTTTTAGAAAATAACCATTATATACTATAATATGCTGATTACTATGTACTGGAATCTTTAAGAAAGTAAATGATGAAACTTAATCAGAACAGAGAGTAGAAGAGTTGTACATGTATCCTATAAATAAAACTTAAATTTAAATAAATTGTCCAATGTTATTAAATAATAAATGGAAACTGCCCAAACAGCTATGACAGAGAAAAAAAGGCAAGTAAAAGAGGTTGTCTCTAGAACAATGTAGAAGAAACGTTTGTACAGAGTACCATGAAAGAAAGAAGCTGTCCTGACCTCAGTATAGTAAAATTATGCCGTCCAAAAGCAATCTAGGAAATAAAATTCCCTACAGAGCAATTTGTAAATACAATAACCCATAAGGTATGATTTTTTGATTGACATAATCTCTATTTTTATGATTTATGTTTGCTTAGCATTAGATGAAAGATTTATAAGTGCAATGGTCAGAAGGACAACATGATGACTTGAATTCTAAAATGTCTAATATCTATTTTACACATTTTTGGACCTAGTACCAAATTAGTTTCTTCATCAAACTAATGCCAATATTTTAGCATAAAGACCATAATAATATTCTTTTTTGGTGCAGAAGTGGATGCAGCAAGAGTTGAATACATTGTGGCAATTAGAGTTCTAAATTCATTTAGGATACATTTAGAAATGCATTGGATGCTCAAGCATAGTCAACATGGATTGTTAAAAAACGTAATACATCCTCTTGACAAAGTGAATGATAGAATGAAATAAATGTGCTCTGCATGGATTTTTAGAAGATTTTAAATAAGAGCCAGAATTTTCAATGGAGATATGGAAAACAAAGGTTGGGACATTTTCTGGGTCCCAATGCATCCCTGCAGGGAGTATAGTTTCTCACAATCAATTCCTTTAATTGTCCTACAGAAAGGTTCACCGTTGGATGATTGCCAGCTACTGAAGCTTAAGAGTTAATAACAAGCCTTCCAGTACAAATGAAGCAATAAAGTGCAATAGAAGACGAGTAAAGCACGACAGACTTCAAGATGGAGACACCCTCTCCCCTAACATTTTAAAACTCCTAAATATGAAAATGGAATATACTGGCAATTCAATAGTATTGGAAAGAAGTGGACTTGGGGCCGCCTTATACAGGCAAACGTGAGGACTGCAGATGCTGGAGATTAGAGTCAAGATTAGAGTGGTGCTGGAAAAGCACAGCAGGTCAGGCAGCATCCGAGGAGCAGGAAAATCAACATTTCGGGCAGGAGCCCTTCATCAGGAGGGAAGGTCATTGATGAAGTATCTGAAGAGATTTGGGCCTTGGATACAACCCTGACCAACTCTTGCAGAGATGTCCTTGGACTAAGGTTGTTGACCTTGAACAAACACAACTATCTTCCCTTCTAGATATGACTCAAATCAACTAAGTATTTTACCCTGATTTCCACTGACTTCAGGTTTTCCAGGGCTCCTTCACTGCATACTCACTGAAATGCTGCCTTGATGTCAAGACAATGTCTCTCACCTCAACTTTGGAATTTGGTTCTTTTGTTTATGTTTGGACCAAGGGTATAATGAGATCTGGAATCAAGTGACTCTGGTAGATCCTAACCTAAATGTCATTGACTCTATTATTCCTTTGCAAATGCTGCTTGATAATAATGTTGTTGCTGGTAATTGAAAAATAGACTGAAAGTGATGTAATTGATTGCGTTGGTTTTGTCCTTTTTTTGTTGACATGACATACATTTCCACATTGCCAGATAGACACTAGTAACGGAACGTACCGTACCGGAATGGCTTGGCTAGGGATATGGTTGATACTGGAACAAATGTCGTCAGTACAATTGCCAGAATGATGTAACGTCCATAACTTTTGTGGTATCCAGTACCTTCAACCATTCCTTGATACGAAATAGTATGGATAGAATTAGTTGACCTGAGCAGGACAATGAAATGGATCCTCCAGTCTAAACAAAGGAATAAAACTGGATGAGCCACTTTGTGCTGAGGCACTGGAAACAAAGCTATCAAAGCCTGCGAAGGTCTCCTCACAAATGTCTCAGAGGCTTGTGCTGAAATTGGGAGTATCTGAAGACAACTGGTCAAACATAGACAAGGAAACCTACTGGTGAACATCAAGTATGCCCCACTTCATGTGCTTCTCCATATTTACCACTTAGAGGAAGCACTGAAGGTGGAAGAGCACAGAATGTACTTTGGGTAGTGTGCTGGAATCAGTGTTCAGTCAACTTATATTCTTGTGATGTTTTGAAACTTGCTGAAATACAAGAATAAGGATTGGCAAATTGTAAGACTATAAAAGATGAAGACAATCTTATGGAACCGCAAAAATGGAAAACACGGTGAGTAGGTTGATTCAATCTTACAGGACATGAAATTTTGATTTCCCAATGTTTGACTTAGATGCAGCAATAAAGCCAGCAGCATGTTTGTGGCCAATAATACAATATCCTAGCCAGTAGCATATTTAAACTTTTAATAACTTCTCATACCATAAATGCTCATTAATGTGAAACAGCATTCAATAAAGTCCTACCTTTGAGAGGAAGTCAGTGACGCATGAGAACCTTAGGTTCACAATCTTTTTAAAGTGATTTTCTCCTGTCCGTATGAATATTTGAATTAGGAGTAGGCTTTTATCGCATGATTACACTGACCTACCCATGATAACCTTTCGCAGCCTTGGTTAGCCATAATCTATCTACTTTAGGAATAATCAAAGACTCTGCTTTCACCATTTTTTGAGGAATACAGCTCCAAATACACTAAACTCCCATGAGAAAACAAAAATTCCCTTCACTGTTGTAAATGGATCATCCTTTATTTTTAAACAGTAACCCTTAGTTTTACAATCCTCCACAGCAGGAAACATTATTTTCACATGTGCCTCGTCAAAACTCCTCTGGATCTAATATGCTTAAAACAAGCCACTTTTTACTCTTCTAAATAACAGCAGATACAAACCTAGCCAGTCCAAACTTTTCTCAAATGATATCCCACAGAGGCCAGAGATTAGGCTAGTAAACCTTCTTCCAACTGTTTCAAATGCATTCCTTCCTTAAATAAAATGACCAATTCTCTACACCATACTTTAGATGTGGTCTCACTAATGCATTTGGTAACAAAAGCATAGCCTTTTCACTTTTGTATTCAATTCAATTTGCAACAAGTAACAAGCTATTAGCTTTCCTAATTATTTGCTGTACTTGCATTCCAATCTTTGTGGTTCATGCATTAGGACATCCAGATCCGTCAGTACTTTGGAGATCTATAAACTCTCAAAGTTTACATAATATGCTTAATTTTTCTTCATCTTGTCAACATTTTTCCCCATTATACTCCTCTTGGCAGAACTTTGCCCACCCACATAACATATCTATATACTTTATTGGCTTCCTTACACTCTCTTCATAATTTACACAATATCATGTCATCATAAAATTTAGCAATCAAGCCTTTGGACCTTATCTGCAAGTCAAAGATATAAATTGTGAGAAGTTCAGGCCGAGTAGTGATCTCTTTGGTACATTACTTAGTACATCTTTACCTATTTCCTGTTTACTAGGCAATCTTCTCTCAATGCCAAAATGTAACCCACTACACCATGAACTCTTCTTTTCCACAAAATCCTCTGATATAACACATGATCAAATTCCTTCTGGAAATCTAATGCAGTACATCCTGTTCTCCTTCATCCACAGCAGATGTTACTTCTTCAAAGAACTTCAATAAGATGGTTAAACAATGTAATGTGAAATGAACATAACGTGAAATTGTATAGAATCATAGAAATGTACAGTATGGAAACAGACCCTTCGGTCCAACTCGTCCATGCCAACCAGATATCCCAACCTAATCTAATCCCACTTGCCAGCACTTGAATTTTGATAAAAAGCACTATGTAGTGATTGGAATGAGGTTGACCAGATGGATCTCTTTGAATATGTTAACCTGGGCCAATTAGGGAGCCCTCGCTGACAAATATAAACAGGAGATTCAGAGAATGTCCTCACTGTAAGGACTGGATCTTGGCTAGTTGATCAGAGTCCATGTACTGTACATGCGTAAATAAATAGCACTTATGTTTCTTCCAGGCAGGCACACAGCTTAGAAGGGAAAATGTGTTCCAAAGCACCCCATGTACCTTCTTGGGCTACAGAATCGATAAGACTGGGTTACATCCGTTAGAAGATAAAGTGAAGGCGATCAAAGATGCCCCGGCTCCCACATCTGCACTGAAGCTTAACTCTTTGCTTCGGTTAGAGAATTATTATGGAAAATTCAAACGTGACCTAGCCTCCATCTTGGCACCATTATACCTGCTATTGAAAAAGGGTCAACCTTGGAAATGATCATGTAGCCAACAAGTACCGTTCAGGGAAGTGAAAAAGCAGCTATCATTATCTAAAGTTTCGGCCCACTATAATCCCAAGTCAGAAGTGGTGCTGACATGCGATGTCTTCCCTTAAGGTGTCGGGGTACTGTTGGCTCACTGGTAGCCCAATGGAGAGGAATGCCCGATAGCATATGCTAATTACATCCACATAGAGAAGGAAGGTTTGACAATCATCTTTGGTGTGAGGAATTTCCATGAATACCTTTACAGACATAAATTTGTGATAGTAATGGGTCACATACCCCTGATCGGGCTACTTAAAGAGGTCAAGGTGGTGTGTCCAGAGCTCCTAGCTGAATTAGTGGTGGGCCCTTTAGTCTCAGTGTGTACAATTACAAATTGGAACACCATCCAGGAGGCCAAGCGGCAAATATGGATGCATTGAGCAGCCTCCCTCTGGCAGATACACCGCTGGTAGTGCATATCCTGGAAAAGTCCATTCTGGTTTTAAACTTTCTGGATGCCGCCGACAATATCTGACTGGAGATCAATCACAAAAGATCCCGTCCTGGCAATGTGATGGGGGAAGCAAAAGGGCCATTACAACCAGGACTGAAACCTTTCTGGGCCTGGCAAGACCAGATCACCATAAAGGATTGCATATTATTATGGGGAGCAAGAGTAATTGTTCCAGGAAAGGTTCGGCCCCAGATACTAGCTGAACTCCACCATGGTCATCCAGGCGTTTCCAAAATAAAAATGTTGGCGAGAAGTTATGTCTGGTGGCCAGGATTGGATGCAGACATTGCCACCTTGGTGGGGCAGTAGCCAGAGTGCCAACAAGGACAAGAATTACCACCAGCAGCTCCCCCACACTTGTGGGGTCGGCTGGGTAAACCCTGGACTCAGTTACACATGGGCCATGCTGGTACTTTCATGGGCTCAATGTTCTTGGTCATTGTGGATGCCCATTCAAAACAATTGCACAAACATCGAGTTCATTTGGCAAACTCAAGCATGATCATTGAAAAGTTGCAAGCATTGTTCGTGATACATGGATTCCCAGAAGTCTTGGTCACAAACAATGGGATGTCATCTACCAGCAGGGATTCTGGGTTCTTCCTAAAGTCAAATGGATTTGTTACGTTCGGACAGTCCCATGCCATCCATCATCCAATGGTCTAGTGGAAACAGCAGTCTAAATATTGAAGGCAGATTTAAATAAACAGCTGTAGGCTTTACCCCATATGAAACTGTCCCGGTTCCTGACTGACTATAGGTCAATCTCTCATGCAACTACAGGGATAACTCCAGCAGAGTTGCTAATGGGGAGAGGATTCCACACCTGCTCAAATCTGATAATCCCGGACCTTGGGGGAGGGTGAAACAGCAGCAGGAATATTAATGCTGGCCACATACCTCCTTTAAGCGAGAGTGACAGTTTACTTCAGGGGATGGAGTTCAGAAATGGCCCTGCATGGGTATAAGGCAAGGTTGACACAAGGTCAGGTCCCGTGACATACAGGTAGTTCTTCTATAAAGTGCAATTTGCAAATGTGATGTGGCTGTAACGCAATTTGTGAATTGCAGACATTTTTCTTAATAAAGCGAACTCCTGTTTGCGGTTACGCGATTGCATCCCCTGTATTACCAGCCAGCTGTGACTTATTCTGCTGGCGCATCTATTGCAACAGGTTGTTGTCTGCCTGTGTGTACTTTTTTGCTTCTATCTGCAACTAAGGTAGGAGAAGTGAACATTGGAGTATTTTACTGGAATGCTTACTGGGGTCATGCCAAGAGTTGGGGGTGGGTGGTGGGGGCCAAGGAGCGGGAACAGAGAGAGAAATCGAGATAGGGAGAGAAAGGAGGTACAAATACAGTGATGTCAGCGAATGTTGAAGAATAAGCAAGATCTTTTGTTAAGCAGGGGCTCAATTGCTGGCTACCTGAAGCTTCAACACATGGTGACTTTACAAGAGAGGGTGTATATGTGTGGAAGTGGGCAAGTGTGAAACTGAGGATGGACTACCCCACGTTATGCCTGATCCAAGTTCTCCCAGTCTCTATTTGAGGGGAGGATCTGAAAGTGTCAGCTCCTCATTCTCTCTGAAATCTGAGACCCATCAAAACATGCAGCTGTGTAGAGCATCCCAGCTCTTTAGCCACTCCCTCTAAAAAAAAGGAGATTTTACCAGCACCAAAAAAAACTTTTGAAAATTTCACAAAGTTTAATGGCAGACAGCTGTGTTCTGGATAACTCCACTCCACAAGAAGCTAGGAATATAATATATTTGTAAATTTCGCTTGTAACAACTTAGCATTTCTGTACCAGTAGTGGACAAGTTCGCTAAACTGGAGTCCCTAACCATGTTTTTCCCATAGGCACCATTACTTCTATTATGCAATTTTCTATAACACAACGTTGCACAGGAATGCAAGTACCATATTATAGGAGAACTACCTGTACAAAGTTTGCCGAGGTGAGGCAAACATGTGATTCACCTGAAAGCTGCTAGCTTGCAAATGGGGCAGAAACAAAACATATCTGACCCTTTACAACAACAGAAAGGCTGTCAGAAATCATGGGTTCTCCCCTCCATCCAGCATTGAAGAAACCTCAGAGCCTGAGATGGATGCAGATGATGTTGCAGACTTGATAGAATAGGAGAAAATGAAATGTCACTGGAAAAGCCTCAAGAAAAAGAACTGGCCTACATCCCTGGACTTAGATGGGGGGGGGAGATAATTGGAATAAGGTTGGTCAGGTAGATCCTGTTGAATATGAGATCCATCATTGGGGCTGTTAACCTGGGCCGATCAGGAAGCCCTGGCTGATATATATGAACAAGAGATTCAGAGAGTCTCCTCACTCTAAGGACTGGCTCTGAGTTAGCTGGTCAGAGTCCATGTACAAATAAAGGGTGATTTGGTGATGGGACACCAGCCTTAGTGCAATTATTTCACACCATCTTTGTGCTCTCAGTTCTTGTGTTAACAGCAATGTGGTTGAGCGGGCATGTTGTGGTTGTGATGCAGAGCTACCCTGTTTGACTAGGAGACTCTTCATTGGAATACATTCAGATGTATACTGTCAGTTGATGCTGGGTTTCACCGACATAAAGCTTCTGAGCCCCCAACTAGCATGTGTTGCACCTCACTGGTACTTTAAATTTTAATTATAATTGGCCAGAAAAAGGCAAAATATGAGAATGCAAAAGTAGTACACAGTTACAGTTACACCATCAGGAATGACTTGCCATTGGCAAAATCCTAGCCTAAGTCAGCAAGATATAGACAGATTAGGACAATGAGCAAACAGATGTATGATATAATGTAATGTAGACTTAAGAAAGGGTTTACGTCCACCTCCAATTACCCTGTACTTGGAAGGTGTCTCAAGATTTTGAACAACAGTTGAAGCTCGATATTTCTGCTGTTACTATTCAGTAAATCCACAAGTGATTTTGTCCACTAACAGAATGCTACACAAATGAGTAATGTGATATATAAGTTTCAGTGCCAGTATGATTCCAGGTACATAGGCTGTACATCCCAACAACTGGTGGACTGTATCAAATGACACATCTTGTTAACCATTCGCAGCATAGTATTTTGATTGCTCAATTAGCTTTCAAGCTTCAGAAAAGTAAATCCACCATTAGAAGTGATCCTGCTACTGGAACTCATTTATAAAATAATGTAGATCAAGCTACTTGTTTAACTGCAAATCAATTTAAGATTATCAATCAGATTTGCAGTTTAATACAGTTGGCAGTGCTAGAAGCTGCACATATAAATACACTGGACCTTGTTTTATGTGGAGAAAAGGAATTTGTACAAATATGGCACCTTTTTAAAAAAAAAATGAGTCAAGGAATCAGATCTGATGCATCCCAATGTTAACAGTCTGACCAGTCAGAATCTCCACAACTGGTCTGAGAATTAAGATTGACAGGTAACTATTCTTGTTGCATCTTCATACAGATGAGGCCCCAACAAATCAAGCTTCAACTTCTTGCCTCCTTTTAGCAATGTATAGGTAATTTGGATTCTAAGAACAATGTAATAAGACAGGGAGAACCTATTAAACAGAATGATGCATAAAAGTATGTTAAACAGAGACTGAGGGGCATAAAAAGATAACTTAGAATTTTAATTCCAGGGCTTATATTACTTCAGATGATGATTTTTTGTGGTTAACTCAACAAAAACATATGTTCACATTAAAATAGGCTATGAGGTATGACAAGGTATCTTCAAACCAATTTTTATCCTAATGACCAAGTTCTCGTCTTTGCCCTTTATACAGTAAATATTTTCCAAAAGAAGAAAATAGGGGACATTTGTCTTGGCTTGATACCAGCACAAAATCACATGATACATTAGTCAACTGCTCAATGATTTGAAGATTCACTTAATGAGGTGCTCAGAAGCATTTGTTTTAAATGTTCTATGTCAAACAGCACTCATTGCAGTGGTGGTATATTTATTAAAAATATTCAAACAATAATGCACATTTATTCCTCATACCTAAAATTCTCTTGTGCATTAATATTAGCCCTCAGATCTGTGTTAATTAGAGGAAACAATACCTCTGGCATTGACTGCCAAGAAATCAAATTCAGCCTTAGGAGCTACCTTATTCTACAAAATATACAATTTGAAATAAATCTCATTACAAGTAGACAAAGAACTTTATAAACACATTTTAATTAAAATAAACAAGGACAGCTGAATAGCAATGGCAATTCATTTCATATCCAACCAGATATTTGGAAGTTTAGCTTGAATCAGAGTCTCATCTGCTGTACAAAGTTGCTGAACTTAATTGAATAAGATTCTGCAGCTCTGAGCTGAGTTTTTAGATAGAGCAGTTTCCTGTGAACAATAAATAAATAACTAACAGGACTAGTCTCACTCAACAGATTCCCACTAACTGCTAGATCGTAATTTCTGTTACCTGACAGACTCTTAGAACTCATCTGCTGAGGTAAGAGCACAAGGATGGAAGATTTCAACAGGAGGATAGGAAGCATGAAAATAAATAAAGCATACAAACGGATGCAAGCAAATAATTAAAAAACAGAATACATTTTAAGAAATTCACTATACTGAATTCCTGCATTAAGCATAATTTTTGGAAGCAATCTAAAAGCTCTGTTAATTTCTGAAACCTACAGATATTTCTGCTTGGATATCACTAAGAACACCAGAAAGTGTAGTTCATGAGTGCTAGACATAGCCTTTTGCTGAAATTTTGTTTTGGATAATTTACCAATGTGCCTTTATTCTTCATACTAGAACTACTCAGGTTAAACAATGGGCTTACTAGGCCTCCAATTTTCCATCTAATGATGCCTAAAACATTTTAAAATGGTACAAATGATTTTGTAATGAATGACACTGAAAAATATTAAATAACAGCTCCTCTTAAAGATAAGCTTTATAATTAAATAGTAGAAACGAGCAGAGTATTCAAAGGATGGGTTTCAAGGCATTGATTAGATTGCCACTAACTTTATGTTTTGACACCTTCGTTGTTCTTGGTATTATAGTGTCTCTTGTGCAACTCACAAAAGAGGCATTTTACCAGGTCTGCGCACAAACAGCATTTATGAAAGGGACTGTCAAGGCTGCAAGCCAAAAAAAAAGTCTCATTTGGATTTCAAGTAAAGAAACTTGGTGCATTTCATTTCAATGTATATGAACCTCTGAGAAAATAAGATGGGTTGAGATTCTCATCCCAGCTAATTTATTGAAATAGATTCAGTTTGCTTTTGTAACCTATAAAGCGCATTTTTCCATACAAGGCAACATTACCATAGTTCCAATAAGTAAATAAGTTGTGATGCTAAGTGCATATATGCTAGATGAATGGTACACGGGTTTCTCAGTAATTTTCTTTTAAATGGTAAAAAGATACATTTCAATAAAGACCACCCTGATGAATATTTTAAAAGCACCAGAATTTGAGTATTTTCCAAACTGACTACTTTTCTGGAAGCTGCAGATGCTCTGAGAACAAAGTGATTAAAGAACAAATAGCCTAAAAAAATTGGGAAAATGGCAAAACTAAAATAGAAAAGCTTTAATGAAATAACTGGAACTATAGATTTTATCTGCAATGATTTAACCATAGAATAAATTTTCTATCATATTATTCTGTATTATGTTAACACACCAAAATCCATTCATTCTACATAAGGATCAGATTAGCAAAGCAATCAGTAACAAGTGAGCTTGCGACATTGTGAATAACTTGTTGTACTGTGGAGTTCAGTGAAGCATGCCCAGTTTATAAGGACACAACGTCATGATATCATTTCTGGTCTAATCTCTTTTCCTTGGTTCCTCAAAGTAATTCAATCACGCAACAATATTTCTGCTTGGATATCACTAAGAACACCAGAGTACACCATTCCTGTATTCCAAAAATTGCAAACCAATTTAATGCAAACACTTTCAATACAATTCCAACAAAGAAAATAGGCCCTTTGTCTGTAAATGTAGTTCAAATAGTGCAATGTATACTCAATGCCACTGAATACTGTAATAGGCTTCATACTATCAGGTCTTGCAAATTATACTTCAGTAAATCTTATTTTTCATTTTAAAATATTCAAGTACTTGCAGAACCCTGAAAAAATTTCCCATCTTTCAAAGGTCATATTAAAGTTTCATAATTATTCCTGTTTTCCAGTCAAATGAAAACAAAGGACGTCAAGGGAGATTTCTGAACTTTTATTTCCCTTCATAATAGTAACTAAAACTCTTTTTTTTACATTACTTGTGGAAATAAAAAACCCTGTGAGATATTGTTTATTTGCATTAAGTATGAAATTACACTTTAATAAACTGAATATATCAAAACTATTATAGCAGCTCAAGAAAGATTATGCAGTACTTTTTAACGAATATGTGACAAATTTGATGTATAATAAAATTTTTAAAAATCTATCCCTGGCAATGAAATAACAGTTTATTGGAAGTTCCTGTTTGGTTACGACTTTCAAGACATGGTCTATACATTCACTTTTGCAGGGTTGAATGCAACAGTTGGTTACTGTAACAATTGCTCTTTAACAGCTGTCTGAAAAGAAATATTAATAGGATTATTAAGGATTGACCCTAGATTATTTAACAAAAACAAATAATTTTATAATTAAATTAAAATTAGCTTGGTTTTGTGCTAACTAGTCTTGAAGCTTTTGAAAACTATGTGAAAAATATATCGTATTTTCATAGGTTTCAGCTCATTTTTGTGTCTTTTCTAGTTTCTTGTTAAACTCATACACTTTAATACAACTTTCCAGAGGAATCTGAAGCTTTATTTTGAAAGTGCAAATGCCATTAAATTTAAGCATCTAACTATGCAACTGTGCAAACAATTGCTTCTGAATCTCACCAACTTGTTACCATCAAGTTAGTGAGAACTACAAAATGTGGATGAATGAAAATGGGAGAAGGATGCAATTAAGATACTTGCTTTACATCTCTGAACCCTGCATTTAAATCCAACTAAGACTTAGGGGACAAAAGCTTCATCCATCTACTAGTTGCAAAGATCCTTTGTAAAATTGGCAATCTCAAGCTAGATCCTAGCAGGCATATAACTGTTCTGAATTCAGCACTGTTGAACAACCCTACTAAAAGATCAAAGGATGGCTAGTGTGCGAAATGGGAGAAAGCATTTGGGAAAAACACTGGCCTGGAATTTTGCTGTTGCAAGCTGACTTTGGAACCCTTTAAAAAAGGCAGGCTATACCCGACTCCAGGATTCTCAATCCCACTCTTAGCTCTCACAATTTCACCAGCATGAGATAGTATATGGACAGTCAAACTGCACACTGCATGTCTGACCTGGTTGGTTTTATTGCAGGAACAATCACCTCATAACACTGTAATTTTCATGGAGTCCAGCCAGTTTGAGGACACATAGTTCATGGCCTCTCAGAGAAGTTATGAACTATGGTCTGGATTTGGGAACTGTTTGGAAGGTAAGTTTAAGAGCTCTTTCCCATATCCATACACTCCTTCCAGAAGCATTTATGTTGAGACAATTGGAGAAAGGATTGTCTGACTGTACGTTTCTTTAGATAAAGTTTTCCAGTAGCTTTCATAAAAATTGGACGGACGTAGAAGGAAACAAAGATCTTTTAACCTGCTCACCCTCGTACTCAGAAACCTTTGTGTCTAACTCTGAACAGCTTCTGGGGTCAGTGTGGCCCCACCCACTCCTGGCTCTGCCTTCCTGCAACAGAATTAGCGCAGGAACCATTTATATGAAACAGGTCTGTTGAATTGGGAAATTTCCAAACTTGAGATTCCCACTCGTGAGCAAATATCCAGCTCATCTGATCTTTGTTTTTGCTTTTGTTCCAACTTATCTGATCTTTGATATCTTAGTGTCTAATTTTCCTCTTGATATACTCTTGTATGTGCACTGAGTGAAACTGAATAGTAGAAAGGGAGAGGAGATGTACATTAGAGAACTTGCAATGAATGTAAATTCATATGTGGAGATCTTTGAAAGTCACATGCATAATGATTGGAGTGATTGTAACAGTACTGTTGATCGTGTGTACGAACATTCATTACAAATGCTCAAGAAACCAAGCATTTGTATGTTGCAAGTGGATGCATTCCTATTGTCAGTGTCCAAGAAGCAGATAATAAAACAAAAATATAAGAGGTTCATTCAAACGGTTGGGCAGGGAATTTGAATTTGCATTTAATATTGATATCCAAGAGCAGCACTGTCATAGTTCAGTAATATTTGAGGAAATCTTGAACTTCATTATGTAGAAGCCTTATTTGCTTGTAGGATAACTAAAATATTTTACCAGAGTGCAGATTAATTATTTTCAAAGAAATAACAAAAATATGACTATGCAATTCCAATACAGCAGCCATCCATTAACCTCACAATGATTGAAATTACCTTTTATTCACACATGTACTCATCAAACTGGGGCTTGACAGTACAAAAGAATAGGATATTTTGTCCATTGTATACATAGTGACAGCATCTGCTGGAAAAGCAAGGTTTAATTTCAATTCAAAGCTCCACCCACTTTGGCTCAATAACACACTTCAATTCCAACCTCAAAAATATCATTGTCTTCTGATTTTAGCATGGATGTCTGTTAAGTAAGGATCCTATCAAAAATGAATTCTGCTGCTGAAATATTACATTTAATAGTTGTTTTACCTTGTGACCAGATATCCACAAGGAATTGAAGATGACATTACCAAACTAATTTCTCTTGAAACGCACAAGAGTTGTAAGAAATAGAGGAAATATTATCAACTTACTTTGGGTTAGATTGCAAGCTAAGAACTAAAAATTGAAGTATAATTCCCCCAACCTAAACATAAATGATAAAAGTCATGAAAAACAAACTGATAGCTCAGTTACTAACTCTTGCTTAAAAAGAATCTTTATATAAAAGTGGCATAAATTGTTCATTCTCCAGTTCCATTTCTTTCTCTCCCCATGAGTGAGCATCAGTCTTTTGCTAAATACTTCTCTCCACTAAGCAATAGGTCAGTGTTAGAAGACATAAAAAAAGGAAAAGACCCAATATCAGTAAATAATGGACGAATAAAACAGAGCGGTATGTCTGCAAAGATTTACATTTCATCCTGAGTTGTTAGCCTGTAAAGTTTTCTAGCACAGATATTCTCGTCTTTGGATAATCAAAGACAAGATGTACCATGAAAGATGCAGTATTAGCTCCCTTGGAAGTTCCAACACAAGGACTCCAAAGGAACTGCTCAGGAAGTTTTAACTTCTAATGAACAATTCTCCTGCTTTGCAGGATCCTTTGAAAATGTCTCTGAGGTAGAACTGGAATCTTTGGACAGTTCCAATCTACTTACCAGGATCTAGATAATAAATGTTAGCTTGCAAAATAACCTAGTCAACAACTGGGTAACTAGACAATTAACAGCCTCAGTCAATGAAACCAATGACACTCAATGGGAAACAACTTCATGCATCTTCTGTCCATGGATCCTAACAACTGACATGGCAAACTTTGATCCATGTACAAGATAGTTCTGCACTTAAATGTAGCACTTTGGAGCATATTGGCATTTCATTTCAATGCAACTGCGTGGACACTTGGCACAGGGAGGGGTACCCAGTCATGGGTATGAGCCAGGTGCATCTCAAGGTTCCTTGCTTCAAGTGGGGACAAGGGGGTGGTGGGTAAGACGATTGACCATGGAAGAAAAGCAGGTAATGTGGACAGGGGAGGTCATCAACTGTCAACAACACCCTGCCTTTGATGAGGATATGATGCACTACAGTATCTAGCACATTGATTTGATATGGCTGAGGCTGAGAACCTTTAGGACATGCAAGAAAGAATGTGTCACAGACAAGGAGTAGACGTTTGGGCATTGTAAAGAACCTTTTCACAGTAGTGGTAATGGAGGACCAGTACAACAATGTGTAATACTTCTTACTTGGTTCCGAGGAGATGGATAGTTCAGCATCACCATATTATGAGCAGTCTTGGTTCTTACTGGCTGGGTCAGGATCCTCTTCTCATAGGACAGAGGAACCAAACATCAGGAACCCCACCACCTGTCCTAGCTCTTTCAGTCCTATTGTGGACTGTTTTTCATGGAATGAGACACAGGAGGGATTGAATGAGATGCAAGGGGTTGGTACAGCTGTTACTGCTGGTGCTGTTGGGGTAAAAATGTTGAGGTGTCCTGAGTGCATGAATAAATGATACAAATGCCATGCAGGGTTAGTAGTGTAAGAGGACTGAGTGGGTGAGAACACCTGAGGGAAGATTTGCACACAATGGGAGTGGAACATAATGAGCCTTGAAAGCAGACAGAAGGTGGTAGCACTAACCTTGGTGGAATGGAGAAGGTCATTGACCTTCATCCTGCATTGCTGAACATTTCTCCAGACTGCGGACACCACACTGACACATGTGGCAACCTCAGACCAGGGTGGCAGACTCTGATGTCGTGGTCTCGTTTTGCTGATCCTGTGGGAAAAGGGCTATTCTCCTCTGCACCCACCCCATCCACTATGACCTCCAGGACCTTGTCTGTAAAGTGGAATGCTAATTTTCCCTTTTCTCTAATGTCTAGAGCAAATAACCCAAACTGTACAGTGCAGCTCTGGAGCGTCAGCACTTCAGTTAGCACACAATGGACTTTTAATTATGGCACTGGGACCAGCGATCCTGGGAGATATTGGCAGGGGTGAGTACATGGCAAATGGGAGAATATGGCAAGCAGTGCATCACAAGGGCACTGTGCATAGGTAATGAGGAAGATAATATGAGAAAACCTGCTAGGCCATGTGGAGAGAAACGACCATGAAACTTGCCTAAATTGCCACTGAGCTTATTTCTCTAAGATACAGCCCAAGGCTTCCTACCCTGATCAGGGATGTCAGATCTTTATGTTAATTGATGATTTACTAATGAAATAGCTAATATGTTCTGTCCAAAAGAACTTTTATGTTTTATAATATACAAAGGGAACACACACACAAAATTGAACCTCCATGTTCTTGCTGAACTGAGAATAAGGCTAAATTCATATGCTTCTTTGAGGACTGATATTAAGTTAATACACTGAATATTTTATTTTACTTATTCAGACAACTGCTTGCATTATACAGAGTTGGTAACCCTATGCACATTGCCAATTTTATGTTATTTTATTTAACACTTAAATTAATACTGAAACATTCAAATGAAAATATTAAATGTTCTGAAAACTGCAAAGAGCAAATGTTAGTTAAGCCACATATTTTATGCAAAATAATAATATGACGTAGTTATTCTAAAGATTTTCAAAGACTGAAATATGAGGAATCATTGAGAATTTTCATCAAACTCTGTTACGTACAACATTTTGCATTGCAGGACATTTCAATGACCTGCTAAGTCCTTTGCATTTTTTTAAAAAAAAGAGTGTATTTTGCATATGTATACAATCTTCGTAACATTCTACAAATAATACCTTTGCGACATCTGGCGGAGTGAAGTGTGTACGAAAATTTGTTTTCAAAAATCTAGTTATTCTTCAAATTCTGCTGCAAAAGGTTTTGATACCCCCTAGTGGGGGGATAAAGGCAATCTGGCTATTTTAAAGCAAGACGGTGGACAGCGATAAATAATCAAAATGCAAAGGTCAAATGGAGTGACACCATAACAATAGAACAAATTCTAGACCTAGGACATAAAAGCTGACCCATTTTTGAGTAATAAAAAGGATCACAGTCATGACTTACAACAATTGTAATTACCATTAAATCTAGCAATACCAATAACGAATTTGTTTTCAACATAACATATATGATTATTGGGAGTTTGGTAATGTTTGTCTTCAAATAGGAAGTATTTAAATTTTCAGTTGGATAATTTAATGTTGTGAGCACTGTAAACGGTAATGTTATACTGCCTTAGATATACATGAATGAAAATACAAAGTCATTTGATTCTCAGAGCTGCTATTACTGGAAGTTGTTTCTTGCATAAAATTTAGAGAAAAGTCGATTTACTTATAACACTTGAACAATATTTAGAGAATCCACTCAGAAATGCTAATCTAATCTTTATATGAACATGGATAGTTTCACTATTTACAAACAATATATTTTACATGAATTATATTATATTTTGTTGATCATGAATTATCCTTCAGAGGCACACAGTCATGTCAGAATGTATTTGTGTACTATACAGAACAAATAATCCCAAAAACTTCAGTCTGATCATTTTCATTACAGCTTTGATATTTCATAATAATTCTGTAATGGATTTTTAATTTTGACTAAGTTCATTCATCTTGTTCAACATATGAAGGGCAAATTTGAAAACCTATGTCACACCATTTCTACAAGGTTTCTGTGTCATTGGCATTCTCTAAAAAAAACCTAGTGGTTTAATCTTACGAAAAAGAGAGAAAACATAATTTCTTTTTGTAGCCTGAAGCTTAATACAATGTTTTTAATAAGTATAAAAATTCCACCTTAGAAAATTAACGAGATATCAGAGAAGGATTGAAAAGAAGAAAATGCACAGTGTGAGAATGATCAGAAGTTTATTTGACACATTTATGTCAAACAGGTCAGCATACAGAAATGCAATCTGTTACAGTTTTCTTTTATGTCACTAGGAGTGTGTTTCTGTACAGTTTAACTGGTACTGTAGATAAGTAAGCCTGAGTCAATTCAGTTCCCATTCACATTATAAATTTTCAGATGCCCCAGGTGTATAATCCTTTGAACAATATACTTTTATTCAAAAAAATCACTGCCTGTAACATTCCAACTACATCATTCTAAAAGAATAAAATATAAATTTAGCAGCTCCAGTTGGTGTTCCCTTGCAGAAATACCATGATGACAGTATGAATATCTGAGAAACATCATTAAACATTTCACAAAACATTAAATGCTCAAATAATCACTATCTAAACAGCTAAAGTCCCGTAATATCTTGTGCAACTATCGTGCGTTGAACATTCTAAAGAAAATAACACTTCAACAATTTCCCTTGATCCATTATTTTTCATTTAAATAGTGCAGTAAGTTACCTCCGGTAGGAACAATATGTATTTCTTTTTCTCAAAGGAGGTTAAAAAAAACACTTCATTAGGTCACCTTCAGATATTTTAGTCAGATGGTATGACAGTTCAATTTTAATGGAATGTTCAGTGCTAAGGTTTCTTACAGATATCCTGCAGCCTTCAACTAACAGCTACATGACATTTTAGAAAATGACTAGTGCCTACTTGAACTTGGTAGGTCATGTTACAGATAGAAAGAAGGGCAGAGGTCCTGACGTTACTTAGAAATAGGTACCAATACTTCCATTTCCTCCACTGACCTTGCTGTCCAACATGAAAGCAAATGCCACCTTTTTACTGCTATTTGGATCAATTATCTATGGGGACCCTCTCACACATCAGCATGTATTCAATTGAGTCAGTACAGATAGACTGCAATAACAATAAATTTGTCATTGAAAGAATACTCCATGCAGCCAGCCTGTTTTAACAATATTTACTAGACATTGTACCTTTCACCCTTTTGGACTCTTTCAGTTTGCAAAGAAGTTTTTAGTCTGCAGTAAATATCTCCCTATTGAATAATAAAGTTACTTAAATTTATCTTTTTGTGTGTGATGAAGTAAAAGATGAGATATTACTTACTATGGCAATTTAAGATAATCTATATGTGAGACCAAACACAAGGGAGGTCTTGAGCTTCTAGTGCAGTGATCAATTTAAACTTTCAAACATTCCTTTTCCCATTTACTCATCCTTTTCTATGCTTGGAGAAGTCCTTCATCCAAGTACAAATTATTAGCAGTACCCAGGTGTCATATTTTAGGTCTCATCACCCTGACATTTCAACTGTGCTTATTTCTATTCTTCATGCTCAACAGAAACCAGAAAACTAACTGAAAAAACAGACAGCATTTTTAGTTAAAAGGATTCTATCGAAAAACAATGAGTAAAATTTATAGCATCTTTGAGATTATTTTAAAGTGAAAGTGTTTATTTGTTTACAATTCAATCCAAATAATTCTTAGTATTCTTACAATAAAATGATTTATCCAGTAATTAACAAACTGAAGTAGGAATCTGGTGATAAGCAATGAATTATTACCTAATTGTAATTCAAGATCTTGAATTACAAGGACTAGACTGCTTTTACACAGAATCACAGAACTGTTACGATGCAGGAAGTCATTCGGCCAATTATGCTTGCACCGGCTCTTCGAACTAGTACCAATCTCCTGCTTATTCCCGATCATTTGCACACTCTTTATATTAAAATAAACATCTAATGCCCCCCTGAATCCTCAATCGAACCTGCCTCCATCAAATTTCCAGGCAGTGCATTCTATACCCTATACATGTGGAATCATAAGCTATACAGCATGGAAACAGACCCTTTGGTCCAACTCATCCATGTCGACAAGATATCTTAAATTACCACCGTCCCATTTGCCAGCATTTGGCCCAACTCCCTCTAAACCCTTCCTATTTATGTAATCATTCAGATGCCTTTTAAATGGTGTAATTGTATCCGCTTCCATTACTTCCTTTGGTAGCTTGTTCCAGACATGCACCATCCTCTGCCTGAAAATGTTGCCCCTCAGACCCCTTTTAAATCTTTCCCCTCTCACCTTAAACCTATGCCCTCTAGTTTTGGATTCCCCTAACGTGGGAAAAAGACTTGGCTATTCACCCAATCCTCATGATTTTATAAGGTTACCCATCAGCCTCTGGCACTCCAAGGGAAAAGGCCCCAGCCCATTCAGTTTCTCACAACAGCTCAAATCCTTCAATCCCGGCAACATCCTTGTAAAGCCTTCAAATTTAACAACATCCTTCCATTGGCAGGGAGACCAGAATTGAGCACAGTATTCTAAAAGCTGCCTAACCAGTGTCCCGTACAGCTGCACAATGACATCCCAACCCCTGTACTCAAATCACTAACCATTGAAGGCGAGCATGCCAAACTCTTCCTTCACCACCCTGTCTACCTGCAACTCCACTTGCAAGGAACTATGTACCTGCATCCAAGGTCTCTTTGTTCAGTAACACTCGTCAAGGCCTGAGCATTGACTGTATAAATCCTGCCTTTATTTGCCTTGCCAAAATGCAACACCTCACATTTATCTAAATTAATCTCTATATACCACTCCTTGGCCCATTGGCCCAACTAATCAAGGTCTTGCTGTACTCTGAGATAACCTTCTTCACTGTCCACTACAATTTTGGTGTCATTTGCAAAATCATACCCCCTATATTCACATCTAAATCATTTACATAAATGACAAAAAGCAATGGACCCAGCACTGATTCTTGTGGCACACTGCTGGTCACAGGCCTCCAATGCAACAAAAACAACCCTCGACCACCCTCTGTCTCCAACTGTCAAGCTAACTTATGTATTCAATTAGTTAGCTCCTCCTGGATTCCATGGCTGAATGAAACAGCTTTTTCCTCACATCTCTCTTGCTTTTTAACACAGCATTTTATACTTATTAGATATCTATTTCAATTTATTAACCTAAATTTTGCAAAACGTTTAAGACTATTTAAACATTGTATGCTATTATTAATGTGCAAAATCTGCCATCAGTCTTTAATGAGGAACCATCAATTGTAAATCACTGTCAGCTGCTGACCAATTTGTGCTACTCCATTGTTAGCATCTTGTCTTTAACCCCCTTTCACGAAGATAGATATTTTCTAATCAACATGTTCAGAGATATTACTACACAACTCTGAAGAAGGTAGAACTTGAATCCTGGGCTCACAGTCCAGAGGAAGGGAAACTTTCAGTGCACAACAAAAGCACTCTTTTCATAAAGGTATTATATTTTCATATCAATTGCTCATTAATTTGGGCACAGAAATATCTAGCAATTATTAGATAGAGCATGCTTTTAATAATCTGATAATTATTAGTAACTGCTATCAAAAATTGTTGTCAGTAAGTAAACAATAATAAGTATTAAATTTCATTCCATCAGATATGCATTGCTGCTGCAGCTCTTAAACATGTCAGATTTTAAATTTGTTTTGTACTTTTTCTTTCAGTATTTACCTTTGCAATGATTCTCTTTCGCTGTATTACTGTAACCTTTCTTTTATTCCATTCTTTTTTGTTCTCTACCTGATTTGACATTTAATTTCTCAGAGCAGTATCCTAGGCCCAAATATTTTCAGCTGTTTCATCAATAACCTTCCTATCACCATAAGGTCAGCATTGGGAAATCTTACCAATAATGGCACAATGTTCAACGCCATTGGCAACATCTCCGATGCTGAAGCATTCCATGTTGAAATGTGGCTAGACCCAGACAATACCCAGACTTGAGATGAAAAGTAGCAAAAATATTCAAGTCACACAAACACCAGGCAATTTCCAATAAGAGACAATCCAATCAACACGCTTTGACATTAAATGGCATTACCATCACGATATCGCCCACTATCAAAATCCTGGGGGTTACCATTGACCAGAAACTGAACTGGGCTAGCTATATAAATTACAGTAGCTACAAGATTAGGTCAGAGACTAGAAATCCTACAGCAAGTAAATCACCCCTAGAATGCCCAAAGCTGACAAGGCAAGGTCAAGAATGTGATTGAATACGCCCCACTTGCAATCCAGCAACACTCAAGAAGCTTGACACTATTCAGGGCAAAGCAGCCTGCTTAATTAGCACCACATCCACAAACATCCATTCTCTTTAACACTCAGTCCCAGTAGTGTGTATCATTTACAACATGCACTGCAGAAATTTACCAATAGTCCTATATAGCATCTTCCAAACCAATGATCACTTCCATCTAGAAGGACAAGGGGTGCAAATATATGGAAACACAAGCACTTGCAAGTTCTCCTCCAGGCCATTCACAATCCTGACTTGGAAATATATTGGCGCTCCTTCAGTGTTATTTGCTCAAAATCCTAGATTTCCTCCCTAATGCTATTATAAGTCTATCTTCTGCCCATGTACTGTACCAATTCAAGAAGACTGCTCACTGGCGATGGGTAATAAAGGCTCGCCATCCAGCATTACCTATATACCATGATTGAATTTTTTTTAAAAATCATTTACTTTGATGAACCTTTGCAATTCGGCACCTGACTCCTTGTCTTGCCTGTAGTGCAGATTGTGGCACTTGGTTGGATTTGTCATCCAGTACAGAACAGAAGACAATGACAAATTCACCCTTCCCTGTTTATTTCCCAATCCTTTAATTTGCCTGGTTAAGGACACACATTGATCTGTTGTGCACTGTGATGAAGCTGCTCCTTTAACAAAGTTGTATTGTCCTTGATTTTTTTCAAAAGTGTTGTATGAGACAGAGTTGCCGTAATGTCTAGTTTGGATGGGTTTTAGGAATAATTTGATTATAGCTAACAACTATTGCCTCAGGCAAAGGTCTTTAAGCTAAATTAAAACATTTGTAAAAAGGGGAGTGGCCAGTTCTCCCGGCGCAGCTTTCGATGGTTTGGTTTGATTTGGTTTGGTTTTAGCAGTCTGGCTGTTCAGAGCAAGCAGTCAGTTTGTTTGAGGCTGCTAGTCAAAGAAACAGCTACATGGAAGAAGGTGTTCCATGCTGAATCTCTCTCCCATCTCTCTTTCTCCTTTAAGATCTTGTGTTTAATTTTACCTTTTGTGCTAAGCGGTGTTTATGAGGATTGTTGCAGGAACTTGGAACAGCATCATTATGTTGGGATGTCTGTTCAGTTTATGGATAGGTTAAGTTATTCTGTATTTTCTCTCTTTTATTTGTATTTAATTCTGTAATCTTGTAAATAAATTCTGTTTTATTTAAAACTAAATGGTTTTACCAGCCTCATCACTCCTGGAATGTTCACTATATACCTGCTTAAAACAATGAGCAAAGTTAGGATCTGGGCTACTTTCTTGAAATGTTTTGAGGGGGTCTAGCCCAGTCCATAACAGATTGGGGGATCATCTATGATTTGTTCTATAATTCCAAATTAGGATAAGATTTGCTGGACTCAAAGGCAGTGTGGTCGGTGTTAGTATCTTTTGTTCCAGATGTTGGATTTGGTTAGTTTGCTTGGGATAGCAATAGCTCTTTCAGTCACTAAGAATTTTCTGGGGGTGGAAGAAGTGACTTTGGGTGTTTTCAAAAAGGTGAATAAGGCCAAGCTGCTGGAATTAGCAGACAATCTGGAGTTGGAGCTGCCTCCTTCTGTAAGGAAAGGAGAGACAATTACAGCAATAGCTCAGCATTTAAATTTGCTGAAAATATCACCAGAATCTTTGGAGATCACTAAAAGTCAATTGAAAATGAAGCAGCTTGAGTTAGAAGGAAAAGACAAGGAAAGGAAGAAAGAAATGAAACTGTTTGAATTACGATTAAAAGCAGTGGAAAGAGAAAAAAAATCACTTTTTAGCACTGTTGCCTCACAGCGCCAGAGACCCAGGTTCAATTCCCGCCTCAGGTCACTGACTGTGTGGAGTTTGCACATTCTCCCCGTGTCTGTGTGGGTTTCCTCGGGGTGCTCCGGTTTCCTCCCACAGTCCAAAAATATGCAGGTTAGGTGAATTGGCCATGCAAAATTGCCCGTAGTGTTAGATGAAGGGGTGAAATGTAAGGAAATGGGGTTTGGATTGGTTGCGCTTCGGCAGGTCGGTGTGGACTTGTTGGGCCAAAGGGCCTGTTTCCACACTGTAAGTAATCTAATCTAATCTAAAGAAAAGGAGAGAATGGAAAGGGAGAAAGAGAGAGAGTTTGCACTTCAGAAATTGGCACTTAGACAGGAAATTTGGCTTAAAAGGATGGAGATGAAGGCTGAAGGTAAGCTTAGTGAGGAAGAGAGTGAAGATGAGCAAAAGTGTGGTAGCCAAAGGCCTGGTGAAAATCTGTTTAAATATATTTAAGCACTGTCTAAATTTGATGAAAAAGATGTAGAAGCCTTTTTCACCTCATTTGAAAAGGTGGCTAAACAAATTCAGTGTTGATGACCACGTGGGTTTTGTTGATCCAAATGAAACTTGTAGGTCCAGCTAGTGAGGTATTTGCATCACTATCAGAGGTGGTATCTGGGGCATATGAGGAGGTGAAGAAAGCCAACTTAGGTGCATATGAGCTTGCGCCAGAAGCCTATAGCCAACATTTCAGGAATTGGAGGAGGGACCTTGGTCAAACTTACACTGAGTTTGAACGAATCAAACAAAGTAATTTTGATAGGTGGACAAGGACACTAAAAATAGAGCAAACTTAAGACGCGCGAAGAGAGACAATTATTTTGGAGGAATTCAAAATAATAGTGATAATTCAAAATGAAGTAGTGAGAACTCATGTGCAAGAGCAGAGAGTTAAAATGGCAAGATTAGCAGCTGAAATGGCTGATGATTATGAGTTGGTCCATAAATCAAAGTTTGGTTTCCAAAATCAATTTCAATCCATGAGGGATAGAACTTGGAGAAAAGAGAAATCCTTGCATGGAAAGGGAAATGTAGATCTCGGTGAAAATCATAAGGATAACTTACCACAGGTTAAAAGGGAAACTTTCGAAGGGGAAAGAGGAGTCAAAAAGCTCCAGTGTTTTCACTGTTATAAAATAGGCTACATGAAATCATAATGTTAGTGGGTGAAGAAAAGCACTGGGAAGCCACATGTAGCAAAACAGGATAGGCCGTTGAATTTTGTTGGAGTGGTAATGGAACGCAGGCTAGAAAGCTACACCAGAATATACAACCTGGTTGGAGGTTGGTTAAGGAGATTTTCTTAAACCCAGGGTGTACTCGCATAGGCCAGGAGCAGCAGGTAAAGAGATTACAATCTTTGATGTTGAAAGATGAGGAGGTATGTACCTCTGAAGGACTATTGCTAGAAAAGGTGCTAGTAATGGGGATTCACAGTGCGACAAGAAACACTCAGTTATGTAGAGTGAGGTTACTGTCCAGTGAAGAGTGGAGAAGTTGTGGTAGGAGTACTGGATAAACTCTCAGCTCCAGGAGTACAACTTATCCTTGCTAATGATATAGCTGGTTCACAGATAGGATTGCTACCTACTGTGGTTGAAAAGCTAGTGGTAACTCATGCAACTGAACTATTGCAGGACACATATCCTGAGACTTTTCCCGACTGTGTGGTAACAAGGTCACAAAGTCACCAGTTGAAACAGGAGCGATCAAAGAGTATAGATAAGAAAGTTGAAGTGGGATTAGCAGAGACCCTGTATGACCAAATGGTTGAGACAAACCAGGAACAGATAGATGACAAAGCAGACATCTTTAGTTCAGCGAAATTAACTGAATTATCGCAGAAAGATGAGAAACTAAACCAATTGTATCAAAAAACATACACAGAAGAAGAATCTAGATGTATCCCAGTGTACTACTGTCTTAAGAATGATAGCTGAATGAGGAAATGGAGACCATCACATGTTCAGGCAGATTAGAAGTGGGCAGTAGTTCATCACGTCGTAATGCCAGTGGGTTATAGAAAGGAGGTGTTGTGGTGGTGTATGAACTAGGAGGTCATTTAGGGATCAGAAAAACTCAAGCTCAATTACAAAAACATTTTTACTAGCATGGACTGCAAAAGGATGTAGTAGAATTTTGCCAGACATGTCATACATGCCTGGTACCTCTAAAAGCCGCACCTTTAAAACCAGTTCCTGCATTTGAGGAACCTTTTACAAGAATCTTAACTGATTGCGTAGGACCCCTACCAAACACAAAAAGTGAAAATCAGTATTTGTTAACAATAATGGATGTGTCCACTAGATTTCCATTTCACAATATCACCACTAAAAGGATTAGTAGAGAAGTTACTCAAATTTTTCACTAGATACGGACTACCCACAGAGATACAATTAGATCAAGCGTCAAACTTTACATCAAAATTATTCCAGAAAGTTATGGACAGCTTAGGAATAAAGCAATTCAAGTCTACTGTGTACCATCCAGAATTGCAGGGAGCGCTAGAGAGGTGGCATCAGACATGAAAGACCATGTTAAGGGGTTATAATCAAGACCATCCAGATGATTGGGATAAGGGAATTCCTTTTGTACTTTTTTACCATTAGTGATACGCCAAATGTATCAACTGAATTCAATTGAATTAGTTTTTGGGCATGAAGTCAGAGGACCAAATTGGTAAATCCGAATTCAGAGATTACATATTTGGTGTACGTGTCAGATTTTAGGGAACAATTAAATAGAGTGGGGGAGTTGGCTAGACAGCATTTAAAAGTATCACAGCATACAATGAAACAGGAAGCAGGCAAGAAATCAAAAATTCACAATTTTGCTATTGGAGATAAGGTGTTAGTTATCATTTCTAGTGATCGGTGAACTTTAAAAGTAAGGTTTAGTGGACCTTATCAAGTCAAAAGGAGATTGAGTGAGAATTGATAAGAACTCCAGACAGAAAGAAATCTCACAGAGGGTGTCATATAAATATGCTCAAAAGGTATTTTGATAGGGAAGGAAAGCAAAAGGAGAATCTGTTCTTCGTTACAACACAGAATGAAGAACGAAGTTCAGAGGATTCTGAATTGAACATTCCTCAAATTAAATTGGACAAGGAAAAAGTTGTCAAAAATTGAGATAAATTATTGAGGTACCTGCCACTGAACACTTCCCTTTCTCACCAAGTCAGTAATCACGTTTTCTCGTTCTGCCACATGCACAGTTTTCAAATTGAATGACGATAACAACAAATAGAAATTGAAGCCGAAACGCGCATGTAATGTGGGTGTCAGTGCTGTGCTCTTGCAGGAAAATGACGAGAAAATAGAAAGACCTATGAGGTATTTCTCCAGGATATTGGACATTTATCAGCAGAAATATTTGACAGTTGAGAAGGACACTTTGAGCTTGTTGTTGGTGTTACAACATTTCAACATTTATGTTATGAGTAATGCATCTGAGACAATCACATACACTGATCACAACCCATTGAAGTTTGTGGAGAAGTTTAAGGACAAAAATTGCAGATTGTTTAGGTGGAACTTGTTGTTACAGCCATTCAATTTGAACACTGTGCATGTGGCAGGATGAGAAAATGTGATTGCTGATGTATTGTCGAAACTTGGATGAGAAAGGGAGGTGGTCAGTGGCAGGAGTAAACGGACTGAAACGGAATTTAGTATAGCATGTTTGTATGTTTATAGTCAATGTGATATTTATAAGTAGCGTCATGTACTAACAGTGTAATGTTAAGTGGTTTAAAATGAAGCCATTTTTGGATATTGATGGGTTTTTTTAAGGGGATGGTGTGATGATGCTGCTCCTTTAACAAGGTTGGGTTGTACTTGGTTTTTTTCAAAAGTGTTGTATGAGGCCTAGTTTGGACCAGTTTTAGGGCCAATTTGATTATAGCTAACAGATACAGCCTCAGGCAAAAGCCTTTTAAATTTAAAAATACTTGTATGACGAAAAGAGAGTGGCCAGTTCCCCCCAGCTCAGCTTTTCTCTGGTTTGGTTTTAACAGTCTGGCTGTTCAGAGCAGGCAGTCAGTTTGTTTGAGACTGCCAGTCAAAGAAACTGCAACATGGAAAAAGGTGTTCTATGCTGAATCTGTCTCCCATCTCTTTCTCTCCTGTAAGACCATGTTTGATTTTTACTTTTCGTGCCAAGGGGCGTTTATGGGGATTGTTGCAATAATTTGGAACAGCATCACTAAGTTGGGATAGTTTGTTCGATTTTTGGAAAGGGTCTTATTCTGTTTTCTGTTCTCTTTTGTTTGCATTTCATTCTGTAATCCTGTAATTTTGTTTTATTTAAAACTAAGTGGTCTGTCCAGCTGCATCACTTCTGGAATATCCACTTTACACTGCTTAAATCAACTAGCAATGTTAGGGTCTGGGCTACTTTCTTGAAATGCTTTGAGGGGGTCTGGCCTAGTCCATAAGATGCACCACCATTCCATCTGCCCACTGCCCTTGCTCTGACATTATCAGCTTGAACTTCTAGCAACTTTGCAGGCAGGAAAGAAATTGCAGCCTAAACATGCATGCAACGTCCAACATTTTGCGATTGGAACACGGGAAATAGGAGCAACAATAGGTCATTGCTCCCAAAAGCATGGTGTACTACAGTGGCAAAATGTGGGCAGTTAGCTTCTACAATATTATGACACACAAACAATATACCATTTAGAGGTATAACTGTGTACAGGAACACATTTTCATTTCCCAAAAAAGATGGATAAAAAGATATCTATAGTGGCACTGAACCTTCTTGGCATAACAGAATCAAGAGGTTCAACAGATTTTTTTCCTTCAAGTTCCATCTGCATACTCAAGCTGAGCAGCTTGCTTAAATGTTAAAATTGAAGGTTAGTTACCTTGTCAGAAATGGTGCTGAAGCATGTTCTCGGAAGATTAGAAAAGCACTAGAATGAAGCTGTTGTGACATCTGTAATCATGGGAGCACAGGATATGTTTTATTTTCTCAAAGAAAATTTTTGCATTCACCTGCTGGGAAACCCTGACTGGGGCAGGTGCAATTTCTACTTGCTCATTTCTAAATTATTTTCAAAAACTTCCTTTAACTTCAGTTTGATGCCTCGGATTTGTAAATGATCATCCTAAAGGGGGTATTGTATATGGGCATTCTTCACATTAATCCCAAGAGTAATCCATAACAATGTCTACTCGAAAACCTCTCACACAGAAATGTATTATCCAAAAACTGAATGCCATAAAAGAGTAATAAAATGGCCTGAAATATAGAAGTTAACCAAGTTTCTACTCAAAAGTTGAAATGAATTAAGTGTGTGTGCATGTGTATTTATGTGTGTATGTCGGAGGACAGCAAATTTCACTGGTTTCAACAACAGGCACAGGGTGATTACCTCCTATTTAGTAGTTTTGAAGTAGGCCCCATATAAGATTTGCACTGTCACAAGAGGAAGTATGTGATCTCTCACTGCCCAGAATCAGTATGTTTTGTTTGGACAGAAATGTGTTCATTTTTATAGGAATGTGTACGTCAATTCAATAATTTAGCAGCAGGCTTTTAAGCATCTAAATAAATTAACAAACACAGAGAAAGCTGAAATAATTCAGCAAGTCTGGCAGCATCGGAAGAGAAAGGAACAGAGTTAATGTTTTGACTTTCGTTAGTTCAGACATCAATGGTCTTCAAACAACCCATTTGTTGTATGTTAGAATGACTTACATATCTCACTTTGACTCGAGTACTATTGATAATGATATCTTTCTTGGACATCTGGATCAATTCACTCAAGAATTTCACGGAGAAAAGAATGCCTGATAAATTTAAAAAATTAAAAGCCATTCAAAGGTAAAAAATGACCTTGTCTGAATTTTAAAGGCAAACCCCCATCTTTCAAGAAAATGGGCAACAAAATTATAGTAACATTTAGGAACAGACTTGGTTGTTACTATGGAAATGGTAAAAACTGCATTCAAACTCTACTATTAATTTAAATATACTGTTTGCTCACTGACTGGACATTATGGCTTATTCTAAGATTCTTACCATCACAAATGCTTGAAATAAACTCTTTTTCAGGAACGATCTAAAAAGTATACAGATCCTAGAAATCCGACTGAGGGAAAAGGCACACTGTTGAGATTGGAAATACTTTGTCAAAGTACTGGAGGGGGGACATCTCCACGACTGAATTCTCGATAAGTGGTTTGTATAAACAATGTTTAATAATTTTACAGCCTATAAACAGATCTTTTGCTCAACCTTAACTGTCAACAATTCAACAATGAGCATTGGCTTTGTATTCTAAACAATTAGAATTAATCAATAGAACTTAAGTTTTCATTCAAAATCAAGATGAATAGACGATAGCTTTTATCCTTTCCACTTTACAATAGAGCCAGAATGTGCCCAAAAGTAAAAAAAAAGTGTTAATACTGGCCTTTCCGAGGAACTCTTTAACACACATTTGATAAGGTTCCCCATGGTAGGCTTATGCGGAAAGTCAGGAGGCATGGGATAGTGGGAAATTTGGCCAATTGGATAGAAAACTGGCCAACCGGTCGAAGTCAGAGAGTGGTGGTAGATGGTAAATATTCAGCCTGGAGCCCAGTTACAAGTGGAGTTCCGCAGGGATCAGTTCTGGGTCCTCTGCTGTTTGTAATTTTTATTAATGACTTGGATGAGGGAGTCGAAGGGTGGGTCAGTAAATTTGCAGATGATACGAAGATAGGTGGAGTTGTGGACAGTGAGGAGGGCATTTGTCGTTTGCAAAGGGACTTAGATATGATGCAGAGCGGGGCTGAGGAGTGGCAGATGGAGTTCAACCCTGCCAAGTGTGAGGTTGTCCATTTTGGAAGAACAAATAAGAATGCGGAATACAGGGTTAATGGTAGGGTTCTTAGTCAGGTGGAGGAACAGAGGGATCTTGGGGTCGATGTACATAGATCTTTGAAAGTTGCCACTCAGGTGGATAGAGTTTGTAAGAAGGCCTATGGTGTATTATCGTTCATTAGCAGAGGGATTGAATTCAAGAGTCGTGAAGTGATGTTGCAGCTGTACAGGACTTTGGTTAGGCCACATTTGGAGTACTGTGTGCAGTTCTGGTCGCCTCACTTTAGGAAAGATGTAGAAGCTTTGGAGAGGGTGCAGAGAAGATTTACCAGGATGTTGCCTGGAATGGAGAATAGGTCGTACGAGGATAGGTTGAGAGTTCTCGGCCTTTTCTCGTTGGAACGGCGAAGGATGAGGGGTGACTTGATAGAGGTTTATAAGATGATCAGAGGAATAGATAGAGTAGACAGTCAGAAACTTTTTCCCCGGGTACAACAGAGTGTTACAAGGGGACATAAATTTAAGGTGAAGGGTGGAAGGTATAGGGGAGATGTCAGGGATGGGTTCTTTACCCAGAGAGTGGTGGGGGCATGGAATGCGCTGCCCGTGGGAGTGGTAGAGTCAGAATCATTGGTGACCTTTAAGCGGCATTTGGATAGGTACATGGATGGGTGCTTAATCTAGGATAGAAGTTCGGCACAACATCGTGGGCCGAAGGGCCTGTTCTGTGCTGTATTGTTCTATGTTCTATGTTCTACAAAAGGAACTTGAATTCTGTTTAGAAAGTACTACTGCTGAAAGAATAAAACCTGAGTCTAATGCTGTACCAAGATTTTTCATTTGAAATTTCTTCCTGGTCCCTTGATAAGATCAGGCTGCCCAGGAATCCCTTCTATAGACGTAAAGAGCAACAAAATTATCTCAGTCCCATAGCTCTTACGTATGTTGATGAGGAGTGAACAACTTATCACATGCTATGCATCAAGTGACATCAAGAAGTACAGTTATAGAAAAAAAAAGCCACGGTGTGCTTCTTTAATTGGCTAAACAGGTCAATTATTCTGTAAGGTGGAACAATGTAATCCTCATAATCCAACACTGAAACTAAGAATGAGTCCACAAGTGGAAGTTAATATTCCCTGACTCCTTGGGCTGGCAGGGTGGGACAGGAAGGGAAAGGGTGTAAGATTGGGATCTATTAACGGCAGAAGAGTGTCTTAGTTTACCCACCTCCACTGGCATTTTGTCAGCTTAGAAGAAAGCATCGAGCAACACACCTGCCCATTGGCCAACTGAGGTCCTTTTATAGCAATTAATACCCAGGTAACCTCGTGAAACCACCAGGTAAAGCAACAGGCTTTTAGTAGGCTTTGGGGTGGGGTGGGTTGGGGTGGGGTGGGGTGGGGGTGAGGGGGAAGAAAAGCAGGTGATTTCCCTCCTGTTTAGACACCCTGAACCTCACTAAAACTCCATATCTCTCAAACACAGTTCCTTGATCCTATTACTTTTTGCACTCATCCTGGCAAAACCTCCCACACACTTTTTAATCTGGTTTCATGGGTCCTCAGAGTGAGTGGCAGACTGCAAGTGGTTCCAGCAAGGCACTACTCCCCATGTCACCACTGCCGAGAACCGTTAGCCCTATGGTTGTCTGACAACACTTAGAGGTGGTAGCTTCTTCAGAAGAGAGCTTAATTTCCAACTACTAGTCAAATGAGCTCGTCAACTATCATGCGATGATATTTTGTGGGAGGCAGCAAGAAAATAGATGGCACAAGAAGGAGTGAATGCAGATGGGATGAGGGGATGACAATTATCTGCTACCAGAAGCAGGTAATCAATTCAATCCATGATATTATTCATGTAATAGGGTGCATCAGAAAATTCCAGACAGTATGGGTAGGGAGAGGGGCTCCCATTAAGGCCCAAGACGGCCAGTGAACACAGGCCAACGTCTAGTATCAGCTTACTTTTTAAACTTTGAAAATTCTTCAGAAGACACCTCATTTTGAGGCACTCCTTGTTAGCCAACCGACATTGGCAGTGCCCCTCTTACACTGGGGCTTTCAATCATGCAGTGCAGAATGACCTCCTAATGCTAAGCCAACCTCAAAAACCTGCCATCTGCCCTTAATTGAATGCGGCTCCTGGAGATAGTCACCCAATTGGATGCCACCTCCTCCAACATTGCTTTTGAGATCTTGCTGTGGGTTATATGTAGGTTCTCAACTCATATTTCATGCCAACAGCATAATCGAGACTTGGGAATGTAAAGTACTGACCACCATTTTTTCATGCGAGCCACAAACTATAAGCACACGTCTTTCCGAGCAAAATATTCCCGATACAAACCTTGAAAATAAAAAATGGTAAACTGCCGAAGTGACAAGTGAGACTAATGAATGAACACATTACAACTTTTCTAGGCAGTATTAAATAAATAGCTAGACTTTTACCATTTAGTGAGATGTCACAGATATGTTACTGTTAAACCAACCATTTAATCAACTGAGATAAAACTTCAGGCTTAAAATTGCTCCCCTTTGAATCAGTTCAAACAATGACAAATAAGTTCAAATAACACGTTTTTCTTAACGTGTAACAACTTAATACCAACATAAAAATTATGTACTTTGTAAAAAATTAAGTAAATATTTTTATTTATATGGTATCTCAGTTATAATTTGTTTATGGTCTGACTCATTGACAATTCAGGCAGCATCCAAAGAGCAGCGAAATCGACGTTTCGGGCAAAAGCCCTTCATCAGGAATAATGAAGGGCTTTTGCCCGAAACATCAATTTTGCTGCTCCTTGGATGCTGCCTGAACTGCTGTGCTCTTCCAGCACCACTAATCCAGAATCTGGTTTCCAGCATCGACAGTCACTGTTTTTACCTCATTGACAATTCAGTTTGTTAGTTGTGACTTTCACAGTTTGTTGGCAGTTTCTGGAAAAGCCATCACACCTGTGACTTTTTCTTTGATTAATGAGTCTTTCAACTCATCACTACAAACTGAAGGAGACCCATGCCCTTTCTGGGCTTCAGTGATTTATTTGCCTTCAGTGCAATGCAAGAAAGGTATCTTCCGCAAAGAAAGTCACACCTGTTTAAAGCTAATGAAAACCTCAATGTGTCATTGTCTAGACAAGCCGAAATGCATGTTAAGGTAGACAAAGGATTTATTCAAGTTATATGAATGCAGTTTTGTCACAACCTGTCAATTTAAAGAGGTATTAGACCTTCCTCAATGGCATTCCATACAGTGTCAAGTTTTGAAGTTACTATTTCAGATTTTGAATGTAGTTAGATGGAGGACTTTCCATAGAACAATGCAGGATAATTTAAAGAAGTGAAATCGAAGTCTTTAACATTTTAGATTTATTTTAGATATTTAGGGCAATTTTCAAAGTGATTGACTTATGAGCTGCTAAAAAGACACATCTGCAAGGGTAAATGTACATGCAAAAAATAAAAATCTGGAAATGAAGAGTACTTTCAATACTCTGAAAACTGTAAATCTTAAAAAAGAATCAGTGCATGTGCTGATGCTCAATGGAAGTTGAAACAATTGATATATTTTTCCTACGTTACCTTAAATTTGCAATATATACTTTCATACTTTAAAAAATGAACATTTGACCAAACTTATCAAATGATTGATTTTAAATAATAGTTTTTGTATTTATATTCAATGCTTCAGCGTGCAAAAGTCATAGAATTGTTTTAATCTTGCCATATAAATTAACTAATTTGAAAAAAAAAGCATTATTTGCAAGTTTAAAATGTATTGAAAGGCATTTTGTTTTAAATGGCAACCGAAGAAAATAAACTCTAATCATACACTAAAGTGAATTCAATTGCTTCTAAATTGTCCTGATGTAACTAAGTTTGATATACACTACTCTTTTCCATTCAATCACCCAAAGTCACCTTCTGTAGCACTGCATCACTTTAGATTACATTTCCATTTTCAAGTCTAACACCTCTGTTGTATTAGACTGGTATCCAAGATAGTTATTGTATATAGCAATGATGAGGCAATAGTCCAGAGTAATACTGGCAATTTGCAATTTGCTGTGGAGCCTTTAAGTATGCTGTGGGAACAATAATGGTTACATGAGATTATACATTTGAAAAAGGCTGCTTGTAAAAGAGACTGTAATTAGTTATCACTTTCATTATCAGTACAAAGTTTTATAATAATAAATTTAGAAAACCATGCAAAGCTAAAATTAGATGGCAAGTTTGGGTCCTGAAAAAAAATTAGAAGTGCATACTTTTCATTTTGAATCCAAACAGGACAAATAGGATTAAAGTTTTCAATTGTTATAAATCGCAATGGAACTACAGAAGTACGCTGTCCAATCAGGTTGCCCCTCAAACGTTTTAATTAAAACAACTAATTGACATCTCTGACTAATTTTATTGGATGATCTGTGCCTCAATGACTAAAACTAAGGGTCATACAAGCTTTTAGGATAGCCTTATCAAGTTATCCTGGGTAAAAACAATGACAGCAGACGCTGGAAACCAGATTCTGGATTCGTGGTGCTGGAAGAGCACAACAGTTCAGGCTGCATCCGATGAGCAGTAAAATCGATGTTTTGGGCAAAGGCTCTTCATCAGGAATAAAGGCAGAGAGCCTGAAGTGTGGAGAGATAAGCTAGAGGAGGGTGGGAGCGGGGAGAAAGTAGCATAGAGTACAATGGGTGAGTGAGGGAAGGGATGAAGATGATAGGTCAGGGAGGAGGGTGGAGTGGATAGGTGGAAAAGAAGATAGGCAGGTAGGACAAGTCATGGGGACAGTGCTGAGCTGGAAGGTTGGAACTAGGGTGAGGTGGGGGAAGGGGAAATAAGGAAACTGTTGAAGTCCACATTGATGCCCTGGGGTTGAAGTGTTCTGAGGCAGAAGATGAGGCGTTCTCCCTCCAGGTGTCTGGTGGTGAGGGAGTGGCAGTGAAGGAGGCCCAGGACCTCCATGTCCGCGGCAGAGTGGGAGGGGGAGTTGAAATGTTGGGCCACAGGGCGGTGTGGTTGATTGGTGCGGGTGTCCCGGAGATGTTCCCTAAAGCACTCTGCTAGGAGGCGTCCAGTCTCCCCAATGTACAGGAGACCGCATCGGGAGCAATGGATACAATAAATGATATTAGGGGATGTGCAAGTAAAACTTTGATGGATGTGGAAGGCTCCTTTAGGGCCTTGGATGGAGGTGAGGGAGGAGGTGTGGGCGCAGGTTTTGCAGTTCCTGCGGTGGCAGGGGAAGGTGCCAGGATGGGAGGGTGGGTTGTAGGGCGGGCGTGGACCTGACCAGGTAGTCACGGAGGGAACGGTCTTTGCGGAAGGCGGAAAGGGGTGGGGAGAGAAATATATCCATGGTGGTGGAGTCTTTTTGGAGGTGGCAGAAATGTCGGCGGATGATTTGGTTTATGCGAAGGTTGGTAGGGTGGAAGGTAAGCACCAGGGGTGTTCTGTCCTTGTTACGGTTGGAGGGGTGGGGTCTGAGGGTGGACTGTTCATAGATCGACTGTTCTATGTAGCCAACAAAGAGACAGGCATAGCTGGGGCCCATACGTGTGCCCATGGCTACCCCTTTGGTCTGGAGGAAGTGGGAGGATTCAAAGGAGAAATTGTTAAGGGTGAGGACCAGTTCGGCCAAACGAGTGAGAGTGTCGGTGGAATGGTACTGTTGGGGACTTTGGGTAAGGAAAAAATGGAGAGCTTGGATGCCCTGGTCATGGCGGATGGAGGTGTAGAGGGATTGGATATCCATGGTGAAGATGGGGTGTTGGGCACCGGAGAAACAGAAGTCTTAGAGGAGGTGGAGGGTGTGGGTGGTGTCTCGAACGTATGTGGAGAGTTCCTGGACTAAGGGGGAATAGGACAGTGTCGAGGTAGGTAGAAATGAGTTCAGTGGGGCAGCAGCATGCTAAGACAATGGGTCGGCCAGGGTGGTCAGGCTTGTGGATCTTGGGAAGGAGGTAGAACCGGGCAGTGCAGGGTTCCCGGAGTATGAGGTTGGAATCTGTGGGTGGGAGATCTCCTGAGGTGATGAGGTTCTGTATGGTCTGGGAGATGATGGTTTGGTGATGGGGGGTGGGGTCACGGTCGAAAGGGTGGTAGGAAGAGGTGTCCTTGAGTTGGCGTTTGGCTTCAGCGGTGTAGAGGTCAGTGCGCCAGACTACCACTGCGCCCCCTTTATCCGCTGGCTTGATGGTGAGGTCGGGATTGGAGCAGAAGGATTGGAGGGCTGTGCATTGTGAGGGTGAGAGGTTGGAGTGGGGGAGGGGAGTAGACAGGTTGAGGCGGTTAATGTCCCGGCGGCAGTTGGAAATGAAGAAGTCGAGGGCAGGTAATAGGCCAGCGTGGGATGTCCAGGTAGATGCAGTGTGTTGGAGGTGGGCGAAGGGGTCCTCGGAAGGTGGGCGGGAGTCCTGATTGTGAAAGTAAGCTTGGAGACGGCGGAAGAAGTGTTCGACGTCACGTTGTGTATTAAATTCATTGATGCGTGGACAGAGGGGGATGAAAGTGAGTCCTTTGCTGAGGACTGATCATTCGTCCTCAGTGAGGGGGAGGTCTGGAGGGATGGTGAAAACTCGGCAGGGCCGGGAGCTGGGATCTGGTGTGGGTGTGGAGCTGGGAGTGGGGGAGGAACCTGTAACTGGAGTGGGTGTGATGGTGGGGGGAATGGGGGTGGAGTCATGAGCAGGGGTGGTGTTCCCCTCAGGGTTCTGGGGTGTGGGGATAGTGACAGTGGGGTCTGTGGGGGGCGTGTCAGCAGAATACATGTGAGTGGCGTTGGTGGGGGCAGAAGTGGTGGCAAACATGGCAGTAGGGGTGGCAGAAGTCACTGAGTGTGTGACATCAGCGATGATGTGAGGGGCGGAAGTGATGTCACATGTGATGCACAACCACTTCCGCCCCTCACAGTTCCAAGTGGTTGTGGGAGTGGCCGGCAGAGTTTGGACCCGAACAGGACGCCAATCACTTGCATTCTGCTGACACGCCCCCCACAGATCCCACTGTCACCATTCCTAGCCCCCAAAACCCTGAGGGGAACACCACCCCTGCTCATGACTCCACCCCCATTCCCCCCACCATCACACCCACTCCAGTTACCGGCTCCACCTCCATTCCCAGCTCCACACCCACACCAGATCCCAGCTCCCGGCCCTGCCGAGTTTTCACCATCCCTCCAGACCTCCCACTCACTGAGGACGAACGATCAGTCCTCAGCAAAGGACTCACCTTCATCCCCCTCCGTCCACGCATCAATAAATTTAATACATGCCGTGACGCCGAACACTTCTTCCGCACCTCCGCCTCCGAGCTTACTTTCACAATCAGGACTCCCGCCCACCTTCCGAGGACCCCTTCGCCCACCTCCAACACACTGCATCCACCTGGACACCCCGTGCTGGCCTATTACCTGCCCTCGGCCTCTTCATTTCCAACTGTCGCTGGGACATTAACCGCCTCAACCTGTCTACCCCCCTCCGCTACTCCAACCTCTCACCCTCACAATGCGCAGCCCTCCAATCCCAACCTCACCATTAAGCCAGCGGATAAAGGGGGTGCAGTGGTAGTCTGGCGCACTGACCTCTACACCACTGAAGCCAAACGCCAACTTGAGGACACCTCTTCCTACCACCCCCTCGACCATGACCCCACCCCCCATCACCAAACCATCATCTCCCAGATCATACAGAACCTCATCACCTCAGGAGATCTCCCACCCACAGCTTCCAACCTCATAGTCCGGGAACCCCGCACTGCCCGGTTCTACCTCCTTCCCAAGATCCACAAGCCTGACCACCCTGGCTGACCCATTGTCTCAGCATGCTCCTGCCCCACTGAACTCATTTCTACCTACCTCGACACTGTCCTATCCTCCCTAGTCCAGGAACTCCCCACATACGTTCGAGACACCACCCACGCCCGCCACCTCCTCCAAGACTTCCATTTCTCCAGCCCCAACGCCTCATCTTCACCATGGATATCCAATCCCTCTACACCTCCATCCGCCATGACCAGGGCCTCCAAGCCCTCCATTTTTTCCTCTACCAACGTCCCCAACAGTACCATTCCACCGACACTCTCATTCGTTTGGCTGAACTGGTCCTCACCCTTAACAATTTCTCCTTTGAATCCTCCCACTTCCTCCAGACCAAAGGGGTAGCCATGGGCACACATATGGGCCCCAGCTATGCCTGTCTCTTTGTTGGCTACGTAGAACAGTCAATCTTCTGTAATTACACTGGCACCACTCCCACCTCTTCCTCTGCTACATTGATGACTGCATTGACGCCACCTCGTGCTCCCGCGAGGAGGTTATGAAATGCATCAACTTCACCAACACATTCCACCCTGACCTTAAATTTACCTGGAAAATCTCTGACACCTCCCTCCCCTTCCTGGACCTCTCCATCTCCATTAATGACGACCGACTTGATACTGACATTTTTTACAAACCCACCGACTCCCACAGCTACCTGGATTACACCTCTTCCCACCCTACCTCTTGCAAAACTGCCATCCCGTATTCCCAATTCCTCTGCCGTATCTGCTCCCAGGAGGACCAGTTCCACCACAGAACACACCAGATTGGCTCCTTCTTTAGAGACTGCAATTTCCCTTCCCAAGTGGTTAAAGATGCCCTCCAACGCATCTCGTCCACATCCCGCACCTCCACCCTCAGACCCCACCCCTCCAACCGTAACAAGGACAGAACGCCCCTGGTGCTTACCTTCCACCCTACCAACCTTCGCATAAACCAAATCATCCGCCGACATTTCTGCCACCTCCAAAAAGACCCCACCACCAGGGATATATTTCTCTCCCCACCCCTTTCCGCCTTCCGCAAAGACCGTTCCCTCCGTGACTACCTGGTCAGGTCCACGCCCGCCCTACAACCCACCCTCCCATCCTGGCACCTTCCCCTGCCACCGCAGGAACTGCAAAACCTGCGCCCACACCTCCTTCCTCATCTCCATCCAAGGCCCTAAAGGAGCCTTCCACATCCATCAAAGTTTTACTTGCACATCCCCTAATATCATTTATTGTATCCGTTGCTCCCGATGCAGTCTCCTGTACATTGGGGAGACTGGACGTCTCCTAGCAGAGCGCTTTAGGGAACATCTCCGGGACACCCGCACCAATCAACCACACCGCCCTGTGGCCCAACATTTCAACTCCCCCTCCCACTCTGCCGAGGACATGGAGGTCCTGGGCCTCCTTCACCGCTGCTCCCTCATCACCAGACGCCTGGAGCAAGAACGCTTCATCTTCCGCCTCAGAACACTTCAACCCCAGGGCATCAATGTGGACTTCAACAGTTTCGTCATTTCCCCTTCCCCCACCTCACCCCAGTTCCAACCTTCCAGCTCAGCACTGTCCCCATGACTTGTCCTCCCTGCCTATCGTCTTTTCCATCTATCCACTCCATCCTCCTCCCTGACCTATCACCTTCGTCCCTTCCCCCACTCACCTATTGTATTCTGTGCTACTTTCTCCCCACCCCCACTCTCCTCTCATTTATCTCTCCACGCTTCAGGCTCTCTGCCTTTATTCCTGATGAAGGGCTTTTGCCTGAAACGTTGATTTTACTGCTCCTCGGATGCTGCCTGAACTGCTGTGCTCTTCCAGCACCACTTATCAATTTATCCTGTTACCTTCAAGTAAATGTGGATAAGTACTGCCATTCTGTATGTTCCTGTTCCACAATGTATGAGGAACAGAGAACATGCAATCTGCCAATTGAACGTCTTCCAGTCTTGGATTTCAAGGTGCTCAAGCAACAACATTTATCTACTGAGATGTGTGGAATCATCACTGATTCCATACTCCCACTCAACGATAAGTGTAAGTGTCAAAGGATATGGGCAAGTCAGAACCTGGCACAATTTCTGGTCAGTGTGTTTAGCCTCAGTGCCCTTCACGTTAGCATGTAAAGACTTGACTGCAGTCCTCAAAGTTAAGAAACAATGATCCCTAATGTATGACGCTATCTGGCCTGGTTGCTTATGAAAGATGAACAATGCTTAACAATTGCAATGTCGTACATCACTAGGATGTATGAGAGGCTCACATCACTTATATAGATGTGACTTAACCAAGTTCTACAATGAAAGTAATACTAAAGAAGACATTATAACAGAGCAAGTGAAAATATGTTCTCAGAAGTGATGGTTTATTTGCAATAATGTGGTACATATAATCATCTATGTGTCATCAGTACATATTTTTATTCATTCATGGGAGGTGGGCATCATGGTTTGGCAAGCATTGTTAGTTGTCCATCCCTAGCTTCCCTTGGTGAACTGCCTTCTGGAACTGCTGCAATCCTTCTACTGTAGGTAGACACACAATGCTGTTAGAGAGGGACTTCCAGGATTTTGACCCAGTGACACTTAGCGAATGGTGTTATATTTCCAAAGCTGAAAATCACACGACATGAGGTTATACTCCAAAAGTTTCATTGAAAATACAAGCTTTCAGAGTGCTGCTCCTTCACAAGATTAATATTTACATATTCAGATTAATATTTACATATTCAGATTAATATTTACATATTAATCAATTGAAACTTGCATTCCCTTTCTAAGTGATTAAAGACTTAACAGCCATCAAGGTTTGTCTAATACTTCACATCAGTTGTATGACACTTTGATCTTTTACTATAAATTCTGTGTCCGATGTATCCTACCCCACTAGCTACCTGATAAAAGAGCAGCACTCTGAAAGCTTGTAATTTCAAATAAAATTGTTGGACTATAGCCTGGTGTCATTTGATTTTCAACTTTGTCCACCCCAGTCCAATACCAGGACCTCTACATCATGGTTATATTTCCAAGTCAGAATGGTGAATGGCTTTGAAAGAACTTGAGGGTGGTGGTTTTTCCATGTGTGTGCTGCCCTTGTCCTTCTCGATGGTAGTGGTTATGAGATTTAAAGTGCTATCGAAGGAGCTTTTGAAAATTTTTGTAGTGTACCTTGTAAATAGTACACATTGCAGCTACTGAGCATCAGTGGTGGAGGGACTGAAAGATTATGAATGTGGTGCCTATCAAGTGGACTGCTTTGTCCCAGATGGTGTCAAACATCTTGAGTATTGTTGGAGTGGCATTCATCTGGGTAATGGAGAGTATTCCATTATCCGACTCACTTGTTGTTGACAGCCTTTGGGAAGCCAGGACGTGAGGTATTTGTCTCTGATCTGCTCTTCTAATTACTATTTTTTCCTACATCTATGACTTCCCCCACATTTCAAAAGCGGTGTAGAGATAGCTTCTTGTGGTTGACATTGTTGACTTGTAAGACTTGTATCTCCTAGTGCTTGTGGGCCTATAAGGCACAGTATGCTCAGACCCTCCTGTCCAGAAACAGGCTTAACTTCTCTGGATTATTACAGGCTCTTAAATTACACACAGGCAATAAGTGAAGTAAACCTAATTCCACATCCTTGTCTATCAGTGCCTGAAAATCTTTCTTCATGAAGGGGAGAATGAGTTTTTTTTTCTATGCCATCTGGTTTAGAGGTGAGCAACATTTATAAAAATTCATTCATGGGATTAGTCATCATTGGCTGATCGCATTCACTGCGCAATCCTATTGGCCTTGAGAAGATGGTGGTAAGTTGCCTTCTTGAACTGCTGAAGTCCATTTAGTACAGTTAAAGCCATAATACCATTTTGAAGGAAGTTCCCTCCCTCCGGACAAAAGTAGCAATGATACTCACTCAGGATGGTGAGTAGCCTGGAGGGAAACTTGCAAGTCATGGCGTTCCAATGTATCTGCTGCCCTTGTCTTTCTAGACAGTTAATATTGTCGGTTTGAAAGGTGCTACCTCAGAAGCCTTGGTGAATTTCTGCAGTGCATCCTGGAGATGGGTCACTCTGCTGCTACCAAATGGTGGCTGTGGAAACATTGAATACGTATGAGTGTGGTACCATTAAAGCGGGCTGCTTTCTCCTGGATGGCGTCCTATTTTTTAAACACAATTAGAGCTGCACTCACGCAGGCAAATTGTGAGTATTCCACCACACTCCTGACTTATGCCCTGTCGGTGCTGGATAGGTTTTGAAAAGTCAGGAGGTGAATTGCTTGCTGTAGGACTCTGAGCCTCTGATCAACTCTTGTAGCTACAGTACTTATATAGCTAGTTCAGTTCAGTTTCTGGTCAACGATGATCCCGGGATGTTGATAGTGGGGGAGTTCAGCAATGGTAATAGGATTGATTTTTAAGGGTTGGTGGTTAAATGGTCTCCTAATCAAGACGTTCACTGCTTGGCAGTTGTATGGCATGAATTTTACTTGCCACTGTCACCCAAACCCAGATATTGTCCAGGTCTTGCTGCAATTGGACATGGACTGCTTCTGAAGACTCGCAATGTTAGTGACCATTGTCCAATCTGAGAGTAGAACAGAATCGTAATTTATTGTCATGTGTATTTTTCCAAAAAATACAGTGAAAAGTGTTCAATCATCAGCAAACATTCCACCTTCTGACCTTATAAAGTGGGAAAGCCATTGATGAAGCAGTAGAAGTTGGTTCGGTTTTTGACACTATCCTGAGGAACTTGTTCAGTGCTGTCATGAAGCGGAGATGACTTACATCCAATAACAACTATCTTCCCTTGTGGTCGGTATAACCAGAACTTTCTCCAATTGTTTCCATTGTCTCTAACTTTGCCAGAACTTCTTGATACCACACTTAATTACATTTGACTTTTAGGTCAAAAGTGTTGACTCTCATGTCACCTCTGGAATTCAATCCTTTAGTCCATGTTTCAACCCAGACTGTAATGAAGTCAGGAGCTGAGTTGTCCTGGCTGAACACAAACTAAGCACCTATGAGAAAGCTATTCTAAGCAAATGCTGCTTGATTGCACTGTCAATAACATCTTCCCTTACCTTACTGATATTGAGAGTAAACTGATAGGACAATAATTGGCTGGATTGGATTTCCTACATTCTGTGTACGGGATATACTGGGGAAATTTTATTTTGTTGAATAGATGTCAGGACGGTAGTTGAACTGGAACATCTGGCTTGGGGCATAGTAAGTTCTAGAATACAAATCTTCTGTACTATTGCTGAATTGTTGTCAGCGCCCATAGGCTTTGTAGTATCCAGTATGTTGAACTGTTTCTTGGAATCAAACGAAGTGAATTGAATTAATGAAGAGTGGCATCTGGTGTTGGCAACCTCTGGTGGAAGACGAGGTAGATCATCCATTCAGCACATGTGGCTGAAAACAATTGGAAATCTATTAGCTTTATCTTTTGCACTGATGTACTTCCATCATTAAAAATTAAGAACCTCTCCTCTGGCAAGTTGTTTAATTATCCACTGTTCATGACAGAATTTGGCAGGATTGCAGAACTTGCAGCTCCTGGGAGTGGTCATCCACAACAAGCTTTCTTGGACTCTTCATATGGACGCACTGGTTACAAAGGCCCAACAATGTCTCTTCTTCTTCAGGCAGCTGAGGAAATTGGGCATGACGGTGAATACGCTTGCTAACTTTTATAGGTGCGCCACTGAGAGCATTCTGTCTGGATGTATCACTGCTTAAAAATGTATCACTGCTTATGCCCGAAGCGTCGATTCTCCTTCTCCTTTGATGCTGCCTGACCTGCTACGCTTTTCCAGCAACACATTTTTAAGCTTTGATCCCCAGCATCTGCTGTCCTCACTTTCTCCTGGATGTATCACTACCAGGTATGGCAACTGTACCATTCAAAATTGGAGACGGTCACTGAGGGTGGTGAACTCGGCCCAGAAAATCAAAAAGGCCAACCTCCCACCTATAGAATCCATCTACCAGGTCCGCTGTCAAGGAAAGGCCACCAGCATTCTTAAAGATTCATCCCACCCTGGCAATGTTCTACAACCTCTACCGTTGGGGAGTACATACAGAAGCCTGAGCACACGCACCAGCCGGTTTTGCAACAGTTTCTACCCTACTGTTGTTAGAATACTGAATGGACTCAAACTCTTAACATTCGCCTGTACCTGTGTTTTTGTTTTTGCTGCTGTTAATCTATTATTTATTATCTATGCTACTTAACTCTATGATCTGCCCGTATTGCTGGCAAGACAAAGCTTTTCACTGTGCCTTGGTACACATAACAATAAATTCAATTCAATTCAATTCACTAAGATCTGATCAGTTGGTTGTAGAATCACTTAGCTCTGTCTACCACCTACTGTTTGTGCTGTTTGGCATGCAAGAAGTCCTGTTTTGTTGCTCAGCACATATGCCTTGTGCAGCTCCTGGGATGTGCTCCGGTGCTCCTCAATGAACCAGAGTTGACTCTTTAGCTTGACAGTAATGTAAAGTGGGAGATATAGAAACATAAAAAATAAGAACACGAGTAGGCCATTTGGACCTTTTAACTTGCTCTGACATTCATTGTGATCATGGCTGATCAACCAACTCAATGTACTGTTCCTGCTTTTTCCCCATACCTTTTGATCCCTTTAGCTCTCAGAACTATATCTAACACCTTCTTAAAGACATTCAATGCTTTGGTTTCAACTGCTTTCTATGGTAGAGAATTCCATAGGCTCACTGGATGAAGAACTTTCACCTCATCTCATTTCTGAAGGCCTACTCTGTATCTTTAGACTGTGACACATAAGTCTGGTCTCCGTGGTTATTAGGACATTGTTCATATATTTACACTGTCCAGTCCTGTTAGAATTTTATAGGTTTCCAGGAGATACCCCCTCATTCTTTGAAACTCCAATGAATGTAATCCTAAATAATTCAGTTTTTCTTCGAATGTCAGTAGTGCCATCTTGCCAGCACACGAGGTTGCAGGTTGTGTTTGAATACAAGTTTGTTGCTGCTGTTGGCCCATAGCATCTCATCGCTATCTACTCTTGAGCTTGCATACCTGTCTGGCCCACTTAGCATAGTTATAATTACTTCAGCGTGTACAAGGGGGCATAACTACAAATTGAGGGGTGATAGATTTAAGAGAGATATCAGAGGCAGGTTCTTTACGCAAAGAGTGGTAAGGGTGTGGAATGCACTACCTGCTAATGTAGTTAACTCAACCACATTCGGGAGATTTAAACAATCCTTAGATAAGCACATGGATGATTTTGGGATCATGTCGGGGGACGTGCTGAGAATAGTTCACAGGTCGGCGCAACATCGAGGGCCAAAGGGCCTGTTCTGCGCTGTATTGTTCTATGTTCTACGATAGTGCCACACAAAATTATAGCAAGGACCTTCAGTATGAAGACAATGCCTGAGTGATAGTTACTGGCTTGAAGTATTTGAAGTGCTGTCCAGATGGTCATAACTATAGCGCCAGAGTCTTGGAAGCAGTCCAATCCCAGCACCAGAAGGACTTTCATCTCTCTTACCAAACCGCAGGTTGGCTAATATGGTGCCATTATTTAAGAAAGTGTTACGGAAAAGCAAGGGAACTATAGACCAGTAAGCCTGACTTCAGTGGTGGGTAAGTTGTTGGAGGGCATTCTGAGGGACAGGATTTACATGAATTTGGAAAGGCAAGGACTGATTAGGGATAGTCAACATGGCTTTGTGAGTGGGAAATCACAAGTCACTAACTTGATTGAGTTTTTTGACAAAGTGACAAAGAAGACTGATGAAGGCAGAGTGGTAAGACATTGCCTATATGGATTTCAGCAAGCCGTTTGACAAGGTTCAGCATAGTAGACTTGTTAGCAAGGTTAGATCACATAGAATCCAGGGAGAGCTAGCCAATTCGATACAAAATTGGTTGGAAAGTCAGGGATAGAGGTTGGTGGTGGAGGGCTGTTTTTTGGACTGGAAGCCTGTGACCAGCAGTGTGCTGCAAGGATCAGTGCTGGGTCCACTGCTTTTCGTCATTTATATAAATGATTTGGATGTGAATATAGGGGGTATGGTTAGTAAGTTTACAGATGACATCAAAATTAGAGATGGTAGTGGACAGTAAACAGTTATCCTAGAGTACAAAGGCATCTTGATCAGATAAGCCAATGGGGCTAAGGAGTGGAGATTGGGTTTAATTTAGATAAATGTGAGGTGTTGCAATTTAGTAAGGCAAATCAGTGTAGGACTTAAGACAGTTAATGCTGGGGGACTGTAGTCTGTTTCTGAACAAACAGACCTAAGGGTGCAAGAGCACAGTTCCTTAAAAGTGGAGTTGCAGGTAGAGGGTAGTGAAGGCGGCATTTGGTATGCTTGCCTTCATTGGTCAATTCATTAATTATAGGAGTTGGGATATCAGTTGCGGCTGCACATGTTGGTTAGGCAACTTCAAGAATACTGCGTTCAATTTTGGTCTCCCTGCTGTCGGAAAAATGTTGTTCAAGGGTTCAGAAAAGATTTAAAAGAATGTTGCTGATATGGAAGTTACTCTGGCAATTATGTAGTTAATTTAGTGTTGTAACGCATGCCCGGGATCATGTTACAGGGCTCCAGTAACTGATAATGGTAGTACACTGTGATAGGTTAAGTTTAATGTAGGGAACCGGTGTGGCAGATGATGATGAGTTTAGAAAGACAAAGCAAGCCAGTATGATTGGTTATGCTAATGTTATCCGATAAGCGCAGGAACAACAACTGTACAAATTGCAGTGAGACAAAGGATTGGGGGCAATCAGAAAGCCATTGGCTGATTGTCACAGCTTTTCTTTGCAAATTAAAGTTTAACTTCGTGAGGGATTTTCTGCGTCCCCTGGTAATTTTTACAGAACATTGAGTGATTCCTCCACAACACTGGCTTTGGAGAGTTTGGTCTATTGGGAAAGGCTGAATTGACTGGAGCTTATTTCCCTGGAGCATTGGAGGCCGAGGGGTGACCTTATAGAGGTTTCTAAAATCATGAACAGCATAGGTAGGGTGAATAGCCAAGGTCTTTTTTCCCAGGGTAGGGGAGTCCAAAACAAGACAGCATAAGTTTAAGGTGAGACAGGAAAAATTGCACATGAGGGGCAACATTTTCATGCAGAGGATGGTGCATGTCTGGAACGAGCTCCCAGAGGAAGTGTTGGAGGCAGATATATTTCTGACATTTAAAAGGCATCTGCATGGGTACATGAATAGGAAAGGTTAAGAGGGATGTGGACAAAATTCTGGCAAATGAGACTAGATCAGTTTATGGTATCTAGGATGAGTTGGACCAAGGGGGCCGTTTCTATGATTCTATGACTACATGATCTGCTAGGTAATATGCCCAACCTCTTATTTGTGTAAATGATGAGATGACAATTGCATGATTGCACAAGATAACTCAACCCAAGCCATTGCAGAAATTATGCCATGAAACTTATTTCCCATTCTTTAACATTAAATGGGAAAATCCTGGCCATTAATCTTATAAAACCTGGTTAAATTTAAGCAAACAGCTGTTCCCACAGTAGTTTCCTGAAGTATAGATTCTCTGGTTGGAAGATTTCCAAGTGAATATTTGCATTCCTAAAGTAATTCAACAAATTAGAGGCATTCCATGACATGGCAAACTAAAACGGGTAGCTACAACTTGCAAGCAAGCACTTCACCAAGCACATCTTCTACTTACAATAACCCTTGCCTCACTGTGTTAAAAGTGTTTGAAATTCTTACCTAGGAGACTGAACAGCACCCTTTACAGATCCAATCAATGCCAAATGAATTATGAAATAACTAATTTCAGATGAAAATTAAAGTTCTTCAGGAAAAAGTAGGTTAGATGGTTTCTGCTTCTGTAATTTAGTGCCGTTTCCTTTTGCAAGAATAAAAAAAAAATCTAGCATGCATAAATTCTGAGCCATCATAGTAAATCCAGAAGGAACACAAAATAAACATACAAGACTTTTGATGATTTTGTATCACAGGTGACATATTGCAGTGATATAGGAGGTGGTTACACTCAAGTGCAATTCCAATCCACTATACTGGCAGAATAAAACAAAAAATGAAATCATGGCCTGAATTTTCCAATCACTAGGTATTAGCTTTGCAACGTGGATGGAAATGTGCACATGCACACCTTGCAGAATCTCTAACATAGCAGACTGCAAGGGAACTGCCTGGGAAATTCCCTCCAAATTATTAGTTTAAATTGGAGAAGTTGGGAAATTCTACTGGAGTTAAATAAACACTCACGAAAAGGTAGATTATTAAATACGTGGTCGAAGTCCTGAGTAAATATTCAACTGAAGCCCCAAGTTATTTCACACTCACAACTACGACCTCTTTTAACTCCTTCTGCTGGACCCAATTCTGTGCCCAACACAAGTCCCTGACCAACCTCCTAACCCAGTCAGATTTGGTTATCCCGTAACCCCATGATCTGCTAAAGTAAAAATGAAAATCCATTACTGCTGCTTATAGATGGTTTCATTCAGCATCAGCTTCCTTTCCTCACCCTGTGTTATACAGAGACAAACACAATCTCTGATTGTTGTCACTTTACGAATAAACAGGCATATTTTTGTTCAACCTCAGCATTCTCACTTCCTTGAGAAGAAATATCAGCCAGTTATCCTGGCAGACTGATTCAATGAATTCCAGCAGAGGGGAACGAAATAGTCTGTTACATCTTCCGACTGAGCCCATTCATTAAGAACAGTTACTTGAAAAAGTATCGTGGGGTTACTGAAGTCAGTGGAATCACACCCCAATATAAGGTACTCTCATAAAGTGGAAGGATGAAGGGATATAATAGTAGAAAAATATTCAACATTCTCAAGGGACTAATAAAATTCACTTTCAATTAAATGTAAGATGAAGTTCATCTGACCTCTTCCCTGCAAACGCATATGTTATGTATTTTATTAACTTGTAGACTAACCTAGCTCCAGAGTTCATAGGTGAGGGGGAGTGGTGCCTTTATAAGGGATAACATTACAGCTGTACTTGGAGAGGATATTCCTGGGAATAGGTCCAGGGAAGGTATTTGGATGGAACTGAGAAATAAGAAAGGGATGATTCCCTTATTGGGACAGTACTGAAGACCCCCCAGTAGTTAGTGGGAAATTGAGAAACAAATTTGTTAGGGGATCTAATTTATCTCTAAGAATAATAAGGTGGTCTTAAAGGTTGGGGATTTTGACTTTCCAAACATAGATTGGGACTACCATAGTGTTAAGGGTTTAGATGGAGAGGAATTGCAGGATAGCCAAATCTGACTGGGACAGGAGGTTGGTTAGGGACTGGTGTACAAGAATTTTTTTTGATTCAGTATGTCAATGTACCTACTAGAGAAGGTGCAAAACTTGGCCTGGTCTTGGGAGATAAGGCAGGGCAAGAGACTGAGGTGTCAGTGGGGGAGCACTTTGGGGCCAATGACTATAATTCTATTAGCAGTAAAATAGTGATGGAAAAGCATAGACAGGATCTAAAAGTTAAAGTTCTAAATTGAAGAAAGGCCAATTTTGACAGTATTAGGCAAGAACTATTAAAGTTGAATGGGTGTGGATGTTTGCAGGTAAATGGACTGCTGGAAAATGGGAAGCCTTCAGAAATGAGATAATGAGAGTATGGAGACAGTCTGATCCTGTTGGGATGAAAGGCAAGGCTGGTAGGTGCAAGGAATACTGGATGACTAGAAAATTGAGGTTTTAGTCAAGAAAAGGAGGGAAGCATATGCCAGGGATAGGCAGCAGAGATTGAGTGAATCCTTAGAAGAGTATAAAGGAAGTAGGAATATTCTTGATGGAAATCAGGAGGGCAAAAAGGGGACATAAAATAGCTTTGGCAAATGGGGTTAAGGAGAATCTAAAAAGATTTTAAAAATTTATTAAGAACAAAAGGGAAACTAGGGAGAGAACAGGACCCCTCAAAGATCAGCTAGACAGCCTATGTGTGGAACCGCAGAAGATGGGAGAGATACTAGATGAGTATTTTGCATCAGTGTTTATTGTGGAGAGGACATGTCAGGTATAGAATGTGAGGAAATAGATGGTGACATCTTGAAAAATGTCCATATTACAGAGGGGGAGGTGCTGGATGTCTTGAAATGCATAAAGGTGGATAAATTTCCAGGACCTGATCAGGTGTACCCTAAAAATCTGTGGAAAGCTAGGGAAGTGATCGCTGAGCCCCTTGTTGAGATATTTGTATCATCAATAGTCACAGGTGAGGTGCCAGAAGACTGGTTAATATGGTGCCACTATTTTAAAAAGCGGGTAAGGAAAAGCCAGGGAACTATAAACCAGTGAGATTGACGTTGGTGGTGGACAAATTATTGGTGGGAATCCTAAGGAACAGGATTGACATGTTTTTGGATAGGCAAGGACTGATTAGGGATAGTCAGCATGTATCACTACCTTGATTGAGTTTTTTGAAGAAGTAACAAAGAGGATTGATGAGGAAGAGTGGTGGACATGATCAATATGGACTTCAGTAAGGCATTCGACAAGGTACCTCATGATAGACTGGTTAGCAAGATGAGATCACACGAATAGAGAGAGAATTAGTCTTTTGGATACAGAACTGGCTCTAAGGTAGAAGGTGATGGTGGAGGGTTGCTTTTCAGACTGGAGGCCTGTGGCCAGTCGTGTGCCACATGGATCGATGCTGGATCCACTGCTTTTCATCATTTATATAGATGACTTGGATGTGAACATTGGAGATATAGTTCGTAAGTTTGCAGATGACACCAAAATTGAAGGTGCAGTGGACAGCAAAGAAGGTTACCTCAGAATACAACAGGATCTTGATCAGATGGGGCAATGGGCTGAGGAGTGGCAGATGGAGTTTAATTTAAATAAGTGTGAGGTGCTGCATTTTGGAAAGGCAAATCAGGGCAGGACTTATACACTTAATGGTAAAGTTCTGGGAAGTGTTGCTGAACAAAGAGATCTTGGACTGCAGGTTCATACTTCCTTGTCTGTAGAGCCTCAGGTAGATAGGATAGTGAAGAAGGCATTTAGTATGCTTTCCTTTATTGATCAGAGCATTGAGTATAGTTGTTGGGAGGTCATGTTGCAGCTGTACCGAAATTTAGTTAAGCCACATTTGGAATATTGTTTGCAATTCTGGTCTCCCTCCTAAAGGAAGGATGTTGTGAAACTTGAATTATTCAGAAAGGATTTACAAGAATGTTGGGAGGGTAGGAGGGTTTGAGCTATAGGGAGAGGCTGAGTAGGCTGGGGTTGTTTTCCCTGGAGTGTCAGAGGCTGAGGGGTGACCTTATAGAGGTTTATAAAATCATGAGGGACATAGATACAGTTAATAAACAAGGCTTTTTCCTGGATTGGGGGAGTCCAGAATTAGAGGATATCGGTTTAGGTGAGAGGGGAAAGATTTAAAATGGACCTGCGGGTCAACTTTTCATGCAAAGGATGGTGCGTATATGGAATGAGCTGCCAGAGGAAGTGGTGGATGCTGGAACAATTACAACATTTCAAAGGCATTTGGATGGCTATACGAATAGGAAAGGTTTAGAGGGATATGGGCCAAGTTGTGGCAAATGGGAGCAGATTAATTTAGGATATCTCGTTGGCATGGACAAGTTGGACCTAAGAGTCTGTTTCTCTGCTGTACATCTCTATGACTCTAAAACTTGAATTTAAAGCCTCTCATGAACATCTAAAAAGGCCTCTCTCTCAATCTTGTGGCTGAGAGACATAGAAAGTGCAGGTAGTTATCCACAAATGAGAGCGGTTCTTTTTAACTATTATTCTTTAAGCTCAAACATTCTAGTAAGCCTACATTTTTGTATGGTGATATAAAACACTGCTCACTGGCAGGACAGCCTCAGCAGAGGTTGTAGCATAGTGGTATATCGTTTAGGAGTGTGCTCCCGGGGTGTCTTCAACATTAACTGAGGATGTTATGAAGTCTCATGGCATCAGGTCAAATGTGAGCAAAGAAAATCTCTTCTGATTACTACACACCACACACTCTATTCCCTCCTATTCCCCAAGCAGATGAAATCAGGCCCCCTCCCCCGACATTGAACACCATTTGGAGGAAGCACAGGAATGGAAAGGGTGTAGAATGTACTCTGGACTTCAATGTCCACTACTGAGGGTGCTCAGTAGCTCAACTACTGATCAAACTGGTCAGTCCTAAATGACATAATTGCAAGGGTGTGACTGTAGTGGGTGGTGAGGGTACTAAAAGGAAGGAAAAAAATTTGAACTTATCTCACCAATCTGCTTGCCACAGATGCATCTGTTCACGACAATATTGGTAAGAGCGAATACTCTGTCAGGACATTGTAGGTCTACCTAAAGCACATGGACTTCAGTGGTTCAACAAGGCAGCTCACCACCTCCTTCTCAAAGCAAAAGTGAGGACTGCAGATGCTGGAAACCAGAGTTTAAATTAGAGTGGTGCTGGAAAAACATAGCAGGTCAGGCAGCATCCGAGGAGCAGGAAAATTGACGTTTCGGGCAAAAGCCCTTCATCAGGAATGGAGGCAGGGAGCCTCCAGGGTGGAGAGAAACAGAACTATCCATTAGAATTCAGGTACCCAGGTAACACTCCTAAACTACATACCACTATGCTACCACTTCTGCTGAGGCTGTCCTGCCAGTGAGCAGTGTTTTATACTACCATACAAAAATGTAGGATTACTAGAATGTAAGAACGTAAAGAATAATAGTTAAAAACATCTCTCCACCCTGGAGGCTCCTTGCCTCCTTTCCTGATGAAGGGCTTTTGCCCGAAATGTCGATTTTCCTGCTCCACGGATGCTGCTTTTCTAGCACCACTCTAATCCAAAAACCTCTTTCTCAAGGACAACTGCAAAGGCAAACATTGCTGACCAGCCAGCAATACCCATATCCCACAAGTGTATACAAAAAATAGCACCAAAATTGCTTTAATGAAACAATGTTGAAATGAAGGAACTGCCATAGGAGAAAGATGCAGTATTTGCAGCATAGGTAAGAAACAAAATTGTTATTTGCAATTTAGGAGTCTTATTATTTAATTCCGTTAAGATTATACAAACGATTCTCCTTAACAGACTGATAAGCCACATAGCAGAACATGCCAGAAGGTCAAAGTGGTTTCAGAAAAAGCAAAGGTAGATACAACTTGATCTTCACCCTTTGCCCAATAATGGAGAAATGCCATGAATGACAGATTGGACTCGACTGTCTTTGTTTATTGTGTCAAAACCCTTTGTCATGTCAAGAGAGATGTCTGTGGAATCAACTAGGAGAAAGTGAGGTCTGCAGATGCTGGAGCTCAGTCGAGAGTGTGTTGCTGGAAAAGCACAGCAGGTCAGGCAGCATCCGAGGAGCAGGAGAATTGTTGATTCTCCTGCTTCTCGGAAGCTGCCTGACCTGCTGTGCTTTTCCAGCAACACACTCTCATGTCTGTGGAATGTCTTAACCAAACTCAAATGTCTGACAGAGCTATAAATGTGACTCAGCAGGTTCACGATGTAATGAACACTTTTGATATAATAAAATCAGAAATTAGAGATAAAAACTCAGCATGTCTGGCAACATCTGTAGAGAGAAAGCAGAGTTAATGTTTTGGGTCCAGTGGCACTTCTTCAGAACTGGCTGTAGCTTGGAAAAGATGATTCTGATGAAGGGCTTTTGCCCGAAATGTTAATTCTCTTGCTCCTCAGATGCTACCTGACCTGCCTGTGCCTTTCCAGCACCATACTCTCGACTCTGATCTCCAGCATCTGCACTCCTCACTTTCTCCCTGTAGCTATGAAAAGATTGGAGGAACCTCAATTATCCAAATGTTGATTATCCGAATTTTGGATTATCTGAACAAGATCGCAAGGTCCCGATGCTTGACTAAACTGTGTTATCCGGCAATAGATTATCTGAACAAAATACTCCTTGCCCGTGTCGTTCGGATATTCGATGTTCCTCTGTATATGCTAGACAATGAGTGGGTGGAGGGGGAAAGAATAAACACTAGGTGGAGATCCAGCTGAGAGAGAGGGAGAGGGAAAAAAACAGTTGGGCAGACAAATGCATGAGTAAAGGCCAGCCTGAGAAAATAAGTAGCTGCTAGTGGGAACCATGAGTGGCTAACAATGAGTTGTTGGCAGTGGCAGTGCATGTGATGACAAGATCTGGTGTGTGGAGGTTGAGGGTAAGAAGCATGGGAGAAGGTGCTCTGGTCCTTAAATTATTGAACTCAATATAGAGTCCTGAATGTTGCAGGGTCCCTAGCAGAAAATGAAGTGCTGTTCATCCAGCTTGTGCTGAGCTTTGCTGGAGCACTATAGCAAGACTGAGACAGGGATGTTGGCCCAGGAACATGGTGGTGTTTGCACATTTTCCCCGTGTCTGCGTGGGTTTCCTCCCACAAGCCAAAGATGTGTAAGTCAGGTGAATTAGCCATGCTAAATTGCCCATAGTTTCAGGTGCATTAGTCAGGGGTAAATGTAGGGTAGAGGTATGGGCCTGGGTGGGTTATTCTTTGGAGGGTCGGTGTGTAGTTGTTGGACCAAATGGCCTATTTCCATACTGCAGGGAATTTAATCTGATCTTAGTGAAGACATGTCTCCTCAGCTCAGTCTTAACTGACAAAACTCTTATTCTGGGATTCCCTAGCTTTAGACTTACCAGCCATGGGAAACCATTTAATGACATCTACCCTGTCACACATTGTAAGAATCTTCTAAGTTTCAATGAGGTCACCCCTCTTTCTTCAAACTCTATAGCATATAGAGCAAGTCTGCTCAATATACAATCATATGACAATTGTAACATCGGAGGGATTAATCTGATGAATCTCCATTATACTCCTTATATGGCAAATATAATCTTCCTTAGAGCAGGGCAACAAAACTGTACACAATATTCCAACAGGGCCGACTCGACATTGGAAAAAATAAACACAGACTGGGTGACTGCTTTGCAGAACACCTCGGGTCTCTTCAGCGGTCATTTTAACACAGTGTCCTGCTCGCATGCCCACATGTTTACCCTCTAATTCTGCAGTGTTCCAGTGAATCACAGTGCAAACTGGAGGAATAACATCTCATCTTCAGATGAGGCACCTTACAGCCTTCTGGACTTAATATTGAGCTCAACATCTTTCAATTGTGAACATTCCTCCCCTTTCTTTTAGCTTGTTATCAAGTCCTCCCCTCATCCCATCCCACTTTCTGTCCTTTCTAGTCTGGCAGGAGACACGCCATTGCTCTGCCATTCTCACATTCTGATTACTTTATGTGAACTATCAACTTTAGTTCACCAGCACCCTTCACCCAAAACACCCCTTCACCCATCTCAAACTGTAACATAAATGCTGTCCCTTCAATACTTTACGTCAGCTCTAAGAAAGAGTCATCTAGGCTAAAATCATTAGCTTACTGTCTCTCCATGGATGTTGCCTGACCTGCAGTAATCGTCAGCATTTGTTGTTTCCAGCACAATATTCCAGGTGAGTTTAAAAGCTGTACACAACTGCAGGAAACATCTTTACTACTGTATCCAGATCTCCTTGCAATGAAAGCAAACATATGATTTTCCTTCCTAAGTGCTTGATGCCACTGCATTCCAATATGCAACTCCTAATCTCTGATAATTTAAGACATTTTTAAAAATTATAGTTTTTCTATCAAAATGAATAATTTCATACTTATTCATATTAATATTCTACTTGCTATGCTCTAACCCATTAACTTAGCCTGGCCAAGTCATCCTGAAGCCTCCCCTAATCCTCTTCACAATATATGTTCATTCCCAGTTTGCAGTCATCAGTGCCACGTGCTAGAGGGGCTAGGAATAGAGAGAGACTGCAGATGAACACATGGCTGCAGGCTGGTATAGAAGGGAGGACCTTCAGATATGCGGATCATTGGGATGTCTTCTGTACAAGAAGAACAGGTCGCACCTGCACCTGAACTGGAGGGGCACCAATATCCTGGCGGGAGGTTTGCTACAGCTCTTTGGGAGGGTTTAAGCTATATTGGCAGGGGGTGGGAACTGGAGCTACAGATCAGATGATGGAGTAGGTAGTGAACAGCCAGATACAGCGTGCATAGAGTCTGTGAGAAGGGACAGGCACTTGATAAGGCTAAGGTGCAGTCAGTGTGATAGGTTAAAGTGTGTCTGTTTTAATGCAAGAAGTATCAGGAATAAGGGTGACGAACATGGATCAGTACTTGAAAATACGATGTTGTGACCATTACGGAGACTTGGATATCACAGGGGCAGGAATAGCTGTTGGATGTCAGAATTGGTGTAAGTCAGAAACAGGCAAGGTGCAGTCACTTTACTGGGAGTTTTCCACAGGCCTCCCAATAGCAACAGAGACACAGAGGAGCAGATTAGGAGACAAATTTTGGAAATGTGCAGAAGTAACAGGGTTGTTGTCAAAGGTGACTTTAACTTCCCTAATATTGATTGGAACCTACTTAGTTCAAATAGCTTGGATGAAGCAGTTTTTGTCAGGTGTGTCCAGGAAGCATTCCTGACGCAATATGTAGACAGGCCGACTAGGGGGGAGGCCATATTGAATTTGGTGTTTGCAACGAACCATGCCAGGTGTCAGATCTCTTGGTGGGAGAGCATTTCAGTGATAGTGATTACAACTCCCAGACCTTTAGTATACTCAAAGAGAGGGACAGGAGCAGACAGTATGGGAAAGTAGTTAATTGGGGGAGGGGTAATTACAATGCTATTAGGCAGGAGTTCAGCACCTAAATTGGAAACAAATGTTCTCAGGGAAATGCACAACAGAAATGCGGAGGTTGTTGAGGGAGCACTTACTGATAGTGCTGTACAGGTTTGTTGAATATCTCGTCAAGAGGAAGAAGGAAGCTTACTTAAGGTTGAGGAGACAAGGATCAGACAGGGCTTTAGAGGGTTACAAGGTAGCCAGGAAGGAATTGAAAAATGGACGTAGGAGAATTAAAAGGGGTCATGAAAAAGCTTTAGTGGGAAGGATTAAGGAAAACCCTAAGGCGTTCTACACTTATGTGAGGAACAACAGGATAGCCAGAGTGAGCGTATGGCCAATCAGGGATAGTGGAGGGAACTTGCGCCTGGAGTCAGAGGAAGTAGGGGAGGTCCTTAATGAATACTTTGCTTCAGTATTCACTCCTGAGAGGAACCTTGATGTTTCTGAGGACAGCGTGAAACAGACTGAAATGCTAGAACAGGTTACAAATGTGTTGAAAAATTTGAAAAACGTAAGGATAGATAAATGTCCAGGGCCAGACAGGATATACCCTTGGTTACTACCGGAAGAAAGGGAAGAGGTTGCTGCACCTTTGGCAATGATTTTTGTGTCCTCACTGTCCACTGGAGTAGTGCCAGATGATTGGAGAGTGGCAAATGTTATTCCCTTGTTCAAGAAAGGGAATAGGGATAACCCTGGGAATTACAGAAAAGTCATTCTTACGTCAGGGGTGGGCAAACTACTGAAGAGGGTTCTGAGAGACAGGATTTATGATTACTTGGAAAACCATAGTTTGATTACAGAGAGTCAGCATGGATTTGTGAGGGGCAAGTCATGCCTCACAAACCTTAATGAATACTTTGAGGATATGACAAAACATATTGATGAAGGCAGAGCAGTGGATGTGGTGTACATGGTTTTTAGCAAAGCATTTGATAAGGTTCCCCATGGTAGGCTCATTCAGAAAGTAAGGAAGCATGGGTTACAGGGAAATCTGGCTGTCTGGATACAGAATTGGCTGGCCCCTAGAAGACAGAGGGTGGTAGTAGATGGAAAGTATGCAGCTTGGAGGTCAGTTACCAGCAGTGTTCCACAGGCATCGGTTCTGGGACCTCTGCTCTTTGTGATTTTTATAAATGACTTGGATGAGGAAGTGGAAGGGTGGGTGAGTAAGTATGCCAATGACATGAAGATTGGTGGAGTTGTGGATAGTATAGAGAGTTGTTGTAGGTTGTAGTGGGACATTGACAGAACTGGGCTGATAAGTGGCAGATGGAGCTCAACCTGGAAAAGTGTGAAGTTATTCACTTCGGAAGGTCAAATTTGAATGCAGAATACAGCGTTAAAGGCAGGGTTCTTGGCAGTGTGGAGTAACAGAGAGATCTTTGGATCCATGTCCAGAGATGCCTCAATGTTGCCACCCAAGTTGATAAGGCTAAGAAGATGTATGATGTGTTGACTCTCATTAGCAGGAGGACAGAGTTTAAGGGTGGCGAGGTTATGCTGCAGTTCTATAGAGCACTGGTTAGACCACACTTGGAATATTGTGTTCAGTTCTGGTTGCCTCATTGTAGGAAAAATGTGGAAGCTTTAGAGAGGGTGCAGAGATTTACCAGGATGCTGCCTGGCCTGGAGGGCATGTCTTATGGAGCAAAGAAGGATGAGAGGGGACTTGATAGAGGTGTACAAGATTTTGAGAAGCATAGTTAGAATGGAGAGCCAGAGACGTTTTCCTATGGCGGAAATGTCTATCATGACGGTCATAATTTTAAGGTAATTGGAGAAAGGCTTAGGGGAGACATCAGAGTTTGGTTCTTTCTCAGAGAGTGGTGGGTGCGTGGAATGCACTGCTGGCAGTGGTTGTGGAACCAGATACATTAGGGACATTTAGGCAACTCTTGGATAGGCACATGAAAGATAATACAATGAAGGACACATAAATTAGTCTGATTTTAGAGTAGGATAAAAGGCTGGCACAATATCAAAGACTGAAGGGCCTGTACTGTGCTGTACTGTTCTATATGGATTGTGAACAGCGATGAACTTTGCACTGATTCTTACTGTATTGCACAGGTAACAATTCCATCCTGAGAATGATCCATTTATCCCTATTTTCTGCTTTATGTCTGTTAACTAAGTCTCAATACATTTTCCCCATTCTCGTAATTTCTAATATCATTTACTAATCTCCTGTGTAGGAACCTATCAAAAGCCTTCTGAAAATCCAGGTTCGCCTTTATTAAAGCTTCAAGGGATATCTCCAAAATCTTCTTATACGTTAAACAAACACAAATTCTCCTCCATAAAAATATGTTGACTCTGTGTAATTCCTTTCTAAATGGCCAGTTTAGATTTGATTAGATTACTTACAGTGTAACAGGCCCTTTGGCCCAACAAGTCCACACCGACCTGCCAAAGCGCAACCCACCCAGACCCATTCCCCTACATTTACCCCTTCACCTAACACGATGGGCAATTTAGCATGGCCAATTCACCTAACCTGCACATTTTTGGACTGTAGGAGGAAACCGGAGCACCTGGAGGAAACCCACGCAGACACAGGGAGAATGTGCAAACTCCACACAGTCAGTCGCCTGAGGCGGGAATTGAACCTGTGAGGCATCAGTGCTAACCACTGTGCCGCCTATAAATCACAACCTTTATAACATTTCCCCTACTAGTGATGTTAAGCAAACAGATCTGTAGGTTTTCATTCTCCTTTATCCCTTCTTAAATAACGGGGCTGCATCTGTTCCCTTCTAGTCTGCAGGAACCTTTCCAGAATACATAGTATCTTGAAAGATAACCACTCATGCATCCGTTATCCTTCCAGCCACCTCCTTCAAAGCTCTACAATGAAGCTCATCTGATCCAGGTAGCAGTGAAAAAAAACCTGGAAAACTGAGATTATGCATTCATCTAAAGGGTCTCAATAAAGCTATGAAGAGATCTCACTAAATTATACCTATCACTGAAGAAACGTTGCCACAGCTTGCCAAAGCAAAGTTCTTTACTACCCTTGAATGAAGGATGGTTCTGCAAGTGAAGCTGAAGGAAAATAATACCGTTCCCTCTATATTTGGATTCTGTTCAGGTGACACAGCTTGGGTGATACAAGACAGTCAGTTATACTCCAAGAGGTGGAAGCAATGTGGATGATTCACTAATCTATCGATGTGAGATACAATGAAATAAACCAGTTTAGACTACAATCATAACATAATACAACTGCTAACTTTAAAACTATATAAGGCATTCATCAGACTACAGCTGGAATACAATTAACAGGTTTAGGTTGATACCTAAGGAAACATTTACTGGCATTGTAGGTAGTCCAAAGACTGGACTGATACTGGGTATGGAGGGACTGTCTTATGAGGAGCGAGGAGATTGAACCTTTATTCATTGAAATTTAAAAGAATGAAAGTCAACCTTATTGAAAGATACAAGATTTTTAGGGGATCCAACAGGGTAGTGCAGAGAGATTGTTTCCTCTTGTGGGAGAGTCTAGGATCAGAGGGGTAAATTGCAGAATAAGGTGTCCATAAGACCATAAGACCATAAGACATAGGAGTGGAAGTAAGGCCATTCGGCCCATCGAGTCCACTCCGCCATTCAATCATGGCTGATGCGCATTTCAGCTCCACTTGCCAGCGTTCTCCCCGTAGCCCTTAATTCCTCTAGACAACAAGAACCTATCAATCTCGGCCTTGAAGACATTTAGCGTCCCGGCTTCCACTGCACTCCGTGGCAATGAATTCCACAGGCCCACCACTCTCTGGCTGAAGAAATGTCTCCGCATTTCCGTTCTGAAATGACCCCCTCTAATTCTAAGGCTGTGTCCACGGGTCCTAGTCTCCTCGCCTAACAGAAACAATTTTCTAGCATCCACCTTTTCAAAGCCATGTATTATTTTGTACGTCTCTATTAGATCTCCCCTTAATCTTCTAAACTCCAACGAATACAATCCCAGTATCCTCAGCCGTTCCTCATATGCTAGACCTGTCATTCCAGGGATCATCCGTGTGAATCTCCGCTGGACACGTTCCAGTGCCAGTATGTCCTTCCTGAGGTGTGGGGACCAAAACTGGACACAGTACTCCAAATGGGGCCTAACCAGAGCTTTATAAAGTCTTAGTAGTACATCTCTGCTTTTATATTCCAACCCTCTTGAGATAAGAGACAACATTGCATTCGCTTTCTTAATCACAGACTCAACCTGCATGTTTACCTTTAGAGAATCCTCGACTAGCACTCCCAGATCCCTTTGTGCTTTGGCTTTATTAAGTTTCTCACCATTTAGAAAGTAGTCCATTCCTATATTCTTTTTGCCAAAGTGCAAGACCTCGCACTTGCTCACGTTAAATTCCATCAGCCATTTCCTGGACCACTCTCCCAACCTGTCTAGATCCTTCTGTAGCCTCCCCACTTCCTCAGTACTACCTGCCTGTCTACCTAACTTTGTATCATCGGCAAACTTCGCTAGAATGCCCCCGGTTCCCTCATCCAAATCATTAATATATAATGCGAACAGCTGTGGCCCCAGCACCGAACCCTGCGGGACACCGCTCGTCACCGGCTGCCATTCTGAAAAAGAACCTTTTATCCCAACTCTCTGCCTTCTGTTAGATAGCCAATCCTCAATCCATCCCAGCAGCTCACCTCGAACACCATGGGCCCTCACCTTGCTCAGCAGTCTCCCGTGTGGCACCTTATCAAAGGCCTTTTGAAAGTCCAGATAGACCACATCCACTGGGTTCCCCTGGTCTAACCTACTTGTTACCTCTTCAAAAAATTCCAACAGGTTTGTCAGGCATGACCTCCCTTTACTAAATCCATGTTGACTTGTTCTAATCAGACTCTGCTCTTCCAAGAATTTAGAAACCTCATCCTTAATGATGGATTCTAGAATTTTACCAACAACCGAGGTTAAGCTGATTGGCCTATAATTTTCCATCTTTTGCCTTGATCCTTTCTTGAACAAGGGGGTTACTACAGCCATCTTCCAATCGTCCGGGACCTTTCCTGACTCCAGTGACTCTTGAAAGATCTCAACCAATGCCTCTGCTATTTCCTCAGCAACCTCTCTCAGAACTCTAGGGTGTATCCCATCGGGGCCAGGAGATTTATCAATTTTAAGACTTTTTAACTTTTCTAGCACTATCTCTTTCGTAATGGCAACCATACTCAACTCAGCCCCGTGACACCCTTTAATTTTTGGGATATTACTCATGTCTTCCACTGTGAAAACTGACGCAAAGTACTTGTTAAGTTCTCCTGCTATTTCCTTATCTCCCATCACTAGGCTCCCTGCATCAGTTTGAAGTGGCCCAATGTCTACTTTTGCCTGTCGTTTGTTTCTTATGTACTGAAAGAAACTTTTACTATTGTTTCTAATATTACTGGCTAGCCTACCTTCATATTTGATCCTCTCATTTCTTATTACACTCTTTGTTATCCTCTGTTTGCTTTTGTATCCTTCCCAATCTTCTGATTTCCCACTGTTCTTAGCCACTTTATAGGATCTCTCTTTTTCTTTAATACATTTCCTGACTTCCTTTGTCAGCCAAGGTTGTCTAATCCCTCCCCGGTTAATCTTTCTTTTCTTGGGAATGAACCTCTGTACAGTGTCCTCAATTATACCTACAAACTCCTGCCATTTTTGCTCTAGTGTCTTCCCGGTTAGCCTCTGCTTCCAGTCTATTTTAGTCAGTTCCTCTCTCATGCCCTCATAATTACCTTTATTCAACTGTAACACCATTACATCAGATTTCGCCTTCTCCCTTTCAAACTCCAGACTGAACTCTACCATATTATGGTCGCTACTTCCTAAGGGTTCCCTTACTTTAAGATCTTTTATAGAGTCTGGTTCATTGCAAAGCACTAGGTCCAGAATAGCCTGCTCTCTTGTGGGCTCCATGACTAGCTGTTCCAAAAAGCCATCCTGTAAGCATTCCATGAATTCCCTTTCTTTAGATCCACTAGCAACATTATTTACCCAGTCCACCTGCATATTGAAGTCACCCATGATCAATGTAACCTTGCCTTTCTGACATGCCTTCTCTATTTCCCGGTACATGTTGCGTCCCTGGTCCTGACCACTGTTAGGAGGTCTGTACACAACTCCAATTATGTTTTTTTTGCCTTTGTGGTTCCTCAATTCCACCCACACAGACTCCACATCATCCGACGCTATGTCATTCAATACCATAGATTTAATTTTGTTCTTAACTAACAAGGCAACCCCACCCCCTCTGCCCACCTCTCTGTCTTTTCGATAAGTCGAAAAACCATGGAGGTTTAACTGCCAGTCCTGACCCCCCTGTAACCAAGTCTCTGTGATGCCTACTACATCATAATCATTCACTATTATCTGTGCCATTAATTCATCGGCTTTGTTATGAATGCTACGAGCATTCAGGTAAAGTGCCTTAATGCTAACTTCCTTATTAGAGATGTTGTAAGTCATATGTCCTAAGTTATCCTTGCTTTTTTCTGCATTCTCAGTCTGCCTCAATTTTAAATCCGCCTGGAAACATGCTATCCTGCACATTTAAGACAGGGATCAGGATGAATTTCTTCTTTCAGAAGGAATCCCTGCAGAACTCTTTACCAGAGGGCTGTCAAGGGTGGGTTGTTAACTATATTCAAGGCTGAGACAGATAGGTGTTTAAACAGTAACGGAATCAAGGGTTATGGGGATAAAGCAGGGGAGTGGAATACCAGAACAGCCACGATTTCACTGAATTGCAGAGCAGGCTCTGATCCTATGTCTAATAGGCCATGTCTAATGGCCTATCCTGCCCCTATGGTGCCCCACTCATTCAAAGCTAGCCATTCACTATTTTCAGATGTACTCACCACTGCTGGGATATACGAGGATGGTGCCCCACCTTGCAAACTAGGAGATCTTGGTGGACAGGGTAGTGCAGAAGAGAGTTGTGTCTTCTCTAATACCTGCCACAGCAGTGCACCACACCAGACCCTGTCAGCCAGACTCCGTCAGCCTGAATGGAGGTAATCATCCATGATCAGTACTGAATTAGCAGTTCAGAGGAATGTCTAACAGTGCCACAGGGAGGTCAATGACCTTCTTCACTCCACCAGGATAAGTGCCACACTCTTTAATCTACTACATCACACTCACTCTATTTGTGTACCTGCGAGAAACTCCCAGCAAAGATCATGCTTCACCAGTCTTACTATTGTATACAACATCTTCCCTCAATTACTTTCATCTAGATCAACCTCCCATCTTACTAACCCTGCATGACCTTATCACTTTTTACTCACAAGGGATTCCACACCACTCTTCCCCCATCTGCACCACTGTGAATAACTGTCTCATCCACGTTCATCCCTCTCTATCCTTCCCTTTACTTGCTTCAGGAAGAAACAAAGCGCATAAAAGGACTAAAAGGGCTAGGATTGGTGGTGGGGCACCCAATATTTGGCTTGTCATGGACTACAAGGTCAGAATCTTGGCGCTTGCTGGAGAAGAATGTTTTAAACTGATTTGGCAGGAGGGTTAGGCAGGAAACAGGTATAAACTCAAGTGCAAGGCTCAAACAGATGCAGAAGGAAAGTCAGGGCTGTCCATAAGTAGCAAAGACCAAGGCAGGATAATGTATATAAGAGGTCTGGAAAGGTAAAATGTATTTATTTTATGGCAAGAAACTTGACTGGCAAGGCCGATAAAATTAGAGCACTGATTAGCACATGAAATATGATCTTGTTGCAATTGCTGAGACATAGTTGAAGGAAGAATGGACCAGACTGGCAGCTTAACATTCCAGTGTGCAGAGGTTTCAGGCAGACTTTTTTGGTGGTGGTTGGGGAGTGCTGTGAGGTAGTATGTGCAGGTTGGGGGAGGGCATGGAGGTTGGGTGGGAGGTTACAGATAAAGGAAACCATCACTGTTGTAATGAGGGTAATGAGCAGGCCAGGCAGCATCAAAGGAGCAGGAGAGTCAACGGTTTGGGCATAGGACCTATTATTGCTGAGTGTCTGCCAATAATAATGACAAATCTTTTTACTAGTCAGCAGTTTGGGCCAATTGCAACCTCAGGGAAATGAGCAATAGAGGTAGAAAAAGTTTACTTTATGTTGAACCGACTCTCCCATGATCATGGCTTCGACTCAACTTTCTTAGCCATTCACCTTATCCCTTGGTTTTCTGAAACCAAAAATCCATCTATTCCAGTTTTCAATGTAGTCAAAGTTGGAGCATCCACAACCCTTTTGGTAGTGTGGACAATTACAAAAATTCATGACTCCTTGAGTGAAGAAATTTATCCTCATCTGTCCTAAATGAACTCCCACTTATCCTAACACAGTATTCCTTTGTTCTCGTTTCCCCAACCAGCAGAAACCACCTCTCAGTACCTACTATGTCAGGTCCCATTAGAATCTGAAACATTCCGATGAGATCACGCTCCTTTAAACTCCAGGGAATATGGATTCCATTTATTCAGCCTCTCATCACAGGGAGATTTTTTCAGCTCAGGAACCAACTTAGTGAATCTTCACCATGCTGCCTTAAATACAAGTCTGTCCTTTCTCATATTTGTGCACAGTGCTGCAAGTGTGGTCTCATGGTAACCCAATTCAATTGTGCCAAGAGTTAATTCTTGAGCAGCAATTCTTTCATAATAGATGCTACATTGTTTATTTTTGCATTCATGGGATGTGGGCATTGCTGGCACAGACAGCATTAATTGCCCATCCCTAGGTACCCTTGAGAAAGTTTTGGTGAGCTACTTCCTGAAGCACTGAAGTCCATTTGGTGTAGGGATATCAACAATGCTCCTGGGAGGGAGTTCCAGCATTTTGACGAATAAATAGTGAAGAAACAGCAATATATTTCCAAGTCAGGATGATGCACATCTTGGAGGGAAACTTGCAGGTGGTGGTGTTCCTAAGTATCTGCTGCCCTTGTAGATGGTAATATTTGTGGGTTTGAAAGGTGCTATTTAAGGAGCCTTGGTAAATTTCTGCAATGTATCTTATAAATAGTATACATTACCACTACTGAGCGCTAATGGTGGAAGATAGAGTGAATGTGGTGCCAGTCTAGCAGTTACTTTATCCTGGATGGCACCAAGCTTTTTATGTGTTATTGGAGCTACATTCATCCAGGCAAGTGAGGAGTTTTTAATAGAGATTTATAAAATCATGACAGGCATAGATAAAGTGAACAGCTAAGGTCTTTTTCCAAGCATAGGGGACTCCAAAACTAGAGGACACAGGTTTAAAGTGAGACAGTAAAGATTTAAAAGAGACGTAAAGGGGCAATGTTTTCATGCAAGGCTGGTAAATGTATGGAATGAGCTGCCAGAAGAAGTGATAGAGGTGGGTGCAATTACAACACATAAAAGACATTTGGACAGGTACAAGAATAAGAAAGATTGAGAAGGATATGGATCAAATGCAGGCAAATGGAACCAGTTAAGTTTGGGATACCTGGTCAGCATGGACGAGTCAGACCAAAGGGTCTGCTTTTGTGCTGTATGACTCTATGACTCTATATGAGTACTGCATCTACAAGATAGCAATGCTGCAGAGACTACCGAAAAACCCGCCCACCATCTACGTGGCATAAATGTGCAGCGTGATGTAATTTGTCTGGATGAGTGCAGACCCATCAATATTCAAATAGCTTTATACCATTTGGGATAAAGCAACCGACTTCATTGACACCACATCCATAAATATTCGCTCCCTCCACGACTAAAGCTAAGTTGTAGCACAGCTACAAGATGTACTGCAGAAATCACCAAGATTCCTTTGACAGCACTTTACAAACCCAGAACCACTACCATCTAGAAGGAAAAGGACAGTAAATATATGGGAATACCACAGCTTGCAAATTCTAAGCTACCCACCATCCTGATTTGGAAATTTGTCACCATGCATTCAGTGTCCTGGGTCAAAATACTGGAACTCTTTCTGTAACAGCATTTCGGGTGCAGCTACCAAATGGACTGCAGCAATCCAAGAAGGGGGCTCACTGTCAGCTTCTCAAGGGCAATTAGGATGGGCAATAAATGTTCTGCAAACCAGTAACATCTATATAATACAAATTTAATGAATGAATAAAACAGTGGATTCTACCAAAGTCTGGGAGGTGCAACTGAATTGCAAACTCAGACTGCTACTATCTGGGTTAGTTTTCAAAGTGTGCAACAAACCCCATAAATCTGAACTCCAATAGATTACCAGGACTTCTGGGGCATCAACCCAGAATCATGGCAATGGAGCATAAATTTCCTCTCACCTTTCAAGCTCCAACCTGTATCAGTGCTGTTGCTATTGACTGCTCTTGACTGCTAGACTGCCCATGTTGCAGCATGGGTGTGGGGTGGAAATGTGATAGTTAGGAGAAGTTAGAGCATCTCAACCCAGAGATGCTTGAGGTCACTTTTCATAGTCATCTGCAGTCTCCTCAATTGAAAGCCAGCCATTAATGAAACAAGTAGTGGGAAAGAACCGTGTTGAACAATAATAGACACAAAGGTTCAGCAAAAGGCATAAAGGAAATGCACAATAAGAATTCATTTTGCTTAAGTCATAATTTGAATTCAATTGATTTAAAATGTCATTTGTTGATGGCTTTTACTTTTGTGCTATTAGAAAGAGGACAATGTCACTGTCACTGATGGAAGAAAGGTAAGGAGTTTAGGAATGGAGAATCGTGGTTGGGTCAACTGGTAACTTGTGAATTATTTGGTCTTGTAGTGCTCAGGTGGATAGCTGCTGTCTATGCTCCCTTCCTCTCCTTGTAACATTTACTCCAACTTTCTCTATCAGATGACGGCAAGTGCTATTTCCTCAGCGGCCATCTTGCATAGCATGCAACACGTCACCACAAATCTTGATGTCTGCTCAATGTGTATTGCAGTGCTCCTCAAAACCATTCCAGACAGAAAAAATATTATTTGAGGATGCTGATGGGATGCTCTGTTAATGTTCCATGTGGTCTGTCAATAGTCAAATTACACTATTAAGCTGGTGGCCCGTGGAGGGGGTCGTTAGGGCCGACTGCCTGCCCCTCTTCCGTGGTTACGTTAGAGCCCGGGTGTCCTTGGAGAAGGAGCACGCAGTGTCCACCAACACCCTGGAGTTGTTCAGGGAGAGGTGGGCGCCGCAGGGAGTGGAGTGTATTATTTCTCCCTCCAACTCTATTTTGATTTAGTCCCTACCCTCCCCTTCACTGTTTTGATCACACAGCATTGCCCTTTGGTTTGAAGGGCAGTGCTTGTCACTGGCCACTCGGGTGTTTTTCCTATCTTCCTGGTGGTGGAAATTGAATAAAGATTTGTGCACTTTGTGTCTTTCACTGTGTCTCACAACTGCACACACACACACACACACACACACACACACACACACACACACACACACACACACACACACACACACACACACACACACACACACACCATGGGTGCTGGGGTAAAATAAGCACTACCGCAGTTAGGCGGTAGTGTGGGGGTTTAAAAAGAAAAAAAGAAAAAAATATATAGCTGGTGGCCTGCTTAGAAGACCCAATTTTTAGTTTTGTGGAGGTCCACTGGCAGTTAAAAAAAAGCTGTTCCAGACCAATTTTTCAGCATGACTGGTAACATAACCCCATTCAAACAAAAACATAAATAAAATTGAACTGTGAAAAATAAGCAATTCCTATTTTGCAACAAATATTACGTTATAACTAATTTTGACTTTTCAATTTTTTTTGACATTTTAATCAATAGAGGAATTTTTAAAAAACTTCTTCTTTTTGCTTGACACAGGTTAAGAGGTGATCAATGAACACAACTCTTTGAAATTGAAAAATAAAATTATCATTTTTTTCCAACACATTTACATCTAGGCAATTTTGATCCCCTTCTGACTAAGTTTTCCAGTTGTGTTTATATTGCTAAAATGAATGAGGTCATCCAGTAGTGTACTCTTCTAAGCTGAACAACATCCCTCACTAATTTTTCAGGAACAGGTAATTTGAGGATTTATACATAACAGTTTCTATGCACTCACACATTATCAATTATTTTAGTTCTGCAGTTTAATTCTTATTTTTGAGGTAAATTGTGATACATAGTGTCAATTATAATCAGTACCTAACTGTTTTAAAGTAACTTCTTAAACAACAATTACTTTTTATCACTGCAAAGTAATAACAGTTCAATTTCCTTAGAATATATAAATGCCCATACTATTTTATATTCTCTGGATACAATTTCTTTTTGTCATAGCTCCCAATCCTTTCATGACTGGACTGGGGATGTGCACTGTTGCTCTTGTTGTTACACTTTATGGGTCACAGCACAGAACTTTAAAAAAAATCCCAATTCCCAAGATAACCAATTAAATACCTTTTCTGTATCAGGTTTTTAAACAAACATCTATTGACCCAATTTCTTAATAAACAAAATTATGGATTTGTTATTAAAATAAAACATATTGCAACATCGATATAATATGTTGTAAAATGAAGGTACAAATGCTTAATCCCTTTAAGTATCCTCAAAATACACATACAAGCACATGCATGCACACACATCTTTCTTTATGAAAAGAGAACAACAGATTCCTCTGCAGAGATTAGTTTTCTGCAAAAAATGTTTGGCTAAGGGTTATTCTAGAAGGCAAAAGGATAATGTGGAGGATGCTATGAGTAGTAGATAATACTATTTAATCTTGCCAATATATACTATGATAGCTAATATTCTTTAATTGCAATATTGGTACTGGCACTATACAAAGTAATTCCAAACTAAAATTAAGTATTAACTGTTATAAATGTACAAGTTTAAATATGGCTAAGCCACAGGTTCCTTCATTTAAAAATTTAGTTTGCTTTAAGAGAGAAAGCAGAGACCATACTTGTGAAACTACCTCTGGTAGCCCTACTAAAAAGATAACATCAGCATCCTACGATGAAACACCCTTTATTTAAACCTTTGACAATAGAACTGCTTCTCACTAAATCAGGCATTCAGGGTATCAATATTCCTGACTTTCAAAGTTTGTGTCAGCCAGCCTCTCTGATTAGGCTGTTAATCTGGTCCAATCAACTAAGTCATATTCTTATAAGATCCAGTTGGCGGACCTCATTACAATCACTACGTGTCTCTTGCTCTGAGTCCATGGACACAGAGCAGTCCTTAAAAGCCTCCTAGGATGCTTTAACACTGGGTCACCTTCCGCCAACTCAGAATCTGACACAGGAGATATGTAACGAATGGGAACTCACCCCTTGTGCCTGAAGTACCTCGGTAGACTTTCACTCCCTTCTTCCAGAGGCAGAAGCAATGAGGCAGCTACTTCTGTCACGTACATCTCTGATTCAGAGGACTTGATAATGTTTGATGGAGAGGATGAATCAATGGATGTCTGAAGTATTTCTGAAGGCTCCAAGGGATAGGGCAAGGTTTGTTCCCACACAGTTTGTGAATTTGCAGCTTTCAAGTGGTCCAACCCTTATTCAGGACCGTTTCACTTATCCAAACTTTATAAGTCTTTGGTCCTGATCTCGCGTTGATTGTGTCTCTCACTGATGCAGGTCTGCTTCCATGATTCTTGCACCAAATGTCCCCGTACTAAACGAGTGGAGTCTTGGGTTCTGCATTGGTGCTTGACGCCATTTCCAGGTTCTAAGAGGATCAGACTTGGCTTGGTGCAATATTCCATCCATCAGCAACTCTGCTGGTGTTATCCCTGTAGTTGCATATGGGGTGGTCCCATAATCAAACAAAAACCATGACAGTTTGGTATCTAGTGAGGCTGTAGGTCATTTCTTCAATCCAGCCTTCAAAATTTGGACCTCTCCTCAGCCAGATCATTAGATGATGAGTGGGATGGAACTGTCCTAAGATGTCAAATCCCATTTGATTTCAAGAAGTAACCAAAGTCCCCGTTGGTAAACCATGGCATATTATCTGTGACCAATAACTCCAAGGCTCAGTGTGTCGGAAAAACGTACGCAATTTTTCTATCAGCACTCCAGTTTTGACGAATGTCCAACCACTTTGGATGGGCATCTACAATGACTAAAAACATTGAACCCATGAAAGGACCTGCATAGTTGACACGCAACCAAGTCCAAGGTTTACCCAGCCACTCCAACTTATTTGTGGAAGCTGCTGGCAGTAATGTTTGACCTTGTGGAGAGTCTGAGCCATATCCCACCAATGCGGCTATGTCTGTGTCAAGCCTGGCAACCAGACATAACTCCTTGCCAACATATTCATTTTGGAGAGCCTTAAATGACCTTGGTGGAGTGCAGTCAGTATCTGATGGTGACGTTTGCTTGCAACAATCATTCTTAATTCCGATATTAATTTGTTATCCTCAACTGTGAGCTGGTCGTTCTGGGCCCAAAAAAGTAGTAATTCTTGCAGCAATGACCCTTTGATTTCCCGTATTCAAACAAATTGTTTCAGTTTTGAAAGGACTTGATCTTTCTTTGTCCAAAGTCTAATGTTGTTAGCTGTGATTGGTACAGTGTTCAGAAAATTCAATGTCATGACTCATTCTCTTACTTCCGGTACCATGGATGGTATGTTGTGACAATGCTGTCACTTTAAAAAGGTTACTTTGGCCTTTTTTTTTGAAGAGAAGTTGTAAAGGCAGAGATGCCAAACTGGTAGTGGAGATTCCCTAAATAAGCAGCTTGGAAGGCCTTTAGGTTTTTTTTAAAAAAAGTTGGAACAATGAAAGCACCTTGAATGAGAGGAGCCAATACTCACCTGTCTTTATGTTTGTTTTAGCTTGAGCAGTCAGAAGCTGTTTGGGGTCCCAGAGTTGGAAGCTTCAGCGAATTATTCCTTGCTGCTACTTTCTTTGAAATCTCTGTCATGGAGATACACAGCGTGGAAACAGACCCTTTGGTCTAACTTGTCCATGTCGACCAGATATCCAAAATAAATTTGACACATATCCATCTAAACCTTTCTATTCATTTACCCATCCACGTGCCTTTTAAATGTTGAAGTTGTACCAGCTCTACCATTTCCTCTGGTAGCTCATTCCATACATGCACCATCCTCTGCTGGAAAAAAATTGCCCCTTAGGTCCTTTTTAAATCTTTCCCATCTGACTTTAAACCTGTGCCCTCTCGTTTTGGATTTCCCCAACTCAGGGAAATGACCTTGGCTATTTATCCTATCCATGCCTCAGCCTCCAACATTCCAGGGTAAAATAGCCCCAGCCTATTCAGCCTCTCCTTATAGCTTAAACCCTGGCAACATCTTTGTGAATCTTTTCTGAACCCTTTCAAGTTTCACAACAACCTTTCTACAGGAGGGAGACCAGAATTGCAAGTAGTATTCCAATAGTGAACCAACCAATGTTCTGTACAGCCGCAACATGACCTTCCAACTTCTATACTTAATGCTCTGACCAATAAAGGCAAGCATACCAAATGCTTTCTTCACTATCCTATCTACCTGCACCTCTAATTTCAAAGACCTATGACCTTGCACTCCAAGGTCTCTTTGTTCAGCAACACTCCCCAAAACCTTACCATTAAGTATATAGATCGTGTCCTGATTTACCTTTCCAAAATGTAGTTCCTGACATTTATCTAAATTAAACTGCATCTGTCACTCCTCGGCCTATTGGCCCATTTAATCAAGATCCTGTTGCACTCTGAGGTAATCTTCTTCACTGTCGATAACCCCTCCAATTTTGGTGTTATCTGCAAACTTACTAACCATACCTCTTATGTTCACATCCAAATCATCTATATAAATGACAAAAAGTAGCGAACTCAGCACTAATCCTTGTGGCACACAGCTGGTCACAGGTCTCCAGTCTGAAAACAACCCACCACCACCTTCTGTCTTCTATCCACGAGCCAGTTTTGAATCCAAATAGCTCGTTCTCCCTTTATTCCATGTGATCTAATCTAGCTAATCAGTCTACCATGAGGAACCTTATTGAATGCCTTACTGAAGTCCATATAGATCACATCCACCACTCTACCCTCATCAATCTTCTTTGTTACTTCTTCACAAAACTCAATCAAGTTCGTGAGACATGATTTCCCAAACACAAAGTCATGTTGACAAGCCCTAACCAGTCCCTGCATATCAAAACGCATGTAAATCTTTTCCCTCAGGATTCCCTCCAAGATATCACTATTTATTTCCCCACATTCTCTATCTTCCATATCCTTCTCCGCAGTGAACACTGATGCAAAATAATATAATATGTCCTTCCTCTCCTGCAGTTCCACACACAGGTGACCGTGCTGATCGTTAATGAGCCCTATTCTTTCCCTAGTCACCCTTTTGTCCTTAATGTATTTGTGGAATCCCTTTGGATTCTCCTTAACATTCTTTGCCAAAGCTTTGCTGTTGTTTACTCCTGGATTGGAGAAGTGCACATAAGAATCTGGGTCTGAATTTACCTTTTTGCCAAGGGGTGTGTTTATGGGATGTTACTATATTGGATGAGTTAATCGGTTATAGGCACTGGATCTATTACTTGGTTAAGTTTTCCAATAGGTAAGTTATTCTAAATTTCTCTTTCTTTGTTTGTATTTTAACTATGGCGTTTAAATAAATTGTTTTGCTTAATGTCGAGTAGTTTGACCAATCACATCATATCTAGAACGTGCATTTCACATCTGCCTTTAAAAAAGGACAAAGTTAGGATTAGGCTACCTTCTTAAAATATTTTGAGAGGATCTGGTCTGGTCTATAAAAATATCTGCTAAGTGAAGACAGCTCAATACATCCGCATTCGGTACTGACCTCTTGGTTGAAGTTCTAATTTGAAATCATAAGCATTTAATATGAGAGCCCATTGTTGAATGCAGCCTGAAGCTATGGGTGGCACTGCCTTATCATCTTTAAGATGACCAAGTATGGGTCTGTGGTCCGTGAATACCACAAATTTTCATAAATAAAACTTTGACTCCAAATATGACTGCCAATCCTTCTTGTTGTATTTGCCGTATGTATGCTCTGCCTTAGCCAAAGTCCTGAATGGATGAACAGTTGGATGTTCTTCTCCAGTGGGCCACCTATGAGGCAATATCACCACGATGCCATACAGGGAGGTATCACATGTCAACACCAGGGCTTTCTTGGGATCATAGTGTGACAATGCATTAAAGGATGATAGTTGTTCCTTTACTTCAGAGAAAGCTGGGCTTGTCTATGAGACCATTTCAAAGACTGATCCTTTAGGAGTTGATGCAATGGTGCCAGGATGAATGCCAAGTTATGTATGGACTTTCTGTAATAGCTTCCCAGAAATAATGATCTAAGTCTTGTACAGACATAGGGGCATAGTGCTTTCAATTGCCCTCATTTTATCTTCCAATTGATGTAACCCAGTCATGTCGACCCTGTAGCCCAAGTAGGTCACTTGAGGTGCCTGGAACTCAATTTTTTCCCTTCTAAGGCATATGCCTGCCTCAAAAAACAAAACACCTCAGGACTGTATCCTAGTCCTCCAAGTGTTCCTTATTAGTCTTCCATTATCAGGACATCATCTAGGTAAATGCCAATCTGAGGTTCTCCATCCTCTGCTGAAAAATTAAACACTGACAATATGCTGACTGGCAATCTCATTTCTTGGTACAAGCCCATTTAGGTAGTAATTGTAGCATGCTCCTCCGAATCCTGGTCTAAATGCAATTACAAGTAAGAGTGACTCATGTCATGCTTCATGAAGAACAAACCTCCTGCTAGCTTTGTGTATAAATCCTCTACCTGAGGGATTTATCCAACTGAGGAAAACAGTTTACTGTTTGTTTTACATCCTCAGAAAGGCAAACTGACCCACTGGGCTTCAACATTAGTATGATCGATGATCACCATTCCGCGAGCTGGACTGGTGTGATGATTCCTTCACTGCTTCTACTTTTGCCTGTAAGGCAAATGACACTGGCTGGACCTTGCAGAATCACAGAATTGCTTCCTGGTCAACATGCAAGGTGGTCTTATTCTCTCATGGTCCCTAGACCTTCTGGGTGTTTAATTAGGACTTCATCAGCTGCTATTTTCCACAGACAATGCTATGCGAATCTCGTGCAATCAGTTTTTCTCCATCAAACTGGGCCCAAGCCTATTAGTACAATCACTGGAAACTGAACCAGCTGCCTTTCATAACAAACCCAAACAGAGGTTGTACCCTTCATTTGCAAAGGTTCCCCACCATAGATTCACAGCCTAGCCGAAGTCTTGTACAAATTTAAGGGCTGAAGCCCAGAGCAAGTTTTATTAAAAACTGGTTCTGCAATCACTAATATGGCCACACGGCTATCAATCTACATTAGAAGTGGATAGCCAGTTAAGCAGACAATTATGTTGACTGACTCTGATTTGGATGTTGCTAAGTAATTTTATTGTTTCAAACCAGATACAGATGGAGTTTCCAGGGTATGAAGTCTCTTGGACACACTCTAGAATAGTGCCCTATGAGTTAACTTACTCCATTTAAGTCTACTGAGGCTCTGCTGCTGCCCCAGTTCTGCACATTGGCAATTATGATGTCATACCGGCAGGATCCTGAGGAACACTGTGACTGTTTGGCAAGACTTGGCCTTTGGGGGTTTTGAGGTTTTGCTGTGGCCTGACCTTGATATGCTGTTATCAGGATATTTCCTGAGCCAGGCTTTGCAGTTGCTTGCACTAAAGTGGTGTTCCCTAAGCTCAAGTGGACTGGTGAAGGTGTCCACTTCCATCAGAATATCTTCCAACTCACGTGCTCCACTTGCCACATTTTCCTATGATAAAATCAATTGTCTTAACTAGTCAAAAATCCGTTCTAGTTCTCGAATTGCATCTCAGAATTAAAAGAGGATTGGGGTCATAATATTCCTTAACTATATCAACCAATTAGTCATAGAGTCATAGAGATGAACAACATGGAAACAGACCCTTCGGTCCAACCCGTCCATGCTGACCAGATATCCCAACCCAATCTAGTCCCACCTGCCAGCACCCAGCCCATATCCCTCCAAACCCTTCCTATTCATATACCCATCCAAATGCCTCTTAAATGTTGCAGTTTTACCAGCCTCCACCACATCCTCTGGCAGCTCATTCCATACACCCTCTGCGTGAAAAGGTTGCCCCTTAGGTCTCTTTTACATCTTTCCCCTCACACCCTCTAACTCTGGACTCCCCAACCCTGGGGAAAAGACTTTGTCTATTTATCCTATCCATGCCCCTCATAATTTTGTAACCTCTATAAGGTCACTCCTCAGTTTCCGACGCTCCAGGGAAAACAGCCCCAGCCTGTTCAGCCTCTCCCTGTAGCTCTGATCCTCCAACACTGGCAACATCCTTGTAAATCTTTTCTGAACCCTTTCCGATAGGAAGGAGATCAGAATTGCATGCAATATTCCAACAGTGACCTAACATTGTCCTGTACAGCCGCAACATGACCTCCCAACTCATGTACTCAGTACTCTGACTAATAAAGGAAAGCATACCAGACGCCTTCTTCACTATCCTATCTACCTGCAACTCCACTTTCAAGGAGCTATGAACCTGCACTCCAAAGTCTCTTGTTCAGCAACACTACCTAGGACCTTACCATTAAGTGTATAAGTCCTGCTAAGATTTGCTTTCCCAAAATGCAGCACCTCGCATTTATCTGAATTAAACTCCATCTTCCACTTCTCAGCCCATTGGCCCATCTGATCCAGATCCTGTTGTAATCTGAGGTAACCCTCTTCACTGTCCAATATAGCTCCAATTTTGGTGTTTTCTGCAAACTTACTAACTGTACCTCTTATGCTCGCATCTAAATCATTTATGTAAATGAAAAAAGTAGAGAGCCCAGCACCGATCCTTGTGGCAGTCCACTGGTCACAGGCCTCCAGTCTGAAAAACAACCCTCCACTACCACATTCTGTCTTCTGCCTTTGAGCCAGTTCTGTATCCAAATGGCTAGGTCTCCCTGTATTCCAGGAGATCTAACCTTGCTAATCAGTCACCCATGGGGAACCTTGTTGAATGCCTTATTGAAGTCCATTTAGATCACATCTACTGCTCTGCCCTCATCAATCTTCTTTGTTACTTCTTCAAAAAAATCAATCAAGTTTGTGAGACATGATTTCCCACACACAAAGCCATGTTGACTATCCCGAATCAGTCCTTGCCTTTCCAAATACATGTACTTCCTATCCCTCAGGATTCCCTCCAACAATTTGCCCACCACCGAGGTCATGCTCACTGGTCTATAGTTCCCTGGCTTGTCTTTATCGCCCTTCTTAAACAGTGGCACCACGTTTGCCAACCTCCAGTCTTCCGGCACCTCACCTGTGACTATCGATGATACAAATACCTCAGCAAGAGGCCCAGCAATCACTTCTCTAGCTTTCCACAGAGTTCTCGGATACACCTGATCAGGTCCTGGGGCTTTATTCACTTTTAACTGTTTCAAGACAACCAGCACTTCCTCCTCTGTAATCTGGACATTTTGCAAGATGTCACCATCAATCTCCCTACAGTCTATATCTTCCATATCCTTTTCCACAGTAAATACTGATGCAAAATATTCATTCAGTATCTCCCCCATTTTCTGTGGCTCCACACAAAGTTCGCCTTGATGATCTTTGAGGGGCCCTATTCTGTCCCTAGTTACCCTTTTGTCCTTAATATATTTGTAAAAACCCTTTGGATTCTCCTTAATTCTATTTGCCAAAGCTATCTCATGTCCCCGTTTTGCCCTCCTGATTTCCCTCTTAAGTATACTCCTACTTTCTTTATACTCTTCTAAGGATTCACTCAATCTATCCTGTCTATACCTGACATATGCTTCCTTCTTTTTCTTAACCAGACCCTCAATTTATTTAGTCATCCAGCATTCCCTATACCTACCAGCCTTCCCTTTCACCCTGACAGGAATATACTTTCTCTGGATTCTTATTATCTCATTTCTGAAGGCTTCCCATTTTCTAGCCGTCCTTTTAGCTGCGAATATCTGCCTCCAATCAGCTTTTGAAAGTTCTTGCTTAATACCATCAAAATTGGCCTTTCTCCAATTTAGAACTTCAACTTTTAGATCTGGTCTATCCTTTTCCATCACTATTTTAAACCAAATAGAATTATGGTCGCTGACCCCAAAGTGCTCCCCCACTGACACCTCAGTCACTTCTCCTGCCTTATTTCCCAAGAGTAGGTCAAGTTTTGCACCTTCTCCAGTCAGTACATCCACATACTGAATCAGAAAATTGTCTTGTACACACTTAAGAAATTCCTCTCCATCTATGGCAGTCCCAGTCGATGTTTGGAAAGTTAAAATCCCCGACCATAATTCCCCTAATTTCTGACAGATAGCTGAGATCTCCTTACAAGTTTGTTTCTCAATTTCCCTCTGACTATTAGGGGGTCTATAATACAATCCCAATAAGGTGATCATCAATTTCTTATTTCTCAGTTCCACCCGAATAACTTCCCTGGATGTATTTCCGGGAATATCCTCCCTCAGCACAGCTGTATTACTATCCCTTATCAAAAATGCCACTCCCGCTCCTCTCTTTCCTCCCTTTCTATCCTTCCTGTAGCACTTGTATCCTTGAACATTAAGCTGCCAGTCCTGCCAATCCTTGAGCCATGATTCCGTAATTGCTATGATATCCCGGTTCCATGTTCCTAACCAAGCCCTGAGTTCATCTGCCTTCCCTGTTAGGCCCCTTGCATTGAAATAAATGCAGTTTAATTTATTAGTCCTACCTTGTCCCTGCCTGCCCTGACTGTTTGACTCACTTCTGTTCTCAGCTGTACCCGTCCTTGAAATGTTTTAGCATCTGGTGCCTCAGGAAAAGTTAGGCTCCCTGTGACAGAAAAAAACTGCAGTACCACAGGCTGTCATGAGAATTACTTGTTTTGTTTTCCTTCTGCCACTACAATGTTGTTACCCAGAAAAAATGTGACTTTATTTCAACATTCTGGGCCTTGTGCTGAATGTCAGGGTTGAACAAGTCAAACTTCCCAGCAGATGCATAATGTAGGAAAATGCTTACTGCCCAACTTCAAAATGACTGCTGGAGGCAAGTTAGTTCAGGGTTGTGCTCTACTCTCGTGACCACTGAAATAACTCTTCAGAGGCTGGCATCCCATCACTCATAACACTTTATTTACAAATGCATATCCTTTGACGGTAGCACTTCCTCTCACTGAGTCAAGCACTCAGGATTTCAATATCCTTGTCATTTACCATTTTTAATCTGTCAGCCAGCTCTCCCTAATTGGATCAGGTGAACTCATATTCTATGATGTCCAGCTGGCTGACCTCATTACAAATCACTCCATGAAGTGAAGTAAAAGGGTGAAGTCACTAGAGGACTGCTCTCTCATTAAACAGAGAGAGAGAGAGAGAGAGAGAGAGAGAGAGAGAGAGAGAGAGAGAGAGAGAGAGAGAGGACTAGTGATTGTTTAACCTGAGGTTCATTGTGCCTCAGGCGAGGGGAAAGTTTTATAAGGAGAGTCTGTTGTGATAACCTACAGTGGAGGAACTGATGCCATGCTATAGACAACACTCTGCAAATCAGCTGTCCATCCAGCTGAACTATCTGACCCCCATCCCTCAATGATAACACTCGTATACAAATAAAGAATACAGTCACATCAACATCCTGTGCCCATTATTTTAACACTGATTTTCATCCACTTCTAGCAAAAGTGTTAATCCCCTGCTAATAGAGGAGAAAAGGCATTGTATATAACCAAATTAAGCACCTGTTAGATTATGTTAAGTTATTTTTAAGCTTCGATGTTTGTTGTACATAATTTAAATCACAACAGTTAGTATTTTTACTTCTTAGTCAAAGATGCCTGACACTGATTCCTACACTGGCATCAATTAAAAATAATTTAACTCACAAGAATGTTTACTTTTACACTGTTAGATTAGGTGCAAAACCTGTTTAAATGTTAAACCTTGTTTAATAAGGAAAAATAGAGTTTTTAATGGTTTATTAACTTCATTAACACCACCGAATAGCTCTGGCTCTGAAAATAACTAATGTCATATTCGTGGACGCACATATTTCTTAGAGCTAAGATTAAAAAGAAACCAATACTTCCATTTTAAAGCTTGCTTATGTATTTCAGCTTCTCCATTAATCATACATGTATGTCCCAAGCTTCATTTTATTTTCTGTAAAATGATCTTGAAAAGTAAAGGAAGATCAGTGACTTTAACTTCCTAGCTTGCCTATGAGAATTCTCCTGCTTGATGATATCACTGGTGTTGGATGTTCAATATCTACTTGGCATTAGATTCAAATTTAATATTGAGACATGTTAAATCCATGTCATAGAGATCAGCAGATCTTTATGGCCAGTTCTCTTTGAAGTTAATAGCTAGTGGTATTGTTCTGCTGCTAACTGCAGAATTCAAGATATTGGCTTACACTAAGAAAAAAGTGTCAAAGTACTAACTTCTCAAATGTGGAGAATCGCAATTAGAAATGAAAAGTGTGGTGCTGGAAAAGTGCAGCCAGTCAGGCATCATCTGAAGAGCAGGAGACTATAAGCTATTCATCGGGAATGGTGTTGGTTGGGGGTGAGTGGGTTGAGCGATAAATGGGAGGGAGTGGCTCTGGCGGGAATGTAGCTGGGAATGCGATAGGTAGATGACGGTGGGTGGTGATGGTGATAGGTTGGAAAGGAGGTGGAGTGGATAGGTGGGAAGGGAGATAGACAGGTAGGACAGTTCAAAAGGTCACTGCCAAGTTAGAGGATTGCATCTGGGAAAATGGGGACAGGGGAAAATGAGGATATTGGTGAATTCAGCATTGATCCCTTGTGGGTGGAGGGTCCTAAGGCAGAAAATGAGGCATTCTTCCTCCAGTCGTCAGGTGGTTAGGATTTAGTGATGGAGGAGGCCAAAGACTTATATGTCCTTGGTGGGGTGGGAGGGGTAATTGAAGTGTTTGTCCATGAAGCAATGGGGTTGATTGGTATGTGTGTCCCAGAGATGTTCTCTGAGTGCAAGTTGGTGTCCTGTCTCCCCAGTGTAGAGGAGACCATATCGGGAGCAACGGACACAGTAGATGATGTGCGTAGAAGTGCAGGTAAATCTGTTAGATATGCAAGGATTCTTTGGACGGAGGTGAGGTGGGCGGTGTGGGCGCAGGTTTTGTACTTCTTGCAGAGGCAAGTAAAGGTGCTAGGAGTGGAGGGTGGGTTTGTCGGGGGGGGGGGGGGGGGGGGCGTGGACCTAACAAGGGAGTCATGGAGGAAGTAGTCTCTGCAGACTGCAGATAGGGATGGAGAGAGAAATATATCACTGGTGGTGGCAGGAGGATGATGTATTGCATCTGGAAATTGATGGGGTGGAAGGTGAGGACCGGGGGGGTGGTGGAGGAGGGAGGGGGTCTGTCCTTGTTGCAATCAGAGAGGTGCGGAAAGTGGAGAAGATGTGCTGAAGGGCATCATTGACCACGAGGAGGGGAAATTGTGGTCCCTGTAGAAGGAGGCCACCTGGGATGTTCTATGGTGGAATTAGAATCCCTTCAGAATCCCAACAATGTGGAAACAGGCCATTTGACCCAATAAGTCCACAGCTACCCTCCGAAGAGTAACCCATCCAGACCATTCCCCTACATTTACTAATGTACCTCACACTATGGGCAATTTAGCAGAGCCAATTCACCTCACCTGCATATCTTTGGATTGTGGAAGGAAACCAAGGCACCTACAGGAAAACCCATGCAGACATGGGGAGAGAGTTGCCTGAAGCAGGAATCAAAACTGGGTCCCTGGCGCTGTGAGGCTGTAGTACTAACCACTGAGCCACTGTGCTGCCCCCTCAGGTGCTCCTGGGGGCAGATGCGGTGTAGGCAGAGAAATTGGGATGAAGAGGTAGCAGTTTTGCAGGAAGCAGGGTGGGAGGAGGTGTAGCTGTGAGTTGTAGTTTATGTCCATGTTGAGTCGGTTGCCTAACTGTCCATCTACCTTCTCACCTATCTCCTCCATTCTCTTCTCCGACCAATCACCATCACCGCACCACCCCCCGCCCCCAGCCATATTCATCTACCAATTGCATTCCCAGATACCCCCAGCAACCCCTTCCCCCCCACCATTTATCTCTCAGCCTGCTTGGACCTCCCTCCATTCCTGATGAAGAGCTTATGCTTGAAACGTCAACTCTCCTGGTCTTCAGATGCTGCCTGACTGGCTGTGCTTTTCCAGCATTACACTTCTTGACTCTGATCTCTAGCATCTGCAGTCCTCACTTTTTCCCTCAGAATTGCAATTAGTAAAAGTACTGTCTTGTCTTTAGTACTGAATTTCATATTTTATGAAATCTTAACTGGAATTCGATGCTAATAGCTATGCTGCTGTCCATAAATGTATGAGTTAATTAGCTAATGTATGTCAGCTAGCTACTCTCTTACATTCTTTTAACTTAAGAGCTCCAACAGTATAGAGATATAATAAAACTTTCATACCATTGCTGGTTTTCTCAGGAGCTTTGGTACAACTGATTAAACAGTTGTAGCTGAATCTGCAATGGTTGCTTTCTCAAAATTCACAAGGATTTAATTCTGTGAATAACTGCTATGTGATGTCAAACTTGATTAGTATAGATCTCATTAGAAATCCTCAGTTTAATTCCAGTCCTTATTGGATACATTCCACAGTAGACATGATTGGTGAAAGAATATGTTTATGGTCTGATACTATAACTCATAGCTCTGATTAAAAATTCTCATAAGCCCCTGAAGAAATACATTAGGTTCTTTGGTGTACTACAGGTATAATTAAGAGAACCCTGAAATACTTCTGAGATGTCTCAACCAGTCTTTGACTAAACTATAATAAAACTCCCTGATAATCTGACGTACCTCTCTGGCTTGTTATATACTCCATGTAATATTCATGGTACAGGGTCATACCTGAATTTATAGAAACAAATCAATTTTTTAAAACTTAGGATTCTCAGACGAATAGTCTGAGGCCATGGGTTTGAATCCCACATGGCATTTGACAAAATTTGAATTCAATAAAATCCTAGATTAAAAGCTGGCTCAATGATGTTCATGTAACCATTCATGTAACCATTCATGTAACCATTCTTGATGGCTATTAAAATCTCATTTGGTTCATTCATGTCATTCAATTTTCTTATCTGGCCTACACCTGATTCCAGATCTACAGCAATGTAGTTAACTCCTAAGTACTGTCTGAAAGTATGGAAGGGAAAAAAAAGTACTGCCCTGAGCTGTAACACCCACATCCCATAAATTTTCATTAATTCAGCGCTTTTGCACTCAGATGAAGAAATACACTTGATGGTTGGTAAATCGGACCTACAATGTTACTTTTGATTATTCTATAATCAAATTGTACCCCTTAGAAAGATAACCTATCACAGTATAATTAAGAACGAGACAGCCAGAAACTATGTGAAGAAATAAAATCGCAGGAGTGGGATAGAAAGATATGCTGGTGCAACTGAAGACAAGAAAGGTCTTTCCTGCAAATCAAGATTAGTTACTCTGAACAGGAGACGAGCAACGTGATGAGAAGCATCATTAGCAGTAGATACTTGCCCATGAGGAAGTTAATGAGAAGGAGCAAGGGACTGAGAGACTATGTAAATGATATCCTCATAAGAGGGTGGATCAATTAAGTTTCCTAGAAATGTCAGAGTATTAGTGCTGCATGAGGCTGCTCATAGCTAAGCGAATTTCTTTCTGACGTATGAACATGTGGGCATTTCCTACCATTAGCTGCAAAAGCCACAACTGCCGCAAACCTCTTCAGAGCTGGGTTGTTCAAAGGAACAAATTATGTCCTGGCAACATTTCTCCCATGGCTGGTCATTATTGCATGATGCAGTTCACGGTTACATCTTACATGGAGTTCCAAAAGGATACCACAATGAGGCAAAGAGGGTCTTCATATACCTCCATTTGAGGATTCCATCAAGCGTAGACCATCAAGGCAACAACTACTGGGGCAGCCTATGTCATAAGGCCTTGCAGTGTAGAGAAGTACTACAGGCAGAAGGTCCAAGGAACTAATGATGATGACAGTACCGTATGAGAGGTAGCTTCCTCAATATCATTTCTGACTTTTGCTGTTCTATGATCACCATTTGAGCATCTGAGTGAACGACCAATTGGAATGCAAGAGATATTTTTGCATCTTTGCCATTGCAGCTGCTAGAATAGTAGAATGTTTCACATACTCTGCGTGCCACTTCTTCATACACAGTAATGCCTCATTGGCTTTTCACAAGGGTGTGACTCTCGCAATGAAATAGTCGTGTCATCAAAGTCCTAATAGAAGATAGGGGACAGGTGACGGAGTCTTCCAATCTGTCCCTATTACTTTGAACCATCTCAAGGAACTTTGGCATTGGCACAAATCTCTAACTCATGGCTTGGGATAATCACCTTGTGTACGAATCACGAGCCTATGCATTACACCTCAACTGGCCATGGCTGTGCCTGTCCTTCATTCTTCAGCGAGGATTGCCCATACTATGTTTGACTTCAAGATCTCTCTCTGTTCACTTGTGGATTGTAATTGACTCTGTCTCACTAGTTCTAAGATCAAGAGTTTCTATTGAGCTAAGTCTGTCTGCACTGATGAAAGCGTGGTTTGAGTGATATTACACTGCAGCCTAATTACTCAAGTCAATGAAGATATCTCTTGGTCTGCACCCACTCCCCATTTTGAAATATGTCTCTATGGAAAACATAGGAAGTGGCTATTCTAAATCACCTCTGTCAGCAACTGCTTCTGCAGGGCACAACCAATTCATTAAGCTAATTCTGAGACATGAAGAAAATCAAGGAGGAATGAGTTCTATCCCTGTCATCTGGAGATAATCAGATCTTTTCACTAAGTTTTAGACAGACTTTCATCTTGCCATCACCTGATATACTGCCACCCTGGGCAACCTCCTGTCAGAACAACCATATATGGCCAGCCACATTTGACAAAGTCCTCTCTATTGATTTGTGCACTGTTTCCATTCCTGCAAATTTGCTGAGAGTTGAGACAATGTTGCCCTTCTTCACTGCTTCAAGATACACTAACATATTTGATGCTACGATTTTCAGTGTTGTGACTCTTACTTTTGCTCTAGATCTGAGCTTTGCCCCTGCAAATCTAAGTCTTGAATGTTCTAGAGGACAGTGCTCTCTCAGACTGCTCAGCCCCATGTGTGCTTATGCCTGCAGACCTGTGTTACAATTATGAAGTTCATAGTATTATGTTTTTGCACCATTTCATTTATAAATTATTATATTTGATGACTGTAACTTTAAGTGTCGGGTAGATGCAGGAGGTCATTTGACCTGTGCTGGAGTTTGCAACACAGTAATTCTAGGTAGTTCAGTTGTGAGAGTTGAAAAAGACTCACATTGTTTTATTGAAAGAAAGGTTAAAATTATTTAAACTTGAAGGCTATGACAGCAATTTCTATGTCTACCATGAGTAAACCTTGAATCTCCCAGTTTTAAAATATGAAACCTTGATGTGTTATTCTTTCAATTATTAACCAGATCTTTGAAGCTCTCAAAAGTTCTTGGTGAATTGAGAGACCAGCTTCAAAACACTTGCCTATCCTTCTGCTCTATCACTGTCCTCATCCTTCTTCTATTTCCCAATAAACTGGCAACCACAATAATGGCTGTCACTTTGCTTTCACATCACACCAGTCTTGCAACTCCATGTCTCTGCCATTTCTAATTGGATGGAGACCATGCACCCTGGCCACTAATTGGCCTGCTTGTTAAAAATTTAGTCTGTTCCATCACTCTCAGTTGAGGAGATTGCTTTGCCTCCAGGATTTGATCTACAATGCAAATGAATATGATCAATGATCCCAAAGGATTTTGTGCTTGAGGAATTTGATATATTAGCGATCTTATGAATCAAAAGTGTTTGTAGCACCATCATACTTCCCATGGTCATTTCTGTACATAATCTTGAGTATGTTTCCTCTAACTCAGTTTGGTTTTTCACCTTGAGATTATTTGGACTCTTATATGAAATAGGGTGTGCAAAATTAGTCAAAGGGGAGTATACCGTTACCAATTTTGCACCAGGATTAGTGCTAATGTGAGGGAAAGGAAATATTTAAAGTTTTATAAATGTTGTGGAAATTAATGAGTGTGGCAGAAAGGAGCAGGCATTTTATTGTGGTTGCATACAACATTTTTGACTCTCCCTTAGATACTCTTCAGAATGTATGATAATTGGACAAAAAAAACAATATCATATCAATGGCAAAATATCAGCCACTGCAAACTGACCGAATCAGAGACTGAAATACACAAAGCAACCATTTTCAGGGAAGTGGAAAAACAGAAGATTAATCACACAAGCACATTTTTATGACATATTTAGACTAATGTAAAATAAAGAAAATAAAAAAAAATTAAAGGATTGCATACAATTAATTAATAACTAAAATTCAGAGAACAAAGTGCATAAATGCATTTGCTTGCCAACATTTTGCTGAATCATGTCTTTATGATCAGATATATGAAATAGTTTTGCAACACAAATCACACAAGCAGCTATTTCTTGGAGAAATGCCACATGAGGATGTATAATAAAACAATGTACAAAGTGAACATGACAGTCAGTTCTGAAAATAAGCTATTACCTGTTTGCTAGCAGTGCCCTGAAGGTCAATTGACTCAGTCCTAGATTACAACGCAGCACTTTTGACCAATCCCAGTTCCACTCAGTTATAGCTGACTGTTGATAAATGAAAATAGGGTACTGTTAGTTATTAATCAGAGCTAATACAATAAGTATATTGCAGCGCCAGCTGTGATGGACTAAGTAAAGAGAAGGAGGTCTTGAACAAGGGCTGAGACAGAAGATATCAATCATGTACACACAAAAGCTTTTTATTCTAATAAGGTGACAATTAATTTGGGTTTGCTCTCATTGGTTATTAAAAAGCTAAATCAATTTTGTTGTTGTGTTCTTTTAGATCACAAGGCGATTTTCACCCCACTTTTGTAAGCAGTCCTTGCATTTGTTTTTTTGCCAAATCACTTATTTTGCAAGCAATTTTGTAGGTAAAATAAAAATAACAAACAAAATCCGTTACAGTAAAGTTGGATTCAACAGTAATGATTCCGAGTAAACTAACTGAACTACGAGTCCAGAAGGGAACTCTACTCAAAAGAAAATGTGGACTGAACAGTTTTGTGCTGCAGCATTGTAGCACGTTGAACAGACCACTCTGTGGGCTTATATGATTAATTAATTAACCCTATTGCACTTCTAATAGAAATGTGCATTCTCAAAAACAAAATTTAAAAAAAATCTTGCCCCTGCTTTGTTGATGTACATGCAGAGGAATAGAGGACTAGTTCTCACCACATAATTAAGGGCACATTTTGGTATCTGTTACATGAGCAATGGACAGTGGTGAATAAGAGAACAAGAAATATAATGTTGGTTGTGGTGAGTTGGAGAGATTGGCAGAATGCTCTAACTGATGTATGTTTGTATCCAACTTGTATGTAATAACGAGAAATTTAATGATGAAGAAAATCCTTCTCTTTGGCTGCACATTCTCACAATTCACAAGTCTTGTTCAAGGCAGGCAGAGAGTCAATCTGTGCTCAACTCAATGTGAAGTTAAAAGTACAAAGAAAAACTATTAATTCTAGAGATCAACAGATCTAGAGATGCTGTTGAAGCAGAAACAAGGAGTGCTGAAGAAATTCAGGAAGATTGGCAACATCTTTGAAAGTTGCCAACCAGGTACATAGTGCTGTGAAGAAGGCATATGGTGTACTGGGTTTTATTGGTAGAGGAATTGAGTTCCGGAGTCCTGAGGTCATGTTGCAGTTGTATAAGACTCTGGTGCGGCCTCATCTGGAGTATTGTGTGCAGTTTTGGTCGCCATACTATAGGAAGGATGTGGAGGCATTGGAACGAGTGCAGAGGAGGTTTACCAGGATGTTGCCTGGCATGGTAGGAAGATCGTATGAGGAAAGGCTGAGGCACTTGGGGCTTTTTTCATTGGAGAAAAGAAGATTTAGGGGAGATTTGATAGAGATGTACAAGATGATTAGGGGTTTAGATAGGGTTGACAGTGAGAACCTTTTTCCGCTAATGAAGTCAGCTATTACTAGGGGACACAGCTTTAAATTAAGGGGTGGTAGGTATAGGACAGATGTTAGGGGTAGATTTTTTACTCAGCATGTTGTGAGTTCATGGAATACCCTGCCAGTAGCAGTGGTGGACTCTCCCTCTTTATGGTCATTTAAGCGGGCATTGGACAAGCATATGGAGGTTATTGGGCTAGTGTAGGTTAGGTAGGCTTTGGTCGGCGCAACATCGAGGGCCGAAGGGCCTGTACTGCGCTGTATTTTTCTATGTTCTATGTTCTATCTGTGGAGAGAAAAACAAATTCAAGTCAGTGACCCTTTGTAAGAACTGAAAACATCTGGAATATGTGGTATTTATAGTGAGCACAGCATGGGAGGGATGGTGATGGTGAGGGAGGAGGGAGACACATAAACAAAGATGCTACCCAAATAGAGAGAGAGAGAGAGTGTATGTGTGTGTGTGTGTGTGTGTGTGTATGCATGAACCATCTCATTCTATGGTCACTACCCACCTACCCAGCCTCATGTGTTCAGTTTGGGTTGGTCCCAGCATAGCCAAACCATTTTCAACTATTGACAGATCCTGTTAGCACTATTCAGCATTAGCATCTTCTCCAACTTCCTATCAGCTATCCCTTTACTTGCTTCCATTTGTTCTCTCTCTCTCTCTCTCTCTGGGCAGCATCTCCATTAAACAATTTTGCTCCTTTCCCGACATCCTCTACTCAAGCTCAACACCATTATCAGCACTAATACCACCTTTTCCAAGCTGTTTTCAGTTCTGCTGAAGGGTTATAGCCTCTGTTGCGATTCACGATGTCCTCATCTAATTTTAACCAAGTATGCCACTCATCAACGTGATATTAAAGACATGTGCCTCTGTATTTTCACAACAGTTTTTACGTATTAATATATGCTGTTCGAGATTTGGTTCAATATCACAGATACAAATAAGTAGTTATTCATTTAATATCCCAGACTGCTATTTATTAATCCTGCCAAACTGATAGTAAAAGTTAAATTGATTAATTCTTGGCATGATTACTAAATGACACAATGAGGCAAAATTTTATCTATCGATGTCGCACCAAAATTAAACATGTCAGTCCTCTCATTTCAATGAGGGAATGACAATAGTGGCTGTCATAGGAGAGTTCTAAGCTCAGGGTAGCCATCCTTTCTGGCTGAAAAGACAATTATATGTTGGCAAGCATCTTCTGTGAATAATGAAGTAGAGTAAAAATACAGTAAATGTCAATTTTAAAAATGTAATTTTTCAGTATTAAAAGTTGAACAGTTTAATATAAATAAGCTGTAAATTAAACTAAACAATAACATAAAAGAAAAGGAAATATTTAGTGCAAATTTAAATTGGTCTTAGTGCTGTGATTTCAACTAACTGACTGCAGAATTTGAACACTTATAGATATCCATGGAGTTGGAAGAATACAAATTTGAATCCTGCCCCATTCATTTCCTGTGTGAAAAAACGCTGGGAACAGCAAATGTCATCTTCTTACAAAGTGGAAAGAAATTGGGTATATGTTCTATTTAGGTAGCACTTTGTCTCATTGAAGACTATTATGCCTTACTGAGGTAGTGAACTGGAATACAATTCCCAGAATCATCTTAATTGGATTTTAAAAAGCAGAATTCCTCAATTTTTTCAACTGTTTGACCCAGGTTAACAGAAAGCATGGATCAGGTTTCTGTACTTACAAGAATTGCTATTTATGACATGTAGTTATATCCTAACCACAGATAAGCAATTATGAACTGACGACATACAACTGCAGCTAATTAAATTCTAACTTCCTTATCAACTTCAATCCCCATGCATACATATATGGTTAGACACAGAAGGAAAAAAACACATGGGTGTGATGGGCGGAAGAAAAGACTGACAAGACAGTTCATTGGTTCCTGCTCATGGGGTTTGCTGAGATACTCCTTTTGACTAGTCAGGAAATGCTGATCCTTGCTTTTCCTACTCCAGATATTTTCACTTGTTTGCAGAAGGTACATGATGGTGGAATGACATTTAAAGTTTTTGGCTTCCTGGTTAAGGGTCACAGTTTAAAAAGACCTTGTGAACATCTGATTGTTTCACCTCAAACATTCATACCCCCAAACCTTCCGAGGAGTCAATCACATTGTTTTTGGCAAGTAAAAGGCTTGTGCCATTGATAACTGGTCACAAGTCCACAGCTATTCATTGCCAGGCAAATCTCCATTCATGGAGATAGTGAGGACTGTAGATGCTGGAAAGTCAGAGCAGATAAAAGGTGGAGTTGGAAAAAGTAGCATCAGTGGTCCCGATAAAGGGTCTTGCCCAAAACATTGACTTTCCTGCTCCTCTGATGCTGCTTGATCTACTGTGCTTTTTCTAGCTCCACATTTGATCAAATTTCTATTTATTCTCTTCCCTTGGCTCCAGCTCGTTTGTAAACAAGTCTTCCACCACTGCTTGAACAAGCAGCTGTGTAAACACTATTTATAATGAGTGTCAGCTGACTTGCTTTTACAAAGTGCAGCAATTCTTAAACAATCTTGGGTTTTTAAAATGTTCTTTTCCCATTTCAGTCCATAATCAAAAATAAATAAAAAGAAAAAGAAATTGACTTTATAAGACCTGTAAGCACATCCAGCAGCAGACTTTGGGCAAACTTAATGTAAAAAGTTATGGCATGTAAACCACAAATATATGTTGCAAAAGTTATTAAATAACTAATAACAAACCAATAAAAATAATATACCTTTTCATTCTACAGTATTTTTTATTGTGTAAGTTACCTGGTTGAAGCTTTTGGTGCCAATATGGTTAAAAGCATGCAGAGGATTAAATATCAAAGGCTGCTGACAATCATGCATCCTAAGTTGCCAAGGTATCTGCGGGGACCCTTTCTCATCAGAAAACCGCTGAGAATAAATTTGTTCCTTTATCTGATCCTAAAGGCAAAACAAAAATATTAGTGTCAGACTAAATAATTGGTGAAATAAACAAACCTATTTGTACTAGTGATTAGTTTCAAAGAAATCAGTTTGAAGTTTAATACTTTTCAAAGCTTTTTTAACATTCCAGTGAATTAAGTATTTTATACAGTGTTAAAAACATTTGAGTATCACTGCCACCAGTCTGTAAAAGGAATGGTACATTTACTCTAAGAATAGCTCCTCAGCATGTGCAAAAGGGAGTTATTTTATAACCATGTCAGATCATGAAGAAACTAGACACTATCTGTATAGCTCCATGTTCGAAGTCTTCTCAAATCATCTTCTGTATATAGTTATGTTCAATAATATCTGCTGTTGTCAATTGCAAGAATATCTATCTCACACTACTACACACGTGAACTGGGACTGCTTCATGGCAGGCAGCCAATCTGATTCTGAGTAGTCTCTGTGAAATGGCTCAGCATCATGGCAGTGTAAAATTATGGACCATTCACTTCTGATTTCAACCCCAACCCATTTAACAATCCTGGGCAATATTCCAGTTTTTTTTAATTGTCCTGCTGAAAGTTCACAGGCCAAAATGTTAAGATTGTTTTCCTCTCCATCGATTTTACCTGACCTGTTGAAAGTTTCCAGTTTTCTTTAAATGTTTTAAATTGCTTATAAAAGCAATCCTGTGGCTACATGTTAGCTTTTTTTTCCTGGAGGTAAGAGCACCCAAAAATACTTTTGAAAAGCAGAATAAAATTTGCTAGAACTGCTTGGGAGGATTTAAACTAGTAAGTGGGGTGGGGGGAGGCGGGACCCAGGGAGATAGTGAGGAAACAGATCAATCTGAGACTGGTACATTTGCGAACAGAAATGAATCAAACAGTCAGGGCAGGCAAGGACAAGGTAGGACTAGTAAATTAAACTGCATTTATTTCAATGCAAGGGGCCTAACAGGGAAGGCAGATGAACTCAGGGCATGGTTAGGAACATGGGACCGGGATATCATAGCAATTACAGAAACATGGCTCAGGGATGGGCAGGACTGGCAGCTTAATGTTCGAGGATACAAATGCTACAGGAAGGATAGAAAGGGAGGCAAGAGAGGAGGGGGAGTGGCATTTTTGATAAGGGATAGTATTACACTTGTGCTGAGGGAGGATATTCCCGGAAATACATTCAGGGAAGTTATTCGGGTGGAACTGAAAAATAAGAAATTGATGATCACCTTATTGGGATTGTATTATAGACCCCCTAATAGTCAGAGGGAAATTGAGAAACAAACTTGTAAGGAGATCTAAGCTATCTGTAAGAATAATAGGGTAGTTATGTTCGGGGATTTTAACCTTCCAAACATTGACTGGGATTGCCATAGTGTTAAAGGTTTAGATGGAGAGGAATTTATTAAGTGCGTACAACACAATTTTGATTCAGTATGTGGATATACCTACTAGAGAAGGTGCAAAACTTGACCTACTCTTAGGAAATAAGGCAGGGCAGGTGACTGAGGTGTCAGTGGGGGAGCACTTTGGGGCCAGCGACCATAATTCTATTTGTTTTAAAATCGTGATGGAAAAAGATAGACCAGATCTAAAAGTTGAAGTTCTAAATTGGAGAAATGCGAATTTTGATGGTATTAGGCAAGAACATTCCAAAGCGGATTGGAGGGAGATATTCGCAGGTAAAGGGACGGCTGGAAAATGGGAAGCCTTCAAAAATGAGATAATAAGAATCCAGAGAAAGTATATTCCTGTCAGCGTGAGAGGGAAGGCTGGTAGGTATAGGGAATGCTAGATGACTAAATAAATTGAGGGTTTGGTTAAGAAAAAGAAGGAAGCAAATGTCAGGTATAGACAGGATAGATCGAGTGAATCCTTAGAAGAGTAGAAAGGAAGTAGGGGTATATTTAAGAGGGAAATCAGGAGGGCAAAAAGGGGACATGAGATAACATTAGCAAATAGAATTAAGGAGAATCCAAGGGGTTTTTACAAATATATTAAGGACAAAGGGTAACTAGGGACAGAATAGGGCCCCTCAAAGATCAGCAAGGCAGCCTTTATGTGGAGCCACAGAAAATGGGGGAGATACTAAATGAATATTTTTGCACCAGTATTTACTGTGGAAAAGGATATGGAAGATATAGACTGTCGGGAAATAGATGGTGACATCTGCAAAATGTCCAGATTACAGAGGAGGAAGTGCTGGATGTCTTGAAACGGTTAAAAGTGGATAAATCCCCAGGACCTGATCAGGTGTACCCGAGAACTCTGTGGAAAGCTAGAGAAGTGACTGCTGGGCCTCTTGCTGAGATATTTGCATCATCGATACTCACAGGTGAGGTGTCGGAAGGCTGGAGGTTGGCAAATGTGTTGCCACTGTTTAAGAAAGGCGGTAAAGACAAGCCAGGGAGCTATAGACCGGTGAACCTGACCTTAGTGATGGGCAAATTGTTGGAGGGAATCCTGAGGGACAGGAAGTACATGTATTTGGAAAGGCAAGGACTGATTCGGGATAGTCAACATGGCTTTGTGTGTGGGAAATCATGTCTCACAAACTTGATTGATTTTTTTGAAGAAGTAACAAAGAAGATTGATGAGGGCAGAGCAGTAGATGTGATCTATATGGACTTCAGTAAGGCGTTCGATAAGCTTTCCCATGGGAGTCTGATTAGTGAGGTTAGATCTCCTGGAATACAGGGAGAACGAGCCATTTGGATACAGAACTGGCTCAAAGGTAGAAGACAGAGGGTGGTGGTGGAGGGTTGTTTTTCAGACTGGACGCCTGTGACCAGTGGAGTGCCACAAGGATCGGTGCTGGGTCCTCTACACAGTGGAGTTGCGGGTAGATAGGACAGTGAAGAAGGCGTTTGGTATGCTTTCCTTTATTGGTCAAAGTATTGAGTACAGGAGTTGGGAGGTCATGTTGCAGCTGTACAGGACATTGGTAAGGCCACTGTTGGAATATTGCGTGCAGTTCTGGTCTCCTTCCTATCGGAATGATGTTGTGAAACTTGAAAGGGTTCAGAAAAGATTTACAAGGATATTGCCAGGGTTTGAAGATTTGAGCTACAGGGAGAGGCTAAACAGGCTGGGGCTGTTTTCCCTGGAGCGTCGGAGGCTGAGGGGTGACCTTATAGAGGTTTAAAAAATTATGAGGGGCATGGATAGGATAAATAGACAAAGTCTTTTCCCTGGGATCAGGGAGTCCAGAACTAGAGGGCAGAGGTTTAGGGTGAGAGGGGCAAGATATAAAAGAGACCTAAGGTGCAATTGTTTCACGCAGAGGGTGGTAAGTGTGTGGAATGAGCTGCCAGAGGCTGTGGTGGAGGCTGGTAAAATTGCAACATTTAAGAGGCATTTGGATGGGTATATAAATAGGAAGAGTTTGAAGGGATATGGATCAGGTGTTGGTAGGTGTGACTAGATTGGGTTGGTATATCTGGTCGGCGTGGACAGGTTGGACCTAAGGGTCTGTTTCCATGCTGTACATCTCTATGACTCTATGACTCTGATTAAATGCAAATTGTTGTCTTTGGTGAGCTGAGTCACAGTTGTCAATTATTGTTGATGTTTAAAGTTCAGCAAAAGTGAAGAGCAATGTTCATTGCCTACCTGATTAAGGAAACAGGTCCTATAATTCAATGCAGATTTTTAGATAAAGACTACAGATTGAACTGAAATGTAGAAATAAAAGAAACCATAACCTAAAGGCTATAGGTGTCCTCAAATGTTTAATGCCTATGAAGGCAGAGGTAAAAAAAAGTCCATTGTATGAAGTATTTAATGACCACAGAACATCCCAAACATTTTACAATCAATACAACATAACTGAAGTGTAATTTTGATTTTAATGTCAGAAAAGCATCACTGTGTGAATATACACACAGTAAGGCTTCACAAACAATAATGTCTAAATGAATCAGGTAATCTATTTTAATGATGGTAGTTGAGTGATAAATACTCGTTAGAATACAGGAGAGGAATCTCCTAACTCTTCTTCAAAATGCCATAATGAAATCTTTTATCTGTAAAGGTGGATGTCTTAACCTAAAGGTAGCATTTCCACAAGTTGTACTGGACATATAAAAGTAGAACTTTAGTACTGGACTGCAGTATTAGCCTAGATTTTGTGTTCAAATCACGGGAGTAGCATTTGAGCCCACAATCTGGTCAACTGGTTTGGATAGCATGCATCGCAAGTTGCTAAAGGAAGTGTGTGGGGACACTGAAAGTGTTTGCTTCAATTTTTCAAGCTTCAGGAGATATAGGGGTGATACCAGAGAATTCGAGAGTGGCAATTCTTTGAGGAATGATTTGAGGGCAGTCCTAGCAACTACAGAGCAGTTTGTCTTTCATTACTGGTGAGGTAAGGTTTTGGAATCCTTAATCAGGGAAAAAAAATCAAGAAGCACTTGGAGAGTTTTAAGTTAATTAAGGAGACCCAATATGGATTTGTAAAAGACAATAAGTGTGGTGTTAGAACAGCACAGCAAGTCAGGCATCATTCGAAAAGCAGGAGACTCAACGTTTCGAGCTTAAATTCTTCGTCATCACATTCCTGTTGAAGAGCTTATGCTTAAAATGTCGACTCTCCTGCTCCTCAGATGCTGCCTGATTGGCAGTGCTTTTCCAGCACCACACTTTTTGACTCTGATCACCAGCATCTTCAATCCTCATATTCTTCCAATGGATTTATAAAAGGCATGTTGTGTTTAACTAATTTAATTGATTTCTTTTGATGAAATAACAGAGAATATTGATGAAGGTCATGTAATGGATGTTGTCTATTTGGCTTTTTAGGAAATTTTGATCAAGTACCACATAAAGGCTGGTTAACAATGTTTAGGCTCATGGAATGGGGCTGCCAGCAAATCAGCTAGATAAAAAAAGCAGGAAATTATGGGAAAAGTTATTATGCAGAATAGAGGATGACAGACAGAGGTGTTCCCCAAGGATCAGTGCTTTGATTATTTCTTTTTTCTATACATAAATTATTGGATTTGAAATGTGGACTAACATTTTAAAAATGCATATTAAAATTAAATATGATGCCAACTTGAAGAAGTGGCAAACACAAAGGATAATACAAATGCAAGCAACTACCATACAGATTATCTTAGATAAACTGTACTAACGAGTGGGTTGGTGATGAATAGTAGGCAAAGGCAAAAAAAAACAAGTTAGGTAGCATGGATCTAAGGAAATCTCAATGTGCTGACCAAATCCCATGTGTAACTTTGCAAAAACCTGAAAGGAGAAGTCAAAATGTTGGATCTTCAAGTGTCTTAAGGTCATGCTGTGAGCACTGGATGAAAGTGTTACAAATAATATAGTTGTTTGTTTGGAATCAGAGGGGACATGTGGAGTGAGATAATGTTTAAGTTGTCTGGTTTCCTTCCTGAAAGACAGAAGATAAACCCGATCAATTTTAGGTATTGAACGTGGTTGAAACAGAAAGATAAAACCCTTAAAAACAAGGTGTCGACGGTGTAAGGCCACCCGATCCTGGGGGACATGATACACTTGTGACACCCATCAATGGTTGAATGATTAATTATTGAGAAACAAACAATGGGATCAATCGAGGGCTCATCATGCAGGATGTATGCACATTGCTTGCACAAACTGATGGATAAGTAAAGGTGCTCCATGGTGACAGCTAATGCACTTGGGAAAGAAGTAGACTGATAAACTACCTGGACACCAGATTACACTGATCATCGACTCCAAACTGACTCTAAGGAGTAAGATAGATGAGCTGAGGACACAGATTGACATGTGAGAGTATGATGTCATATTTATGACTGAAATTTAACTTCAGGATGGGCAGGAGTAGCAGCTCAGCATTCCTGAGTATAGAGTATTCAGGCAAGATAGAGAGGGGCGTAGAAGTGGGAGATGGGCTGTAATATTATTCAAGGAACCAAGTATAGCAGCAAGAATGAGTATGGTATCTTGGAAGGATCATCAAATAAAACCATGAGGGTAGAAGTTTAAAAAAAGGTGTAAATACACTGATGATGCAGGCCCCTAAGCAGTCAAGAAGAGATACACGATCAAATATGCAATTGCATTTCAAAGAAGTAGAAAATATCAAGGTAATACAGTCAGGGAATTTTAATTGCTCAAATGTTAATTGGGATAGTTTTAGTGTGCAAGTTAAGGAGGGAACAAAATTTTTCAATGACATCCAGAGGAATGTTTTTAGTCAGTGTGAGAAGGCCCAGTAAGGAAGGGGACAGTTTTGAACCTAATATTTTAAAATAGATGCAGCAGGTGGAAGGCTTATTATTGGGGAGCATTTTGGAGATGGTGACCATAACACAGTTAGATTTAAGGTAGTTACGGAAAAGAATAAGAATGCGACATGAATAAAAGTTCGAAACTGGGGAAAGAATAATTTTACTAAGCTAAGAAACTATTTGGCCCAAGGAAATTTAGAGTAGATAGTTATAGATAAATGGCAGTGGAAACATTCAAGGAGGAAATAACAAGAGTACAGGACAATATATTCCCAAAAGGACAAAGAGTGGACTCAAGGCAGAGAACCCTGGATGTCAAGAGTATGAAGATTAGGATTCAGAAAAAAATTAAAAGCTTATGACAAATCCCAAGGGCCCAATACGGTAGAGTCCCCAGAGGAGTTTAAAAAGTACCAGGAGGAACTTTTAAAGAAAATTAGGGAAGCAAAGGATGTGCATGAGAAAAATGTGGGGGGAAGAATAAAGAAAACCCCATATGACTTTTTCCAATTATATAAAGAGCTAGAAAATAGCAGGGTCCATTATGGACAATAGAGGTAATCTGAATGTAGACCTGAAAGACATGGGCATAGTCCTCAATGAATGATTTGCATCAATCTTGACAATGAATAGGACAATGTAGGCATAGACATTAGGGTAGAAGACTGTGAAATATCAGAAGGAATTAAAGTAGATTGACAGGAGACACTAGTGGATTTAGCAGACTTAAAAAGTAGATAAATCTGCAGGTCCAGGTGAGATGTCTCCCAGTCTGTTGAAGGAGCCTACAGAAAAGATATCAGTCACTGGCCAAGGGTGAGGGTTCAGAGGACTGGAGGATTGTTAATATTTCCCCATATTAAAAAAATGAGTTTGGGATAAAACCATGAAATTACAGGCCAATCGGTTTAATCTTGCTGAGTGGGAAAGTTATCAGTAAGAGTTCTAAGGGACAGAATATCTCTGCACTTGGAGAAACAGACTAATCTCGAATAGTCAGCATGGATTTATCAAAAAAAGGTTGTGTTTTACAAACTTGACCAAATTTTTTAAAGAAGCAACCAGAAATGTTGATGAGATTATCCATTTGATCTTGTCTATCTAATGAACAAGACTTTTGATATGAAACCTCATGGCAGATTGGACAAGGAACTAACAGCTACAGGATCCAAGGCAAAGTAGCATATTACATCCAAAACTGGCTGAAATACAAAAGGCAGTGGCTGATGGCATAGAGGAAGTAACAACAATGTTTCTGACCAATGAAAACTGAATTTTCCCAAACAGATTATTTGCCTCAATATTACAAAATATGACTTTAAAACAATTGCATATATGTGGACAACAGAAGTAAATGTTGTAGAAACCGCCTCGAAGTTTAAACAGGAGAGTTTATATTTAACCTAGTTCTGAAAACGAGTATTGCAGAACATCATCCAGAAACAGTTCAGTAACATAAATGTGCCATACTGTCAGGATGGTGATAAAAAAAAGCATGATCTCTGCATTAAGTTGCTCTTTTCAACTGAACACCATATGGGCAGAGAATTCCCTGAAGTAAAGGGTGAACGTATGTTGTTTCAAACTGACTTTTATGTAGTCTTGTAAATGAGATCTAATTTCAACTGCAATACATTTATATCAAACTATTTCAATGACAAGAATCTTTGAAAAAAAACCTGCAATTGTCAAAACAATTGTCGAACAAATGTGCAAAATCTAAAACAAAATAGGTTAAAAAAACTGCTTTTAAAACAATGTGACAGAATGTTACTGTTAATTCAAATATAAATGTACAAAGAACATTGTACTGGATAGCAAATTTACAAAACAGAGATAATGAAATTAAATTAATCAAATGCTGTATGTGGGCAATTAGGTATAATTAAAAAGATGCAGTACATTTCAAAATATGCAAGATCAGTTTGGGGAAACAATTCTGTTTACATTTCATTTATTTTCATTTTTATTCAGATTTTCTATTGACTGAAAGTCATTTTACTTTCTTGACTAACCCTTAGCTGACAGTAGGTACTGCCTTAGGGCAATAAACACCTAAAAAAGTCTGTTTTCCTACCTCATTGAGTTGGATGATGTGATAAATTTGCCTCAGGTATTCACTGCCACCCGACTGGTGGCAGACATCCAGAAGCATCATGCTTATTTTCCGCTCAGTTAATTCAGAAAACCTGTTTTTCTCGTTTGCAGAGGAACTTTCGGCTGTGGGATATGTACTACAACAGCAGAGTCAAAAATACATTATTTCATGAAAATTCAAGATTCATGAGAAGAATTACAACTTTAAATTTATTCTCTTAAAATAATTAATTGCAATAATAAGTTATTGCTGCCATAAAAAGTTAATTAAAATTTGTTCTAAAGTACATAGAGAAGGAGCACAACAAATAGCAGTCTGTTCATATGTCTCATTAAAATTCTTGCAACTTCTATGTCTTGTATTGACATGAATAAAGAATAGTTACATTTGGCACTAGTTCTTCTGAGGTAGTTTACAATCAGGTGTTTTTTCACTGATGGTGAAAATGCACCTAATCACAATTAAGTTTCTGATTCAACATTCCAGTCTTCTGCACCAGAATCATTTTAATGGTGGTTCATGTTGACATTGAGGATTGCAATCAAACAACACACATTAATTTGATGCTTCAGCCACATATATTAAACATCGCACTTCGTAAACTGCAACACGTTAGTCTGCTTAATTGTAATCAATGTCAGAAAAATAGAAATATATATATTGTACCAAATGGTAGCAAAAACAATTTTAAGTATTTCACTGTCAGTTATCTTGTAGGCACCAAACCTTTCTCTTTGTGAGCCTGTGGATTTGGGGGGAATACACAGTCATGGATTAAGAAGTGTCTCTAAGCAGAAAACAGTGGAATAAATGGGTCACTTTCAGATTAGTGACCTGTGGGGCACTAATAAGATCAGTGCTTGAGCCCAGCTGTTCACAATCTACATTGATGATATGAATGTGGAGATTAAATGTTATATTTCCAAGATTACAGATACCACAAAAATAGATGATACAGCGAGTTTGGAAGATCGTGCAAAGTCATTTCTAGCGGATTTAGAGAGGCTAAATGGGTAGGAAAACATTGGCACAGGGAATGCAATCAAGAGGAATATGAGCTTATCTGCTTTGGTAGGGAAAACAAATACTTTGTCTTGGTGGTGAATCTTCAGAATTTTCTGCTCCAGAGGGTTGTCTATAGGCTCAGTCATTGAGTACATTGAAGACAGAGATTGGTACATTTCTACCTATTAAGAACATCAAGGGATACAGGAAAGTGCAGAAAAATATTGTTAGTAGGTCAGCCATGACCTCAGAAAATGGTGGAACAAGCTTGAAGGGTTGAAGGACATTCATCTCCTGCTATTTCTAAGTTCTTACATGTGCTGCCAAATTATCACTATCATATTACAGCATAATTTTCTCTGCTGTAATGAAAACAGCTCCAATTTTTCAATATTCCTGGCGGATAACAAAAAAGGAGGACATGGTAATAGTATAGAACTGCATTAGATACCTGCTGTAGTGCTGAGGTTTTGACTTTGAAAGGTTGCTATTATCATCTTTTCCTGTTACCCCAACAGGTGCAATGCCTAACCCTACAACACCTCCCTATAATCAAACGAAAAATATTGTGGATGCTGGAAATGTGAAATAAAAACAGAAAGTGTTTGAGAAACTCAGCAGGTGTGGAAGCATCTGTGGAGAGTGAAACAAAATGTTGATATTTTGAGTCCAATATGACTCTTCTTCAGAACAGCTTCTTTCTCTTCTTCTGTGGTTTGACAAAAATAGTACAGAACCAAAGAAAGTATATTATGGGTATTCGGTCCACCAGCTGATACTCTAAGACCCAGTGAGATATTGGAGTATGTTTAGGTACAGTTGCACTCGGTGAGAAGAAAGTCACTATTGCGTAGGAGCAAGTGTCAGAGGCCAAGTCAGGTGTGGGAAGTATCACTTGGAGGAAGGAGAACAATTAATGCCCTGCTCGCTGGGCACAGATGCTACAGTCACACGAAAGAAGGCTCTGTAATGATGAGTTGCAGAAGTTGTGCTTCCACTTATCTGAATTTTAAAAGACAGTGCTGGGTTACTGATAGAGAATGGGGAAGTCCATCCATCTCATAGCCTTTTGCACACTCTTGCACAAGTTCCTCTATTGAGATAATGGCAAATTTTGTGCAGCCACATTTGGCAGCAAATGGAGTTTGTACAGGAAATGCAAAGTGATGTCTGCAGGATGCATTGCACTGCAAATCCTGAACTGAAGTGTTATGCTGGTGGTACAGAGATGTTTGGAATGGACTAGTTGGCCCCAGCTGATGCTTCCCTCTCCAGGAACCTGGTGTGCTGAAAAGGTCTGAGGGCGTCACAATGCCAAACTTGACAGGGGATCATCATCATCCTCTGCTTCCAATGGCACCACAGGGTCAAATAACATCCTGCTGTTGCAATTGCAGTTGCATGCACACCTGTACAAAAATGATGAATGCCACATCCGACCTAAACACAACAGAGATGTAGGATGGCTTACTCTACCTTTCTGTGGTCACAAGAGGAGCTCTGTGGGGAGTGACTGCGTGTGGAATTCACAACATTGTACAGACCACTGAATGGGTCACTGGATATCCAAAGTTTGTCTTTTTCCAGAAGTCAGAAAAATTTAGTTGAAATGTCTTTGAAACAATAATTCCCAATATTGAGAAATTCCTGATGAGACCTTGAAGAGATTGTGAGGTCCTTTGCAGAGGTATTTGTATCATTGACAGCCATGATTGATTTGCTGGAAGACTGGAGGGTGACTAGTGCTGTGCCATTGTTTATGAAAAGCTTTAAGGAAAAGTCAGGAAACTAAAAACCGGTGAGTCTGACATCAGTGGTGGATGAGTTGTTGGAGGGGATTCTGAGAAATAGGATTTATGTGAATTTGGAAAGACAAGGACTGATTAGGAATAGTCAACATAGCTTTGTGCATGGGAAATAGTATCTCACAAATTTGGTTGAGGTGTTTTTGAAGACTTTACCAAGAAGACAGATGAAGGCAGATGGACTTTAGCAAGGCCTTTGAAAAGGTCCAGCGTAGTAGATTTGTTAGTGATGTTAGCTCTCATGGGATCCAGAGAGATAGCCAATTGGATACAAAATTGACTTTATAGAAGAAGACAGAGGGTGGGGTAGAGGTTGTTATTCAAACTGGAAGCCTGTGACTAGTGGTGTTTGCAAGGATTGGTTCTGGTCCACGGTTGTCCATCATTTATTTCAACTATTTGGATGAGAATATAGGAGGTATGGTTAGTGAGTTGACTGATTGGTGGACTGTGGACTGTGAAGAAGGTTATCTAAGGGTACGAGATCTTGATCTTATAGGCCAATGGGCCTAGAAGTAGCAGATGGAGTTTCACTTAGATAAATGCCAATTGTTGCATTCTGGTAAGGCAAACCAGAGCAGGACTTACACATTTTATTGTTGGGCTCTGGGGAGTGTTGTTGAATAGCGGGATCGAGAGGTGCCAGTTCAAAGCTCCTTGAAAATAGCGTTGCATGTAGACAGGGTGGTGAAGGCAGAATTTGGCATACTTGCCTTCATTGGTCAGTGCATTGAGTAGAGGTTTTGGGATATCATGGTGTGACTATATAAGACATTGATGAGGCCAATTGTAGGACACCACATACAATTCTGGTCCCCTTGCTATCGAAATACGTTGCTAAACTAGAAACAGCACAGAAAAAAATTTACAAGGATGTTGACGGGACTGGAGGGTTTGACTAATAAGGAGATGCCAAATAGGCTAGGACATTTTTCCCTGGAGCATCAGAGGCTGAGTGGTGAGCTTATAGAGGTTTGTAAAATCATGAGGTGCTTAGATCAGGTGAATAGCCAAGGTCTTTTTCCAAGGGTAGGGGAGTTTAAAACTAGAAGGCATAAGTGCAAGGTGAGAGGGGCAAGATTTCAAAAGGGACCCGAGGGGCAACTTTTTCACAGAGGGTGGTGCGTGCATGGAATTAGCTGCCAAAGGAAGTGGTAGGGGTGGGTGCAATTACAACATTTAAAATACATTTTGACATGTACATGAATGGGAAAGATTTAGAAGAATATCTGCCAATGCAGGCAAGTGGGACTAGTTTAGTTTGGAATACTTGGTCAGCATGGACAAGTTGGACCGAAGAGTCTGTTTCCACACTGTACATCTCTATGACTCTACTTGTCCTACCAGTGCACCACGGTATTCTGCATCCACCTCCTTCACAGTCTTCTCAAATCTTCTTTCTCTGCCCTCACCGTCCTCAACAACCACATTTCTCAGGAGGGTTACCTAATGTTCACCACAATGTTCGAGTTGCAGGAGTGTAGTGTTTGTGCTGTTTGACCAGTGCAGATGCATTTTAAGAAGCCCGATGGTTTGCACACTCACTAACCTCATAAGCAGGTGGCACTGGTTGCATTGTCTCTGCACCTCTGTCTGGACCTCCTGTAGAGGAATGAAAATTAATCTCTTCAAGGATTATCTATATCCTTGCATCCATCATGTGCTTTGGATAACAGAGTAAAGATCTATCTGGATTGACTGGCAGAGGATGGAGGAGTCATGGCAGATACCAGGAAAACAAGTGCACGTAAAGTAAGAATTTCTTGTTGTGATTGCAGACCAGTTGAATATTGAATGAGGGGAAGCCTTTCTGGTTGACTAATCTCACTGTCCTGTCTCTGAGTATCTTGATGGCTACATGAATGCAATCAACGATGTCCTGCATCTGAGGAATTTCAGTGATGGATGTAAAAAGCTACACCTGTCTGGAACTGAATGTACTCTGCAGCTCTCTCAAAGAGGCTAACAATGACTTCCAAATTGCAGTAGTTTTCTGTTGCATGTGAGATGCCACCGAGATGTAAAAGAACAAGAAGCAAAGAAGTTCAAGACTACAGTGATTCGATAGCTGCTAGCAGGGCAAGCAAGCAGCACTGCAAGGTCTTCAGCAATGGATGTCCTGATGTCTATGCCCATGTACTGGGGAAAGGTTCCTATGACAGTTGATTTTGTCACCTTCGGTTACCTCTTTGGTATTAGAACTTGTAACTCCTTATCCATCCTATCTATTGTTTATAATCCCGCAGAAGTTGTGCTCCTTATTGTCATTGGGCCCAAGAATTCAGTTATAATCCAACTGTCAGCAGCTGCCTGCCTTTCTGTTCTCAGCTGGTTGCCTAATTGTCCTCAATAGTCTTACCTTCTGCTGTGCTGTCCCAATGATACCAGGAGGACATGCACTCCTGAGCTGCTCACTCCCCCAGTCACCTACACAATGTTACGGGCACATATTTATTGATGGCTGCCATCCTTTTTGCTGTTGAAACTTTTATTAGTTGAGGAAGTTCCTTGGAGGAGGTACAACTAGCTGTAATTTGTATCCAGGTTGGCATTGGGATTTTTAATTGTTTCTGTTATTGTCCATGGTAGGGCTCAAAAATCTTGCCTAATAATTTTACTTCTCTCCACCAGACCTTTTGAGAATATTCAGCAAGTTTAGTTATTATTTTAGTTTTTGAGCACCAGTAGTTTTCTTTTTTTAAACAATTCTTTTTGATTAAACCATTTATTAATAAATCAGTTATCTCAGTCTTGAATGAAATAAATTTTGCTTAATTAAACAGAATTTTATTCTTTCTCTCAGTGAGCTGCAGTGAGGCAGGAGTGGTAAAATTATAGATGACATCATGGACACCTTTCCAATCGCACACTTATATGCTCCAACCTCACCAGAACTTTACACATAGCGTGAGCCATTGAGGAACACATCCTTATTAGATAATGAGGCCTTCAGGTGGACAAGTTTGGAGGAAACAATGAAGTAATGGAGACGTCACTGGATTAGTTTTCCAGAGGCCCAGGCTAATGCTCTGGGGCCAATGCAGCTGGTGGAATTTAAAATCAATAAGAATAACTAGAATAAAAAAAGTCCAATAGTCATAGAGTTATAGTCAAAGAGATGTACAGCATGGAAACAGACCCTTCGGTCCAACTCATCCATGCCGACCAGATATCCCAACCCAATCTAGTCCCATCTGCCAGCACCTGGCCCATATCCCTCCAAACCCTTCCTAATCATATACCCATCCAGATGCCTTTTAAATGTTGCAGTTGTACTAGCCTCCACCACTTCCTCTGGCAGCACATTCCACACACGCACCACCCTCTGCGTGAAAAGGTTGCCTCTTAGGTCTCTTTTATATCTTTCCCCTCTCACCCTAAACCTATGCCCTCTCGTTCTGGACTCCCCGATCCCAGGGAAAAGACTTTGTCTATTTATCCTATCAATGCCCCTCATAATTTTGTAAACCTCTATAAGGTCACCCCTCAGCCTCCGATGCTCCAGCCTATTCTACCTCTCCCTATAGCTCAAATCCTCCAACTCTGGCAACATCCTTGTCAATCTTTTCTGAACCCTTTCAAATTTCACAACAACCTTCAAATAGGAAGGAGACCAGAAATGCACACAGTATTCCAAAAGGGACCTAACCACTGTTCTGTAGTAGTCACAAAACCATTTTGGATTGTCATAAAAATATTTTCCAGTTCACTAATATTCTCTTAGCAAGGAAATCTGACATATTTACCTAGTCTGGCAAATTGTGACTCCAGATTCGCAGTAATATGGTTGACTCTTGTGAAATGATCTCTCAGATGGCCTAGCAAGCCATTCAGTTGTACAAAACTGCTTCAAAGTCATAATTGAAACCAGATAAACCACTGGGCATTATCCTGTGCACTGGAAATGGGAACAGCAAACCCAGCCCTGCATATTCCCCAATTCCTCCTTACTAAAACAGTTTGACATAACCATTCTCATTGAATACACCTTTCAACGCCACAGGCTGCAGCGTCATCATTTCCCAAGTATGGTCAGAACACCAGAACAAACCAATCAGATTACAGCTACAGTGCCATGCAATCAGGGTGGAGTTATTCTGGGTGTCTACAACCTGACTCCAGACTCCATAATGCCTCATGGCATAAAACTGCTTCAGAGTCATAACTGAAATCAGATAAACCACTGGGCATTAACCTGTGCACTGGAAATGGGAACAGCAAACGCAACCCTGAATATTCCCATGTTCCTCCTCATTAAAATCTGGGCTTGTGTCAAAATTGAGGGGGCAACAATTTGACGTAATTAGTCTCACTGAATATACTTTTCAATGCCACAGGCATCACCGTCAACATTTCTCAAGTATGGTCAGAACACCAGAACAGACCAACCAGATTGCAGCCACAGTGTCATGCAATCAGGATGGAGGTATCCTGGGTGTCTACAAACTGACTCCAGACTCCATAATGCCTCATGGCATCAAACATGGACAAGAAAACCTCTAGCATATACTTAACTCCTTCACAGATACATCAATTCAGATAGTGAGAGAGCCAACAGAAGGGAAAGCCATACTTGACCTCACTCTCACCAAACTGTCACAAATGCCTCTGTCCATGATGAAACTGTTTGGAGTGATCTTGTGGGGAGAAGCACTCTCATTTCCACATTGGGGATTTCTGTCATTGTCTTCCATGTCTTCACCACCATGTTAAATGGGATAGATTGGCAACTCAAAACTGCACAAAACCATGAGATGCTGTTGGCCATCAATAGCAACAGAATTGCATTAAATACAATCTGTAACCTCATGGCTTGACATATCCTCACTCGACCATTACAATCAAGCAGGAAGACCAGCTCTTCTTCAATGATGAGTACAGGATGAAACGCTAAGAACAGCACGAGGCACGCATAAAAATATCAATCTGTTGCAGCTACAGCACAAGTATTTGCATGCAAAATATAAGCAGCATGCAAAAGCCAGGGATAAGTGTTCCCACAACCAATAGACCAGATCTGAAGATTGCTCAGTATAAAGCTCTACAGTCTGCAACCTAAGCCTGCATTAGATTGCAGACTACATTAGATTAGATGGTTTGCAACCATCCTTGGCCAGATGTGCAACTGGGTGATTGATTTTGGACTCCTCTTAAGGCCCCCGGCACCACAGGCAATAGTCTTCCACAAACTTGATTCAGTCCATTTGAGATCAACAAACAGCTGAAAGCTCTGAAAAAAGTTATGGGCCCTGATGACATTCTAGCAATTGCTTTGAAGATGCAACCTCTGAACTTAGCCACATCCTATCCAAACTATGCTTGTACAGCTACAATTCTGGCATCTACCCAACAATGTGGAAAATTGCCCCAATATGTACTGTTCACAAAATGCAAGACAAATTGGCTCATTAATACCTGATCAGTCTACTCTCAATCACCAGAAAAGTTATGCAAAGGGTCATTGATAGTATTATCAATTGATACTTGCTTAGCAATGACATGTTCACTAAAGCTCAGTTTGGGTTTCACCAGGGCCACAGAAGCAATAGGAACAGGAATAGGATATTCTATGTCTCAAACTTCCCAGCCATTACATAAGATTATGGCTGATCTTCCCTTAGCTCCAACATTTCTTGCATGCCAGCTCCTCATAGTCCTCAACTCCTTAATATTTCAAAATTTTATCTACCTCCTCTTTAAAAACTTCCAGTGGTCTAGCTTCCACAACATTGGGGCAGCCAATTCCAGACATTCACTATCCTTCGTGAGAATAAATTCCTGTGTATCTCGGTTTTAAATGAGCAGTCCCTTACTTTGTCGCCTTGTTTGTGATTCTTCTATGGATGGGGACATCTTCATAACATCAATTTTGTCAAGTCCCCTCAGAATCTTGTATGCTTCAATAAGATCACCCCTCATTTCTCTATACTAAAATGAGTCAAGGACTAAACTGTTTAGCCATTTCTGACAGTAAACTCCTTCATTTCCATAAACTAGCCTTGTGAATCTCTTTTGAAACTGTGCAGTGCCAATATTGGACCAAACTATACTCAGTACTCCAGATGCAACCTCACCAACACCATGCAGAGTTGTAAAAACTTCACTATTTTTAACTCCAACTCTCAAGCAATAAAATTCTAAATGCCTTTTAATTACTGCATCTAAATGCTAACTTTTGTGTTTCATGCACTAGTATATTCAGATTTCTCTGCACTGCATGTTTTTTGGAGTCTCTCTCCATTTAAGTGGTAGTCTGCCTCTTGATTCTTCCTACCAAAGTGCATGACCACATACTTTCCTACATTAAACTATCTGCTATGTGTTTGCTCAGTCATTCAACCTATTGGAACCCTAATGCCCTAATCACAATCTACCCTCTCACATATTTTTCTATCATCAGCAAATTTGGAAACTCTGTCCCTTCCTCTAAATTATTGATATAGATAATGAATAAATGAAACTCGTAGGACCGATCTTTGTAAAACACTAAATTGAAAAAGATCCATTAAACTCTGTCTTTTGTGTGTTCACCAATCTTCAATCCATGCAAATAAATTACCCCATTTTCCTCACCACAGATGTACAGCTAACTGGCCTATAGTTTATTGCTATCTGTCTCCGTCTCTTCTTGAAGAGGGACATCACTTTCATGATTTTCCAATCTGCCAGAACCCTTCTAGAATACAATGAGTTCTGGAATATTTTAACCTCTGTCTCTGCAGCCACTTTCTTAAACCCCTTGGATGTAGACAATCAAGTCCTCGTGATCTGTCCACATTCAGTTCCAATTGTTTGTCAAATACTTTCTCCCTTGTGACAAAGACTATTACATAGTCTTTCCTCCAATTAGCACTTTGCTTATCTGATATCATTGGGATGTTTACAGTGCCTTTCACCATTGGGATTGATGTAAAATAATGGTTTAAATTGTCTGCCAGTTTCCTGTTCCTCATTTACAACTGTAAGTTCCATCCTCCAATGGTCACCCATTCACTTTAGCTATTCACTTTATTTTCATACAGTCGTAGAAGCAATGGCTCTTAGTTTTTGTATTTCTTGTCAGTTTACTTTCATAATCAATTTTCTACATTTTTACGACATTTTAAGTCATCCACTAGTTCCTAAAAAAAAAGTCCCAAACCTCTGGCTTACTTTTTCAACATTCTGCTAATATTTTCTGCTGCACTCTTCTGTTCTTTTTCTACCCCTATCTCTCACAGTTTGATTATTGCTTGCCTCTTGACTACCTTTTGGTTGAGCCCTCCTTCCATTAGTTAATTTAAAGCCATACCTAAAACAATAATTATACAATTCATCAGGGAACCGGTTCCAGCATAGTGCAAATGAAGTGCATCCCAAACGAACAGCACTTCCTTTCTCTAGAAGTGTGCCAGTGGCCCCTGAAATGAAATCTATCTCTCCAACACCAATTTCTGAACAACAGGTTTACTTCTCTAATCTTATTTATCCTCTGCCAATTTGCAAGTGGTTCAGGTAGTAATCCAGAGATTATTACCTTTGCAGTTCTGCTTTTTACTTTTGACACCGGAAGGTAAACTTTGGCACCAGGAGGGCAACTCAGCTTTTGGGACTCTCTGATGTTGCTACAGAGAACATTACCTGTGCCCCTAAGCTAAGCTATCTCCTATTATTATTGCATTTCTCTTTTTTCCCTTCAACTAAATAGTTCACTCAGCAACCTTGTAGTCTCAGCTCTCCACACCGGGAGCAAGAACCTTGAGCCTATTAGACAAGAGCACTGGCTGATGCTCCTCCAAAGCTAACTTCTGGATCCCAATACCTGAGTAACTCACAGAAACCTTCCTGATCCTGACCATGTACCAAATTTGATCGAATTAATCTAAAGGATGTGACTGCCTCATGAAATAGAGTCCAGCTACCTCTGATCCACCCTGATGTTTCACACTGTCCACGGCTGAGCCAAAGTTCAGCAACCAACATTGGCTGCAGATATAGTCACCATATATCATGCCACTATCCAGTAGCTCTCACATAGTACACTGGCTGCCTGGCCATCTCTGTTCTATTTAATTAATTGGAATATTAAATATTTGTAAAATGAATTTCTTAACTGTACACTTCAGCTGTAATAATACTTCTGATCTAAACTACTTGGCCCAATCAAAAGTGACGAAGAGAAAATATCCACTAATTACTTCCATGGTTTCCTGTGATGTTATATTTAATTTCTAACAGATAGAAACAGATGAAGAGGCTTTCTTTTTAAAATCTCCGGCTACCACTGCACTTCTTTTGCAGATGCACTTTGCAGTGCACCACCTACCACAGACATGTGTCTGAACAACTCATTATTTAAAAAAGAACTTTGCTGATTTCCAGATTCACATTAAATCCCATTCATTCATTCACCATTTGCTTACTAATGTGCACTGATTCTTGATCTAGGACACTTCAATATTAAATTCCCATCCTCATTTTCAAAACCTTTATGGTCTGGTCCCAAGTTTATACACATGTATTAAACTATAATAAAATTTATATTTGTGGCATACTCAGAATATAAATGAACACAAACTTAAAATTGTTCCAAACTATTTAAAATTAATTTGCCTCATTTACAATCATTTAATGTGAATGATGAACTGGACATATAATCAGTTCTTCCACAACACGATGGTTGCGTTCTTGTGCAAAGCCACATTATTGAAAAATCATGCTTTAGAAACAGCGTTTAAAGTATTGGTGCTGTTATCACTTTACAATAAACATGCTTTTTAAACGTTAGCGCTGTAGAAACAGCATCCCCAATTTGTCAATCGCGTGAGAGCGAATTCGTGTGGAGGAAATGCGCATTAAAACGACCTGTCGGCTAAATGCTGGGTACTCAAAGTTAGCACCAAAGTAGTGTAGTGTAAAGGTAATAAACAGAATAATGAGCTCACCTATCTACATAAATGATGGCAGACTCTATTATTATTCACACCACCTTTAAAGGTGTCTTTCAAGGTGAATGACCACAAAAATAAAGAATAGAGGGAAGGGGAACAAAGCAGATTAATAAAAAAGGAATACACTGTTAGTGCCTTTCCTTATTAGCTGATGGAATTTTCCAAATACATTGCACGAAAGAAAAAGTAATATCAAAGTAGGCCTTTAAACATCCAAATTTTTCTTTGTTAAATATTAGTTCTGAAAGGACACCATGCCGTGTTTTCAGAACATAAGGGAATAACAAACTGTGTCATTTATCAGGAATCTTGACATTGAAAAAGTTGAGGCCTCTGACCAATCAGTGCACCATGTCAGCACCTGAATCATATCCTTTTCTGTCTATCACTTTGCAGGTGAAGCAGATGATTGTATTCAGTCACACCAATGATTAATGAGTTCCTCTGTAGATTTGGGACAGCCTATCAATCATGTTATTAGAGAGAATGTGGCCTGAAAGAGGCAGTCCTCAGCCAAGGAATAACTGCATTCATCTTAATCTATGTACGCACCCAGCCAGGCAAGTCAGGGTCACTATGATGGAAAACAATAATCTTTTCTTGGACAAATTACTTTGCAAAGTCAGGCATTTCTTCAGATTCTGAATTGCATATTTATTTTAGAATATTGAGTGATGGGGTTACCACTGAGAGAACACTTCAGACTGAAAGTTATTTTAATGAACAATAATGTTAGCACAAACTACATATAAGCAGGTGATGCATTCTGCTACCATTTTCACTAGTGCTGAATGTACTGTACTTTTGAATAAACAAGTGAAGCTATTCTGTGTTACAGAACACCTATAATACTGCATTTCATATATGGAAGATTCATCAATCTACTAAGGAATTTGCTACATAATAAACAATTCCAGTACATTTAAGCAATTTATATATGGATTAATATGTTGAATAATGCAATTTTGTATGTTCTAAAAAGCAGATTTCTATCATATGACACCAAGCAACATTTCAAAATTATGATCAAATTAAACAAAAATAACATCTTTGTAGTTTCTACACTTAACCTCTGTACTCATAAAGTAACAATATTCCTATATTAAACCGGTAAAAACAAAAAATGTAAAGTGTTATTGGACGTCCTGTGGTCATAAAAGATGCTATACAAGTGTGTGTTTAAAAAGAAATATTAAATTAAATAAATATATAACACAGAACAGTATGGATAGAGGTTTTTGGTCTGGAGAGTCCATTCACTGACCTCCACAACATCAATGTGGCTAGTTTCTCATGACAAATATAGATAGATAAAATTCTACTAATGGGACATGAAAACATATAGAGGAAACATATCTGTCCAATTATATTACTGTGATGCATTTTGGGATGATTACTTCCAGTAAAGTCACCATATAAAATCAATTTGTTGATTATTTTGTATGATTGAAATGCCTATCGATCCATTTAATTAATTAATTACGTCCAATAACATAGTGGCAACACAAAAACCGATTATTTATATAACCAAACATGAAATGTCTGAAAAAAACTGCAACTACTATTCAAACTAGGAGAAAACTTACTGAATTGAAATATTTCTCAACTATATATTTCAGAAAGATACACACTAAAAAAGTAAACAAAAGATAAACTAGAGGTTTGTACTTCATGGCTGTTATTACAGTTTAAAAAATACACCTGAGACCTACAATTAAGATGGGATTCTACATAAAGGTAACACAATTTGCAAATTTCAAAATGGAAGTCCATCCATGTCCTCTCCCCACATACCAGCTCTTTGTAAATGTGACACAACATTGACAACACAATAAATACATTGCAAATAGTAAATACTTTGTTGCATGTTGTTATTACACAATAAGTACCATGCCACTTTATGTGCAAATTGCCATATCCTACTGCAATAAATGTACATAGCGATCATTCCAATCATGAAGTTGCAAACAGGAACAGCCACTACAAATCAAAAAAGTACAAACTGATAATGTACAGTCAGTAGCAGCTCCAAAAGAGAGAAATCTAATCAAATCATTTTATGCAGGATCTGAACTAAACATATTACTTGAAATGGCATTTGTAACTACTATAAAAAGATTAAAATGATAAAAAATTGAGTAAATTATTAAACTGACCTTCTCACTTTACATTTTTTTGAGCTAAGTTGCCTCCAGTAGTGTATCCATTTGAGGATATGAGTTTTTTTTTTATCCTTCCATGAGATGTGGGAATCTCTGGCAAGGTGATGCTGTTGCCATTCCCAAAATGTCCTTAAACTGAGTAGCTTGCTAGGCCTTGTCAAACAGTTCAGAGTAGTTTAGCGTCAACTACATTGCTGAGGGTCAAGAGTCACACATAGGCCAGAGAAATCAAGGATGACAGGTTCCCTTCCTTGAAGGACATTAGTAAACCAGTTAGGCTTTTACAACAATCGATAATAGTTGTGATGATCATCATTACTGAGATACATTGTACCTAGATTCATGGAATCATGAATTTAAATTCCACCAGTTGTCATGGTGAAACTCATTCCTGGGCACTGGTCTGGGCCTTTGGATTAATAGTCTTTGACATAACTGCTAAGTCACTATTTTCCCAAATGAACCAGGTATTCATTAAATTTCCCAAACTCATTACTGTTAAGGGAAGATACTTATAGAGTCACAGAAATGTACAACAGGGAAACAGACCCTTTAATCCAACTCGTCCATGCCAACCAGATATCTTAACTTAACCTCGACACATTTACGAGCAGTTAGCCCAAACAATCTAAACACTTCTTAATCATATACCCATCTTGATGCCACCACTACTTCTGGCAGTCCACACACATACCACCCTCTGTGTGAAATGTTATCCCTCAGGTCCCCTTTATACCTTTACCCTCTCACCTTAAACTATGCCCTCTAGTTTTGGTCTCCACTGTCATGGGGAAAAGATCTCGGCTATTCATTCTATCCATAACCCTCATGATTTTATAAACCTCCGACACTCCAGGGAAAATAGCCCCAGCCTATTCAGCCTCTCCCTATAGCCCAAACTCTCCAACCCTGGCAACATCCTTGTAAATCTTTTCTGACACTTTCAAGTTTAATATCGAACATCAGATTTTATTGCGTGGATACAATGTCCTAACTTGATAAATTGCACATAAACAGATACTCCAAAAATAATCACCTTATGTTTCATTTCAAACTTAATACATGCCTTTCTCATGTAAGGTTTATTCAACAGTACATATCACTAGAGACTACATCAGTGCTTATAAACTGGCTTACTCAAGCTATTACACCTGGAATTAGAATTCTGCTTTGCGATGTCAAGGTATTTCTTCAGCTCACCTAAAGCACATACTATTTTTAAATTGCTTAATTGCAGCAAAACTCACTTCTAACATTTTAAGCAAGCTGTCCCAGTTTTGTAGTAAAAACACAGTTAGCAGAGTCTATGGCTAACACATTTACTGTAGGATCAGAATCCTCATGAACTTTATAATTTGTTCAGATTCATCAATATTTTCATCATCATCATCATTTGTCATTTTGAGGTCTCTGCCACTTTACTCAAAGCAGTTCCGCACAAAACAATATTTTGTATCTCACCAGAACAATGCATATTAAGCATTGCTTGGGGCTGGCCCATTTGCCCATTACTGTCATTTGAGTTTGTTTTTTGGTCTAAGAGCCAGGTCTGAAAAAGGCTTCACTCACCCTCATCCTGTCTTAAATCCTGAAATTGTATTTATGCCTGGACTATTTTCAAATTTGACAATCATTGAGACTACAATTTGTGTCACCTGAGAATGTCTTATGTGTTCCATGAAGCTGAAGGAAAATTACTGTTTTCCACCTTTTTAAAAGCAGAAGACATCTGATCTGGAGATGTTTTTTCTTAAGAACCGGACACCAGTAATAACCAGTTGCCTGCCATTGTGCGGTGCCATTGTGCGGTACCATTGCACTGATCCAGGGATGCCCAAACTTAATTGTCATCTTTCAGTTATATCAGTTAAGTCCAGGAAATATTTTTAGATTTCAGAAAACAGAATAATTCAATTAGTCAATGCAGATAATGCTTCATAGGCATTTAATATATCGCCCTTCTTGCAATTTCAACCAGGAACTCTAAGAGACAATTTCAAACATCATTACTATCCAAAATATGGACATCCATCTCACAAAATAAACATGATTTAAATACCCACCAGACGTAGATTTCTCTTTAACAGAGTAATAACTTATGACCACATGTCCAATTCATTCTTCTATTGGTTTTGTTGTTCAAACTCTTGAGAACATAAAGCAATCAAATTAATTTTGCTCTCTGTCATTTTCCCCAATTGGCACTGAGATTTTAGCTATATTTTCTTCTCAGTTTCCAACTTTCACCTTTACACTACCATTCTCAACTACCGTGTCCTATTCCAGAATACTAAGTGAAAGACAGAATTGTAGCCTAGTCTTTTTTTTAAGATTAGATTCCCTACAGTGTGGAAGCAGGCCCTTTGGCCCAAAAAGTCCTTCCAGACCCTGCAAAGAGCAACCCACCCAGACCCATTTCCCTCCGACTAATGCACCTAACACTATGGGCAATTTAACATGGCCAATTCACCTGACAAAGTCTTGTCGCACTTTGTGTTATATACAGAAACACATTACAAATAAACATCACTCCAACAACCACAGTTTCAGTCTAGTCCTGTATAGAGCACAAGTAAACTCATGTTAATAGATTCTAATGTGCATCAGCAATAAAACTTCTGATTTACTTGCATGTATATTGAAATAACTGCACAGAGATCAGTACGCTGTCACCAAATCACCCTTTAATGACATGTGCACAGTACACTGGCTGGAGCCAGCCAGCTCGGAGTCAGCCTCTAAACTAAGGAGATTTAAACTCCTGTTTAAATTTTTAAAATTCTTTTTCCTTTTATAACCCCTCCCCCCTCCAACACTAATGTCTAACTGCAGTACGGCTTATTTTTCCCTAGCACCCATGTCGTATGTGTGCAATTGTAGGACACAATGAAGAATGAGTACAGAAATAATTATTCACATTCCACCACCAGGAAGAAAGGAAACACCCGAGTGGCCAGTGACAAGCAGTGCCCTTCTCAGCACAGGGCAACACCTGAGTGATCAAAAAGGTGAAGGGGAGGACAGGAACTAAATCAAAATAGAATTTGAGGGGGAAACAAAACACTCATCGCCCCGCGGTGTCCACCTCTCCCTGAAATCCTCCAGGGTGTTGGGAGGCAGCGCGTGCCCCTTCTCCAGGGACACCTGGGCCCAAATGTAACCGTGGAAGAGGGACAGGCAATCAGCCATAGGGCCCACTCCACGGTCCGCTGCCTGGAGCTGTTTATGGCCAGCCTGGCCAGGCCCTGGAGCCGACCCACAAGGAGATTCTCTGACCTGCTCTCTCCCCTCTGAACCGGGTGCCCATAGATCAGGAGCGTGGGGCTGAACTGCAGTCAAAAACATAAAAGGTTCTTGAGGAAAACAAAAAGTAAGTGCAGATGCCCACATGGTCCACGGACTCCACAGCACCACAGAACAAGCAGTTTGGCTGGGAGTCCATGAACCACTGTAATATGCTGCATGTTGCACCCTCTAGCCCAGATCCCCGAGCAAAAGGGGGAGGACTCGCGCGTCAAGAGCCTTCCACTGAAGATCCACACTGCCAGGTGGTAAATAGGCATGACAAGGCGTGTCCGGACGTGGATAAGGGAGAAGAGGTTGCATCAGCAGTCAATAAATGGCCAGCCATTTTACATCCCTGAGGGGGACCCAACTAAAGCTCAGAGGTGGCTCAGACTGTGGGGCACAGGCTCCTGTGGGAGGTACAGAACCTTGGGGCCAATGTGAAATTCCGTCCAGGGGTTCATGCAGATGGGATTCCACCACACACCTGAGCCTCCTCCAAGTTGGGCACAATGTTGGAGACCCTCTGTTCATTTTTTTTTAAGTTCAGGTAACCCTTTATTGTGACCCAACTTTGTTACAGTTTCAGATTCCTACACCACCCCCCCCCCCCCCCAGCAAAAAGGCGTAGAAAGAGTAGCTTTTTATTTAAAAACAGCTTAAGGTCAAAGCACACACACTCCCTTTCTTAACCTGTAGGAAGTATTGCCTCAGTCAGCAATTTCAATGTATACTCTGTATCCAAGTAGGTTTCTCCCTGTTCATTTGCTGGGGAATGGTACGGGCCCAGTGGGGGGGGAGAAAGTGGGGAGGGGGAGAAAGTGGGGGGAGGGGAGAAGTTGGTGGGGGGGGGGGTGGAGGAGACCCTCTGTTCATAATGGTCAGACAGGGCTTCCTGATTGGGCCAGTTTAACAATCTCAATCAAGGTCTCATAGCGAGTTCTACCTGGTTCCAATCATTTTATCCTCATTCCAGAAATAGTTAGGTTTATCAACAAATCTGGCTATAAATGGAGTATGCCTGTACATGCTGATCATAAATCCAAACCCCTCTAAAAGAAAAATGCTGAGACGGGGAATAAAAGGAATGAAAAACCAGAATACGTCTTTTTTAGCAAAGTACATATATATCTTCAAATTACTTAAGGTAACTTGAAAGGTAAGTCTAACAGTCAGAATGTTAGCTGAAGTCCTGCAAGTACTGGAAAAGAGATAAAATAAACACAGGTAAGTAAAAAAATTATAACTGAGGATAGATAACAGCAGATCTTTAAAGTGGTGACACATATAAAAGCATATTAATTTGCCAATTTTATGTTAATGTGAATGTTTGCTGTATGCTTTTCTGAGATTGGGTGTATCAGCCAGAAGACTGTACGAGTATTTCAGTTTGGATGGAAGCTTAAATAAACGTCTGATTTAAGTCTTCAGTTTATTTTGATATCACTAAATACTATTTGAGACCTGTTTGGGAGAAGTGATAAGATCAAAAATTAGTTTCCTTAAGTTTTTATTTGGATTTTACTACAACATTCCACACTAAACCAAGTTAAAACATAGAACATTACAGCACAGTACTGGTCCTTCGGTCCTTGATGTTGTGCTGACCTGTGAAAATAATCTGATGTCCATCTAACCTACACTGTTCTATTATTATCCATATGTATGTCCAATGCCCATTTAAATGCCCTTAAGGTTGGCGAGTCTACTATTATTGCACGCAGGCCATTCCACACCCCTAATACTCTGAGAGTGAAGAAACTACCCCTAATATCTGTCCTAAATCTATCACCCCTCAATTTAAAGCTATGTCCCCTCATGTTAGCTTTCACCATCCAAGGAAAAAAGGTTGTCATTGTCCACCCTATCTAACCCTCTGGTTATCTTCTACGTCTCAGTTAAGTCACCTCTCAACCTTTATCTCTCGAACAAAAACAGCCTCAGTTGCATCAGCCTTTCCTCATAAGATCTTCCTTCCATACCAGTCAACATCCTTGTAAGTCTCCTCTGAACACTTTCCAAAGCTTCCAAATCCTTCCTATAATGTGGTGACCAGAACTGCATGCAATATTCCAGGTGCGGCCTTACCAGTGTGTTGTACAGCTGCAACATGACCTCGTGGCTCCAAAACTCAATCCCCTACCAATTTTATATTTATTTATAAGAACAGCAGTAGGGCATTTCAGCCCCTTGAGCTTGGTTCATATTTAATATGATTATGGATGATTGAACACTTCAACATCTTTTATCCATCCTATTCCTTTTATGCCATTGGTAATCATAATTCTATTGAGATCTGCACAAAGATTGAGTCTCTGGGGTAGAGAATTCCACTGATTCATCACTCTCTGAGTAAAAACATTTGCCCTTATCACAGTTCTAAATAGCATCTCCATTAGTTTTAAACTGTACCATGATTATAGACTTCCCAACCAGGGAAAAGTTTGACATGCATTTACCCTCTATACCTCTTGGATAGATTTTGAAGGTTTCAATTGGATCACTTCTCATTTTTCAAAACTCCAGAAAGTACAGGCCCATTTTGTACAATCTCAATTTATAGGACAGTCTCTCCATCCTGGGAGCAAGTCTGATGAACCTTTCTTGCACTCTCTCAATAGTAATAATTCTTTCCTGTAGTAAAAAGACCAAAAATGCAGAGTTTCGGCCTAACCAAGCTTTGCTTTTTCTTTACTGTCATCCTCTTGCAATAAAAGCTAACTTTCTATCTGCCTTCTTAATAGTTGCTGCATTTACATAAAGGCAAAATACTGAACAGTCTGAAACAATTACAGAGAATGCTGGAGAAATTCAGCAGGTCTGGCAGCATCTATGAAGAGAGAAAACTAGAGTTAACGTTTTGAGTCTGTTATGTCCAAGTCCTCCTGAAACCTCTTTACACATTCCCCACAACATATATCCCCTGGTTAGCTTTATATCATTTGCAAATTTGGAAATACCATATTTAGTCCCCACATCCAAATCAATGATACACTGTGAAAAGATGAGGAACAAGTATTGATCCTTGTAACCCACTAGGCACACTCTGCCAATTCTAGAATGGCCCATTATTCTGACTCTCTGTTTCCTGCCTGTTATATATTCATAAATCCGTGCCAGTATATAACTTTGTACCCCACGTGCTTTAATTTTGTTAGTTAACTCCTTTAGGGGATCTTATCAAGAGCTCCCTGAACATCCAAGTATACTGTATCCATTGCTTCTCCTTCATCAATTTTGTTTGTAACATTTCTAAAAAGACTTCAACAAGTTTGTCAAACATGACTTTCCATTCATAAATCCATTCTAACTACGCTCAGTCAGATCACTTTTATTCAAGTTTCCATTTATTACATCCTGTGTCGTAGTTTCTGGCATTTTCCCCATTACTGATGCAAGGTTGACAGGTCTGCAGTTCTCGGGTTTTCTCTTTTGCCTCTATTTTGATGCTGCAATGTCCTTCTTTCCTAACATCTGGTGTCAAAATTAAGGGAACCAAGAGAAAAAGTATACTTGACTTCATACTCACCAATCTGCCTGCCACAAGTGCATCTGTCCGTAACAGTGTTGGTAAGAGTGACCACCACACAATCCTTGTGAAGACAAAGTCTCACGTTCATAATGAGAATACCGTGTATCATGTTGCAAGGCACTATCACCGTGCTAAATGGATCAGATTTTGAACAGATCTAGCAACTCAAGACTGGGCATCTATGAGGCAATAAGCTTCATCATCAGCAGCAGAATTATGTTCCAACACAATCAGCAACCTCATGGTCTGGCATATCATCCACTCAATTATTACCATAAAGCCAGGGGATCAGTCCTGGTTCAATGGAGGGTGATGGAGGGCATGCTGGAATCAGCTTCAAGTATTGTTAAAAATGATGTGTTAGCCTGGTGAAGCTACAAAACAGGATTCCTGTTCTGCGATAAATCCATAAGATTTATGGGCGAATAAGGCCATTCAGCCCATCAAAACTGCTCCAACATTTGATCATGGCTGTTGAGATTCTCAATCCCATTCTCCTGTCTTCTCCCTGTAATGCTTGACCCCCTTATTCATGAAGAACCCATCCACCTCTTCCTCTGGAAGCTCATTCCACACATGCACCACCCTCTGTGTGAAAAGGTTGCCCCTCAGATCCCTTTTATACCTTGTCAATCATTTCTGAACCATTTCAAGTTTCACAACATCCTTCCAATCGGAACGAGACCAGAATTGTACACAATTAATTTAATTATAATTAAATGACAAACTATTTATAAATACATATTCCTGAACAATATTTTATTGCAGTATATTATAACTGTTACTCACTGTTCTGTGCACAATTCTCTTGCTTTTTGTAGCTGGGATTCAATCCATTTAGGTTTCTGTTTTTCCAGAGAATTGATAACCTTGTGTATTATAGGTTTGGAATTTTCCTTTTGCTGCCCCATAATGCTCTGAAGACAATCACTCAACAAACCCAGTTTATCTTTAATCCATTTATCTATTGTAACACTTGTCAAAAGCTCTATGGCATTTCCGTCTTCGAGAGTTTGGCAAATAATTGTAACATAGCAAAGAAGGCATGATCTTCTGAGCTCAGGATTATTGTTATGAAGTTTTTTTCCTGCTAAGTTGAAGAGGTATTTAATTGTACAAGGCAATGAAGCAATTGCTGCAGGTAGGTTACCAATTACAACAGAAACAGCCTGAGCCATAAGTTTCGTCAAATCTGAAAAGATAATATTAAGGATCATAATTAGTATTATTATGCTGAAAATATCTTATGGGACTATATGCTAACAGTAAACTTATATGTTTTGTTTGTTCATAAACTATTATCAGTGTAATTTTCTGTCATGAACTTAGATTTTGGGATCTAAGGATGGAACTGGGATGGAACATGGGATGGAACTGCTCTGTGCAAGATGCCGAGGTAAACATAAATTGATAGGTCAAGGCACAGAGAGATTTTAAGTCAAGTTTTCTATATCCAGGCCTTTACTCCTGCTGAAAACAGGAAGAATGTACTAGTTCGAGAGGAAGGAGGGAGGGGACCGGACGAAAGACCCTGGTAGCAGAAGGCCACTGCTAAAGACTGTGAGTGTGTGCAAACTCTATTTGTATTAAGTGGTGAAAGCTGGTACAATTACAACATTTAAAAGGCATCGAGATGGGTAAGTGAAAGGAAAAGTTGAGAGGGATATGGGCCAAGTGCTGGCAAATGCAGCTAGATTAATTTAGGATATCTGGTTGGCATGAACATTTTGGACTGAAAAATTTGTTTCTGTGCTGTACATCTCTGACTATGACTACTAGCTCGCGTCTCTTTGAGCTACCAGAACAACAGTCACCATTCTCTTGCTTAGGCCACCAATTTAATTGGCACACTAGACCTCAATTATGCCATTTCAATCTGATCTACATATTTACTGAGGAACCCACCAGCATCAGCAGTTGTTCTTGCCACCCGAAATTTAAAATGTGGTCTGATCCAGTGGGAAAGGAATGAGGAAGAATTTGTGGTCAAACATTCATCTTCAAGAATGAGTAGTAGGTGTTAGAAAATTCCTGACTTTGCATGCCAGGTTGGGGATATACCATTTCTAAAGGAGGGATGCTCATTGCCAATGGGGTGGGTGCCAGTTGCAGTCGGGCCAGCCAACAATGGAAAGAGCTTGGATAATGCCAAGGGCTACTGGTTGCAGAGGAAGGATATCCAAATGACTCACCCACCTGCAATAAAGAACAGAAAAGGGACCTGAAGACCTCAACCCTCACAAACCCCCCAACGTGCACCGATGCCCCATCTATGTCACCTCATGCTGCTCAAATACCCTATAGCACCTCATGCTCGTCATCTCATGCCTCTTGCTCCATTATGCCAATATGTGATACATCCCCCCCAAGCTTCAAACAGAGGTTCAACATTGGTTGAATGAGCAGCAGTGTCCCAGCCTGATTAATAATTCTGATCTCTAGAATTTCAGAATGTATGCTGACTCAAGCTTAAGTTGTTGCAGTGCCTCAGAACTTCAGGTATTGAAACCTTAAAGGGTCTGGATGATTGATACTTCTCATACCTGTTCATAACTTTTTTTTAAGATTCGCACTTTTAGCATAGTTCCCTTCTTGTCAAACATACACAAGTATCATTAAGTTCATAAGATATAGAAGCATTTAGCCCATTGTGTCTGCTCTGCCATTCGATCATGGCTGATATGCTTCTCACCCTATTTTCCTGCCTTCTCCTCAGAACCCTTCAACCCATTACCAATTAAGAATCTGTCTAACTCCTCTTTAAATTTAATTACTGTCCCAACATTCACTACATGTTGGTGTAGCGAATTCCACAGATTCACAACCCTTTGCGAGAAGTAATTTCTCCTCAACTCTGTTTTACATTTACTATTCTTTTCCCTAAGACTATGATGAGGAAGAGGAAGCATCGGGTCCACATTTATTTTATCCATACCTTTTACCATCTTGAATACCTTAATTTGATCTCCCCACATTCACTACAGGATCTATTGCTTCAAAGGATGAATGGGTACGAAAGTACCATACTTTAGCATTGGGGGTGGGATGGGCCCGATTTCACGCAAGTTGCTGAAGGAGTAGGACATACCATTCTTTGCAATGTAACTGGCCCGGTCAGGAATATCAGGTGCAGCCCCATGCCACATACCAGTTTGCACACATTAAAGGATTTTGGGGAAAATTGGGAAGGAATAAGATTGGGAATCACTGAATCGGATCTCAGTTGCTATTTTTTGTCAACTCAACTCCACAAAAACCTGATCTATATTGCCATTCTTTCATTATTATGATGTCAAAAACCTGGTAATTGCCTCCTAAATAGATAGGTGAGAAATATTGGACCTGCCATGTTAGCATCCCATTAATGAATAAAGGATTATAATAAAATTAACTAAATTCAGGAAAGTAGACATTGACTGTATTGCAAATATTTTAACAATGTTTAATTGTCATCTTTCAACATATTAGTTCCTAGCTAAATATTGTTTGACAACACAACTCAAATAAAATTAATTCTTTGTCCTATTCAAATAATTATTTTTACAAAATGTTTGTTGCTAGGATCTGCATAGTTCATTTTCAGAACTAAAAACTTGATTGAATTTATCAACTTCAACAAAAAGGCACCTACTTTTTCCAGATTCTCTTCTTTTCAATTCCCTTGGTACATAATCCCATTCTTTAGGAATTTTATTGAGCAAACTTTCAGGAAGCGTTTGTTTAGAATGACATGTTCCATGACTCTCTACTGCTTGCCACATTAGTAGCAAGGAGATCAGCTGCTTTAGAGTTGGCTTGTTTGCTTTGGATATGTGGAGTTTTAGACAGCTTAGCACCTTTGACTTATCTGCAACTGCAAAAGTTGTTAATATTAGTCATCTCTGGTTCGTTAAAATACATTACAGTTAATATTCAAGACAACTGAATTCCTGCGAAGTAGGTCAGTTTTTGCTAACACAAAAATAATTCATAGTTGTATTGGGTCCCAGTTGCCTTACTATTATTCATTTCCACTTTACAAAGATAAGCAAGAATATCAGGTTTGATTTCAGTAAGCAATCACCTTGTTTGAAATTCTAATTAATTCAAAGCCAACCAATTTGTACAGTGTTACTAGCAGAATCTTCCAGTAGTAGTAAGGTTGGCGATTGCAGTGCTGGGAAAAGAACAACACTTCCATTGATAAAGGTGGGAAGTCCAGTTTCCAAGACAGGGCAGCAGTTGGCCCTCCCACCTGGCCAAAGTGGCTTAACTAGAGATCACAGACCATGTTCATAGTTTTGGGGTCTATTTAAGAACCAGTGTCCAGTGCCAAATGTACATAAAAAATCTGCTCTACTCCTAAAGGCTAAGTGGTATCATGTACACCCTGCAAACTGCCATTCATAAGGGCATCAAGTAATGCAAACATGAGTGTCGAGGATATGTCAGACATGACTTTGGACTGCAAGCCTTAGCATCAGATAGATCATGTGGATTTAATATGTGGAAGCCACAAAAGCTCAATCACTCGCAGGACAGTATGGAAGTGGAACACTTGTAAAGTACAGAAGCTGTTGTAGATTTGTAAGCTCATAAATACTCTAACAAACTCTAATTGTTTTCTTAACTAGCTATAGTATTGCTGTATTATATCAAGCGATTATTTAGAAATATGTTTGCTGTCAGGTACCAAAGTCTAAATTGATTTAGGTGGTTCCAATTGTCAAGCCTTCAGGCTACCTTTAAAATGCTTCCTTTGACCTCTTCTCATTCAAGTGCCTTCCTTGAGCTGGGTGAAGAATGATTTGCTGAGGCATCCTCAGCACCTGATTGACTCAGTATAGTTGGGTTCAAATTATCATGGCCTTGATGCTGGCGCTACTGGCTTTTTCAAGGATGCTGATGTCAGTACACCTTTCCTCCTAGCTGATATGAAGAATCCATCGCAAACATTGCTGATGGTACTCCTCAAAGGCCTATAGTAAGGTCTTCCACAGTACTTCCTGGTTGACTGAGTCAAAACTGAAAAATGTGTTGCTGGAAAAGCGCAGCAGGTCAGGCAGCATCCAAGGAGCAGGAGAATCGACATTTCGGGCATAAGCCCTTCTTCAGGAACACATTTTTCAGCTCTGATCTCCATCTTCTGCAGTCCTCACTTTCTCCTGACTGAGTCAAAAGCCTGGTCAGATCAATGAAGGCCATGTAGAGTGGCTGGTGTTGTTCCTGGAACCTTGGAACAACTGGCAGTGAGAATCATGTCCATAGTTTCATGATTTGGTCAGAAGCTGGCTTTCAGGAAGGATTTCTTCAGAGATGTCTAGTAAGGATTCATGCGATGATCTTCCAGGCAGTGGAGGGTAGGGAGATTCCTCGATAGTTTTCATTGTCCACTTTGTCTCCTTTCCTGAAGACGGTGACGAACACAGCATCCCTGAGATCAGCAGAAATTTCTTCTTTGTCCCAGATTTTAAGGCACAGCTGGTGGAGAAGACAGTTATGCTCTGCTCCTCAAGTCTGAATCCCATCCACTCCAGCATCTATTTAATGGTGACTTCAACTTCTGTCAAACTAGATGGGAGTTCTAGATCATTTTAGAGCATAGAACATAGAACATTACAGCCCTCGATGTTGTGCCGCCCTGTGAAACCAATCTGAAGCCCATCTAACCTACGCTATTCCATTCTCGACCATGTGCGTATCCAATGACACTTAAAAGCCTGTAAAGTTGCGAGTCTACTTTTCAAAAGGGAATTTCCTCAAGCACATCTTCAACTCTGATTGTACTGCAGATTAGGAGTTCTCTCCATCAGAGATTAATGTTTTAAAGGTCACTCAAAGGAGCTTCATCCTTACATTGCACCAGTTTGAGGCCAACGGTGTTAGGTCCGTACATTGCCTTGGTGACACTGTTTGTTTGCAAGATTTGGTGGCAAGGAGTTGCAGCTCCTTAGCTTTCTCAGTCCACCATTGGTTCTCTATTTCCCTTGTTCCTCTTTGTAACACTATATTTGCTGTTTGTTGAGTTCTCCTTTTTGCCTTGTTGGTGATATTGTTTTGTTAGGCATAAGGAGCATTCCTCTTCTTGTTGATGAGGTCTTGAATGATATGGTCATTCTCATGGGGTTCCATAACAATTAAAATAACAATTATTATTTAACTAGTCTGAGAAGGCTTGCAAGGTTCGGGGCTGGCAAGTGGCCAAGGAAAGAAGAAGCATACCACATTAGGATAGCTCCCTAATGAAACTCAGCTATCAGGAAACTTTTCCAGAATCAGGCTGGGAAGCTTGCTTCATGTTGCTGAACAGCCAATTAACATTGTTAGCGTATCAACCAGGGGCAATTTTGTGGTTGTAGTCAGGAAAGTTTCCACTTGTGGCCCGATCGACCTATTGGGTTTCTCTCTTCTCTGAGGAGTTGACCGATTTTGCTTCCAGATAATTTAATTTAAATGTGCACATCAGAGTATGTCTCAAAATTGAAATGTCTGCTGATGGGACTGCCGAGGTTCTAATCGGAAGCATTAGAGCTCGACCCCTTCCCGTCGCCTCCACTCCTTTATAAGTTGGCAAGTATGGAGGTGTTCAATTTGTGGGTGCTTCCCTGAAGACTGCCAAGCCAGTCTCATTGCTAATAAGTGTGAGCTCGGAATGCATATTTGGTCTGAACACCCATGGGAACATCATTCTATAACAGATTTGTAATTGGTTATTTAATTTTAATTCTCTTTCCATAATCCTCACAGGTGTCCGATAACTGGTCTAGACATGTTTGCATTTGAGGTTTACATTCAGCAAGTAAATTGTGTCAGCAACTACACTTGAGTGTTGAGACTGCGAAGAAGCCGGTGATGATAAAAGATTTTTTATCATTACTTCAGCAGCGAAGAGAAGAAGAATAAAACTAAGTAAAGAGAAAATGCAAACAAGCACAATATTATTTTACTTCTTAAAAAAAAAGCTATGCTCAATTTCTTTGTCTGGCATGATGTTAAGGAGCTGAAAATCAGTAAGCCAACATCCCACTGTATACAGAGGAACCTCAATTATCCAAATACCAATTATCCGAATCTTGGATTATCCAAAGGAGATCTCAAGATCCCATGAAGGAGCTGTTTCAACCCTGATCGCGTCTTTTGTTTACACTGATTAAAAACGATCTCTGCCGAGAACATTCTCGACATAAGTGAGAGCTCAGGCACCGTCTCCAAATGACTGACCTCCTGCCCTCTCTCCCTCTCCCCACACTTTCCCTGGAGTTCTACATAGGAGTCACCCCTAAACCCCTTTCCCCAGATGTTCTCTCTATTGTTCCATATAGGGCAGAGGTGGAACTTGTCAAAAAGTTGCAGTTAAAAAGTTGTGTGTGCAGCTGTCTGTGTGCGTGTGTGCGCTATTTGGAGACTTACCACAGAAAAGTAGCAGTGGTCTCACTGTTGGTTCCAGTCCGGCTACCATGGAGGGGGAGGGGGAGCGGCTGGGGGCGGGGGTGCATGGGGGGGCGGTGCTGGACAGGGTTGGGGGACAGGTGAGGGGCTGTGTTGGGGGGGCGTGGGCGGGCGATGTTGGACGGGATTGGGGGTGGCGGATGAGTTTGGGCATGGGTGGGGCAGTGTTGGACGGGATTTGGGGGCGGGGGTGGTGTTGGACGGGGTTTTGGGGTGGGCAAGGGCGGTGTTGGATGGGGTTTGGGGGCAGGCAGGGGGCAGTGTTGTACGGGATTTTGGGACAGATGGGTTGGGGGTGGGCGGGGGGGCAGTGTTGGACAGGGTTGTAGGGGCAGGCGGGTTAGGTGTTGGACGATTTGGGGGGAGAGTTTGGAGGGGGCAATGTTGGACGGGATTGGGGGTGGATGGGGTTTGGGGGTGGGGCCTTGTGTGCACTGTGCGGCTGCTGGTCTCCTGAACAGGGAGCAGACCCAATAAAAAACTCCCGAGCCCCAGAGGAAAGGCATTGAATTGATTAACCGAATAATCAATTATCCAAACAAAATAGTGCCCATCCATGCAGTTCGGATAATCGAGGTTCCCCTGTATATTAAAATCAAAGAGCTAACAAAGCCAATGTGAGAAGCTTTGGGAAGCAAAACCAAAAGTAAAGTATCTTAAAGTTACATATAAAATGACTACCATTTATTTATTTTACTCTGATATTTCCATAAAGACTTTTACACAATGCTAATGTGATACAAACAAAAATGAGGAAACTGTCTTCCTAAAATATTGAAGTAATTTATAATATTGTCATGTTCCCAGTTGTAAATATTCATACACCAGAAAAATAAGAAATAATTTTTAACACTTGCTTCAAGTCATCTTAAAATTCCAACATTTAAAAGCATTTACTCATGATTGGAATTTGTCTAAAAAATACATATCCCGGGTTTACAGTTTTTAAAAAAAATATAATTCTGGGATAATGTTTAGATTTAGGGAACAGAAAATGCTATTCATCCACTGCTTCCTAAAAATTGTAGCAACAACAAATTCAGGCCCATTTAATAATTTGTTTTAGCTTACAACTAAAATGAAAACAAAAATCAAAAGAGTATCAGTGTGTAGATATGGAAATGTTCTGTTCCTTTAAAAATTGGTATTTCACTTTGCAGATTCATTTTAAAGCATCGCAATACATTAAGATGTCTGAAATAAAGTATAACGTTTTAACATCATACCTGATAAGTAATACAGCTGATTCCACATCTGGTGTTTGTCCATATAATCTTCAAGAACAATACTGAGACATCTGGGCAATGATTTGGAGTATATCATCACCATAACGATTGCTTCTATCAATTTGGATTGCTTATTATTTTTTCCCTTTGTCTGAACATCATTAAAGTTTTCTTCATCAATAGCTAGAACACAAAACAAGCAATATATTTTCAGAATGAATATTCACATTATTGTTTAGCAGTACAGAATGTGGGTATAGCTAAAAAAAAAACACTTTTTGAAGCTTTCTGTCTTGCAGTTATGAGGATATATATGAATATCATTGTAAAGAGGGACACATAGGTGACATGAGGAGAATGGAGAATACACCAGTGAGATGATGACTGACAGTTAACTGCCAAGCTTTGTTTACTTTTAAACCAGGCAGGTTGACTCTAAGTGGTCAGGTCATTGCCCTGAGGACTGTACTGGGGAATGCAGTTACCTATTTCATGTCGTTGAAACAGGTATAACGTGCCTGACTGTTCTGTTTGCAAAGAACATGTGCAGCTTCAATTATACACAAGTGCACCACACCATGAGCTCAATTGTCTTAAAGTGATTGTCTGTATAATTCTTCGCTGGATCTGGACTTTTTAACAGTTTCCCAGACATAATGTTAGACAATATATTTTGAGTTTTGCGAGTATAGGTTAACTGAATATAGTCAGTAACTTGCCTGTTATGAACAGCTGTTTGATATGATATGCCAGTCTTTTGGATATGGCCTACAGCTGAGAATCACATGTACTGAAATGTATATATCATATTACTCATCTGTAAAAATTGACTATAATCAACTAAATGCATGTCATTGTTAAAATGTGGTCCAAATTCATAACTGTTAGACCTGCTCCTCAGCCTGATTGAATAGCACTGCTTGAAAGCAAGTTTAAAAAAAACCTTTTTGACATGTATAAGAGTAACAAACTGCTGGGTTACATTGATGCTGGGGTTAGTCCTCAAGGCTCATGTCTTCCATAATGTGTGAGCTACCTAAGACAAACACAGACCATACATCCCAAAGACGGGTGGATTGTATCAATAGCATGACTCCGCATGCATTAACAACAGACAAGCTAGTGACCATATTGAATCAATCTGTATTTGCAAAACCAAAAATACAGTGTCCAACATTAGATTATGTGCTCAGGCAACATTTGTTAAGTAATCCCAAATGTGTTAAGAATTATGCTGACAACCAATTTAAGATTATCAGTCAGGCTTGCAGTGTGGTGCATTTGCATGGACTGGCAGGTACAAGACCCAACTCTTTGTGGATAGGCATAATATGTGCACATTAGTAGGTGCAAACATTCTCTAGTAAATTCTTCAGGACAATGCCTTGACTGAAGTTAACCTACCTGGTTTAAATCTAAACAAAGCTTGGCAGGTAACTGTTAGTCACCATCTTACTGGCACTCGTTCCATGGCAAGGCCATTACCAATCACAGTTCACTTGTCAATCAATCAATTCTCTTTTTTTATATAGAATGTTGCTTCCCATTACTTTTGCATCCAAGATTATAATGATTGATGCAGGCATTTTTGTGAGACTCAAAATATCGGCAATCCCCAGGTTGCAAACAGATTCTGTTCCTGAGTTCATTTGCAAGTTATTTTGTTCACAAGTTGGAACACAATGCAGGATCACATAAAGCAGCTGTTTGTAAGTGTGGGGAATGTTCATATGTTGATATTTAAAATTATGTGTGGTGCTGGAAGAGCACAGCAGGTCAGGCAGCATCCAAGGAGCAGGAAAATCAATGTTATGGGCATAAGCCCTTCATCTGGAATGCCTGATCTGCTGAGCTCTTCCAGCGTCATACTTTTTGACAACTATTTTAATGGTATTGTTCATAGTTCTTTCTTCTCAGGTATTGTCTCCTCTTCAAAATCACTCTTTCCTCAAAATCAGACTTTAAAAAAAGAAATTAATCCTATCAACCTTGCAAAGTGCCAAATCTTGAACATTTATTTCTTTTCCAAAGTTGTTGAGTATTTTGTCAATTTCCAATGGGTGTTCATCTTTCTGAGAACCCCATGCTGGAATTACTCCAATAATGAATTCACACCCGCAACAGTATCAAGCAGGGCAACTTTTGACGCCACAACTGATGCTTTGTGTGACCTCTGTGTGATTAAGGTAAACTATGAAACCTCATATTTCTTGTCATGTATGCAGCTTTTATTTTACCATACCATTCTCCTCAACCCTTCTGCACTGTCACCCTGCAAGTGGAACTGCACTGACCTAGTTATATTCTTACCTATCATGTTACACTTTGACGGTCATCTGCAATGGCTTCTCTGCATAGTCCACACTGCGTTATCATTGATGTCCTCCAAAATACTTCTCCTTGGTTCCCTCCCATATCTCATACCCTTTCTGAATCTTGGTAGCATTATCTGAAAACAGTGTCGATTTCCACATGTGCATTCATAACATCCAGCTGTACTTCACTAACTTCGTTCTCGATAACCACACAATTACCCGACTGACATCAAAAATTGGAAATTGTCTACATCAACTACAGATAGTTGGCAGTGAAAGTAATGTAGATGGTGAATGCGTAATAGAGTTTTGAGTTGTGAGTTGAGGGCTGAGGCTGAGACGGAAAGTATTTCTTCAGTCTTCCTCATATTTAGTTGGTGGCAACTCCTGCTCATCCAGTCCTAACATATTTTACTTTGAGAAATGCTTTTCCAAATGCATCCAAACCATCACTATGACTATCACTTCTTGCCAATCTATAAAATCACAAGTCTCTACTCATCTGTTGCTGAAGTTCTCAGCCATGCCTTGTTAAAAGTAAACTTGTCTACTCCAATGCACTCTTGTCTAGCCTCCTACCATCCATAAACTGAGGGTCATCCAAAACTCTGTTTCCCAATGTCAAAACTTCTTAGATCCCATTCACTGATTGATTAACTTTAGCTCTAGTTAATCAACCTCAGCTTTAAAATTCTCATGCTTGTTTTCAAGTCTCCCCACTGCATCGGCACTCTTTATCTTTGTGATCTCCTCAAACACCTGAACCCTCCAAAATATCTGCATTCCTCTAATTTTGGCCTCTTTAGCATCTTATTTGCGCATTTATTTAGTTGATAGGGCCAATTATTCAAAATTCCTTTCCTAAACCTTTTCATCTACTCCTTTTCCCTCTTTTCAGATTCTCTTCAAAAACTATACTTTCATCAAACAGTCCCAATGTCTGCTTTTGTGGTTCGGCATCTAATTTTGTTTGATGATATTCCTGTGAATCACCTTGGGACACTTTACTACTCAAGATGGCTTATAAATAGAAACTGGTGGCTTGAAGAGACCCTAATTGCAACAGTGCATTAAAAAAAAGACAGTAGAAAGAAATGCATGTAACTAAGTGATGTATGTATTTCATGTAGTTAGATTTAAAATACTGTCAAATTGTTTCTTGTTAAAGCTCCCATGTTTAAGAAGCTCAATGGAGTAGCTCCTTTAAGTGTGTAAAACTGTAATTCAATGTAGCAGAGTATAGGTGAAACAGAAGCTCCAAGAGAGATAAACCTATCACAAATTGAGAGGATTCATAAATTAGCAATGAATTCAACTTGAAAATTAGTCATTCCATGGAGAATTCTATTCATAATGAAATGTAATTTTGTACATTACAATTTGCAGACATCAGGAACTTCCATCAAGCAGAACAATCATAAAATGGAACAGCATCATAATTTTCAAGGAAAAGCAATGACAACCTAGTTTTCAGTTAAATTATACTTGTTGAGTTCACAGAATAGGGACATCAGGGCGAATCCAATGTTTGAAATTTGGAAGTCAACATTCAAGCCTGATGTTTGCTAAATGTTAGTAGCACGACATACTTTTCCTGAAGTTTGGGTTGAGCTTAGTTATTTCAGTCTATGATACCAAAGGCCCCTAAAAATTGGAGAAGTAGCTGGAATGGTTTCTATCTTGTAAGACTCTGTGACTCTATCTGCAGGTGATCTTCTACAATCTCGGTGAGCTTTTTGAAATCACACAAAGTCACTTCGGGAGATTGTATTTCTTGCAAACTATATGATCTTCTCTATTTACACAAATGCATCATATTTTCTTTCAAAAATATCCTTACCACAACATTCAAGTGATTTTATTTAAATGGACATATATAAGGTTTTGAAATTGGGAAAGGCAAAATGTTTCAATTCTAGGATTTTGACAAAAAAATTATAAACTATCAGACTAGATCTAGCAAACGAATATGCATAAAAAAGTCATAACTGCTTTCTTCCAACATTTTTTCATAACACCTAATATGCCAACTGCTTTCCAAATTTAGTATTATTCTTACTTTGAGATAATCTGTCACCTCTGCAGTCTCTCAAAGATATCAAAAGTATTTAGAACATCATTATAAGTCAATACTTTGTAGTTAAATTACTGCCTAGAAGTGACAGTAGAAAGTGGAAAGCTTAATCTCAATACCAAACATTTAGCAAAGCTGAAATGTTTAAATATAGGCTTTTACGACAATTACAGCTGCAATATTATTACTCCTTCATGTCATTAGAGCATAATTTTCATGCATTTAATGCAACACATTCAATAAAAAAACTGTTCCTACACAATTTTCAAGTATAGCTTGAAAGCATAGAACACTGGAACAAAGAGGATTGAGACACAATTGGGCATAAAGCTAGAGATCTTTTCTGTCAATTATAATAATTCAGCAGCTGAAATAAATATAGATCTTCTCTGAACAATTATACTAAAACCTAGCACTATTTCAGGTCTTATCATTTATCTATTTAGTCAGAAAACCATTGCTGAAATTCAAAGATAGCAGGTGGTGCTATCAAGAGATCATTTATCGCTGAAGTTAATTTTTTTTAAATGCTCACCTGCATCGTCCAACCTGTATCAGACACCCTAGCAATGGCAGTTACCTATCTGCGGTTTTTCAGGCCTGTCTTCCAATAGAGGATGTGCAGAACTCACCGAACACAGGAATCCTTGCAGACAGCAACACAAGGAATCTTTGTAGGAGCCAGGCACCCTTTTAATGGCAATAGCTGTGGGTTACCAGCAACTGAATATAGTTTAAACGGTCAAACACCCTTTGGATAGTTAGGGAGGAAGGTAAGTGGATGATGAGTTATGATGAATGAGGCGCTGGAATGCCATGTGGGTGGACAAGGAAGTGGGGTGGCAGTTGGATGAGTGATCAAGGAATGAGGGAGACTTGTATAGGTGAGAGGGTAGATCTGGTTGGGAAATAATCAGTTGGTAAGTGATTTTCAGAATGGGACGCTAGATGAGGGTTGGCAAGGAAGAAAACGGATGGATGGGGGTGGGAGACAGCCTGATGGTGAGGTGGCAGATAGTAGGATTAGGTTGGAGGGTGTCATCCAATCCAGTTGTGAGCAGGTGTTGGATTTGGACATCAGATAGTCAAGTGTGATGGTGCATTTGTGTAGGCAAGGACTAATTGGGTTGCACTGTAGGATCATCAGAGGATAGTTATGTATTGAAGAAGTAGTGGAATCATGTTGGCAAGGATAGTTAGGTCAGTGGGAGGATGGGAAATTTGGAAAAGGAGTGAGAGTTAGTTGTATAGCTATCTAGGCGTCAAATAGGTTTGTTATGAATTTAACTTTTCCTGAAAAGCTATCTTTTCCTGACACATGGCAAGTGTCCATCAGAAATTAAATTTCCCAAGCAATTTCCATGTAATCAGCACACTGGGACTTCTGAGAGGTTCTGACATACATTTTTAGGAAGATCTGAAACCACCTTTATACTAAGAGTTGACATTTTTCTGTGATACTTTTGGTGTACCAATTTGATTGAATTCTTAAATGCACTATTTTAAGTTATTAATTGTTTTCAAAAGAATGACTTAATAACTTTGGTAAAACTAAAGACTTTGAGATAAATGTAGAAATCAAGTGCAGTATAAATAATATATTAAGGGTGTTCAACACTAAATTGTTATGGGGTCAAAATCTTTAGATGCCAATTTTTGTTTCTGCAATGGTGAAACATAAAATAGATAAAAACATCAAATGGTATACTTCTGTACACTCTGTATGTACTTTAAATTCAATAAAAACAGGAATAAAAATTAAAAATTGGAAAAACTCAGTGGTCTTGCAACAACAGTGGGGAGAGAAACAGAGTTAATGTTTTAAGTCCAAGATTACTCTTTTTCAGAACTGAATGAGATTCAAACCATAGTGAACAAAACAATTCTGAAACGCAGGCATACTGAACTTGAAGTGTTAACTCTGTCAATAATGACAAAATACTGCGGATGTTATAAATCTAAAACAAATACAGAATGCTGAGAAATGCGGCAGGTTTGGCAGCATCTGTGGAGAAAGAAATAGAGTTAACGTTTTGAGTCTGGTATGACTCTTCTTCAGAATTTCAGAACATCAACTCTGTTTCTCTCTTCACAAATGCTACGAACCCGATGAGCATTTTCTGTGCTTGTTATCCAGTCCAGTTCGGTAATGGTCAATGATAACTCCTGGGCGTTCATGGTGGGAAATTCAACAATGGAAATGCTGATAAATGGCAAGTGCAATGGTTAGATTGTCTTATTGGAGATGATCATTGCCTGCCGGTTGTGCAGTGCAAATGTTATTTGCCACTTATAAAGCCCAAGCCTGAATATCATCTTTGGAGATGGAGTCACAAATGGTACTGATCAATGTGTAATCATCAGCAAACATCTTCATTGGCATTTTGCTGGAGGGAATGTCTTTGAAGCCTAGGACACTACCTGAGAAACACCTGCAGAAATGTCCTGGAACTGAGATGACTGACCTTCAACAATCACAATCATCTTCCTTTACTATGTTAAGAATGCAACCAGGGGAAGGTTTTCACCAATTCTCATTAACTGTAATATTGCTAATGCTCTTGATGCCACACTTGGTTAAATATGGCCTTGATGTTCTGGGCAGTCATTCTTGTCTCATCTGGATTTCAGTTCTTTTGTCCATGCTTGAACCAAGTCTATAAGGAGGTCAAAAGTCCAGTGGTCTTGGAGGAACTCAAACTAACCGTCAGTTAGCATGTTAGTAATAATTGCGTTAAATATTTAGATGAACACCAGGGACCAAGTGCTGAAAAATGGGGCTAGATTAGTCAGATGCTTGATGACCAGAGTGACACAATAGGGGTGAAGTGCATCTTTCCATATAAACATTTGAGGATTCAATGTTGCTTGACAGCATTGAATTGACAGATTCCCTTCATCACTTTATTGATAATCAAGAGTAGACTTATGGGGCCAGGATGAATTAGTCCTGCTCTTTGTGTACAGGACATACCGAGGCAATATTCAACATTATTGCATAGATGTCCACTGTATGCTGTGGAAAATGTATAAGGAGGAACAAGTAAAATAGATGATGAAGGAACCCAACAGGCAAAGAAAGTACGAAAGGTAGCAATGAAGAGATGTAGATGAAGCATATGTATAAATGGTGGGTAAAATACCAAACAATGGGTCAGCTTTCCTGACAGCAAACCCATAAAACAGTGCATTGGGATGGGGGTAATCATAGTAGAGTTCATGTCTGAAGTTTATGAAGTCCAAGCCTCGTCTTGAAATGTACAATGTTCCCAAGCTCCTCCAGCTTGTACTGGGCCTCACTGGAATACTATTCTCAAACTAACATTTGTGTCCTAGGTCTACTGCAAAGTTCCAGCAAAGCCCGATGCAATTACATGCACTGTTTAAAAAATTAGGAGTCACCCTTTTAGAGTTATAGAATTATACAGTATGGAAACAGATCCTTTGGTCCAAATCATCCAAGCCGAACATATATCCTAAATTACTCCAGTCTCATTTGCCACCATTTGGTCCATATACCTTAAACACTTCCTATTCAAGTACTCATCCAGATGCCTTTTAAATGTTGTAACTGTACCAGCCTTCACCACTTCCTCTGGCAGCTCATTCCACACATAACATCCTCGGTCCAAAAACATTGCCCCTTAGGTCCCTTTTAAATCTTTCTCCTCTCACCTTAAACTTACACCTTCTAGTTTTGGACTGTGCCCCACCCTGGGGAAAAGACCTTGGCTATTCACCCTATCCATGTCCTTCATGATTTTATAAACATCTACAAAGCACCTCTCAGCCTCTAACGCTCCAGGGAAAATAGCCGCAGCCTATTCAGCCTGTCTCGAAAGCTCAAAAACTCTCAACCCAGCAACAGTCTTGTAAACCTTTTCTGCACCCTTTCAAGTTTAACAACGTCCTTCCAATTGTAGGGAGACCAGAACTGAATGCAGTGCTGCAAAAGTGACCTAAAATAATGACCTGTACAGCTATAACATGACATTTCAATTCCTATACTCAATGCACTGACCAATAAAGGCAAGTGTACCAAATACCTGCTGCACCTGACTCCACCTTCAAAGAACTATGAACCTGCACTCCAAGGTCTCTTTGTTTGGCAACACACCCCTGGACCCTACCATTAAGTGTATAATTCCTGCCCTGACTGCGATAGAGATAAAGATAACTTTTTTTTTTAGAGAGTCGTGAGACTTTGGATCACTTGCCTCAGAAGATAGCAGAGGCAGGGTCATGGTGGAAGTAGATGGGTTCTTGTTCAGCAAAAGGATTGAAGGTTATTGGAGAGTAGGTCTAAATGTGGAATTAGAAAATAAGCCAATCAGCTATGGTCAAATTGAATTGTGCAGCAGATTCAAAAGACAACTGAAAACAAGATTTGGGTTTTCCCGAGATATTCCTCCACATGCTGGTTACTTCTGGAGTCTGAATGTTATACAGCAGGCATTATTCAAATTTTAGTTATATAATTGCAAAAGTGGGAATCTAACAACCATGACCCCTTGTAATTTGCACTGAATATTGTAACTTTCACATAAGTCCTCAAAATTCCCCTATCGAAGAGTAAATTTAAATGGTTTAACGCTAAAAAGACGGCCATGAATCAAGAAGCTGTTTTACGATACAAATTGCAAACAAGCATAGAGATTAAAAGTTATAATCAAATTTCAACTCATTCCAGTTAACCAGAAAATTCACCTGAAGGATTAGAAAAATATTTCATGAAACACTATATTGTCCTGTTCTTGAGTTTGTTGAACTTTCTCTCGTTAGAATACTGATTCTGTCAGTCAAATTGCCAATTTTAGCTTCTGCCTTTAGGTACTAGTTCAAAGAAATATTTTATGTTATTCTCAGAATGCAGAGTGATCTTCCTGACTTAATAGGCCTAGGCTTTGACAATTGCCCCCAAATGTCTATTTGCAGCAAATTCTGAGTCACAAATGTTCACAAAGAGGCTTGCCTAGCTTCAAAATATAACAACATATGCAGCAAATTGTATTTTTAAAATTCACTTTAATTTGAAACACATTACTTAAACATAATTCCCAAATAATTTCTTTAAAGGAAAGAATGATCAAACCTCATAAGAAATTATTGTAACTACCATTATAATGGGCTAAATTTTCCCATTTTCAGTTGGGTTAAGATTCAAGGTGCCTGTTCTGCCATCTTTCAGAATTACTTTTCACATCTGATTTTCTGCTCTTTACCTCATTTATTATGCAACAGGCTATTTGGTGACTTTCTCAGGAATTTATGCAGTAGTAATGTGCTTGCCAATGCCAGGATCCTCCAGCTTTCATGTCTCAGTTACCATATTTAAAGCCCAGTTCCGTATCATTCAGGTGTTGCAAGCCAGGAACAAGCCCTCACACTAAAGATATGGTCTAGAAGAAAGAAAAGCTTGCTTTTCACTTTGCAGACATGGACCTGAATGTCTTGATGTACGGGGTAGAGGAGAGGAGGGTAGTATTTCTTTGAGCTGACCACTTCAGAAGGCCACCCACCTGCACACAAAGCGCAGCAATGGTTAGCACTAAGCTTCAAGTGAAGTGGGATGTCCAGCAGTCACACTCACAGAGCCACCAGTCTAACTCTGCCAAAGCTCATGGACTACAATTCAGTCTTGCATGTATCATGCCCCCTTCACTAATTCTCACTTATCCTCACAAACTACGAGACCTTCCTGCACTGTGTATTTCTTATTCAGTCACCAGGGGCATCTCATCATTTCTCCTGCTCATGCCTCAACACTAACTGATCCTGCGTGCACTCCCAACATGGTCAATCCCACCCTTTGTCTCATGCAGGAAAAGATGGTCCACGCCCTGGACTGATGTCTCCCCAGAATGTCCACTGACCTATCTGAAATCCTAGACTGCTTGGACTTGACTTGCAGGACTGATTATGGCCTAATCCCTGGCCTGCAAGAACATGATTCCCTCAACTTGAATGAACTGGCACCTGATTGACCATGATCAACCCTCTATTGGAATATGACAACTTGTTTAACTGACTGTGGGGTACTCTCTAATGATCATTCTCTTTCAGTCCCACTAAGGACCCCCTTTGATTTATACATGTGGTCATTTGTTTGAAGCACATGTCGTGTTTTTGCCACTTAAATGACTTGCGCATGCTGCAGGTGTGACCTTGATGTAACATGGTGCCACATTGTGACATGTGTAAAGCATACTTAATCATGAACTGACTGTTCAATGCTTCCTGTGCAAACCTAAACATTTCCTTGGATGGGTATATGAATAGGAAGGGTTTGGAGGTATATGGGCCAGATGCTGGCAGGTGGGACTAGATTGGTTTTAGATATCTGGTCGCCATGGACGGGTTGGACCAAAAGGTCTGTTTCCGTGGTGTACATCTCTATGACTCCATGACTTAAAACTCAGCTTCTCTCTGTCAAATCCTGCATATATCTGACATTTCGACTTGAAACTGGGCCATTATTAGCTTATATTCATACGTTTGCTTGTCCTTTGCACGAATAATTCTAATTTTGTCACTTCTATTTCCTATCCCATCATTTCCATTTTTCTATTATCTTAATTCCATCTTCCTTTCTTCATCTTTCTTCCTGCCTTTTCCTTATCTTTTTTCTTCCATCTCGAGTTTATTTATTCACTCCTCATGCTGCAGCCACTGAATATCACTTGAAACCGAAATTTCACTACCTGAAATACTTAACTCTTTTTGTATTTCCTCCACATCCAAGAGCTACGCCAACACCTCAACTAGCTCTGTCAGATAATTCTATTTACAGCTTACCTGCCAAATCAATGAAACTTGGTTTTCAAATTTCCTTCAAGCTGCCTGCCACAAAGTTGCCACATGCAAAAAAATAATTTGTTGTTTCCAATGTCATTCCTTAAGTGCAGTATAAAACCTAGTGTTTTCTTTCACTTGTATTATTTACCAAACCACACAAGAAATCTATATTTCCTATGTTTCTGAACCAATTCAAATCAAATCCAATTTAAATCCAGTCTACAAACTACCAAACGTTGGTATGACCACAGTGCATCAAGACCTGCTACTCCCTGAATTGTCCCAAATATTAAAGTTGTTTTTTAAAGTTATATACAAGTATGCTAATTTACCTGACTTTCAAGGTTGATAGAAAGCATGGACTAGGTCTCTGTACTAAACAAGATTTATTATTAATTGTAAGTAGTCAGAATGTAGCTTCAAGTAGACAGATAATCTATTGGTATATAGAACCACTAACTATAACTCCAATCCCTTATAAATGTGCCACCTTTTACATGCACATAAACAACTGGAGAAAATAAATTGGTGAAGGTTGAAACAAAGTGGAAAGTCAGTTTAATGATCTTTACTTCCCGATTCCAATGTTGATATTATCTTACTTTGGCTTGCCTTGGTGTTCAGTTGTCTGTCTTTGGAAGCTTCCATTAGCTTGTAAGAATTCAGAACAACTGACTGACTTGGAAAATATCTCTAACTTATCAGTTCAAAAGTCACAGCTCAGAAGAACTGTTACAGGAAAGGTAACTAGTTTTCTTCATGTTTAAACTGAGTTTTTTTATTCACTGCAGACAACAAGCAGCTTCACTGGAGAGAATAACAGCACACCCTTCTGAGTCTTCCCCTCTCTGTGTGCCTATGTTTCTGTATATTATTTTTAATTTTAGCCTTCTCAGTTGAGAATCAATCAGCTTCACATGTGCACAACTCCTCAGTTCCTGAGCATCTAAATATTGCAGAAACTCATAGTTACAAAAAAAGTTCACAATTGGAATTTAATTCCTTGCTGTGAAATTATGCAGCCATCATGGTAAATCCCTATTTTTAAAAACAGTTCATTCTCCTTACAAATTTTTGAAACTTCAAAATTAAAAAGACATAGTTCTTAGAAAACATAAAATTTCATCCCACATTTTGGGCAGGTGCAACTACAACTGCATTAAATCAGCCTGATCTATCTGTTCTTCCTATATCTGGCAAATGTTTATTGTACATGCATTAACACTAAACAACCTGAGGTCATTTTGCAGCACCAAGGCTATTCATAGTGTTTGAAAAGCAGGCACTTATGAACCCAATTTCTCTCCTTCCAGGTACACATAAGTTATAGCAACCTAATTTTGTGTTGTCATGTTAAAATATTTAGCCATTTATCAACAAGTGGATCAGGCTAGTTTTCATCATATGGATGATATTCCATTTACTTACCCATTCAAATATCTGCCATTTCTCACAAAGACAGATATGTATATAGACAGCCTCACCTTTTTGTTCAAGGGATATGGGCATCAGTACATGGATGAGCATTTATTTAAGATCCCTAACTGCTGAGAGAGCAGTTCAGAATTAACCACATTACTTTGGGACTGGAGTTAAATATAGACCAGACCAGATAAGGATTGCAGATTTCCTTCCCTAAATGGTACGAGTGAACCAGATTGATTTTGGGGACCATCAATGGTCATTGGATTTTTAATTCCACATTTTTACTGAACTCAAATTTCACTACCTGCCCTGATGGGATTAAAACCCTCGTCCACAGTACATGATCCTGGGTCTGAACTGAATTACTAGTTCAGGGACACTGCCACTATGGCACTGCCTCCCCAATTGCTGTACTGTATTACCTCCTGCTACCTGCTACCATTAGTTCAAGGACCTGCTGACAAGAGTGATTAGTGTATAAAGTAACCAATCTTTCCTCCATTGGAGAATCCATTTCTCAAATAAACATTATTTAATCTTGTAAAATAAAAAGAAAACCGTGAAAGTGATTCAATGTTATTGGATGACATCATCTTAAGAAGCCACAAAGAAACAGAATCTCAGCAACTAACAGGATTGTGTTGAGTATAATTTTTCTTCTTTTGAAGCTGCTGCAATGAAAGTATTCCTGCTTTCAAAGTTTAACTATTCAGGCAGCTTGAAAATAGTATGTTCATGTGCTTTTTTTCTGGTGATAAGACAGTGTTAAAACATCCAAGATTACATGGGCACAAGCTTGAAAATATATGATGTATTTCTTGCATTCTGATCCTTGTTGGGATTAACCCATCTTAAAATAGATATCAATAAATTTAGTGAAATGGCTGAAGCATAATTTTTCTATTGTTTTAAAGTTGTAATAATATAATGCTTACATTCAGGTAAATGCAATTTTCAATAACACCATACCATATCAAAAGAAGCATGACTATGTTATAAAAATTCCTGATTTTGAATTTTACCAGATTTTGGATCTGTGACCAAAACCAAATGCAGTTCACGAACCTGTGTTGTGAGGCAAGACTGCAGAGAGGATTTTACCACTGGTGCACAATTAATAGGCACCCTTTGAGACGAGAGAACTTAATCAAGAGCATTCATAATTTGATTGTCCAATATTATTTTACAGCAACGATTTCTTTTGAGGGCGGCACGGTGGCACAGTGGTTAGCACTGCTGCCTCACAGCGCCAGAGACCTGGGTTTAATTCCCACCTCAGGCGACTGATTGTGTGGAGTTTGCACGTTCTCCCCGTGTCTGCGTGGGTTTCCTCTGGGTGCTCCGGTTTTCTCCCACAGTCCAAAGATGTGCAGGTCAGGTGAATTGGCCATGCTAAATTACCCGTAGTGTTAGGTAAGGGGTAAATGTAGGGGTATGGGTGGGTTGCGCTTCGGCGGGGTGGTGTGGACTTGTTGGGCCGAAGGGCCTGTTTCCACACTGTGAGTAATCTCATCTAAGTAATCTAATCTAATCTAAAAGTGGAATAAAAATTAAATGGTAAGAGACTGCAGAATGCTGCAATAGCGTGTGGATAAAAGCAAACTACGAGGGGTGCTGGAGCTCTAAAATAAAACAGCAAAAGCTGGAGAAATGCAGCCAGTATGGTATCCTTCTCTGGAGAAAGAAAGAGAGTTAACAGTTCAGGTCCAATGCCTCTTCTTTGGAACTGAGGATCTGTATGTCTTTGCACGTAAATTACAAAAAAAAATCATCATGCAGTACAACAGATAAAGAGGAAGGCAAACAGAATGCTGGATTTCATTGCAAGGAGTTGGCATTGAAAGGTAGTCTTGTTACAACGAAATAGAACAATGGTAAAACTGTGGAATATTACATAGGGCTTTAGTCATCTTTTTTGAGGAGGCATATACTTATATTGGAGGCAGATCAGTGAAAGCTCACTAGGTTTATTCCTGGTTGAGGAAAGGTTCAACAGGTTGGGCCTCTTCTCTCACTGGAGTTTAGAAGAATCAGAAATAACTTTAGTGAGCTGAATTCTATATTTGAAAATTGGGGGCAAGCCCACCTGTGTTTGGCAGGCTCAACCTGCAGTCATTTAACAGCCTTGAGGTCTTTAAATGGCTTCATTGGAGAAGAAACCATACCTCCCAGATTAAGTAGCAGGTGATGACCACTACCAGGATTGCAGGCAGATCTCTGAAGAATAGGTGCTGTGAAGCCCAAACTCTAAGCAAAGCCAGAAGTCTCACCAGTGCCAGACTGACACACAGATAGAGGATCAGTTCTCATGACACAAGTTAGCACCAGTGCCTCAAGAGGCTGAGGCTTTCACGTCAGGTTGTTGCTGACAGTATTCAGTCTCCTGGACCAAGATTTGTTTTTCCAAATAGGATTGATGGGTGCACATATACATTATTAGTTGCAACCAAGTGACTGACATGAGTGGGCCAACCTTAATCAACTCCTTTGTCTCTGCCTCTTGCCCATATTATATGTTCACTTTTCACACAAGAAGAGAAAAAAGATGAGGGTTAGTAATGACTTGTATGTACAGCGGGACAAAAAAAACTTTTGTAAGTGACTGTTTCATGCTGATTTTAAGCCATTTTTAAGGGGTGGGAGAAGGGGTGTGTTTGTGTGATTGGTCATAGGACAAGGATTAATGAGAGTTGTGGGACATTCAGATAGGAATAGCAAAATATGTTGTTCTGTGCAGGTGATTACTGGGAAGTTAGAGTGCAGGCCTCAGGACTGAAACATTCAACATACCCTCTCACGTTCTGGATCCTCCTCATGCAGTGTTTCAATCCCACAACTGGATCTCCTGTTAACAGTGAGAAACCTGGAGCCTTCCTAGGTGTCCCCTCCATTCCTCCAATTGTTGCTGCCTCAAAACTCCATGTCCAGTTGATCCACTTCAACCAACGTCAGAGTCCTTTTCATTGCAAATTCTTTCTATATAAATCCAGCTTGTCATCCTTGTACTTTCTCTGATTGGCTGGTGTTTTGGAGATGAGATGCTAATGATATTTCACAGTTAACTAACTTGGCTAAGCCCACGACAGAGTTCAGTAGGTTGCTGGCCTTGTAATCCTGCCCTTACAGCAAGGACTGAATTGAAATAAAATGCAGTCAAGTTTCTCTCACACCTACCTATGAACCTCCAACTTTCCATTCCCAGCTTTTGGATACGTGCCTGCGTTGGTTTTATTAAACGTTACTTATCATACATATCCTTTGCCAATTGTTTTTGTTTTAAAACATACATTTAATAGCATCTTTGAATGTTAGTTTATGAAGTGTCACACTTACATGCACTATTCAGAAGAATTCGAGGTATGAGGCAGTCCTCAAGCATAAGAATTTGTAGAAGTAGGTTCCAGTTACAGTTGGGTTGTGACAACAACAATATAAGGTATTGTTCGACTGCAATTTTATCCCATAGCGAAGAACTGAAACACAGACTAATATTATAGTTAATTTTTTTTGATAGAAATGAGTAATGTAAAATACAGCAATGAAATTAAATAACAATTCTTTCAACTATTTCTCAAATAGTATTCTTTTGGAATATCACAGCTAATTCTTTTGAAGGTAATGTGAAATGATTTATGACTGAAGTTCCAAATTTGTGTAACACTAGGTATATAAGAAAGACAGAAAAACAACATATTGAGTGAGATGAAAAGAATAAGTGTAGGTGTATTCCTTTTGAAGTTTTCAATAGCTACTGACAAGTTGTTTAAATGATTGAAGCTTATTATGCAATACAGTAAGAATTTACACATGTACAGAGCTGATTTTGAATCAAAAGCAACACTGTTCTAGAGCATGAAGAGATATGCATTAAACAAAAGATTATAAATAATTGTGTGCGAATCTGAATAGGATTAAGAGTAGCGAACAGTATTAAAAAGAGACTGCAGATGAAGCATTGAAATTGACCTTGCTTGAAGACCACATTTATTTTTGCACTGTGGAAAATGGGAAAAAAAATGCTATTTTAAATCAAGCAAATTGTAGGAAGTGTTGTAATTTTTGAAATGAGTTATTGGAACTCATTGAGAGTTCTATCTACAATGTTGCCCTCCTCAAGCAGTCGGGAGGATGCGAGACATATTCGCCCTGTTTGTGTGTATGCATATGTTCAGGTCAGTTTTCTCAGAGACTGTCCTTTGGTTTTATAATCAACCAGTTGTGCAGGTTCAAGAAAGCTCCAACATAGTAACAACTTCTTGGCCTGTGGACAATAGAAGAGAAACATCTAGACTGCGAAGGAGAAAGCATCTTAATTTTTCTCTCTCTCCTGTGTGAAGAAACAACAAAAAATCTCCTGGTAGCTGATCTCACTCACCATTGCCCTGCAATGTGCCCTTTGTGAATTTTTCTTGTTGAAAGCAAGATAAGATAAGCCATTTTTAAAGCCAAATCATCAACGAGTGAATAAATGTCTATGAATTGACATAACCTGCAACATGCGTCCTCAAAGACTTGAAAAGAATCAGAAGAAACTGAATGAAAATATCTAATTGATGTCAGTGACCTGAATTGGTGTTGAAATTGAGCTTCCAACTTTTCTCTCCTTCTCTACTCATAAGACTTGTGTCTTGTCTTGTCTCTTTATGTACCTATGTGTGTATGGGAATTATACAAAGGGGTAGAGTTTAAGTTATAGACAAAAGTGGCAGATGGATTTCAATGTAAGTAAGTGTGAGCTTATCCATTTTGGACAGAAAAAAGGATACAGCTCGGTACTTTCAGGATGATATAGAGTTAAATACAGTGGATGTCCAAAGAGATTTGGAGATTCAGGTACAAGAGAGAGAGAAAGATTAATGTAAAATGCCACAAATAGATAAGAAAATGATCATGGCAGCTGTTGGAATGCTGGCCTTTATACCTAGAGGAATGGAATATAAGGATGCAGGAGTTATGCTGGTGTTATACAAAACCCTGGTTAGACCCCACTTGGCACACTGTGAGCAGATTTGGGCACCACACCTGAGGAAGGATATATTGGTCTTGAGGGAGTACAACGTAGGTTTACAAGAATAATACCTGGACTTCAGGCATTAAGTTATGAGGAAAGATTATATAAGTTAGGTCTGTTTTCTCTTAAATTTACAAGGTTAAGGGATTATCTGACTAAAATCTTCCAAGGCGATAAATGGAAAAGACATGATAATTAAAGGTAAGCTATTCTATTGATTGGAAATTCAAGAACTAGGAAGGACACTCTAAAAATAAGCACCAGACTGTTCAGGAGAGATGTTAAGAAGCACTTTTACAAAATGGTGGTTGATGCTGTTAATCAGTTGTTAATTTTAAATCTGAGACAAAAGTTAAAGCTGCCATAATCTTACCAGACCATACAACTTGTTTCCCATTAGAGTGAAAGATGATTAAGTGGCAGTTTAAGGGGTACCAGGCCTGAGCCAAGGGGAGAGGTGGAGAAAGAGAGTCCTTCATTTAAATTCAGCTGATGCAGAAATTGAACCCACGCTGTTGTCATCACTCTGCATTGCAAACCAGCCTTCTAGCCAACTCAGCTAAACAACCCCAAAAACTGAGGTTGGTAATTTTTTGTTAACCAAAAGTATTAAGAGGTATGGAGTTCAGTTACAAATCAGCCATGATCTCACTATAATCAAACTGGAACCGGGACAGTTTGGTATTGAGTGAAGCTGCTGTTTCTTTAAGCCTGCCTTCAATGGTTGGACTGTTCTTTCTGCGAGACCATTGGACAATGGATGGCGTGGAGCTATCCAAACATGCCAAATGCTATCCAATTTTAGGAAATACTCGAAATCACTACTGGTAAATGATTAATAGTTTCGGGAGACCATGCATTGTGACTGATGCTTACAGCTTTTCAATTTTCATCTCTTAGCTCTATGCATGTCCAATCACTCTGAGTGAGCATCCACAATGACCAAGAGATAATAAAGAACCAGCATGGTTGATGTGTAACTGAGTCCAGGGTTTACCCAGCTATTCCCATGCATGTGGGGGAGCTGCTGGCAGTAATTTTTGTCCTTGTTGGTATTCTGGGCACTGCCCCACCAATGCGCTATGTCAGCATCCAATCCTGGCCACCAGACTTACTTCTCATTTCTCATATACTTCTTCATTTTGGAAACCTCTGGATGACCCTGTTGGAGTTCAGCCAGTAGCTGGAACAATCACTCTTGCTCCTGAACCTTGCTTGGGACAATCACTCTTGCCCCCATAGTAATACATAATCCACTACAGTGATCGGATCTCGCTGGGTCCAAAAAGGTTTCAATTCTGGTTGTGGTGACTCCTTTGTTTCCCCCATCACCATCAGCTGTTTTAGATTTGCCAGGATAGGATCTTTTGGTGTCCACAATTGGATATTGTCAGTAGTGACTGAAAGGATGTCCGAAAGTTTAAAACCAGAATGGACTCTTCCAGGGAAGGCACCACCAGTGGTGTATCTGCCAGTGGGAAGGAGCTCAAGGCATCTGCATTTGCGACTTGGCCTCCCGAACGGCGTTCCAGTTTGTAATTGTACGCACTGAGAATAAGCCTTATCTTCTTTAAGTAACACCAACTGGGGTTTGTGGTCTGTTACTATTATAAATTTACATCCGTAACGGAATTAGTAGAATTTGCTCAGCTTCCTTCTTTTTCTGAGCTGATGTGTGTTTGGCATCAGCCAAATCCAGGAAGCATACACTATTGGGCATTCCTCTCAGTTGGACCATCAGTGAGCCAAGACAATCACAATACAGTATGGGGAGGCATTGTGTGTCAGACCCACATCTTGCTTAGGATCACAGTGTGCCAACACCTTAGGTGACAATAGCTGCTTTGTCACTTCCGTAAAGGCTACTTCTTGGTTATATAACTATTTCTAAGCCTGACCCTTTTTCAATAGCAGGTGTAAGAGTTCCAAGATGGAGGCCAGCTTACATATGAGATTTCCGAAATAGTTCACCAAGCCAAGGAAAGACCAAAATCCAATATAGACATGGGAACCAGGGTACCTTTAAACGTCTTCACTCTATCTTCAAATGAGGGTAACTCAATCTTGTTAACTCCCTCACCATGTAGGCCGCATCGGGTGCATGGAACAAAAACTTCTCCCTTCTAAGACTTATGCCCGCTTAGGAAAAACATTTAAGCACTATATCTCTTTATTGCTCTTCCTGGTTATTAGCATGTCATTCAGAAAATGGCAACCTGGGGTAGCCCTTGTAAAATATTATCCATCATCCACTGGAAAAGGGCGCAGGTTGATGATACCCCAAATGGCAGTCTTATATATTGGTACAAACACTTATGCGTATTAATTATGGTATACTTCTGGAACTCAGGTAGTCACAAGTTCAGGTATGTATGGCTCATGTCCAGCTTCATGAAGGACAGCACCCCCTAGTTTTGCGTATAAGTCCTCTACGCAAGGGATTGGGTATTTATCCAGTTGGGAGAAGTGGTTTACCATTTCCTTTAAATCCCTAAAAATGCAAACCAACCCATCAGACTTCACAATCGGTACGATTTCCCTTTTTGGAAACTGTAAAGGTTTTATGATGCCTTCGCCTTTCAGCCTCCTGATTTCTGCCTCTATTTTTGTATGTGAGGCAAATGGCAGCCTTGTAGAGTTACGGAATCATTTCCTGGTCAACAGGTAAGGTGGCCTTAACCCCTGTCATAACCCTTAGACCCAGTATGGTGAGTGGGAAGAGGCTAAATCAAACCTTAATGGTTTAAATGACTTAACTGCACGTAATAAATCTCCAACTCAGCCTCTTGATCACTCCCAAAATAAAACTAAAATATAACCTCAAACTGTGTCTTTGTCTTCATAATTCATGGCACATAGGATTTCAACTTAAGACTATATATTGTTCTTTCACTTTGAAACCAGACTCTCAAACAATGATGTTATGAAACTTCATCATATTTTAGAATCCCTAGCCTCTGATCTGCTCTTGCAGGCAGAGGTGGCTGATCCAGTTCAGTTTCTGGCCAGTGGCAAGCCCCATGATATTGGTGGCAGGCAATTTAATGATGGTAATGCCACTGAACATCTAGGGGAAACGAGTAGGTTCTGGAGATCGTCATTGTCTGGCACTGTTTCTAACTGTCTATATATGCATACTGGTTATTTCAGAATCTGAAAAATCACAAATGATATTGAACACTGTGTCATCATCAGCAGTCATCTTTTTTTTCTGTCTCACTATGAAAGGGAGGTCATTGTTGAAGCAGCTAAACTGGGTGGGCCAAGGATATGATATGAAGCAACTCCTGCAGTACTATCCTGGACCTGACATGTGTAACTAGGATGCTTCATATTTAATATTTCTTGGAGGGCTTAAATTTTGAATAATTGTGAAAAAATGTAGTTATTTCCAGTCTGTGGAAATGTCTGGAGTGGTTTCTTTAAAATAGGTTGTTGCAAGGTCAATGCAGATATCAGAGATTTTCTTTTAACATACGAACATAAAAATAAGTAGTAGAGTAGGCAATTAGATTAGATTAGATTAGATTAGATTACTTACAGTGTGGAAACAGGCCCTTCGGCCCAACAAGTCCACACCGCCCCGCCGAAGCGCAACCCACCCATACCCCTACATCTACCCCTTACCTAACACTACGGGCAATTTAGCATGGCCAATTCACCTAACCTGCACATCTTCTGCCCCATTATTCGATGTAATCATGATTGATCTCATCTGAGCCTCAACTCTACTTTCCTGCATGTTACCCATAAGCCTTCAACTCCTTACTAATTAAAATTTATCAATCTCCTTGTTAAATTTACTCAATGTCTCAGCATCCACCACACTTTGGGATACTAAATGGCACAGATTCATGTCCCATCGAGACAAGTAATTTCTTTTCAACTGGTTTTAGATCTGCTACTCTTTATCCTAAAACTATAACTTCTTGTATTAGATAGCCTTTATACTTACCTCAACCCTATGTGATCTTACCTTGTGTATTATCCTTTTGTGTGGCACCTAATCAAATGCGTTCTGAAAGTTCAGATATATTAATTCATAAGATCCCCATTATCCGCTTGGCTTGTTGTGTCATACAATCATAGAGATGTACAGCATGGAAACAGACCCTTCGGTCCAACCCGTCCATGCCAACCAGATATCCCAACCCAATCTAGTCCCACCTGCCAGCACTTGGCCCATATCCCTCCAAACCCTTCCTATTCATATACCCATCCGAATGCCTCTTAAATATTGCAATTGTACTAGCATCCACCACTTCCTCTGGCAGCTCATTCCAAGCACTTACCACCCTCTGCATGAAAATGTTGCCCCTTAGGTCTCTTTTATATATTTCCCCTCTCACCCTAAAACTATGCCCTCTAGTTCTGGACTCCCCCACCCCAGGGAAAAGACTTTGTCTATTTATCCTATCCATGCCCCCCATAATTTTATAAACCCATCAGCCTCCGATACTCCAGGACAAACAGCCCCAGCCTGTTCAGCCTCTCCCTGTAGCTTCAATCCTCCAACCCTGGCAACATCCTTGCAAATCTTTTCTAAACCCTTTCAATATTCACATCTTTTCAATAGAAAGAAGGTCAGAATTGCACACAATATTCCAACAGTGGCCTAACCAATGTCCTGTACTGCTGCAACATGACCTCCCAACTCCTATACTCAATACTCTGACCAATAAAGGAAAGCATACCAAATGCCTTCTTCACCATCATATTCTATCTGCAATTCCACTGTGAACGAACTATGAACCTGAACTCCAAGATCTCTTTGTTCAGCAACACTCCCTAGGACCTTAACCATGTATAAGTGTATTAGTGTACAAGTCTATAAGTCCTGCTAAGATTTGCTTTCCCAAAATGCAGCACCTCGCATTTATCTGAATTAAACTCCACCTGCCACTTCTCAGCCCATTGGCCCATCTGTTTAAGATCCCATCGTAATCTGAGGAAACCTTCTTATCTGTCCAATCATATATATAAATGACAAAAAGTAGTTGAACCAGCACCGATCCTTGTGGCACTCCACTGGTCACAGGCCTCCAGTCTGAAAAACAACCCTCCACAACCACCCTCAGTCTTCTACCTTCAAGCCGGTTCTGTATCCAAATGCTACTTCTCCCTGTATTCCGTGAGATCTAACCTTGTTAACCAGTCTCCCTTGTGGAACACCTTCCTGAAGTCCATATAGATCACATCTACTACTCTACCTTCTTCAATCCTCTTTGTTACTTCTTCAAAAACTCAATCAAGTTTGTGAGACATGATTTCCCATGCACAAAGCCATATTGACTATCCCTCATCAGTCCTTGCCTTTCCAAATACATGAAAATCTTGTCCCTCAGCATTCCCTCCAACAAGTTGCCCACCACCAACGTCAGGCTCACTGGTCTATAGTTCCCTGGCTTGTCCTTACCACCTTTCTTAAGCAGTGACAATACGTTAGCCAACCTCCAGACTTCCGGCACCTCACCTGTGACTATCGATGATACAAATATTTCACTAAGAAGCCGAGCAATCACTTCCCTTGCTTCCCTCAGAATTCTCGGGTACACCTTAACAAGTCCTGGGGATTTATCCACTTTTATGCATTTCAAGATATCCAGCACTGCCTCCTCTGTAATATGGACATTTTTCAAGATGTCACCACCTATTTCCCTACATTTGATATCCTCCATGTCCTTTTCCACAGTAAATACTGATGCAAAATACTCATTGAGTATCTCCCCCATTTTCTGTGGTTCCACACAAAAGCCACCTTTGTTGATCTGTGAGGGACCCTATGCTCTCCCTAGTTACCCTTTTGTCATTAATGTATTTATAAAAATCCTTTGGATTCTCCTTAACTGTATTTGCCAAAGCTATCTCATGTCCCCTTTTTGCCCTCCTGATTTCCCCCTTAATTATACTCCTGCTGCCCTCACTCTTCTAAGGATTCACTCGATCTATCCGGTCTATTCCTGACATATGCTTCCTTCTTTTTCATAACCAAATCCTCAATTTCTTTCGTCATCCAGCATTCCCTATACCTACCAGCCTGTCCTTTCACCCCAACAGGAATATACTTTCTCTGGATTCTCATTATCTCATTTCTGAAAGCTTCCCAATTTTTACCTGTGAACATTTGCCCCCAATCAGCTTTCGAAAGTTCTTGCCTAATACCTTCAAAATTGGCCTTTCTCCAATTTAGAACTTCAACTTTTAGATCTGGTCTATCCTTTACCATCCATTTAAAACTAATAGAATTATGGTCACTGGCCCCAAAGTGCTCCCCTACTGACACTCAGTCACCTGCCCTGCCTTATTTCCTAAGAGTAGGTCAGGTTTTGCACCTTCTCTATTAGGTACCTTCACGTGCTGAATCAGAAAATGTTCTTGTATACACTATACACTTAACAAATTCCTCTCTATCTAAATCCTTAACATTACAGCAGTCCCAGTCTACGTTTGGAATGTTAAAATCCCCTACTATAACCACCCTATTATTCTTACAGATAACTGAGATCGCCTTACAAATTTGTTCCATGTCTTTGAAGAAATCCAGCAAATTAGTCAAACATGATTTATGTTTCATAAAACCATACTGACTCTGATGCATTGTGATTTGACTTCCCAAATGTCCTGTTATTACTTTCTTAATAAAAGATTCTAACAATTTCCCAATGACAAACGTTAAACTAAAGTGTCTGCAGTTTCCAACTTACTGCCTCCCTCTCATTTTGAATATGGACATCAAATTAGCAATTTTCAAATCCACAGGAACTTTGGAATATTAAACCAATAGATCCACTATCTATGCTGCCACTTCCCATGGGCGTAGGCCATCAGGCCCTGGGACCTGACTGCTTTCAAGCCTAATAGTTTTCTCAGAAATCTTTCCTTAATAATGGCAATTTCTTTAAGTTCCTTCCCTTCTATAACCACTGCATTATCTTTTCCTATTGGGATGTGTGATAATGCTGCTTCTTTAACAAGGCTTTGTCCTTGTTTTTCTCAGGAGGTCGTAAAAACACAGGTTCTAAAAGTCTGGCTTGGATGGGTTTTAGGGCCAGTTTAATTATGGCTTACAAATACTGCCTCAGGAAAAAGGCTTTCAAGTTTTAAAAATAATGTATAATGAAAGGGGAGTGGCCAGTTCTCCCAGCTCAGCTTTCTCTGGTTTGATTTGGTTTTGGCAGGCAGTCAGTGTTATGAAGCTGCTCGACCCAAGAGAAGCTGGTACATGGTGACCCTGCCTTTCTCTGACTTCTCTCCTGTAAGACTCTGTGTTTGATTTTATCTTTTTGTGCAAAGGGGTGTTTCTGGGGATTGTTGCAAGTATTTGGAACAGCATCATTAAGTTGGAATAATCTGTTGGGTTTTCGGATAAATTAAGTTATTCGGTATTCTGTTTTGTTTGTGTTTCATTCAGTAATCTTGTAAATAAAGTAATATCCACATTATACCTGGTTAAAACAACTAGCAAAGTTAGGATCTGGAAATGTTTTGAGGGGGTCTGGCCTGGTCTGTAATAAATGACACAGATGTTAATCCATTATTTTTGCTCCCCACTATTAACTCCCCAGTCTCAACCTCTAAATTCACTGAGCTACTCTCTTCCATTTTATTTACCTAGAGAAGCTTTTGCTATCGATTTTTATATTTTGTGCTAATTTTCTTTCATAATTTACCTTTGCTCCTTTTATTACATTTATAGCAACCCTTAAACATTTCCCAATCTTTCAGCATGCCACTGGCCTTTGCAATACGGTAGGCTTTAGGTTTTATCTTTATGTTAACTTTAACATCTTTGCTTAGCCTTGGAATTTTTTCTCCTTTACACATTTTCTTCAAATCTTCTTTGAAATCACATTACTGACGATAAATGGTTGCTCTGCTGTCGACTGCTGCTCTAAACTGTTTGAAACACGATTGACTTAAAGACCTTCTGGCTTTCAGATTGCAAGGGTTGCCCACCTGATCTATAACATCACAAGTTGTAGGTTAAGAAATGGGCCATTCAGACACAGCATCAGCTCCACCATTTAATAAAATCATGGCTGCTATGGTAATCCTCAACTTTCCTGCCTTTTTTCTCTAATCCTGAATCCCTCACTGATTAAAAATCTGTCTAGTTCAGCCTTAAAAATATTTAATGATCTAGCCTCCGTGGTAAAGTACTCTACAGCTTCTGAAAAAAGAAATTCATGATCTCTGGCTTAAATGTGCAACATCCCACTTTCTGAAAAGAAAGTCCTCTTATGTTTGAGATAAAATCCACTCTTTTGAAAGAATAGTTGGAGGAATTTATCAATATTGTGATACCTGAGTAAGGTGTGATTGAAAGACTCCTGAGTCAACCATTTAAATGAAAGATTTCACCATAAATTCAGAACATTAGAGTGGCAGATATTGGAATATTCCATCCTTTACCTTTTTATCTCCAAGAATAACCCATTAGCAAAAGTGTTTGTTTCAGAAAGCCAATCTCTTCAGAGAATTTAGTTTCTTTTCTTTTTCCCTGAAGATTGCATGTGTATCAATTTGTGTTTCTGGTTTGAACGTATATAGAGGGACAATAATTTATAATTCTAGATTATAAACTGTGCATATGAACTAAATATTACAATTTTATTGGATACATTTTATTTTGACAATGAATAAATAGTTGTGTGAAGAAGTGTTGTTGGTAGCCCGTTTATTTTTAAAGCCCAATATAAACAAATAATTAACTGGCTATCTCGTGAACTGGAAACAATATTTTTATTTTATGTTTTGACCTATGGAGTAGTGGGACTTGAGCAACAGTACAATCTCCAGCCTCAACTGTAACAGATGACTGATCTCCAAAAAAACACATTTGTCTTCCTTCGTGTATAATATGATTTGAACCAGCGGAGAGATTTCCCAGGATTCACATCAACTTCAATTTTGCTTGGATGGTAACTGTAGGCCATGGCTGGAATGACATCAGGAGCTGAGTGACTCTGACAGAACCCAAATGAGCATCAGTGAGCAGGTTGTTGCTAAGTGCTCCTTGACAGCACTGTTAATGACCCATTCCATCATTTAGCTAATGATCAAGTGTAGATTGATGGGGTAAATAGCCATGTTGGTTTTATCCTGTTATTTGTGGACAGAACATACCTGAGTGGTTCTGTACATTGCCGCGTAGGATGTCATTATTTTAGATTTACTGGAACACCTTGGCAAGTGCACAGTTAATTCAAGAGCACAATCTTCAGTACCATCTTCAGAAGGTTATCAGAGTCCATAGCCTTTGTAATTTATCATGTCTTCACATATTTCTTGATCTATCATGGAGTGAATTGGATGTGTCGAACGTTGGTACAAATGATGCTGGGGACGTCAGGAGAAGGTCAAGATAGATCATCCACTCAGGACGTCTGGCTGAGGCTGGTTACAAATGCTTCATTCTTATCTCTTACACCAACATGGTGGGCTCCCACATCACTGTGGACTGAAGTGAATTGAATTAGCTTTGTGGTCACATGTACTCATATGAGTCCAGTGAAAAGTTTACAAGTTGCCACTTACAGCGCCATCTTCGGTAGTAAGGTACTTATGTACAGATTCTGGAGTACAAAATCTTTTAAAAATAAAGAAATAAAAAGTCCACATTACAGTAATGTAATAAATTAGAAAAGATAAGAAATTAAAAGTTCAGAATAACAGTTCATAATGTAATCAAGGGAAAAAAAAAGAAAAATCAGAAAAAAAAAATTCAAGACGAAGTCCACTTTGTCCATTTTGCAATTCTGGGCTCAAGGACCCTGTGGATTTTGTGGAACTTTCTCTTCTGTTAGTTGTTTATTTGCTCACTACCATTCATTGCTGGATGTGGTTGGTCTGAAGAGCTTAAATCTGATTTGTTGGCTGTGAAATCACTTAGTTTTGTGTATGTTGCTTCCACTCTTTGACTGTAGATTCAACAGGCGAACATCACATTTTAAAGTATGCTATTCTACACCCTTCACTGAATCAGGATTGTTTCCTTGATAGTAATGATAAAGAGGAAAACATGTCAGGCCACAAGATTGAAGATTATGGTTGAATACAATTCTGCTGTTGCTAATGCTTGATAAAAGCCCAGTTTTGAGTTGCTGAATCTTTTCAATCCTCATATTTAGCATGGTTGGAGTATAATAAGTGAGGGTATCCTTAATGTGAAGAGGAGACTTTGTTGTCAACAGAAACATGTGGTGCTCACTTTCATTAAGACTACCATGGGCAGATGCATCTACAAAAGGACAAGGTCAAACCTTTTTAGTCTTGTTGGTTTGCTCTCCACCTGCTCAGATCCAATCTGGCCTTTAGGACTTGACCAACTTGTCAGTAATGGTGCCAGCAAATCATCTTAGTGATGGATATTGAAGTCCCATAGCCAGTTTATATTCTATGTCTTTGCTGCCCTATGATTCTTCTAATTAGTATTCAATGGAGAGAAGTCCTGATTCCTCAGCCAAGTTGCACAAAGAGGGTGTCAATGGTTTTTAGTTTGAGGTTTCCTGGCCAGTGTTTGTCTTGATGACATGAGACTTCATGAGATATAGAGAAAATTTTGAGGACTTACAGGGCAACTCCATCCAATTATAAACCACTTTGCCATCACCTCCAATAGGAGTGTGCTATGGTACTACTGACCATAAGATGTAGGACCAGAATAGGTCATTCAACCCATCAAATGTGTTCCACCATTAATGAGATCAAGGCTGATAAGATAATCTTCAACCCCACTTTCTGATCTTTTACCCATAATCATTGATCCACTGACTAACTAAAAACATCTATCTCAGCCTTGAATGTTCTTAATGAGACTGCCTCATCAGTTCTCTGTGATAGATAATTCCACAGATTCGCCATCCCTGGAGAAATGAAACTGCTCCTCATCTCTGCCTTTTATAGATGATTGTTTTTGCTATTTGTACTGTGATGACTCTGGCATGTGAGAGTCTGACCGTCTCCATGGTCTGGTTGGCAACTACCATGAAGAATCAGGTCCAGCATACTGACATATGCACAAACCTGCACTCCATTGTTCGAGCTACTGATGCCTAGCACCAACTACAAGGCAAAAGGGGTTGAACTATCATTACTTCACTTGTGTATCTCTTTTTCTCAATGAGTCAAATTGGTGTCATTAAGCAGCCAGCCAAGGATGAAGCATATCCAGGTCCCCAGAAGTCACTTCTCAAGATATTCAAGAGTTAGCCAGGCCATCCAACTCCACCCTGCCTGCCAACGGCAATCCTCTGGGAGTTCAAGCTAAGGACAGAACACACTTTTTGTGATTGGTTCTCTAGCCACAAATATCCCCAGAGTTACCTGACTGAAAGTCCAAGGTCAACAAACTCCAATGTAGGGCAGGTGCCCCTTTAACTGGGTGTGAACTGAGACATTGTGGGATGGAAAGGAAGAAGACTTGCTGGGGTGGGATGAGCAGGTGGCACAGGTGAAACTTCATTGTAGATAAGTCATCACATTTGGAAATGGATGTCCACTTTTCATCATTAGCTATTTAAGCAAATGTCACTTTAACTGCAACTACAAGAACTAAGGCAGAGGGGCTAGTCACCATTAGAGTCACACACCGTTTTACAATCCGAAGTGAAATCAGCACCATCTGCATCTTGTGCAAGTTTTCAGACCTTGGAAGATGATTGCTAATTTTGTAACCAGGGTGAGTCTTTCCAGGCCATAAAACATTGCTTGTGCATTACAGTTATGAGTGGAATTGCCAATTATTTTCTCAGTGCATCCCCTGTTTTGAGATTCTGTTACTAGTGTAAAACCATTTTTAACATCAACACTGTCACACCCAGTCAGAATTTCAAGGAGATCACTCCTCTTCCTTCTAAACTCCAGTGAATAAAAGCCTAACCTCTTTAGCTGTTCTTGGTAAGTTAACACCTTCATCCTAGGAATCAGCCTTGTGAATCACTTTTCAACTGCCTCCAGTGCCAGTGTATCCTTTCTTAAATAGAGGATCAAAATTGTACACTGTACTTCAGGTGCAGTCTCATCAAAACCCTACACAGTTATAACAAGACATCAATATTTTTAAATCTCAATCTCAACGCTCAAAGTTGAATTTGCTTTTTTAATCACTTGCTTCGTGTGCATGCTAACATTTTGTGTTTCATGCACAAGAATATCCAGTTCCCTTTGTGTTGCACTTTCTTCGAATCTCTCTCCATTTAAATAATATTTTGCTCTTTGATTCTTCTCACCAAACTGCATGACCTAACACTTTCTTACATTAAACTGCATCTGCCAAATTTTTGCCAACTCATATATCCCTTTGCAGTTTCCATATGACTTCATCACAATTTCCTCTTCCACATATTTTTGCAGCATTAGCAGATCTGGATAATTGTCCTCTTTCCAATGGGCCATGACCCATTCAATGGTCAGTTATGATACAGACCACCTGACCCTGGCTGCCCAAAACAACCAACATTTGGATTGATAGCAGATGCTGCCCTTCATTTACTGTGCTGGGACACCCTGACTGAATCCTGTCTCCTTTGATTAAAAACTACTCTCCTTCGGCCTGGAGACAAGGTAATTTGTTTGATACATATGCAGTGTGTTTTCTGTGTACCCTGCAGGTACGTTGTGCATGCATTAGTTTGACATTCGATACAGAAACATATCCATCCCCTTAACTGATGACTGTTGGCAACCACGAACAGCTGTCTGGCTTTGTCTCTGCTAGACAGAAGTACTCTGTGCTTTGAAGTTCTGATTGAGGTGGCAAAATGTAAAAACGCATCATGTTGAAAACACCACAGTAGGGACAACATAAGTGAGCACTAAAAGGGCAAACATAAGGAGCCATGAGCTGCATTCTGGTCCAATCCAAGAGCTGGGTGCCTGTCCCTGCATGTGAAGTGCCCTGGCAGCATAGGAAGAATAATGCAGTATTAAAATGAAGAACTGTATTCTAAGTGGATTGGAGATGGGAGAAAAGGGGGCTATCAAATTGATATTAACTAATGTGTCAAGATTAGAGTGGTGCTGGAAAAGTATGTCATGCAGCATCCAAGGAGCAGGAAAATCAATGTTTCAGGCAAAAGCCCTTCATCAGAAATGGCTTTTGCCCAAAACGTCGATTTTCCTGCTCCTCCGATGCTACCTGACCTGCTGTGCTTTTCCAGCACCACTCTAATCTTGACTCTGATCTCCAGCATCAGCAGTACTCACTTTTGACTAATCGACTGATGTGTGACTGACATGTATGAGACTCAGTGATTGCGGGGAAGGGAAGAGGTGGGGAGGTATCTGGCAGATGGAAGAATGATAAACTGCTTGCCAATAAGGTAAAACTTTGCAATAATTGGATGCTAATACATCCAAATAGGCCTCTCACCACTCACTAGCAAGATTTTTCTCTCACCGTCTAACACTTGGTTGGAGAATCAAGCATTTTTCTCTCACCTTGAGAATCTAATTTCTGCTGATCTCATTCTATTTTCCCAACTTACTCACAAATGCCCAGATTGTTCAGGAGCTGGGACGATTCCACCATGTTTACCATTATTGAACCCAACTTTCAATTTCAGAATATTTTATGAATAATTGAACTTAATTTCCACAAGCTGCCATATTGGGATGTGAATCTATGCTCCCAGGACGTTAGCACCGGCCTCTAGACTGCTTGTGACTTAACCATAACCCACCATCCATTACAACAAAATCAGGGCATGTTGAACTTTTTATTCAATAATATACTTTGTAAAGCTGTGAAATAAAATGTGGAATAAAAATTTATAGCTTAAGAATCATATTAAAATAGTAAATCACATAACCCTATCAAAATATATGTGGAAATTTCATATTTACCCATGCAATGAATTTGAAAAACAGGATGGTTGAATCCAATGTAACCATTCCAATAATGTATTGTCCACTGGTTCCAAGTGCAGTACAGAGATATATTCAGAGAAACCATTGCAGAATATTCTGACAAAATCAAAGTTGAAAATGCTAGTTAAGACATTGATTCAGTAAAAACAACAACTCCATTAACCTGACTATATAAAGCGAAAGAATTGGAGCGAATGAGTTGGCTAAAATATCAGAAAACTGATTTGTTTGTGACATTATGAAGGCTAAATAAAACCCCTCATTTTAGCTCATATTAAGCATTTAACAGTCAGGTTTATTGGTCTTGACTGGGTTACGTGGTACAGAAATACATGATAGGAAAGCTCAGTTTGGCAGATTAGAATCTACAAATGGAAATTTCCCAATTTAGTACCTGACAAACAGTGGTACCAGTTGCAGATTAGCTACGTTGACAGCTGGAGCAGGTTGACTGAGGCTTTTTAGTGCATGCACCCCTCTAGATTCCTCAGCTAATCAGGCATGTCAACAAAATCATTCATTGGGTCTTTCATGGAAGGGATTTTTAATTAGAAGGACCATGACATAAGGCACAAGGACCATTCTAATGGCTCACCAGCTAATCGGCACTTCAGGCTGCAGCAACAACACGAATGGATACAAGATCTAAGAATACTAGTCCCTGGGGGTTTCAGTCTTAACTGGAGATCCTTCTAGGAGTTCTGACAGGGTGCAGTGAGATGAACTCTTCCAACAATAGGAGGAAAGGAAGGAGACAACTGTTTCAATCAATCTGATGAAATGGCCAAAGGAGAATATGATCCCTTGACTCTGAAAGACTCTGCACCAATAGAATCTGCAGCACAAGGGATGCTGGGTTTTAGTGTTTTGTAAACAAAAACAACGTCATTGCAATGAACCTGCATAAAGTATTGGTTCAGTTTCAACAGTAACCTTGTGCCCACAGTTCAGCCTCAGATTAGAAGGCTGTGAAGGTTTCAGAAAAGGGACAGAACATACTTCCATGAAATGTTCCAGAGAGAAGGGACAGACTAGAATGAATGGACAGACTGGAGAAGCTGGGATTGTTCTCCTTAGAGAAGCTTTGTTAATATTATTCAAAATATGAGGGATCGAGATAGAGTACGTGAAGAGAAATTGTTCTCATTAACAAAGTGGTCAAGAATCACACGTTTAAAGTGATCAACAAAAGAACCACTAATAACATGGGAAAAGATCATGAAACAAATGGCTAGCATCTGAAATACATTATCTGAGACTGTAGTGGATTCAGTTGTGGTTTTCAAAAAAGAACTGGAAAAGAATCCAAAGGGAAACAATTTGCAGGGCTATGGGAAAAGGACAGAATACGGAACTAGATGAATTTCTCTTGCAAAGAGTCATTGCAGACATGTTGGGTTGAATGGCCTCATTAAGTGCTATGAATATTCTGTAATTCCAAAGGGATTCAGGAGGATGAGTGGCATACTGCATTTCTGGTACTGAACTTTGTATTCTTATTTTCACACCATTCTTCTCCACAATATTTTTCAGGAAAACACATTTTGCTGCTGCATAGTTCCTTGAAAGTAGAGCCCCACGTAGATAGGATAGTGAAGAGGCATTTGGTATACTTTGGTTTATTGGTCAGAGCACGGAGTATAGGAGCTCGGAGGCCATGTTGCGGCTATACAGGACATTGGTTAGGTAAATGGAATATTTTGGAATGTGTGCGCAATTCTGGTCTCCTTCCTATCGGAAGGATGTTGTGAAACTTGAAATGGTTCAGAAAAGATTTACAAGGATGTTGCCAGTGTTGGAGAATTTGAGCTATAGGGAGAGGCTGAGTCAGCTGGGGCTATTTTCCCTGGAGCATTTGAGGCTGATGGGTGACCTTATTAAGGTTTATAAAATCATGAGGGGCATGGATAGGATAAATAGAAAAGGTCTTTTTCCTGGGGAATCCAGAACTAAAATATGTGTTGCTGGAAAAGCGCAGCAGGTCAGGCAGCATCAAAGGAACAGGAGAATCAACGTTTCTGGCATAAGCCCTTCTTCAGGCTTCTGCCCGAAACGTCGATTCTCCTGCTCTTTTGATGCTGCCTTACCTGCTGCGTTTTCCAGCAACACATTTTTCAGCTCTGATCTCCAGCATCTGCAGTCCTCAACTTTCTCCTAGGAATCCAGAACCAGACGGCATAAGTTTAGGGTGAGAGGGAAAAGATATAAAAAGGACCTATGGGGCAACTTTTTCACGCAGACGTGTGCATGTATGGAATGAGCTGCCAGAGGAAGTGGTGGAGGCTGGTACAATACAGCATTTAAAAGGCATCTGGATGGGTATATGAATAGGAAGAGTTTAGAGGGATATGGGCCAAGAGCTGGCAAATGGGACTAGATTAGGTTTGGATATCTGGTCGGCATGGATGAGTTAGACCAAAGGATTTGTTTCCATACTGTACATCTTTATGACTGTATGCTGCACTCATTCCTTTCTCTGCAGGCATCTCACATCCCCACTTGCACAATAACATTCACACTCACTCAAATCCTGTTATCTTCTCATACCCATGCGTTACATTCTCATTTCACTAATTCTGTTCACAACTCGTCTCCACATGAGCCATTAGAAACACACACTTTTCTACTTTTGCTCCTTGCCGGAGAATAGGGCACACAATTGTGTGTGTGTGCCTTAAAGACACAGAATTCAGAAGGTTAAGGGGTGAGGCAGAAATCCACCAGTGACAGGCATTTTACAAGTCACTAGCTCCAGGAGGTGCATTTGTAAGAATTCTATTTCTATTGTAGCAGCAGCCATTATGCAATCAACCTGTGACAAAATGTAGTTTATTTTTCAAAACTGTTCTCAGTCAAATTTAGGTAGCATCCGAGGAGCAGGAGAATCAGTGTTTTGGCGAAAAGCCCTTCATCAGGATTGAGGCTTATGAGACAAGGAAGTGGAGAAATAAATGGGGGGGGGGCGTTGGGGCTGGGGGAAAGTAGCTGAGAGTGTGATAGGTAAATGGATGGGGAGGTAATAGTGATAGAGGTAAAAACAATGACTGCAGATGCTGGAAACTAGATTCTGGATTAGTGGTGCTGGAAGAGCACAGCAGTTCAGGCAGCATTCAAGTAGCTTCGAAATCGATGTTTCGGGCAAAAGCCCTTCATCAGAAATAAAGGCAGTGAGCCTGAAGTGTGGAGAGATAAGCTAGAGGGGGAGAAAGTAGCATAGAGTATAATGGGTGAGTGGGGGAGGGGATGAAGGTGATAGGTCAGGGAGGAGAGGGTGGAGTGGATAGGTGGAAAAGAAGATAGGCAGGTCGGACAAGTCCAGACAAGTCATGGGGACAGTGCTGAGCTGGAAGTTTAGAACTAGGGTGAGGTGGGGGAAGGGGAAATGAGGAAACTGTTGAAGTCCACATTGATGCCCTGGAGTTGAAGTTTTCCAAGGTTGGAGTGGACAGTGAAGCAGTGGAAAGGAAGATAGACAGTTCAAGAGGGCAGTGCCGAGTTGGGAGGTTGGATCTGGGATAACGTGAGAGATGGGGAAATGAGGAAACTGGTGAAATCCACATTGATGTCGTGGGGTTGGAGGGTTCCAAGGCGGAAGATGAGGCATTCTTCCTCCAGGCATCGGGTGGTTAGGGCATGGTGGTGAAGGAGGCCCAGAACCTGCATGTCCTTGGTGGATTGGGAGGGGGAGTGAATGAACCCAGCCACCAGAGATATATTTCCCTCCACACCCCCTATCTGCTTTCCATAAAGACCATTCCCTCTGTGATTCACTTGTGAGGTACATGCCTCCGCTGCCCGCGCCCTCCCCCCACCCCACCAACCCACCCTCCCCTCCTGGCACTTTCCCCTGCCACCGTAGGAATTGCAAAACCTGCACCCGCACATACCCCCTCACCTCCGTCCAAGGCCCCAAAGGAGCCTTCCACGTCTATCAGAGTTTTACCTGCACTTCCCCACATCATTTACTGTATCCTTTGCTCCCGATGCGGTCTCCTCTATATTGGGGAGACAGGACATCTACTTGCAGAATGCTTCACAGAACACGTCTGGGACACCTGCACCATCTAACCCCACCGCCCGTGGCCGAACACTTCAACTCTCCCTCCCACTCCGCCAAGGACATCCAGGTCCTGGGCCTCCTCCATCACCACACCCTAGCCACCCGACGCCTGGAGGAAGAACGCTTCATGTTCCTTGGAACCCTCCAACCACATGGCATCAATGTGGATTTCACCAGTTTCCTCATTTCCCCTCCCCCACATTATCCCAGATCCAACCTCCTAACTCAGCGCCACTCTCTTGAATTGTCCTACCTGTCCATTTTCCTTCCTACCTATCCGCTCCACCCTCCACTCTGACTTATCACCATTACCCCAACCTTCATCTACCCATTGCACTCTATCAGCAACCTTCTCCCCAGCCCTACCCCCATCCCATTTATTTCTCCACTCCCTTGGGTCACAAGCCTCAACCCTGATGAAGGACTTTTGCCTGAAATGTTGATTCTCCTGCTCTTCGGATGCTGCCTGACTGTCTGTGCTTTTCCAGTACCACACTCTCGATTCTGATTTCCAGCATCTGCAGTCCTCACTCTCAGTCAAATCTAGTCAAATTCTGGTCAAGCAGATTATATACTCTATGAATAACACTTGAAAATAATTATTTCTGAACATAAATCACTAAAACCGCTGAAAGGATCAACCCATTGTATGGTCAAATTGGCTTTAATAAGTTTAGTCTGCAAAGGACTTCTGTTCCAATTAAATACAAGATCTCAATTTTTGATGAATTCTGTAGTTTCCATTGTTTATCTAAATTGAAAGGCTTGTGAGGCAAAATTTAAATCTTTAGACTCTAAGCCTTAAATGATACTCTCTACCAGAATTACAGGACAATTTCAACATCCTATGGAGTTAAACTATTGCAGTTTGGTTTAAGCAGGAGACAATATTATCGAAAAAATTCTAAAATTGGCTTGGAAGGAGACAGTGCCGGACAAACATTGTTAAAGGAAGAGACAGCAACATCAAGGGCAAAATTGGTTGTTTATACCCTTGCTGGTTGAAGGAAACTTTAACATTTTAACCTAGAATACAGAGGGACATCTGTTTTGTGTGTTGGATATGAAACAGAATTCAAATGTGGATAAGAGGTTGCTGCAGTATAAAGATAATTAATTCCCTATAAGATTTAGAGTTCTGCTTATGTTAATAACTGAAGTGAATCTCTCCTTGTGTCACTCGAATAAAAAGATTTACAAATCTATACTTAGTCTGCAGCAGTTGATTATTTAAAAACAAAGTCAAAATGTTCAACCAAGAGTTTACCAACATTCTCTTTGCATATTTTATATTGGCAAATTATATCTTCCAAAATGTATATGTCATTAATATCTGGCAGTCAAACCAGTCAGGAACAGCTGTTTTTCCCTCAGTCTAATGCATTACTAGACAGGATGGGGTTCAAAAATAGAAAATCATGGTGCAATCAGACCAGACAATAATAGTTTTACTCAATCATCGAAAGATCTGCGGCTTCAACAAACATCTCAATCAGTTTAAACAGGCATTATTTTCCTTCCACAAATAAGATTTGAATTGGAGATCAGATCTGAGGGGAAAAGTTCTCTCAGCACAACTGCTGCCACAGTGCCACCAGCTGTTGCATCTTGGAAGATTCTAAACAAGATTACTGCTATTATTCTTGAATTTCAGTGACTGAAACTTCATCTAAACTGCTCTCTAACTCAGACGATGACACACCAAACATTATGATCGCATTCTCAGAATCTGAATGCATATGAGCCATCAACTCATAATCTGTTTCAGATGGAATTGTCAGTTTTTCATGAACCAACAATTTTTCCATCTAATAATAAATGCATTTTAATACACACTTACTCATATAGTTTCTCCAGGGGCGATGTTACAATAGCAAGAACAGCAAGTAGTGCATTACAATGGTTATGAATGGTAAGAATCCAGCGAGACTTATCCTCTGAAGGCTGAAGTAGTTCTTCAGCTGAATGACAAACTGACCAAAGGAGATTCTCAGTGCACAGAAGTATGGCAATTATGTCAATTCTGTTGATAAACGCAAATATAGTAATTGATAGTGTGTGAAAATACTTCAAAATCTGAACACATTACCACATCTTAAAGATACTATCTTCCAAAGAACCTATTAAAATACTGTTTCTTAAAAATGAATCATTAGAATTTTCTGCACCCATATGTATATCAGTTATTCTATTTATAAGCGTAAAGGAACAATTGCTTCAGGTGCAATTCAGTATTGTGACTCTTGATAAAACCAAATAAAAAGTTGTACAAATGTTTTAATTTTCATCATCCATATTAAGTTTTGGGTGGGCTGTGAAATGGAGGTCACAACTGTGCGGTTGAGTGGATGCACAAGACCCTGTGGTCCTCTCCAGAAGAGTGGGGAAATTAAGTCTGGTGTCCTGGCTAATACTTATCGCTCAATATCACGGGAAAAAAAAGAAATGTTGTCATCATTATCACATTGTTATTTGTGAGAGTTGGCTGTGTACAATTTGGTTCCACATTTCTTATATTAAAAGTACTTAATTGGTTGTGAAATGGTTTCAGATATCATAAAAAATTTATAAATGTAAAATTTTATTAGTGTATTTCTGTCTACTTCCAAAACCTTCTCCTTTCTTCTGCATCCTTCCTTACAATTTACCATGTCCTTTCATGTGGAATAACCAACTAACTTAAATATCACGTAACAATATATTTAAATCATTCACATTTAAATAGAAGGCTCAAAATTTGATTTGATTTGATTTGATTTTATGTGATTTGAGGCAACCCTGTCATTACATCTTGCAATGCTAAAGAGATGAAAGAAAAAGATCAAACACGTCACAGAAATGTAGAAAGGAGGCTTTATATTCTGAGGTCTTTGGGAAGAATTCTGAAGTAGAAAAGATCCAAGCACCATTTCCACTGCATCAAAATATCCTTGTTTAAAATGTAAACAGGACAGTGGATAGGGTTGCAAATAGTAAAAGGTGAGGCAAGCAGAACAGATAAAAAACAAAAGAAAATAATAAATTTAGAATAAATACAGAGATGAATGCTACAGAATGGATGACATGTGATACCTGAAAAATAGATGAAAGACAGAGATACAAATAAGGATTATAAATGAAGGACACAATTTCAGCAAAGGAAGCTCTTATTGATTCTGGTGTTTAGATACAATCTGAGTTTAATAAAAAGATTCATAAGCATGATTCAATGAAAAATAACTTCTATAATAAACTGCTCACTGATACCTGATTTGAGAACAAACATATTCAGCTGGAGACTATTGCATAACCTTGATCCAAACATGGAAACAAAACTAAAATTGCAGAGGTGAAGTGTCATTGTTTTTGATATCAAGACAGAATCAATCAAATGTGGAAATACAGAGGCTGTGTAAACCAGAATTGTTGGATATATTAGAAAAATTACCAGTGGCTAAAATCAAACTTGGTACTCTTTGTTGGAGGCCCATCATTGCAATACCAAGATATTATTATGGGAATTCCTAAGGGAAACATCCCTAGCCTGCTATCTTCAATGACATTCTATTTTACATTAAATTAGAAATGGGTTGATGATTGTCCAATGGCTTCATAAGCAATTCCTCAGATGATGAAGCAGTCATATTTGCTTGCAGCAAGACAAAATGCAGACTCCAGTTTACAACTGACAAGTATCATTTATGCACACAAAAGCTGTGTCATGGTCATCTTCACAAACAGAGGACTTAAACATGTTTTCATGGTATGATTATCTTCAAGATCCTTGTAATCAAGATTCTGACAGTGTCAGCATTGACCAAAAACTCAAAAAGGACCAGCCGTATAAATACCATGGCTGTTAGACCATGTCAAAGATGGAATTTTTTCCTCTGAGTAGTTCAGCTCCTGACACCTCGAGGCAATCTATGGAGCATAGCAAGCATTTAAAAAATCTTGAGCATTCACTTCGATGTAACAAAACTAGAGGCTTAACACCACTCATAATAACACAGTCCACCTGGCCAACATCTAAAGCACTAACCTATACATCCATATCCCTCTGCAAGTAGTATAACAAGGTAAATGTATACATATTATCTACAGAATGATTTGCTGCAACTTGCCAAAGCTTTTTCAAAAGGACTAGCAAAACACCTTCGTCACTCACAAAAGCAACATTTTTAGATGCATGATAACACTATCGCTTCTAAATCTCCTTCCAGGTTGACACACATTACCATTTCTTCATTTTTGCTGGATCAAAATCCGAGAAATACCTACTAACAGTATTATGGAGGCACAATGAGAAAATAGAATAGTGAAGAGGAAGACCTATTACCATCTTTTTAAGGATTCAAGGCATTACCAACCATTGTATGCATACTTTGCCTTTTATAGGCTTCAACTTCAAGGCATACAGTTTTGTCTAGGTTAGATTTGCAAGCTGTAGACATGGAAATCTGTTGGTTTGCTGTAATGGCTAGTTCATAACTTGTAATGTGTTTTACTGTTTTAGTTAACTAAACCACTGGAGATACGCAGTCCCTGATGCGTGTTTGATTATTAGACTATTATGTTTAATATTACATAATGAACAATGCTAATGAGGCTTGTTGTGCTTTAACAGTCAGGAAATAAGTTAATCTACAGGTGAAACATGTGGTTGGCAATCTTAAATCATGTTAAAGTGCATTAGAAAACTGTCGAGCCACAAGGAGGCCATAAAAAAGACGCAGATAGTTTAAGTGAGTGGCACAGATCTGGCAAAAAAGGCATAATTTTGATTTAATGTGATTTATTAAAACTTGTACTCTGATACAGTGAAAAGTTTTGTTTTGCATGCAGAACATGCTTTACAAAGTGCATTAGGGTAATAGAACAGAATGAAGAATACAATGCTATGGCTACAGAGAAATTGCACAAAGAGTGAGATCAACATTAAATTTAAAATTTGAGCGGTCTATTCAGAAGTGTTATAATATTGAGGAGAAAGCTGTTTTTGAATCTGTTGTTACGTGTGTTTAAACCTTTGTACCTTTTGACCAACAGAAGATGTTAGAAGAAATTTTGACTGAGGTGGGAGAGGTCTTTGATTATGTTGGCTGCCTTCCCATGGCAGCAAAAAGTACAGAAGGAGTCAATAGTTGGTTTGCTTGATGGACTGCACTTTGTTCATAATTCTCTGTAGTTTCTTATGCTCCTGAGCACAGAAGTTGCCATAACAAGCTGTATGCAGGAAAATGTGAAATTGTCCATATTGACAGGAAGAAATGTAAAGAAGCATACTCTCAAAATGGCGAAATCATGAGGCAGATGGTAGACAGGGGAAGAATCAATTAATCACAGAATCCCTACAGTGTGGATGCAGGCCATTCATTCCATCGAGTTCACACTGACCCTTGGCTAATTCACCTAGCCTACATCCCTGAAACTATGGGCAATTTAGCATGGCCAATCCCCCTAAACTGCACATCTTTGGACTGTGGGACGAAAGAGCTGAAAATGTGTTGCGGGAAAAGCGCAGCAGGTCAGGCAACATCCAAGGAACAGGAGAATCGACGTTTCGGGCATAAGCCCTTCTTCAGGGGAGGAAACCTGAGCACCTGGACACAGAGAGAGTGTGCAAACTCCGTGCAAACAGTCACTGGACAGTGGAACCAAACCCAGGTCTCTAGCGTTGTGAGGCAGCAGTGCTAATGACTGAGCTACCGTGCCACCCCAAATGGTACTGAAAGATGCAGGAGTGACATGAAATATAAGAACTGTTCCAAAAAGGAATCATAGTATAGTTGAAACATTAATTCTGTTTAACTCACTACAGATGCTGCCAGACTTACTGAGTTTCTTCAGAACTTTTTATTTTTATTTATTGGGACAATTATTGTTTTTTCTTTATTTTTCTCATTTTTGGTTTGGAACTGTGAGCTGAAGTTGAGAATTGAATTGAATTGCAACAATGGTATGTTTGCATATTCTCCACATGAATCAACTATTTCTATCTTCCAGCATATATTCTAACACTGACCAAAGCTTCAGTAAAGTTATGGGTCCTAAGGAATACCCAAAATGAGACGAGAGCATGAGGAGAGTGAAGAGAAAGAGGAATTAAGAATGGAACAAATTAAAAATAAGCCATACAGCCCTCAAGTTGAGAGCTGTAGTTGCTAAAAAAAAAAATCAGAGGGCATTCTGAAAGAGAAAGTAACAAAAAAAAAGTTGCTGAAAATATGAAACAGAGGAGTGGGTTAAGACTAGGAGCAAACAATCCAAAACCAGAGATACCTGAATGAAATAAGTTGGGCAATTATAGCTCAATTCAGTGATGAAACTAGAGGAATTGTATTTTTAAAAATGGGATAGCTGTGGCAGAATATGGAATACAACCTAGGTGAAAACTCAGGATGCGGGTGGATAGGCCAATGATAACATCAATAACAGCAGTGAAGAAGGCACAGAAAAATGTACAACTCAAAGACAGAACACAATAATAAAACTGTACATGTGTAGCCTCACATACAACTTTATTAATCACAATGACAACCTAAATTCAGAAAGGGTACAAAGAAGGAACTTGCAATCCATGTAGTTAGGGGAGTAATAAGGTGAGACAAGATAATACCATGAAATTTAGTGTAGTGCTACATAGAGTTTTGGTGGAAAAAGCAGTTAAGAAATATAAGAAATAGAGGTGAGTGTTTTGTTAAGTTTCAAAGAAGCCAGATGAACTGATATAATCTTTACTAACTTGGCACATTCTAGTGTGCTGCATAAAGATGGATAATGTATTTCAAATTTAATTCATACAAATTTATTTTTCATAATACTTACTTAAGACTTACCTTATCTGTGAAGTTCTGTTATATGTCGGATGAGACTGAGAGTATCTGCCAACAAAAATGGTTAAGGATTCACTCAATACCTCAGCTAGAAGCTCCTGGGCTAATCTAGAGGGCAGCACACTCCAGAGATCATAACGGAGAGCAGAGCAGTAGTAGTGCCACATTTGAATGGAGAAAGAACATCGCTCTCCCTGCGAAATTAATCAGTAAATAATAGAGCTCTAAGTTATCAGTTTAAAAAGTATTATTCCAATCTTCATAAACCTATCAATAATCTAATATGAAAAGGAAATAGTTCGAAGCATGGATAGTTTCTGGACCACAGAGAAAATGAAACACATATAGACAAATTAATTTGCAAGCCTGTGAGAAACCCATCCAACATCAGCCAATAACATTCCTCTGAGGTTCCTGATCCCAACACAACGGGAGACTTTGGCATTCTGATAATGTCAATGGCTCGTATTCCAGAGATCCAGTCTAATGCTCTGGGAAAATATGTTCAAAATTCCATTTCGGAAGTTGAGGGAATATGAATTAAATTAATAAACTACATAATAAATCTGCTACTCAATGGTGATTATTAAGCCATTGTCGATTGTCATAAACCCCCTATCTGGTTCAATAATGTGCTTTGTCTGGTCTATCCTACTTCTGACTCCAGACTCACAGTAATATGATTTACAGTTAAATGTCCTATGAAATGGTCTAGAAAGTGACTGTTTATGAGGCTGCAGATGGTCTTAAGAACACATTACAGCAATAATTTGGAACAAGAGCATGCCATCCAGCACTTTGAGCCTGCTCCACTATTTGATAATATCATGGTTGACCTGATTGTGACTTCAAGTCCACTTTCCAGTCAGTACTGAACCCTGATACTCTTTATTGATAAAAGGTTTATCTGATGTAGCCTTGAACATATTCAATGACTCAATTTTCAACATGGGAAGAAAATTAAGCACACTAACAAATCTTTGAGAGAATAAAATTATCCTCATCTCAATCTTCAATGGCTGACCCCTAACTTTAAAACTGTGACCCTAAGTTAGAGAGTAGCCCTCAAGGGCAAGCTTGTAAATTCACCTTGTCAATTCCCCTCAGGATCTTGTTTCCATAGGATCATCCCTCCTTCTAAACTCCAGTGAGTACAGATCTAACCTGCTCATACATTCCTTATAAATTAACCCCTTCATCTCAAAAATCAGTCAAATGCACCTTTTCTGACCTGCTTCAATGCAACTTTATCTCTTCTTAAGAAAAGAGACTGAAACTGTACACACTACTTAAGGTGCAGTCCAAGGCCCTCTACAGTTGTAGCAATACTTTCCTACTTTAATACTCCATTCCCATTTCAATATTTGCCAACTTATCCCTTGTCACTTCCAGAACCTGTATGCAGTAATAACTGTTCTTGATTCATGTACCATGACTATGATTCCTTTTTCGCAGAGTCCTACAGTCTTTCTTTATTCAAATAATATATTATTTTCTACCTCATGCCAAATGCAACAAGCTCAGATGTTCCTAGATTTTAATCCATCGACCAAAGTTTTGCCCATTCATTTAACCTGTCTAAGCCCCTTTGTGGACTCTTATATCTCTTGACCACTTATTTTCCGATTTATTTTTTGTCATCAGCAACTTTAGCTGAGTGGTTCCTTCAGCCAACTCATTGATATGGATGGGAGAGTTTAGAACCAAGCACTAATCCACTAGGAATGGCCTGGCAATTGGAAAGTGATCCATTGATTTGTTTTTTTTTGCTTCCTGTTAGTTAATCAATCCTCAGCTTATACAAATATGTCACCCCCTACACCATCAGTTCTTACTTTGTATGGCAATCTTCAATATGACACCTATTGCTATGAAGGTAGCTTATATTTAATATTGCACAAAAGACTTAAGTTTTGAAGTGTTTTGTGGAAAAGGAATTTATTTAAATTTTTCTGGACAAACCTGCAATAGCAGTTTTTTTTGAAGGAGATAATGGAAAGTTCATTGCAGACATGACAGGTATTTTTAAACTGGACTTCTTCGGAATCACAAGACTGGTGATAACTGCTCGTTTTGCTTTCGGCCCCACTGGGCTGGTTTTGATAGTGACTGACTTAAAAAGATCCTTGTCTTATCTGGCTCCGTTCGAAGAACAAGCTCATTTGGAGAGAAGCCTATCAAAAACATGTTGCCCAGCTGATCCTTTTCACTCCTGAAAATAAAACCCTTTTATTGAGAACAGGGAAACTCTATTTGTTGTTTTGAAAGAGTGGTTGAAGGAATCTCAACACTTTCTAAGCCACCTGGCCTCCAGAACTTTAGAAACAACTGGGCAGTCGAAAAGTGTGGTGCTGGAAAAGCACAGCTGGCCAAGCAGCATCCAAGGAGCAGGAGAATCAAACTATAGGGAGAGGCTGAACAGGCTGGGACTGTTTTCCCTGGAGGGTCGGAGGCTAAAGGGTCACCTTATAGAGGTCTACAAAATTATGAGGGGCATGGATAGGGTAAATAAGCAAAGTCTTTTCCTCAGGGTCGGGGAGTCCAGAACTAGGCGACATAGGTTTAAGGTGAGAGGGGAAAGATATAAAAGAGACCTAAGGGGTAACTTTTTCATGCAGAGGGTGGTACGTGTATGGAATGAGCTGCCAGAGGAAGTGGTGGAGGCTAGTACAATTGCAACATTTAAGAGGCATTTGGATGGGTATATGAATAGGAAGGGTTTGGAGGGATATGGGCCGGGTGCTGGCAGATGGGACTAGATTGGGTTGGGATATCTGGTCAGCATGGACGGGTTGGACCGAAGGGTCTGTTTCCATGCTGTACATCTCTATGATTCTATGATTCTATAAGACCAAAACAGTGATTCGCCTGCTCCTCGGATGTTGCCTGACTGGCTGTGCTATTCTAGCACTGCACTCTTCGACTCTGATTGCCAGTATCTGCCATCCTCACTTTCTCCTGGGTATGGTTAGCAACTTGACTACACACCCCAGCATATCAGAGCAGCAGACACTGAAACATGCTACATTTTATTCTTTTCCCTTCAAGAATAGTCCTTTGACCAAAGTTATTTATTTCCAGAAAGCCATTCTCTGCAGAAAAATCTTTTTTTTAAATCTCTTTCCTGTTGAATATGTGGTGATGGGTATATTTTGGGAACATTCGGAGAGTTAAATCATTAATATTTTTATATTACTGATTGTGAATGTCAACAAATTATTGCATCTTTTTGAATAAGTTAAACCTACAATTGTGTTTCTTAAGAAACCTGGTTGGAAGATTTTGTTTGTGCTTAAAACCTGATATATGGAGGGCATTTAATGGTCTTTTGAAAGATGGGCAAAGTATTTTTATTTTATGTTGTGACTCACGGAATATTAGGACTACAGCAACAGTGCATTCCTCCAGTTTCTGCCATAATATTATTAAATGCATTTTGCAAATCCAAGTAGACATCTATAGGTTCCCATTTTCTCATGTTGTTTGCTATTTCCTCAAAGGACTCTAATAAATCAGCCAAAAAGGATTTCTCTTTTAAAAATACTGGCCCTGTTTTATTTTATTTTTTAAATGTTCTACCCCTTCCTCGTCAATAATGCATTCCAGCCTGTCCCCAATCACAGGTGTTTGTATAGCTTCCCGCTTTTTGTCTCCTTCTTTTCTTGAATAGAAATGTTCTATTTGGAATTTTCTAATCCAATGGGACCTTTCCAGAATCTACAAAATTTTGTAAGTTTAGAATCAATGCATTTACTGACTCTGCAGCCAGTATCTCATGAATTGAAACCACAATTATGATTTTAAGTCATCTGCACACACAGCCCTGTTGCAAGTCTTATGTTCACACTTTACAACTTGCACATACTGTCAGCTTTTCAACTTGTCCATCCGACAAGAAAAGCTGATGCCCATTTTGAGGAACTGGTCCAGTACTAACCAATGGAGCGATAGACACATCCGCAGATTAATGGCAAGAAAGGTAAAAAGCATGGGTGCACAGTGTCAATTAGCTCAGTTGGGTGGACAGCTTAATTGTGACACAGAGTGATGCCAACAGCAAGGGTTGAATTCCCACATCGGCTGGGGTTACAATGAAAGTTCTATCTTCTCAACCTCTTACTCTAATGAGACAGCAGCCCAATGGTCCAATAGTAGTATGGTGTCTGTCCCTTTACTAGAAAAGTAACATTATAAAATAGCTGGTAGAGGTAGTTAAACAATAAATGATCTATCTGTGGGCCTTTTGATTGAGACATAATCTCTGAAATCCATTGTATTTTGGTTTTAGGAATTAGAATAGTTCAATAAGTTTAAAAGAGCTTTATTTTCTTCATTCATAGGACATGGTTAGCCAGCATTTATTGCTCATCCCTAGTTGCCCTTGATGGTGAGCTGTCTTCTTTATCCACTGCAGTCCATGTGCTGTAGGGTCACCCACAGGATTATTACAGGATTTTGACTCAACAACAGTGAAGGAACACTGATATATGTCCATGTCAAGATGGTGAGTGGCTTGGTGGGAAATTTGCAGGTGTTGGTGTTCCCATGAAATCTGATGCCCTTGACCTTATAAATGGAAGTGATGGAAGATTTGGAAGGTACTACCTAAGGATCTTTGGTGAATTTCTGCAGTGCATCTTGTAAACTGTACACACTGCTGTCACTGAGCATCAGTAGTGAAGGGAGTGAATGTTTGTGGATGTGGTGCCAATCAAGTGGGCTACTTTGTCCTGCTGTCAAGCTTTTTGAGTCTTGTTGGAGCTGCACCCATTCAAGCAAGTGGGAGAATTCCATCACACTCCTGGCTTGTGCCTTGTAGACGGTGGACTGGCTTTAGTGAGTCAGGAGATGAGTTACTCTCTACAGTATTCCTAGCTTCTGGCCCGCTCTTGAAGTCACTGCGTTTATGTGGCAAGTCCAGCTGAGTTTCTGGTCAATGGTAACTCCAAGGATGTTGATACTGGATGATTCAGTGATGAAAACACCATCGAATGTCAAGGAGTGGTGGTTGAGTTGTCTCTCATTGGACATGGTCATTGCATGGCATTTGTGTGACGAAAATGTTACTTGCCACTTGTAAACCTATTTGGTAAATCCTGAAGGGTTGAAAAATCTATTTTCTTCAGATCAAAGAGAAACTTAAAATATGGGGTAACTAACTTGAATTTATGTAAGAACATCACAGTCACCTCATTCAAGGAATTTGAATTGAATAAAAATCTGTAATTAATAGTCTAATGATGACCATAAATCATTGTCAACTTCGGAAAAACCCATCTGGTCCACTTATGTCTTTAGGGAAGGAAACTGCCATTTTTACCTGGTCTAGCTAACATGTGACTCTAGATCCACAGCCATGTTGGCTCTTAACTGTCCTCTGGGCGATTAGGGATGGGTAATAAATATTAGCCTAGCCAATGAAGCTATCATCCTATGAATGAATTAAAAAGTTTTTTTGCAGTGAGACCATAGAACCATAAGAAATAGGAATAGGAGTCGACTATTCAGCCCTTCTAGCCTGGTCTGCTATTCAATAAGATCCTAGCTGATCCAACATTCCTCACATTCACTTTTCTGCCTTTTCCCTGTAATCTTTGATTTCCCTGACTGATCAAGAATCTATCTCAGCCTCAAATGAACAAAAAGGAATCTGGCTCCATTGGTCTCTGTGGCAAGGAGTTCAAAAGACTCTTAATCCTCCGAAAGAAGAAATTCCTCCTCATTTCAGACTTAAATTAGTGCCCCTTTATTCTGAGAGTACGCCCTCTTGTCCTAGACGCTCGCCTAAGAGGAATCATCCTTTTAGCATTTACACTGCCAAACCCATTAAGAATCCAATCTATTTCAAAGAGATCACTTCTCATTCTTCTGAATTCCAGTGAGTGAAGTCCCGACCTGTTTAGCCCTTGCTCATAACACAATTCCTCCATACCAGAGATCATCCTAATGAACATTCTTGGAATTGTCTCCAATGAACGAATATCTTTCCCTAAACAAATGGACCAAAACTGCTCTTAGTGCTCTTACTAGTACTTTGTGCAGTTGCAGTAAGACTTTGCTACTGTTGTATTTCAACTCCCTTGAATTAAGAGCCAACAGTTAATTAGCCTTCCTGATTACCTGCTGCATCTTTGTGTTAGCTTTCTGTGTTTCTGGAACAAGTTCCCCAAAGTGGGGAGTGGTTAGCTCAGTTGGTTGGATAGCTGATTTACAATGCAGAGTGATCCAATAGCATGACTTCAATTGTTACACCAGCTGAGATCACCATGCAGGATTCTTCTTCTCAACCTCTCTCCCTCACCTGAGGTAAGGTGACCCTCATATTAACCCACCACCAGTTGTATGTTTCCCTCTCTAATGAGCTAGCAGCCCTACGATCTGATAAGCTTAAGGCGATTTTATCTTTAACTGAATCCCAAGTCACTGTGTTGCAGCTTTCTGCAGTTTTTCCCTATTTAAATAACACTTCTCCTTTATTTTCCTTTCAAAATGAACATTTTCTTGCATTATACTCCATTTTCCAAATTTGTGCTCACTTACTTCGCCTATCAATAGCTGTGAACACTTCGGATCTCTTTCGCAACTTGCCTTTCCACTTATTTATGTGTCTTCCTCAAAGTTGGCTACAGTATATTTGCTTCCATCATCCAAGTCATTAATATATATTGTAAAGAGTTGTGTTTCCAACACTGACGCCTGAGGAAATCCCCTGGTTACAGTTGCCAACCTGAAAAAGAATCTCTTATACCCATTTGCTGTTTCATGCAGATTAGCAAATTCTCTATCCATGACAATATACTAACTGCAAGGCCATGGACTCTTACCTTATGATGTTCAACATATCTACTGGTTCTCTTCCATTCACTTTAGTTGAGACTTCCAAGGAATACTCCAATAAATTAGTCAGACAATTCCCATTTCATGAAGCCATGCTGACTCTGCTTTATTAGTTATGTTTTTCCAAAAATGCTGCTATTACTTCCCTAATAATTGATTCCAATTTGATGCTAGGCGAATTGGTCTAATTGCTTTTTGCCTCCTCCCTTTTCAAACAGGGATATTGTAATGGCAGTCTTCCAGAAAATTACAACAAATGGGCTGCCAGAGGGAGTACTGGAGGCTCGAACAATTGTGACATTTAAAAGGCATCTGGCTGGGTATATGAACAGGAGGGGTTGGAGGGCTATGGGCTGGGTGCTGGATTGGGTTGGGATATCTGGTTGGCATGGACGAGTTGAACTGAAGTGTCTGTTTCCGTGCTGTAATTCTCTATGATTCTAATGCATTCTCTATTTCTGTAACTACTCCTTTTAAGATCCTCTGGTGCAAACCATCAGGGCCAGGGACGTATCTGCCTTTAGCCACATTAGCTTGTCAAATACCACTTCTCTAGTGATGCTGATTCTTCCTTCACATTCTAAAGGGATGTTCGAGGTATCTTTCAGTATAAAGACAGATGCAAAATATTTGTTTAATTCCTCTGCCATTTTCTTGTTCTCTAAAAGCATCTACTCAGATCCATTTTCTAAGTGGCCTATGTTCACTTTGACTTCTCTCCTCCTTTTTAAGCTGACCTGCCATTGAGGAAGTGATGCCCGTTTCAGTGGCCACTGCCAAAGCTATACTCCAGAATGGAAGATTCTACCCCTTATAATTAATCGAAAGGAAGCTCTTCAAAGTAAACAGAACATATGACTGCTTCAATTTCACTATAGGTTTATTCCTTTCAATTTTACTTCTGTTCAATTGTCAATTCACACCTGATCATTCAAATCTGCATCCTTAGTAATGACTTGGCCATCCAAAATTGGGTGAAAACAACACTTTTCCACCTATTTATTTTAAAATCCACCAATCACTATTCTAATCTAAATTATGCCAAAACTGGAGAACAATGTGCACAGAAAAGGTTATAAATCTGTTAAAACACTCTCCCCCCAAAAATCCATTATTATTTAGAGACATTAACGCCAGATTAATCTACCATATGCCACACTGAATTGCAGTGCTGAAGGTGATACCCTCTTTTCAATTAGATTTGATTTTTGTTTTCCCCTTCAATAGATACAGTTAAAATACAATTAGAACAAAACTACTATAATAAGTGAGAAACAAAAAGCTACTGAATTAATTTACCTCATAAAAAGATTTGGAATCATCCCAGTGGTGGCTCTGTGCATCTTGGATAATGCTTGTAGCACAGACTGTTATGCAGTAATTGGTAACTCGAAACTGAATCACTCTGATGAATTCTTGGTACTGCTGAATTGGCAAGAATAACAGCCTACTTTAAGAAAATGATCAAAGAAACAGAGATTTAAGGTTTTAGCATAAGAAGACAGAAGATCTCAGTGCTACAAATGATTCTGATTATTAGATACTCATCACTCATTTCCTCACTATACTCCTACTCGGGCAAAGAATAGTGTTCAAATGACTTATGAACAGATTTTATAATCATATTACTGACAAATTTAAGTTCTCTTCTCACCAAAATAGTGATATCAAAGTAATATATACCATTTGCAATAGTTTGCTTTAATATTTTGGCCATGGTATAAATGATGACACACAAAAACTTCAATCTTATTTCTGACTTTTTTTAGTTATAGATAAAATTTGTACTGATAGTAAATAGGCAGCACTGATTACGCTTTGCTTATGAAGCAGACATCACTGTAAATGGACGTTTTGTGGTGCAGTGGGTAGCATCCCTGCCTCTGCGGCAGAGGCCTTCGGTTTAAGTCCTACCCAGGACGTGATGGTTGAGTAAGGCTCTTTCTTTGTATTCATTCACAGGATGTGGGTGTCAATGGCTAGGCCAGCATTTATTACCCATCTCTAATTACCTAAAGGGCAGTTAAGAATCAACCATATTGCTTTAGATTTAGAGTCATATGTAGCCAGACCAGATAAGAATGGCAGTTTCCTTTCCTAATGGACATTACCGAACCAGATAGGTTTTTCCTGAAAAGAGATTCATAGTCACCATTAAACTCTTAATTCCAGATATTCACTGAATTCAGATTCCACAATCTGCTGTGGCAGGATTTGAACCTGTGTTCCCAGAACACTGCCAGGATCTTTGGATTAACAGCCCACCATTAGCCATTGCCTCCTCATTTGTAACATAAGAAACAGGAGCAAAAGGAAGCCATTATTCAAAAAACAGAGTTCGACAGAAAATAGGGATTTCAGACCAGTGTTGGCTTTGTAAAGGGAAATCATGTTTGACTAAACTCATGGAGTTCTTACAGGAGGTAACAGCCGCTTAGGAATCGGTAGACATTTGGGTTTCCAAAAGCCATTTGATAAAGTACCATATTAAAGGTTATTACAGAAAATAAAAATTCATGGTGTAGGCAATAGGCATGGACAGAAGATGGCTGGCTATCAGGAAGGAGACAGTAAGCGTATATGGATCTTTTCACATTGATAAGATGTAACAAATGATGTGTAATCAGAATTGGTACTGCGATCTCAGCTGTTTACAATTTATATGTGAGTTAGATTAAGGGATAGAAGATATATTTTCCAAATTTACTGATGACACAAAGATAAGGAGGAAAGTAAGTTGTAAAGAGGACACAGAGAAGGGTACAAAAATATATTATTAGGTTAAGTGTGTAACAAACATCTGGTAAATGGAATATAACATGGGAAAATGTCATATTGTCCACTTCGGTAGGAAGAATAAAGAAGAAGTGTATTATCTAGACTTTGAAAAATTGTGTCGCTCTGAGATGAAGACAAATCTGGGTGCCTTCATGCCTGATTTAGATAACCTAATGGAATGTTGTCATTTATCGTGAGGGGAATTACATATACAAGCAGGGAGATTATGCTTCAATTTAGTTACAAAAGGCACGAGTGAGGTTATATCTGAAGTACTGTGCACAATGCTAAAGTTATGTTATTAAAGGAAGAATACAAATATTTTGTGGCAGTTCTGAGAAAGTTTACTAGACTAATACCTAGAAAGGAATTGGGGTGGTGCTGTTGTCTTATGCAAAAACATTGAAAATGCTAGACTTGTACAAGAGGAGTAAGGTGTCTTGACTGAAAAATAAAAGATCCTGAGCAGTCTTGACAGGGTAAACATGGAAAAGATACTTCTCTAAAGGGAAGAAATCAAGAGCTAGGGGGTCACTGTTTAAAAATAAACTGTCACCCACTTAAAACAGAGATTAAGTGATTTTTCTTCCCTGAGGGTCTTTAGAATACTCTTTCTTAAAAAGTGGTGGAATCAGAGTCCTTGAATATTTTAAAGCATAGGCAGATAGATTCTTAAGCATGGTGATGAAAAGTTATCAGAAGTTGACAGGAATGTGGATTTGAGGTTACAATCAGATCAGCCATGATTGTATTGAATGGCAAAGCATGCTCAAGGGCTGAATAGCCTACTCCTGATCCTAATTTGTGTCTTGTACTTTAGAACTAAAGTAATCTCTCACTGTACACCGAATGCTCTCATTATTTAAAAAGCTATCTCAATATGTTTCCAACATCCTGTCCTTCTTAAAAGTTATGTGCCTTTGTATTTTGAGATCCTAGCTTTGACTTTCTTGCATTCACATTTTTGTAATGACATAAATCAGGTCTACAAACAGATTGAATATGAACCTGCAGGTCTTTCTAATACACACCAATGGTGAACAATGACAATGGTCCTGGTCAGCTAAGTAATAGATAGAAAGTTGGAGCCTCTATTATTAACATTCATATCTCCAAACTACAACATGCATGTCCAAAAGACATGAAGCCACACAAACTCAAGACTCCTTGAATGAAAATACTAGCATCAGATATTATCAGATGCTTTTTCGTAACTATGAAACACTAATTTATTTTCACTATTTGCACTTGCATTTGCAATTTAATTGCTGAAGTGCAGAGGACTTACTTTGTGTTCAACTCTTTCAGTAAATTCTCATACTTGGTTAAGTAATTATGGATGAATATTGCAGTGGAGAGGATTATATAGAGATTTTGTACTGGAACCTTGGAAGGGACCTCTTTACTTCTCTCTTCAAGTCGAGATAGCAGATCTGTTGCCACTTTAGAACAGCCATCCAAAAATGCTTCTCTAATTTCCTGTAGAAAACTCTCACTGCTTGCCAGGGCCAATGGAAGCAAGCTGTCAAGTTCTTCCATGATATCAAAACAAAACTAGAGAAGAATAAATGCAGTATTATGTTACTTGATGCCTGACATAACAACATCATTGATATACTCCCGTAACACATTCTTGAATCAAGAAAATTATGCAATCCAAAAATGTATAAGTACTGTGACATAATATACATGGTTATAGATATCATATACATGGACTACAGTAAGGCGTTTGATAAAGTTCCCCATAGTAGGTTGATGGAGAAAGTGAAATTGCATGGGGTCCAGTGTTTACTAGCTGGGCAGCAGGAGACAGACAGTAGTAGTGGAAGGAAGTTTCTCAAAATGGAGAACTGTGACTAGTGGTGTTTCACAGGGATTCGTGCTGGGACTACTGTTGTTTGTGATACACATAAAAGATCTGGAGGAATGTATAGATGGTCTGACTAGCAAGTTTGCAGATGAAACTAAGATTGGTGGAGTAGCAGGTCGTGAAGGGGACTGAGAATGCAGCAGAATAAAGGTAGGTTGAAGAGTTGGGCAGAGAAATGGCAGATGGAGTTCAATCTGGGCAAATGCGAGGTGATGCATTTTGGAAGATCCAAATCAAGAGCAAATTATAATGGAAAAGCCTTGAGAAAAATTGATGAACAGAGAAATCTGGGTGTTCAGGTCCATTATACCCTGAAGGTAGCAACACAGGTTCTTAGAGTGGTCAAGAAGGCATACGGCATGCTTTCCTTCATTGGTAGGTCATGTTACAGTTGTATAGGACTTTGATTCAGTTACATTTGGAATACTGCTGACAGTTCTTGTCACCACATTACCAAAAGATTGTGGATACTTTGAAGAAGTTGCAGAGGAGGTTCACACGATGTTTCCGGGTATAGAGAGCGTTAGCTATGAAGAGAGGTTGAATAGATTAGAATTATTTTCATTGGAAAATTGGAGGTTGAGGGGGATTGTGGTCTACAGAATCATGAGAGGTATAGACAGAGTGGATAGCAAGAAGCTTTTACCAGAGTGGGGAACTTTATTACTGAGTGGTCATGAGCTCAAGGTGAAAGGGGAAAAGTTTAAGGGAGCTATGTGTGGAAAGTTCTTTTTGCAGAGTGTGGTGGGTGCCTGGAATGCATTGCCAATGGAGGTGAGAGAGGTGGGCATGATAGCATCATTTAAGATGTGTCCAGACAGGTACACAAATGAACAAGCAGCAGGGGGATGCAGATCCTTAGAAAATAGGCAACAGGTTGATATAGAGAATCTGGATCGCCGCAGGCTTGGAGGGCTGAAGGGCCTGTTCCTGTGCTGTCATTTTCTTTGTTTGTTCTAACAGATTGACTTACTTTTGTATGTTTTCTTAAAATAGAAAAACTTAATATTCTATTTCCATGCACACACTTTTATAATACAAATAATTTTGAAATTGCTCAATAGTCACTTTGAAGAACACATCAAGTTCAAGTAAATGTCAAGAGCTTTTTTATACAAGTTATTGTGAAAATCATTATTTTAAGTATGTTAGATTACAGAATACCATTTTTGTATTTTAAAGTTTGATTTGTAACTAACATGCATGCAATAAATAATGTCTGATACAATTACAACTGAATTTTTAACTTGCATTAATGTTTTGAATACTGGTTATCAATTTAATATCTGGATCATAAATCAGACAACACCAAGATATGAAATCACACAGATACTGAGGCTCAGAAGCATCATGATAAGGAGCAACAAAGGAAAGGTGTGTACTACTATCAGTAACTGTAGACACAGTTCACATCTTTGCATGTTTGGATCAATCAGGTCAGAAATCATCATGGCAGAACTCAAACAGTAGAGAGAAAACCCTTTGCAGGCAGCTAGTAGATAAGCTTTAAAATGGATTGCAGAAATGTGTGGTGGAGGGAAATTCAACTGAAATATTCAAAATAGAATTAGACTGCTGATGAAAAGGAAGAACGTATAGGGCACTTGCAGTGAGAGGGGTAGGATGCAGACATCAAGGTCCAATTTGGTACCAATGGCATAGGTAGAGCTAAGAAAAAGGTTCTTTTGAGAGAGTATGAGAAATTAGGTGCTTATAATACAGAACCTCAAAGGAGCATGATCTGAGGCATAAGGTAATAGAATTAGAACAGTGAAAGTTTCAGCAGTTAAAAACTGGTGTTGGAGAAGTGGGTTCTGATCGTGAGGCACGAGTACAGCATTGGGAAAATTGGGATTTACACTATTGGGGTGGACTACATCTGTACCATGCTGGGACTGGTGTTCTCATGAGCCACATATTTGAGAAGTAGAGAACCAAAGTAAACAAGTGAGGCAAGGGATCAAGCTTGGTCAAATGTAACAAATCAAGGAATGGAGTTAAGGCAGGATAGCAAAATACAAACATAGAAAGGTAAGATCAGAAAATAGCTGGAAGGGACAGGCAGTAAAGCTTAAGAATACATCAGCAGTAAAGACTAGATGCTGCAAAGATCTAGAATAAACAAGATTAAAGGCTCTACATCTGAATTTGCATAGCATGAAAAACAAAGTTAATGAAGTGATTGCACACATTAAACTGAATAAATATGATAGCTAGTGCACAGTCAAGGACTGGGTTCTGAATTTTAATTAATATATGACATTCAAAATGAATAGGACACTAGATAAAATCAAAGAGGTAGCACTCCTAATGAAAGATCGTATTAGTGCAATAGTTAGCAATAAATGGGAATTTATGTTGCAGACGTTTCGTCCCCTGTCTAGATGACATCCTCAGTGCTTGGGAGCCTCTTGTGAGGCGCTTCTGTGATGTTTCCTCTGGCATTTATAGTGATTTGTATCTGCCGCTTCCAGTTGTCAGTTCCAGCTGTCCGCTGCAGTGGCCGGTATATTGGGTCCAGGTCGATGTGCTTATTGATTGAATCTGTGGATGAGTGTCATGCCTCTAGGAATTCCCTGGCTGTTCTCTGTTTGGCTTGTCCTATAATAGTAGTGTTGTCCCAGTCGAATTCTTGTTGCTTGTCACATTGGACAGGGAATTCCTAGAGGCATGGCACTCATCCACAGATTCAATCAATAAGCACATCGACCTGGACCCAATATACCGACCAATGCAACGGACAGCTGGAACTGACAACCGGAAGCAGCAGAGACAGGCCACTATAAATGCCTGAGGAAAGATCACAGAAGCGCTTCACAGGAGGCTCCCAAGCACTGAGGATGTCACCTAGACAGGGGACGAAACGTCTGCAACACAAATTCCCAGCTCGGCGAACAGAACCACAACAACGAGCACCCGAGCTACAAATCTTCTCACAAACTTTGAAGTTAGCAATAACCTTGGTTCAGGAGATCAGATTGTAGAATCTGTTTGGGTAGTGATGAGGGATGTTAGGGGAAAGAGGTCACTTGTGGGAGTAACCTCGAGGGCCCGAAACACTAAACACAATGTACAATAAGTCATGCAAAAAGAAATATTGAAATATCACAAGAAAGTTTGGCAATAATAATTGGTGATCACAATCTATATATAAACTAGAAATATCAGATTTATAATGTTAAAAATCACACAACACCAGGTTATAGTCCAACAGGTTTAATTGGAAGCACACTAGCCTTCATCAGGTGATAGTCGCTCCGAAAGCTAGTGTGCTTCCAATTAAACCTGTTGAACTATAACCTGGTATTGTGTGATTTTTAACTTTGTACACCGCAGTCCAACACTGGCATCTCCAAATCAGATTTAATAATAGCAGGCTTTGATGTAGAGTTCACAGAATGTTTTTAAGAAAACACATTCTGGAACCAACCAGAGAGTATGCTATACTAGACTTGGTATTGTTTAATCTGGCAGGATTAAATAATGATTAATAATAAAGAAACCCCTAAGTAGCAGTAATCACAATATGATTGAATTGTACACCAGTTTGAAAAGAAGAAGAGTGGGTCTAAAACTAGTATTTTAACCTGAAAAAAAGAAAAATTATGTGCACATGTAAGCTGAGCTAGCTGACATGGCCAACACCTCAATAGTAGTTGTTTCAGAATTACTCACCATGCCATGTGCTGTTGAAATCAGGAATAAGATAATAGACTGAATAAATGCACAGAAGTGTAGTGTCGATGGGAAGGATTTATATTCTTGAGGCTGCAAATATGGGACCTTGTTGACCTGTATGGGTTCACACCAATTGAATAAACTAGTACAGTGGGAGAGGTCTGAACTGGAATTATAGGCAGACGTAAACTGAATGGGGAGACATGAGTGAAGGAAAAAGAATGGAAATAAGTGACAGAAAAATTGAGAACAAAAACGGAAGGCAGAGGAAATGAAGGCTGGCAGCAAATATTGATGGAGTTTAAAGAAAATGTAAAAAAAATCAAAAAGACAATGTTATCTCAGTTATATATTTATTTTGATATCAATTATTTTGTATTTTTGATGTTGAACTAGTGCTGCTTAAAATTTTCTCTGTCTTAAAAAAGGATTTAATAACTAACTTGTAAGTATTTCTGTAGTTATGATGATCTCTTTTAAAGCATAATATTGGAGAGGGGGGCTTCCTGGTAAATAATGGTGTTTTGTTTGCATTAGGAGAATTTAAGAGAAAAAAAAACAAAGTGTATTGTCTAGATTTTCAGATAGATGGAACATTCTGAGCACAGGAGAAACTCAAGTATTTTGAAAAAAACACTTTTTAGTTTAGGTCTGGGCAGCTCTGCAGCATTCTTGGCTGAAGCTGGATGTGTAAAACAATTGCTACTGAGAAAGGGAGGTAGTTTAGGACTAGAAATAAAGAGGTTAACGTAGTGCAAGGAGTTTAGTTTAGAAGTTCCATACCAGAAGTGTTTGGTCAAAGCCCTGACAGGTTATGTGAAGCTGAGAAAATTTGAGCTCAGATACATGAGAAATCAAGAAAAAAGCTATCAGATTCTAAAGTTCAGGAATTAAAACTGCAGCTAAGTCAAACTCTACATGGGAGAGGTAAGGGAATTCTCTCTGGTGTTTGAGTAATGTAATGGGATACTGTTGGGATTAATGGAATTGTATTTTAACTATGTTTTGAAATCCTTAAACATGTATTGTATATAAATAATTTGGTTTGTCCAATTTTTATGTTAACTTATTTTTCATAATAAACTTCTCTTTTATTGTTAAAAACCAAACTTGCTGCATTGCATCTTTGTATTTCAATGAAAGACTGCCTCGACAACACCAAAACAAAATCTATCAAGCTATATTTCAGTCTGGATCTGACATGTCCTGAAACAATATTAACTGGTCTCATAATAATAGGTTTTAAGGTAATATATCTGAATGCACGGAGCATCGCAATAAGATAGGTGAACTAATTGCACAAATGGTTACACACAGGTACAACGTAACTGCTAACAGGAGACATACTTGTAGGACAAACAAGGCTAGAAACTAAACAACCAAGGGCATTTAATCTTTCGGAAGACCAGACAGGATTGAAAAATTTAGACCAATGCGATAGCAAGAAAGGACATTGTCGGAGGAAATCTAAATGTGGAATTAATCTAGATGGAATTAAGAAACAACAAAGGTGAAAAACCTTAATGGGAGTTGGCTATAGGCCTCTAATTAATAATGGTAGGTAGGGGATGTCAATCAACAGAAAATTAGAAAAGCACACAATGGTGCTGCAACAATCACGGATGATTTTAATCTACATATAGACTGGGCACACCTGTGGGTGCTGAATTCCTGCAAACTGTACAAAATGGCTTTTTAAATCAATTAAGTTTAGGAATGAAGTCTGAGTGGGGGTGGGGGTAGGGGAGGGTGGTGGGAGCAGGCTGCCATAGGTCTAGATTTGTGTAATGATAAGGAGTTAATTAATAATTTTGTTGTAATAGGTCCTTTCAAAAAAAGTGACCATACATGATCAAATTCTTCATTCAGAAAGACAATGAAATAGTCCAATCCAAAATTAGCGTACTAAATCTACAAAAAAGTAAGTATAAAGGTATGAGGGAGTGAGGTAGCTGCAATAGACTAGGTAGCATCGTTGAAAGTTAAAACACGAGATAGGTCATGGTTAATATTTAAGGAACAAATCAATTCATTGCAGCAACTATACATTCTTTTCAGGCAAAAAAACACAAGAGGAAAAGTGGCTCAACTATGGTTACCAAAACAACTAGATAGTACGAGATCCAAAGAGGATTCATATAAAGTTGCTCAAAAAAGTAGCAAGCCTGAGGACTGCAAGTGGTTTCGAATTCAACAAAGGAGGATGAAGAGGTTGATTAAGAAAAGAAAAATAGAGAATCAGAGTAAACTTGCAAGGGCCACTAAAGTGGACTGCAAGAACTTCTATAAGTATGTAAAAGAGATGAGTGATGACAAATGCAGGTCACTAACAATCTGAAAGAAGAGAATTCATAATGGAGAACAAATTAGTATTAGTATAAAAATGTGCTGGAGTAATTAATGGGACTGAACACTGATTAATCCCCAGAAACAGAAGCTTGAACACGTGTGCTAACAGGTTTAAGAACAGTTTCCTCTTTGCTGTCATTAGACTGCTAAATGGACTCTCTAATTTCAAATCAAATATCGTTCAAATGCACCTCCTGTGCAAGCGTAACCTTGCATGCCTCACTTTTTCTAAAAATTCTATGATCGATATGTCCTGAATGTTTGTATCTGCATGTATTGCTTGTAAAATAAAACTTTTCACTGTACTCAGGTACATGTGACAACAATAAATCAAATTAAATCAAATACCGCCCCTTGATGAGGATATTAGAGAAAGGAAGGGAAGCAGTTATTGCCTCTGTGACAAGTTCTGCGTGACTGTGTTAAAAACTTATATTTCTCCAAACCCCATAAACTGGATCATGTGACCTCTTTCTGAAACTGTTGTAGATTCAGTGTCTCAATTCAAGCATCTTCTGGATTAGTGGTGCTGGAAGAGCACAGCAGTTCAGGCAGCATCCAAGGAGCAGCATTCCTTCATCAGGAATAGGTCTTTTGCCCGAAACGTCGATTTCTCTGCTCCTTGGATGCTACCTGAACTGCTGTGCTCTTCCAGCACCACTAATCCAGAATCTGGTTTCCAGCATCTGCAGCCATTGTTTTTGTCTCATCTCAATTCAAGCAGTTTGCTTTCTACAAATACAACTTATATTTCTACAAATACAACAAAAGCCAAAGTGTCTATTACTTTTCAAACTGATCCTTTCAAAAAGATATATATATATATCTAACCAATTATAAAATTAGTATTGTGGATGACACATCTTTGTAACAGAATTGGTAGATTCTTTTAAAAATAATAGTTATTCAAGAACTCAAAATAGCTGCTTTGTAAATCTTTTTGTGACATGCCTCTACTACACTTGACAACTTTTCCTGGTATGTCTACATGATGTTGTGTTAGTGTTACCTTTGCAACTTTTTTGGGTTGCTCTTCCTCCATGCACTGATCCCACGTAGCTTGCATTGGGCAAGTGCTTGTTGATAAGCCTTTACTTGATATATATTGCTTTTTTTCTTGTTGAAGGCATCTTGAACATGTATCTTCAATGGCCACTTTCATACAAAGGGCTGCAGAATATCCAAGGGTCTTGAAAGCATTTCGCCAACCACATTGAAGGGAAATAGACTACAATATGTACAGGCAATAAAGTCACAGTTAAAACATAAAGTCTCATTTTAAAAGAGCCAAAATCTAGAAGAAACTAAAATTACAAGAAAATGCAAATAAATGATTTTAATAAGTCTGAAACCAATGCTGGTGAATTCTGTAAATGTGTCATCAAGCAATTATGTCATCTTATTAAAAAATATATTTTTAGGGATCATCTGTTTAAGCCATTGTCTACCAAAAATGACAGTGGCTTTCTGGCTGAAAATTTCAAGATCTTAGGAATAAATAAAGTATTATATTTCTGGATGTAAGTTTACTCGCTGAGCTGGAAGGTTTGTTATCAGACATTTTGTCACCACACTAGATAACATCTTTAGGGGGTGGTAAATGGGATGCAAGTCAATGTGTTTGTTGATAGAATTCCAGTTGGCTGGTCGGTCAGTTCCAACCGGAACACTCTCAACAAATACACTGGCTTTGATCCTATTTAACACCACTGAGAAAAGGAACAGGAAATGATATCACCACAGGAAATGATGTCACCACAGGAAATGATTTCACCAACCCTAGGAAACTCAGACATAGAAATAGAAAGCGGGCTACACCACCAGTGCTTCATTTAGAGGCTCACTGAAAATGTTACCTAGTTTAGTGATGAAACGTCTGAAAATGAACCTTCCAGCTCAGTTAGCAAACCTACATCCAGAAATTCAACCTGAGCTACAAGTTTTCTCAAAACTCGCTAAAGTATTATAGTGATTATTTTGCTAAATTTATAAAAATTAATACAAGACTTGCATTACCTCAGTCAAAAGTAGTAATTGATCGGCTTGGATGTTAGCTTTATTCATCTCTGATGGCCCATCAATGTTTGCTAGGGTCTTCTTTAGCACTCCTAAGAGATCAAATACCACTGCACTGGTAAATATGGCCATACTACAATCATACAAATGACACTTGTATACACAAATATTGCTTGGTTCAGTCAGGTAAGAAAAGTATTTTGCATCTGATTTTAAAAATCACTTAACAATTTTAAAAATCTTCTATTCTAAATAGTTGTGTAGAGTTTGTGCCTTGGACAACAGCAGCCAATCCAGGGCAAACACTACAGACAAAATTGACATAGGTTTCGAATTGACACTTTCATTCAAGTTTAATATCAAATCTATTTGCATATTAGTGGAAAATCCATCATGAACCATCATAATCAGCGAAGTTAGAACGTAGTTTTCTTTTCATTAAAATATTCATTTACATGTTTAAGTGGTTATTTTTTATAATATTTTATCACAGTTGAAAATGAGCAAAGCAGAAAAAATAAATATTCAAACTCAGAGTGTCTAATCCACAATCAAAGTATAATCTGATTTCAATCAGTTGAAAGGAACATATTAAACTGTGCAGAATCATTTTCTCGTTTCACTGATATACAATAGTGAGTTGCTGAGTATTCAGTATTTCTCAATAGTACAGGGTTTTGATAAGACTTCATCTGGGATTGTGAATGCGCTTTTAAGGAAGGATATAGGGCATTAGAAATAGTCAAGTGAATGTTCACTAGATCGTATCCTGATGACAGTCTGTCCTCTGATGAGAGGTACAACAAATTGGTCCGCAGTCTCTGATGTTTAGAAAAATGATAGACCATCTCATTGAAGCATCCTAATTTCTGAAGGGACTTGATAGCATAAATAGTACTGTACCCCCAGCTAGGGAAGCTAGAACAAGTAGGCCTAGTTTCAACATAAAGGGCTGGTCACTTAGGACTTGCAAGATTTTTTTCACTCTGAGAATGGGGCTAGCTTCAAGCATTTCTTTTTGAAAAACTTGCACAGAAACTGATTTGCTATGTATATAATTTGAGCCAGAAATTCTCTAATCTTTTATAAATGAATAGACAAATTTGGGGTGAATTATATTGCAAAAACATGCAGCCTCAGAGAAACACTATTTCAGTATGTTTTTTAAGCATGCTACACAAGTGTAGTGCATTACTTTTATTAATAATGAAGCTGTATGCAAAAGCTACAGATGTTTGTTGATCAGTAATGCGGACAACAGTGATGTATTTGACAGCAAAGACGAAAATTCCATTCCCATTAATAAGTAATAGCGTATAAGTTTACTGCATATCATATCAAATAATATGAAACAATACATGAGATTTCATAGATTCCAACAGATAGGAAATAAGAGTTAATCTCTTTTGATGTTGTACATAGTGGGAGAGGGAAAGTCATTTCAACTTTTGGTGATGATGTTAAACATTATAGATTGACTACTTGTTTGCATCCTGCTCAATTTTCTTTGCCTTTGAAGTTCAGACAAAATCCAGGTCTCATTCTTTCAAGACTGCTAAGGTTTGTCAAGATGATTTTCAGAAAACTGTGAGAGTGCCTTTGCAACAATTACATTAAATTGTAAGCATTATTTTGTTTTAGTCATTATTGTATTCATGTAAAAAATACATTTTGCTGAACTGATGAAGTGTTTTTAAGAAGGATAAAAAAACAGTGATGCGTAGTATGTAATTTGAAGTAAGGCATTATATTCACTTGTACTCCTATAATATTGTTATTGTTAATACATTACACTGTTAGTATATTCTGCAGCTATTATAACAATAGATCTTTTAACAAATGTTGCAGCTGATCATGGCTTCATCTAACTGATATTTAAAGCAAATGTTAACAATTTTAAATGCGATTTTTAATTCACAAAATTGACATAAGAAATTTCAATGTGCTTTTTGATCGTGTTACACACATTCACTATTTTTAATATGCTGATGGTAAAAATATGCAAAAGCCATTTTTAAATCTGTTATCTAAATCAAATTTGAATACTTAGAACTTTGTCGGTCTTCTTAGGCAGTCCTTGGGACTAAGGATGACCCTTCCAAAGTTGTTGACCCGGATGTGACTAAATATTCAAAGCAGGATCAATACAAATTTAGCAGAGTCTGCATCTAAGATCCTCTGAAATGCTATTCTCCTTTCAAATGAGGGAAATAAGGTCATGAGTTTTTGCCAAGAGTGATTCTCTGTCATACTTCAGTATTTCAGTACGGTTTCCAGCTGCACCAGTTGTTTTGTTGCTTTTCAACGTCATTTTAGGCTGGGGTTTTGCAAAGATGGAGATGACTGTCGAGCTGTGGGATGAAACCAAGGGCACTCATATTGAAGATGGAATCCCAATTGAGGAGATCCTCAAAGTGTTCATTCCCACAAGCAACGACTGCATCTCCGTCCTCAATAAGCTACCCAGTTCTTAGCTATCAGTGGGAAATATCCTTGGATGCTTGGGTTACAGACGGTGGCAACTATGCTAGAAATCCAAGCCTTTTATGGCTGTTGGCAAGTTGATAGATTTTGTGCATTCTTTCCACCTACAGCAAATCTTTAGTTCACAGTTGTATTCTTGGACCTTGGTCTTTATTAGTCTGAAGATCTGATTTCTTTCCCTTGGGTTTTGTTGGTGCTTCCAGTTCAGGAATTTCTTGTGCTTATGCTTTAGTAACTCCTGGATCTCCTTGTCACTGTCATCAAACTAGTCAAGAAACCGAGAATCTCATCACAGTTGCTGTTTATGATGAATTCAAGAGCAGACTACGCATTGAGGTGCAGGCTGAGTTTGTCTTTTTTCCTGGATTTGTATCCTTAAATCCACTGGAATTGCATTTCCTTAAAACTATGAGAAATATGAGCAGAAATAAGCCATTTGGCCCATCGTGTCCACTTCCACCGTTCGATAAGATCATGGCAAATATGATAATCGTTAACTCCACTTTCCTGTGTTATCCCCATAATCCTTCATTCCCTGGGTGACGAGAAACCTTACCTCAGACTTGAGTATGATTTACTACCCAAACTTGATAGCCTACATGTGGTAAAGAATTCCACAGATTCACCACCATTGAGAGGAAAAGACATCCTTCTCCTCTGTCTCAAATGGGTGACTCCATAGTCTGAGAATAGACAACAAGACGGGGAACCTATCAACAAAGACTGCATACTCAAGCTACTCGACCTGTGCCTCACAACACACTTCACATTCAACAACCAAACATATGAACAAATCAACGGCACACCCATGGGCTCACCATCTCTGGACTCATAGCAGAAGCTGTAATGCAAAGATTAGAACAAACAGTCTTACCGCAAATTCAAACCAAACTCTGGGTCAGATATGTAGATGACACCTTTGTAATCATTAAAAACACAGAAATAGAAAACACACACTGGATCATCAACGCCACACTCACAGGAATCAGATTCACTAGAGAGGAAGAAAAGGACAACCAACTCGCATTCCTAGACATGATGGTACAGAGAACACCGAACGGAGAATTCACCACAAAGGTATACGGGAAAACTACACACACAGACCAAGTCCTGAACTAGGAAAGCAACCACCCAACACACACAAAAGTTGCATCAAGACACTGTTCAAAAGGGCCACAACACACTGCAGCACTCCAGAACTGCAAAAAGAGGAAGAAGAACACCTCTACAATGTATTCGCCAAAAACGGATACCCCCGCAATTTCATCAACAGATGCCTAAGGGAAAGACAACGGAATGAGGACATGCCACAACCTAAAGGACTAGCCACATTACCATACACCAAGAACATTTCTGAACTGACAGCCAGACTACTGCGACCACTAGGACTCATAACAGCACACAAACCAACAGCCACTCTCAGTCAACAACTCACCAGAACAAAGGACCCGATACCCAGCATGAGCAAAACCAATGTAGTGTACAAAATCCCATGCAAGGACTGCACAAAACACTACATAGGACAAACAGGAAGACAGCTAATGATCCGTATCCATGAACACCAACTAGCCACGAAACGACACGACCAGCTATCCTCAGTAGCCACACACGCAGATGACAAGCAACATGAGTTTGACTGGGACAACACTACTATTATAGGACAAGCCAAACTGAGAACAGCCAGGGAATTCCTAGAGGCATGGCACTCATCCACAGATTCTATCAACAAGCACATCAACCTGGACCCAATATACCGACCACTGCAGCGGACAACTGGAACTGACAACCGGGAAGTGGCAGAGACAAAACACTATAAATGCTGGAGAAAACATCACAGAAGCGCTTCACAGGAGGCTCCCAAGCACTGAGGATGTCCCCTAGACAGGGGATGAAACGTCTGCAACACAAATTCCCAGCTCGGCGAACAGAACCACAACAATGAGCACCGAGCTACAAATCTTGTCACAAACTTTGAGTCTGAGATTATGTCTTCTTGTCCTCGACTCTGTTTGGAATGGGAACAACCTCTCCGCATCTACTCTGTCAAGCCCCCTAAGGATGTTGACTGTTTCAATAATATCACCTCTCATCTGTCTAACCTCCAGTGAGTACAAGCTCAACCTACTCACTCTTTCTGATTAAGAAAATCCTTCCATACAGACAATCAATCTAGTGAACCTCCTTTGAACTATCTCCAATGCCAGTACATCTTTCCTTAGATAAGGGGACCAAAACTGATCAGTATATATGGTCTGATAGTGGCTTGTTTAGTCTCTGCAAGACTTTTCTTATTTAAAAAAATCTCTTCCCTTTGAAATAAAGACCAACATTCAATTTGTCTTCTCTATAACCCACTGAACCTGGATGCTAACCTTTTGTGATTCATGCGTTTTCTACAGTTTTCCCCTACTTAAATAGCATTCAGCTCTTCTACTCTTTCTGCAAAAGTATATAAGCTTACCTTCCTATATGAGTGTGTCTGCCACTGTTGTCATTTTTGGGCCAGGCTGACGGAGATAGTCCATTGGATTAGGTGATGATCAGTCCAGCAGTCAGCTTCTGTTGAGGCACCAGTGATGCAGATATTCCCATGGTCTCTTGCTTATAAAATGATGTAATTAAGAAGGTAGCAATGGTTTAGAATGAGGGTGCTACCATGAGGTCTTGGAATTGTCTCTTTCATGCAATAGGATGCTTGTTATGATCAGGCCTACTCCAGGTATTGTCAGGAGAAGGACTCCATTGGCATTTACTTTCTCTTTGCCTACCTTGCCAATCATGCCTTTCCAGAGCTTTGTGTCCCTCCTCAACTCTGGTGTTAAGATCATCAAGAAGAATCAGCTTGTCTCCCTTTGGCAGAGGGGACACTGACAATCAAAGAATTTCTCTCTGAGTCTCATCTGTTAATTCTACAGTTGGGATCATGCACTGACAACAGTGGTGAACTTGATCTTGTTTTGGGTGAGCCTTGAGGTCATGAGGCTTTCATTTGTCCCACAAGGCTAGTCAGTTAGTTTGTTTTATTTTCAGCTCACCATGGTGAAATCAGTGTTCTTTTTCTCGTGTAACTTTCGAGAAAAAGGTGCACTTGTCAACTTTTGTCTTTGAGCTGAGTCTGTCGTGACCACCTTGTCTCACTCAGGATAATAGTATTGATGTCATTGTGCTAGAGATTCTGGCCTACGAAAGCAGTGCAATGTTCAGGTTTGTCACTGTCGGGATTATCAGTGAGAACCCTGATCTTCCAGGTCTCAACCTTCATTTTGAGGAAATGAAAGGTGCCTCAGCATAGTTCTTTTAAGGTGGAGTGGCTTTTGTACACAGATTATGACAGCCCTCATCAACAGATGTCTTTGTCCAATGGCAAGAGTTGGTGAAACAATTTGAGACCAGGCAACACTGCACAGACAGGAACAAAAGTGTACACCACACAGGTACAAATGTGCACATGTGCTGTTTTCTAGGAAACCCCATTCCTGTTTTCTTGTGTGTTAGTTGTTGAGAGAATAATGTGTCCCACACCAATTAGACCCCGTATGATTTGTACAGCTCAATGCTGCCACAGCAGATCGTGTAAATCTGATTACTTTCGCTCTCAACAACATGCAAGAAGTCAATTGAAAATATCTTCGAACAGACCTATCACATCACTGTGATTTTAAAGTTACTAACTGCAAACGGTTATCAGTATATTTAAACCTGTTTATTATATTGCTAGAGTTTCATGGCACAACATTTCCTAATGCTACTTTCATTTATCTTCCAAAGATAGAACAAGATTAGTTCGTCCACCCATGCTTCAAGATACAATCGTTCACAAGTCAGGTAAATTAAGGAGGGAGGAGCAAAAAAAAAGCCATACTTGCAAAAATATAAATAAGAATGTTATAATCCTGTAATGAAAAATAAGGAAATCATATCATTCTAAATTTATTAGATATTGATAAGCTTTACCTCGAACATTTCTACCATGCTGTGTGGAAGGGTTTCCCAAAAAGACCTCAGAAGCTAGTTCCTTCATTCGCTTTTCCATATGAAGGAGAATTTTCATCAAATGGGAAAGACATCTGAGCTGATGTGCATTAAGACACAAGTTCCTTCCCCTCTTAGTCTCTTCCTGTGGAACTGGTCAAAGAAAGTAAATGAAGAAAATGTAAATTGGTAAATTACACTTAAAAATAATAAATACAGTCATAACGTTTCTGTTAGTAATGCAATTGTGTGGCATTTGACACACCTTCAACCACATTTTAACAAAGGGATTAGCAAGGGCTTCAAGAGTAATTTTTTTCCATCCCACTCACCCCAATGATAACGCATACCAACCAATACCCTTCAGTTATCCCCAGTGGCTATATAGAGGAGGTGATGGACTAGTGATATTATCACTGGAATGTTAATCTATAGACCCAGGTAATATTCTGGGAACCTTGGTTTGAATCCCACCATGGCAGATGGTGGAATTTTTATCCAAAAAGTCTAGATTTAGAAGTCTAATGATGACCATAAAACCATTGTCGATTGTCGGAATAAACCATCTGGTTCACTAATATCCTTTAGGATAGGAAGCTTCCAACCTTACCTGGTCTGGCCTACACGTGACTCCAGACCCACAGTTCTGTGGCTGACTCTTAACTGCCTTCTGGGAATTCAGGATGGGCAATTAATGTTGATTTAGCCAACAATGCCCTCATCCCGTGAATGAATTAAAAATGCCAACCCATGTCCCTCCATCACCTGTACCAGCTGTTCTGGCCTCTATGACAAATTCATGACCCTCTACCCATCTTCAATGGCCCCTCATATCCTCCATTTGAACAATTTCCCCAACAGATCTTCAGCATGACCTCCATACAATACAACCAATGACTCATTAATAATACTTCCATGCCTATTCACACAGTACAGAAACAAACACAGAGAATGCTGCAAAAACGTAGCAGTGTCTATTGAGAAAGATGCAGAGTTGACGTTTCGAGGTCAATATGATGTAGTCAGAACATTATACACACTCTATACAGAACTAAGGAACGCTAAGATAACAATGCAAATGCTCAAAAGTCAAACATAGCATACACCTGTTTCACCAAATTAATTCAAGTCTAGATTCAAGGTTCTGACCAAAGCCTCAGTGCACATACTTAGTTATGATTGAAAATGAACTGGATTCATGTCATTTTCTGTGGACAGGGTAGTTAGGCAATTTTCCATTTTTCTAGGTCGATGCCAGTGTTTCAGCTGGACATTTTTCATGACTGAAAGATGTGGCATTTAGCCCATTTCTGGGTTTTTGTGATGTGTAGTGAGTAATGATATGATTAGGATAGCTGTTGTCTTGCAGGATAGCTTTAATCTGCTCTACTCTGTGTCAAGCTGCTAGGTGAGTAAATGGCTAAGACCTTACTTGAGGTGGTTCAAAACTTTCGATTATTTGCAAATCTTCACCCTCTCATTCATTCCACTTGCTCCAATGACAATGCATACCAACGAAAACCCTCAGTTACCTCCAATGGCTCATCATTCATACTCTCCATGCCAACCCAGGTCTTCTACCCACCCGTACTGGGACGTCAAAAATGAATGCAGAGAAGAATGAGGTATTTCATTTTGATAGAAAGAACTTTGAGAAATAGACTAAAATAAAGGGCACTACAGTAAAAGGGTATGCAGGAACAGAGAGATCCAGATGTATACATCCATAGTTAATAAAAGTGGAAGGAGAGATAGAGAGATCAGTTAAAAAACATATAATAGCCTCGGCTTTAATATTAAGGGCACAGAGTATGTGATGAATTGTATAAGACACAAAGTAGACTTGTTATATCACAAAGGGATAGAGAAAGTTGTTATAATGTAAACTGAAATTACATAGGACAAATCAGATCCTTGGATAAAACTTGGCTTGATAAACCCTAACTTTGTTTTGTTTTAAAATCTTGGCAATCGGTTACCAAACACATTCTGTAAACACACAGACAAAAGTCTACATGTGTATTTTCGAAACAAAGAATAAAACATGTATTAAAGAAGAAAAATAAATTATATTACACTAGTCAAAAATGTGATAACATTTCAATTATAAACTTTAATTACAAAGACCAGAAAAACATTCAGATTTGTACTATTCCTTGCATTCGAGCATTTGTCAGGGGTGGGGAGGAGGCGGCAGCATGATAGAGCACACAGACAAGGTCTTTTCCCTGGGGTGGGGGAGGCCAGTACTAGAGGTCATAGGTTTAGGGTGAGAGGGGGAAGATATAAAAGGGACCTCAGGGGCAACTTTTTCACACAGAGGCTAGTGCACGTATGGAATGAGCTGCCAGAGGAAGTAGTGGAGGCTAGTATGATTGCAACATTTAAAAGACATCTGGATGGGTATGTGAATAGGAAGGGTTTAAAAGGAAATGGGCCAAGTGCAGGCAAATGAGACTAGAATAGGTTGGGATATCTGGTTGGCATGGACGAGTTAGACCGAAGGGTCTGTTTCCATGCTGTACATCTCTATGAATCGACAACTCATCTGAAAATACATCACTCCCCTATTGTCATGCATTTGTTCTGAGTCTACACAAAAAGAGCATTGGAGAAATCAGCTTTGCAGGTCAAAGGAGAAGAATTTGTCTAATTTGAATGCAATTATGTTGATGGAATGACTAAATACAAAACATATTATAAATTTTATGGATAGTGATAAGGATCAAAATGAATTCACAAATATGTTAACTCCAGCAGATTACTAATGTTAAATGCACAGATAAAGAAGGACATGGTTTTTAAAGTAAAGGCTGCAGTGTTATTTATCTTATAACATCATGTTTCACTGCTTAAATGATATTATATTCAATAAAACTTGCTCCTCTAAGGACAGTTTCCAACTGCTGGTAATTAACAAATTCTGAACTGAATAATAAGATAATTATATCATCAAACTTTTCATTGAGTTGTTACATTTCACTGTTGAGTTCTATGGGCTTGATTTTATACTTGACATGTTTCAAATGAGCAAAAAACATAACCAAATGCAAACATACTTGCAGTTAAATTTGATGCCTTCACTGTTTTAAATCCCATATATAACCTGCATGCCACTGACTAGCCCACTGCCTGAAAGTGGCAGAAAGTAGCACTGCCTGTTTGGTGGGAGTGGAATTTGGTGCAGCAGGAAGGAACATGCAGGCCAATAGCAATTGGAATTGCATTTTCAAGTCAGAAGGACAAGGTTTCTCCTGTTTTTTTTTCTAAAATGGAATATTTGCACTTAGAAGGCCTCTTCACCTACTGACAACTGTCAATTGCCTTCATCTAAAAAGAAAGACATGATGGCTTTCCTGCTTATGCTGGATTAAAATGTGCCCAGCCTACTGGACGTAAATTTGCATAAATTTATGTGGACAATGTCCATTTCCAGCAGTCACATAAGCCACTCAACCAGAATAAGCAATTATTATTGTGACCAATGTGATTCGGAAAATAAGTCTGAATCCTCTATTTTAATTCCTGAAGAAGGGCTCATGCCCGAAACATCGATTCTCCTGCTCCTTGGATGCTGCCTGACCTGCTGTGCTTTTCCAGCAACACATTTTCAGCTCTGATCTCCAGCATCTGCAGTCCTCACTTTCTCCTCTATTTTAATGTCAATTTCCCCCTTACAGATTGGTTTACAATACATACCCCATGTATTGAGTTCAATTTGTCATCTTAAAAAGATGATATTCAAGTCAGGCAGTATAAACATAGCACAGGCCTTGCATAAAGTATCTCAGCTTCAAAATTTTTGTAAATGCTCCTTTAGAAATTTATAATTATTCTTCCCCTTCCTGTCTGCAGAACATTCCAATCAAATTTGTGGCCTTCCCAGTACACCACTGCCAGTGAGAAATGTTTTCTGCCACTTTGTCCCTTTCTATTACATTTCCTAATACACTTTGATACCTATGACACATCTGATAATATCAACTAACTCCATCATTTGTCCCTACTCAATTTCACTGTGACTTATCAGAATGTAGCCATTGCAACTCCACCAATGATTTTCTTCCAACTGTTTGCATTTTTGGATTTTGGACATCCAAATTATCCAAAAATCAATCCTTGGCCCCCACTTTGTTCTTATCTACAAGCTGCCCTTTAACGGTATAATTTACAGATGACCACAACATCAATACTCACCAATGAGCAAATTTGCAAGCCATCTTAATCTTTACACTCCTATAATGATGAGTGTCAACCTGTCCTGGAAGGTCACCAAAAAACCTAGACCCTGATCAGTCAAATGTTGTAACTCTCATAAATGTTGAAGGAGAGATTCTAGAATATGTTGTGCACTTCCTCAGAAGACACTCCCAAAAGGACCACCATTGACAAGGAGGTCCAACATTGGATTTGCTACATCAGCTCAGCATTCTACAAACTGTGGCAGCAAATATTTAACAACAGAGTCCACTGCAAGACAACAGAAGGTCCCGTATACAGAACAATTGTCATCATGACACTTCTGTACTGCAATGAGACCTGCAAATCACAAGAATTCCTCAGAAATTACTCCAACAGTGACTCTGCCGCATTCTCTTGATCCTCTAGGAACACTGTGAAAAAACACTCGTGGCTATTTTGAAGCCAGCTCTACAAGAATTCAGATTAAGCACCTGCAAAACTAACAGTGATGAAATGGACATTATGATGAGCTGGCTGAACAGCATCTTCCCCATCAGGTCTTGCTTTGAAAGCTTTCAAATAGCAAGTATTCCAGGGGAAGATAAACAAATACAAAAAAGTTAAAGGAACTCTCCTTGAAGTGTGACATTGATGATTGGGAGAAGTTTCCTTCTAATCATTCAAAATGGAAATAAGTTGACTTTCAAGTTTCATCATGCTTTGAATTCAAAGGCCTCAAAGTGGAGGGACAGTGGTGGCAGATAAGGAAAAAGGAAGCAAATCCTGTACTCCGATTTTACTCTCTCATGGAACATCCTGGCTCAGGTGTCCAAAGATCTGTAGGTGAGAAATGGTCTGTTCAGTTACATGAAGACCCAAGGCAACAACTTTCCTTGTCAATGGACAGCCGAGTTCATCCAGGTGGGTAAAAACAATGGCTGCAGATGCTAGAAACCAGATTCTGGATTAGTGGTGCTGGAAGAGCACAGCAGTTCAGGCAGCATCCAAGGAGCAGCCAAGTTCATCCACCAAGATAGGGATCACATCCACTTATATACTGATGACACCTGGGTACACCACTTCATCAAATGTCTATTCACCATTCACTGTGACATTGTTGGTATTACATCAAATCTTGGACTATCTAAAATTTTTGCGAAACATTTTGCGTTATATGCGGTTGGAACAGCTGAGAATTCAAAATCCAAAGTATTTGAGGTAGATTCATGGAAACACAAAACATGGGAGAAAAGGAACTGAAGTAGACCATTCAGTCCCATCATTCAAAAAGATTATGACTGAACTGTGGCCTCACTCCAAATGCCTACCTCTGTATATCTTAGATTTAAATTTAGCAATTGAATTTAACACTGATCACTATTTGAGGAAGAGAGTTCCAAACCTCCACTACTCTTAGCATGTAGAAGTGTTTTTTTATAACATTCCTTTTAAATGGTCTGGCCAAAATTCTTAAGACTATGCCCAGAGTTCTAGATTCTTCAACCAGTGAAATAGTTTAACTTTATCTACCCTGTCTTTCCCTGTTAATATCCTGAAGACCTTGACTGGATCATCCCCTAAACTGTTCAATTCTAGAGAATAAAGGTCTAATTTGTCTCATCTCTTGTAATTTAAGGAGAGACAATGGCCTCGTGGAATTGTCCCAGAAATAGTAATCTAGAGACCTAGGTAATGTTCTGGGAACCTGGTTTTGAATCCTGCCACGGCAGGGAGTGGAATTTGAATTCCTTGTAAATATGGAATTAAGAGTCTAATGATGACCAGGAATCCGTTGTCGATTATTGGAAAAATCCATCTGGTTCACTAATGTCCATTAGGCAAGGAAACTGCCATCCTTGCCTGGGTCTGGCCTACATGTGACTCCAGACCCAGCAATGTGATTGATTATTAACTGCCCTTAGGGATGGGCAATAAATGCTGGCTTAGCCAGTTGCACCAGCATCCAACAAATGAATGAAAGAAAAGAAAAAAGAATGAAAATTCTGAAATCCAGGTATCATGCCAATTTGTGTTGAAATCCCTTCAGAGTCTAACTGTAACTGCAGCATACGAAATGCATCTCTAAATTCCATCCCTTTAGATATGAAGGCCAGCATTCCATTTGCCTTCTTGACAATTTTCTGCATCTGTTCAAGGTATTCTAAAGAGCTATGCACCTACAACCCTAAATCTCATTAGACATCCATTGTATTTAACTTTGTGCCTTCTAAAATATACCCTGGTCTATTCTTTTTCAGACTGAAATAGCTAACCTCACACTTAAATATATTAAAATTCATTCATGTTAATCTTTTACATGGGACCTTACTGAAAGTCTTCTAAAAGTCCAAATGAACTACATCCCTTTGAAGGATCCCCTTTATCAACTCTCCCAGTTATATCTTTGAAACATGCCAGATTTGTCAAGTATGATTTGTCTTTCATAAATCCATGCTGGCCCTGTCATATTCTGTCACTGTTTTCCAAGTGCTTTGCACTTAAATACTTTAGAATGGACTCCAGCATTATCCCCACTACTGATGTCAGGATACACAGTCCATAGTTCCCTGTATTCTTTCCACCTCCTTTTTCAGATAGTGGGCTTGCATTAGCTCTCCTCCAATCCAAAGGAATTCTTTGACACTCTGCAGAATATGTAAAGATGGCCATCAATACATCCTTATTTCTTAAATAAAATAATCCATACAGTATAGAAGAAGGAGAAAGTGAGGACTGCAGATGCTGAAGATCAGAGCTGGAACATGTGTTGCTGGAAAAGCGCAGCAGGTGAGGTAGCATCCAAGGATCAGGAGAATCGATGTTTTGGGCAGATTCCTGAAGAAGGGCTTATGCCTGAAATGTCGATTCTCCTGCTCCTTGGATGCTGCCTGACCTGCTGCACTTTTCCAGCAACACATTTTTCAGCTCTGATCTCCAGCATCTGCAGTCCTCACTTTCTCCAAGTTGATTTTAACCTCCTGCAAATCCTCCCGCAAGGATGCCTTCCTTGAAGAAGCACTCTTCCTCCCTCGACAAGGATTTCATTGAGTCCCTCTCTCACTGCACCCCCCCAGGTCACCTCCTCTGCCCTGAAGCTCTTCAGCCACGTCTTCAAACAGACTCGCTACCACAGCCACATCTCCTTCCTCAGCACCTGTCTACTGAACCGACTGACCCCGCATGGACTCGATTCCTGAAGGGCTTATGCCCAAAATGTCGATTCTCCTGCTCCTTGGATGCTGCCTGACCTGCTGCGCTTTTCCAGCAACACATTTTTCAGTACAGAAGAAGACCATTCAGCCCAAAATGTCCACATGGACCCTCCGAAGAGCATCAAATCTGGACCCCCTCCTACCTCTGTAACAATGGCTAATCCACCTAACTCCACAGCCCTGGACACAACAGGGTAATTTCGCATGGCCAATCCACCTAGCATGCACATCTTTGGACTGTGGAAGGAAACCCGAACACCCGGAGCAAACCCACAAAGACACGAGGAGAATGTGCAAACTAAACAACGACAGTCATCCAACGTTGGAATCCCTGGCGCTGAGGCAGCTGTGCTAACCACTGAGCTACCACACTGCCCAGGCCTCGGGTCACTTCTTTTCGGTACACTCTGATGTAGATTATCAAGTCCTGGGATTTATCAGCTTTTAATCTCATCAAATTCCTCAATAGCATTTTATTACTAATACTTACTTCCTTCAGTTCCTCTTTCTTACTAGACCCTGTTCTCCCCAACAATTTTGTTCACAAAGCTTCAGAAAATAATGTCACGCTTCTCACAATCATCGAGTCATGTAGCAAGAAAGTCAACCCTTCGGTCCAACTTGTCCATGCTGACCATGTTTCCAAAACTTAACGAGTCCCATTTACCTGTTTTTGGTCCATAACCCTCTCAACCTTTTCTCTTCATGTACCTCTCCAAATGTCTTTCAAATATTACAACTGTCCCTACCTCTGCCACTTTTTCTGTCAGCTCATTCCATACAAGTACCACCCTCTGCATGAAAAAGTTGCCCCTCAGGTCCCTTTTAAAACTTTCCCTCTCAACTCAAGCCTATACTCTCTTGTTTTGAACTTCCCTCACCTTGGGAAACGACCTTGGCTATTCATCTTATCTGTGCCCCCTCACGATTTTATAAATACCTATAAGGTCACCCCTCAGCCTCTGACACTCCAGGGAGAAAAGTCCCAGCCTCTCCTTAAAGCTCAATCCCTCCAGTCCCTGTGAAATCCTTTTAAATATTTTTTCTGTACCCTTTCTAGTTTAACAACATTTCATTTATAGTGGTGAAACCAAAATTGTATGCAATAATTTGAAAGTGCCTCACAAGTGTCTTGTAAAGCCACAATATGGCATCTCAACTCCTACACTCAATGCACAGACCAATGAAATCAAGCATGCCAAACATGCTTTCTTCACCACCTTACCTGCACGTGACACCACTTAGATTCAGTTCAAGATCCAAGAAGTGTTCTGTTCCAGCTAAGTTTTCTCTTTGATTATGCTTGCAGTTCACTGTTTCATTGAGCTGTCTTTTTGATGTCTAGCCTTGACATATTCACCCATAGTGTTCAGATCTGGTTTGTTTTTGTCCCAGATATACTGTAAATATCTTCATTAGGTTGCATTTGGAGATGATAGAAACATTTTTTTTTTAATTTTGAAATGATTAATTGAATTTAGTTTAAAAATACTATTGAAGGAACATGTATCTGTACTTCTTTACTTCTTCTCCGTGTGGTGCTTTGACCTAATAAAAGGTTCTATTCAGCATATGATTTTATCTTTTTGTTTACAACTGACTTCCTGCAAGTTTCTAATTCTTAATTTTAGATTTCTAGTATTTGATTTTGCTTACATGGCTTGACTAATATTGAATAAATTAAACGTGAAAATCCCTTAATGGTATTAATAATTTCATTATTTTGCCTGCACAAAACTGAATGCCATAATGCCGTCTTCAAGACAGAACAGATGCAGATGTTGAAATAAGTAAACAATCATCATATGGCATACTGCCAGATTTTAAGTTGATACATTAAACCCCAACTGAAGCACATTTCCCTTTGGATTATATTTATTGCCACTTCATTTCCTACATACTTTATCCACACTGTCAATCCAAGCACAGGGCTATTTTCAGTTTTTTTTTCTCACCCTTGAGGCCTAGCACTACCATAACAGCCATTAGTAGAGGGAATTGTGTGTCTGACATGGTCTGAAACCAATTATCATTTATTTTCTTCAAACTGATACCATAGTCTATTGGGAATCAGCAATCATGAAATAATTTATCTCTTGATTTAATTTTTCTTGCACAAATTAGTTGTAGGCTGTACCGGCTGTACACAGCTGCATGTGACACATTTCAAGAAAAAATAGATGGGTCAAGGGAATCCTGCTGTCTTCTGTATTTTAAAAATCCATGAACAATTGATCTGATAGATTTTTCCCTTGAATTCTTGGCAGCTGAAAAGTAAATAATAAAAGAGCACTGGTCACAAATATCTTGTGTTCACCTGTAGACATCTGTTTACCTTTAGATATTATAACGTTGACATATTTGAATTTATAAATACCGATTGGGATTCAAACAATCAAACCTGATTTTTCTACTTCCACCACCTCACCTTTCACAACTGCTGTCACTAATCCAGCTTTAAAAGCCAAATCAGCTGCTCCAACTTCTCCCATTTCCAATTTCAGTTTAACATTTTGGAATGTATTGCTATCGCACTCCACACCCAGCTCTCCTTTTTGAGATGTGTTAATTTGTCCTTGAGCCACAATGTCACAAATAAAATTCTGCAGTGCTCTATCCTCCTCTAATACATTACGGCCTTCCAACAGGCCATTCATCCACATATTATCAATTATCGGTGTAAACCTCCTGCCTTCTGTAGTTTATCACTTAGCCTTCATATAGGAGAAAGTGAGGACTGAAGGTGCTGGAGATAATAATTGAAAAGTGTGGCACTGGAAAAGCACAGCAGGAGAGGTAGCATCCGAGAAGGAGAATTGACGTTTCAGGCATAAACCCTTCCTCAGGAATATGATGAAGGACCTATGCCTGAAATGTTGATTCTCCTGCTCCTCAGATACTGCCTGACCTGCTGTGCTTTTGCAGCACCACACTTTTAGCCTTCATATCATTTATTTCAGCAATCCTAATACATTCGTCACATATATTGAAGGAGTTCCCAAGAAGTCATACCAGACTCAAAAAATTAACTCTGTTTCTCTTTCTGCAAATGGTGACAGATATGTTGAGTTTATGCAGCATGCTGTGTTTGCATCAATTCTTCTAAATTCTTCACTTAAATGCTACATCATAATCCATAAACGTGAGATAAACTTCCTTAATAGGTAGTTTTGTATGTCTAACATCACTCTCACTTTGACAAACAGTTGTGCTACTTTTCAGATACCAAATTACCCATGAGCCAAAGTGTTCTGAAACTTAAAAATGGAAAGCTCAAAGTAACATCATTATTGTTAACTAAACCAAAAGAGACATTCACCAGATTTCTTCAGGAATATTTTAAAAACTTGCTTGCTAAAAACAAATTTATTATTCAGACAAGAAACGATTGACAAAGTTGGTCAACTAAGCTATATTGCAGAATTAAACTATATACACCCTTTATCTTAACACCACATACATATTTATACACAGATGCTCTGAAGACAACTCAAAATATCAACTCAGCTTTCTCTCCACAGATGCTGCCATACTTGTTGTGTTTCTCCAGTCATTTCTGCTTTTATCCTAGAAAATCCGTCATTTATCTATCTCTTTAGTTAGTTTTCTTTTAAGTGTTATCTTTTACTCAGAGAGAAAATGGGAGATATTTTCCCCTTACCACTAGAAAGTGAGGATTGCAGGTGCTGGAGATACAGAGTCAAAAGTGTGTTGCTTGAAAAGCACAGCAGGTTAGGCAGCATCAAAGGAGTCGGAGAGTCAACATTTCGGGCATAAGCCCTTCATCAGGAATGTGGAGGGGGAAGGGGGCTGCGGGATAAATAGGGAGTTGGAGGTGGGGCTGGGGGGGGGGGGGGAAGGTAGGTGGGATGGTAATAGGTGGATGAAGGTGGGAGGCAATTATGATAGGTAGGTGAGGAGGGTGGAGCGGATAGTGAGAAGGAAGATTAACAAGTAGGACAGGTCAAGCGGGCAGTACTGAGTTGGAGGGTTGGATCTATGATCAGGTGGGGGAGGGGAGATTTGGAAAGTGGTGAAGTCAATGTTGATGCCGTGCGGTTTTAGGGTCCTGACTGGGTGGGTGGCTTTGATTTGATGGTGGAGGCAGCCCAGGATTTGCTTGTCTCTGGGGGAGTTAAAGTGGTTGGTCACAGGGCAGTGGAGTTTGGTGCATGCAGACCAGAGGTTTTCCCTGAACTGCTCCACGAGTTGGCGTCCTGTCTCCCTGATGTGCAAGTGACCACATCGAGAGAAAGCTAACAGCTAGCAAATTTGTGACAAAACACAAATTAGAAGTGCAGATGCTGTAAATTAGTGGTGACATCTTGAAGAATGTCAATATTATACGGGAGGAAGTACTGGCTGTCTTGAAACGCATAAAAGTGGAAAAATCCCGAGGACCTGATCAGTTATACCGTAGAACTCTGTGGAAAGCGAGAGAAGTGATTGCTGGGCCTCTTGCTGGGATATCTGTATCATTGATTGTCACAGGTGAGGTGCTGAAGACTGGGGGTTGGCTAACATAGTGCCACTGTTTAAGAAGGGTGGTAAAGACAAGCCAGGGTATTATAGACCAGTGAGCATGACGTCAGTGGTGGATAAGTTGTTGGAGGATGTACATGTATTTGGAAAGGCAAAGACTGATATGGGATAGTCAGCATGGCTTTGTGCGTGGGAAATCATGTCTAACAAATGATTGAGTTTTTTTGAAGAAGTAACAAAGAGGATTGATGAGGGTAGAGCTGTGGACGTGATCTACATGGACTTCAGTAAGGCGTTCGACAAGGTTCCCCATGGGACACTGATTAGCAAGGTCAGATCTCATGGAATACAGAGAGAACTCGCCAATTGGATGCAAATCTGGCTCAAAAGGTAGAAGACAGAGGGTGGTGGGAGAGGGTTGTTTTTCAGACTGGAGGACAGTGACCAGTGGAGTGCGACAAGGATCCGTGATGGGTCCTCTACTTTTTGTCATTTATATAAATAATTTGGATGTAAGCATAAGAGGTATAATTAGTAAGTTTGCAGATGACACCAAAATTGGAGGTGTAGCGGTCAGTGAAGATAGTTACCTCAGATTACAATGGGATCTTGATCAGATGGGCCAATGGGCTGAGAAGTGGGGTTTAATTTAGATAAATGCAAGGTGCTGCATTTTGGAAAAGCAAATCTTCGCAGGACTTTTACACTAAGAGGTAAGGTCCGAGGGAGTGTTGCTGAACAAAGACACCTTGGAGTGTAGGTTCATAGTTCCTTGAAAGTGGAGTTGCGTGTAGATTGGATAGTGAAGAATGCATTTGGTGATCCTGCCTTTATTGATCAGAGTATTGAGTACAGGAGTTGGGAGGTCATGTTGCGGCTGTGGCTGTACAGGATATTGGTTAGGCCACTGTTGGAATATTGCGTACAATGCTGGTTTCCTTCCTTTCGGAAGGATGTTGTGAAACGTGAAAGGGTTCAGGAAAGATTTACAAAGATGTTGCCAGGGTTGGAGGATTTGAGCTATGGGAGAGGTTGAATAGGCTGGGGCTGTTTCCCCTGGAGCATCGTCGGCTGAGAGGTGACCTTACAGAGGTTTATAAAATCATGAGGGGCATGGATAGAACAAATAGAATAAAGTCTTTTCCCTGGGGTAGGAAAGTTCAGAACTAGAGAGCATAGGTTTAAGGTGAGAGAGGAAAGATATAAAAGAGACCTAAGGGGCAACTTTTTCACTCAAAGGTGGTACGTGTATGGAATGAGCTACCAGAGGAGGTGGTGGAGGAGAGTACAACTGCAACATTTAGAAGGCAGCTGGATGAATCTATGAAAGGGAGGGGTTTGCAGGGATAGGTGCCGTGTCCTGGCAGGTAGGACTAGATTGGGTTGGGATATCTGGTCGGCATGGACTTTTTGGACCGAAGGGTCTGTTTCCGTGCTGGACATCTCTATGATTCTATGACTCTATGTTGCTGGATGACAGCAGCATAAATCCTAGGATTTCTCCTCAAGTTGGTTTGTCAAACCGTAGACGCCATAGAAACAATCCCTTCTCTCTTTTCCTTTTTCAAAAATTATTTGCTTTTCTAGAGAGCAACAAATATCTCAGTTCTCAATTCTTGATTCTTTTCAAAGAAATCACACCATAAATCGTCTTCAAATCAGTACATCAAAACAGTTCCATTTTCCAATTTACATAATCTATAAATATATATGTATTTCTAACACCTGTCTTGGACTCCAGACTCTTACATATCTCAATAAGATCATCTGTCATTCTTCTGAACAACAGCTGGTCCAACCTTTCCTCTTCAGATAATGCCCAGATCCCAGCTATTAGTTTAGTGAACTTTCTTTTAACTGACTGATATACTTTCATACTTTCTTAAATAAGGAGACCAAAATTGTACATAACATTCCAGATATGGCCTCACAAAAACTCCATACAATTGATGCAAAACATCATTTCCTTTATATTCCATTTCCTTTATAATAGAAAAGAACATTTCCAAATGTTCATTCCAAATCAGTTGCTGTATCTGCATACGAATGTTTGGTAATTAAGGTCAGAATTTATCAGTATTATATAATAAAATTTTTAAAACTGCTTATGTCTTTATTTTTATTGTAAAGTTTACTGGAAATAATTAAACAATGGAATGGTTTCTTATAATTAACAATTATTATTGATTAAAGCATATTCAAAATGGCAGGACAGATGATGTACTGTAACTACAGAATTTAGGAGCTTCTAATGTGATCCAAGCCAAATACATTTGCAGCAAATATTTGCAGGTCAAAAACCCCAGCTCAGGTTTATTGAACTGAAGTCAAGCTAAAGACACCATGGCACATTAACAAGGACGACATTTTATTCTGTAAAAATAAAAACAAAATTCTGGAAACCTGAAACACTTGAGAATGCTGGATAAACTGTTTCTCTCTCCACAGATGATGTTAGATCTGAGTTGCTCTAGCATTCTCTGACTTTATTCTAGGAGGCAACTACATCCCCCCTTGAGACAGTCTTCTGATTTGAACAGTGGTCAGGCAAGTAACGAGACCCAGAGTGAGAAATGCAGAAGCCTTGGGTTTTCTAATTGTCGAGAGAGAAAGTGAGGACTGCAGATGCTGGAGATCAGAGTCAAAAGTGTGGTGCTGGTAAAGCATAGCAGGTCAGGCAGCATCCGATCAGCAGGAGAATCAACTTTTTGGGCATAATCCCTTCATCAGGAATGAGGCTTGTGGTCCGGGGCTGAGAGATAAATGGGAGGGGCGTGGGGTTGGTGGGAAGGTAACTGAGAAAGTGAAAGTAAGAAGTAGATGAAGGTGAGGGAGAAGATGATAGATCGAGGGGGGGCGGGCGGGAGGTGGAACAGACAGATGGGAAAGATGGAGGACGGTCAGGAGGGCGGTGCCGAGTTGGAGGCTTAGGACTGGGATAATGTGGGGAGAGGGGAGATGAGGAAACTGTTGAAATACACTTTGATCCAGGACCTAAATGTCCTTGACTGAGTGGGAGAATGTTAAAGTACAGATTTGAGACAGCCCAGAGAATTCCTTATGAACTCAATCTGTAAGCCTCTCTCGGTTTTTCCCGGAGATCGTACTCTTTGGAAGTCTGGAATAAAAAAAACTCTTACAGACTGTTTAGTTTAATTTTAATTATCCCCTTCATTAATAGCATCACTGTGACAGCATGACACCGATACCTGTAAGTCAAGCTAACTGGATTGTAGAAACCCAGGTGAGTAGGAATCACTCCTCTTTCAAGAGCCCTGGCCAGCCACTCTGCCATACTATCTCAAACAGACTACCTTTATATACAAGTTTACAAAGGTCATACTGTCACAAACCTCAGAAGTTAACAAAAACACTGCATGTTCTGAACTAGACAGTTAATAATGAAGGACAATAATTCGGGACAGAAGTTAATTGATAGAGTTTCATTTTGAGTTCAGAATCAAACATTGTTATTAATTTCATAAAGGAACAACCATGAATGTTATCACTCGGTGTCCTGTTTATACAGATTCACTGATGTTAAGACAAATATTCTTAATTGTCTTACCCTCTCTGCCTGTCTATTTTCTAGTGTGCAGCAAATGTGTTCTATAATTCAAAATTACATTTTAGTCTAAATGTTTAAGGACAAGTTTTCAGGCTATAAACTTTTTCAAGAGGGAGTTGAAGTGTTCAGCCATGGGGCAGTGGGGTTGGTGGATGCGGGTGTCCCAGAGATGTTCTCTGAAATGATCTGCAAGAAGGTGTCCTGTCTCCCCGATGTAGAGCAGAGAAAGGAGTCTTTGAGGCTTTGGATGGAGGTGAGGGTAGTGGTTTTGGCGCAGGTTTTGCAATTCCTGCCATGTCAAGGCAAGGGTGCCAGGAGTGGGGTGTGTACTGGTGGGGGGGTGTGGACCTGATGAGGGAATTGTGGTGGGAATGGTCTCTCCAGAAGGCTGACGGGGTGTGGAGGGAAATATATCTCAGGTGGTGGGGTCTGTTTGAATGTGGTGGAAGTGGCTGATGACGCTGCGATGTATGCAGAGGTTGATGGGGTGGAAGGTGAGGACCAAGGGGGTTCGGTCATTGTTGTGTTGGGAGGGGTGGCGTTCAAGGACGGTGGTACGGGAAGTGGAGGAGATGCACTGGAGGGCATCATCAACCATGTGGGAAGGGAAATGGAGATCTTGGAAGAAGGAGGCCATCTGGGATTTTCTAAGGTGGAATTGGTCATCCTGGGAACAGATGCGGCGGAGATGGAGGAATTGGGAATAAGGGATGGCATTTTTACAGGAGGTAAAGTGGGAAGAGGTGTAGTCGATGTTGCTGTGGGAGTCAGTGGGTTGTAATAGATGCCTGTGGTTAGTCAGTTGCCAGAGACAGTGATGAAGAGGTGCAGGAAGGGGAGGGAGGTGTCTGAGATGGTCCAGGTGAATTTGAGGTCAGGGTGGAAGGTGTTGGTAAAGTTGATGAACTGTTCGACCTCCTCGTGGGAGCACAAGGTGGTGCCAATACAATTATCAATATAGCAGATGAATAGGTGGGGGGTGGGTGGGTGGTGTCAGTGTAACAGCGGAAGATGAACTGTTCCACGTACCCGACAAAAAGGCAGATAAAGCTGGGTTCCATGTGGGTGCCCATGGCTACCCCTTTGGTTTAGAGGAAAGGGGAAGATTGGAAGGAGAAGTTGTTGAAGGTGAGGACTAGTTCAGCCAGGCGGATGAAGGTATCGGTGGAGAGTACCGGCATAAGAGAAAGAAACTGAGGGCTTGGAGGCTTTCATCATGGCAGATGAATGTGTGCATGGATCAGATGTCCATGGTGAAGATGAGAACAATATGCAGTGGGAACAGGGAGGATCCAGTGGGTGGTGTATATATCAGTACCAATGACATAGTTAGGACAATGCAGCAGTTTCTACTTAGTATGAGGAGCTAGACACAAAATTAAAAAGCAGAACCTCAAAGACAATAACTAATAGATTACGATCAGAATCCTGTACAAATTGGCATGGAGATTAAGATTAGAGAAACAAACATGTGGCTCAAACACCTGTGTGAGAAATAAGTTCCTTTTTGTGGGACATTGGCACCACAACTGGGGTGGTCTACACCTGGCATACTGGCACTGGTGTTCCATTTGTCATATAACTAGGGAAGGAGAAAGGGATTCGAGCTAAACAGGCAAGGGGCAGGAGGATATAAAAAGCTTGGATGGATTTAACAAATCAGGACAGTCAAAGCAGGATAGCAAAATGCTGATATGCGGAGTGATGTTCAGAGAATGGCAGGTAGGGTTAGGGCTACAGTTCAGCAAAGGACAAAATTAAAGGCATGCATTTAGCTTTCAAAACAAAGTAAACGAATCGGTAGTACACATTGAAGTCAACAAATATGACCGCATATACACTACGGAGACATGATTGGAAGACAAAACAGATCGGGTTCTGTTTACTGAACTGGTCTTGGCATTCGACAGGATTTGAAACCTAGATAAGCAAGGGTTGCATTGTTAAGCAAGCATGGTTTTGGTGCAATAATTAGAAATGATTTCAGCAAAGGAGATCAGTATGTAGAATCAGTTTGAGTGACAAGGAGAAATAGTAAGGGAAAGAAGTCACTGGTGATTAACAGGCCCCTGAAGAGTGACCACAATGTATCATGAAGCACAGAATGTGAAGTATTTTTTGCTTGCAATAAAGGGATGGCCAACAATCATTCCTGATTTGAAGTACACATGAACTGAAAAAAGTCAGATTGACAATGGTAGCCTTGGATGAGGAGTACATAAAATGCTTTCAAGGTAATTTCTTAAAACAGCATATTCTGGAATCAACCAACACATTCTGGAACCAACCAAACAGCAAGCATATTAAACTTGGAATTGATGATTAATTAATGACCTCAAAGTAAAGATACATCTGTGTAGCATTAGATTGAATTTTATATCCAATTTGAAAGGGAGAAGAGTGGGCTTATTACAAGTGTCTTTCATTTTTAAAAAAGGTCATTATATGGACATGAAATCTTATCTAGCTGAAGGGAAGTGGGATACTAGGCTAAGAGATAGGTCAATAGCAACACAGTGACAGACATTTAATGGGACACTTCAACACTCACGATAAGTATAATCTCACAATAAAGAAAACTTACAAAGGGAGGACTCATTATCTTTGTTAACTAAAGATGTTAAGGAAAGCATCAAATTTAAAAGAAAAAGCATATAATTGTGCAAAATGGCAGTCAAATGATTAACAAAATGATTAAAAGATTCATCAAAAGAAAGAACTGCAGTAGAAGAAGAAGGTAACTAAAAATGTAAATAAAGGTACCAAGAGTTTTCACTTTTTCCTTTTAAATATCTATAAAAAGAGTGTCTTCCAGGTAGGGAGAATGGTAATAAAGTATATAATAAAGGAAACAGCAGATGAATTGAAATAATATTTTGCTACTGTCTTCATTTCAGAGAATAGAAAAATCATCCCAGTTATATCTGTATTGGGTTGTGGAAGGGATAAAGGAAGTGGGCAAATATCCAGCTATTTGGAGCAACTCCCAGGTTTCTCCTGAAAATTTTGCACAATCTACTGTTGTAAGACTCAGGAACCCTCATTAGCTGCCAGTTAATAATGAGTGGCATTCGCTATCTTTAAAAATGAGTTAAGAAGCAAAATTAAATTTAAATGTTTTCCTCTGAATAATTCTGTTTTCTTTGTATGTTACCTTGGCCAAGCAGATTCAAAACACACAAAAGAAGGTACAATTTTCTGTGTTTCTTCCAAGCTAATGTCACCAAAAATCATTCTTGTTTTCCTCATTGTCAACATTACCAGATGTTACATGTAATGAAAAAAAAGTGCTCTCTGGTTTGCCACAAGAACAAAGACCCCTGTTCATGCATGATCCTTCTTGCATTCACCAAGACTTTGGAAAGCATTTATATCTATATTACTGACTATTTACCAATTATTGCACCTTTATTGAATAAGATTTGGTACAATAATGAACCCACAATTTTGTTCATTACGAAACATGGTTGATCAATCATGTAAGTTAAGTCTGATATGGATAAAGACATTTAATTGGTCAGCTTTAATAACTTGAAAAAATACTTTCATTTTTATGCTGTGTGAAGGGTGCATTCCTCCAAGCGCAGTCAGAATAATATTTACAACTTTTTAATTGAGTTTCCTCAGTTACAAGAAAACCAAATATGTGATTCTTTGTTAACCTCTAGATACAACTATAGTATCATCTTTACTTTGGGTTAAGGTGCAACTTTAAGTCTTTAACCCATCTAAACATTTGAACAGAAACAAAGGAAAACAAAATGCATCTTTCAAAGTCAAAGAAAGCTGCTGAATAAAATATTAAAGAGTGGTGTCATGGGAGAGATTCAAGATGGCAGCGACCCAGCAAGTCTGAATCTGTTGTACTCGGGCAAAGTGGGGCACTCGCCTTCAGCACACCTTTTAATTCATTTAAAATAGCTTTTGCCCAGCATACCTCGTCATTTTGCATCAAACTTGAACAGTCATTTTAAGAACAACACCAAACTAAGGGCAAAAATTCCTGAAGTTCACAGCAGGCAGGGACCCCTCCCCACCCCCTCCAGCAGCAGCAGAGGCCACCTCGGGGGACTCAGCTGCAGAGACGAGCATGATCTCCATGATCAACAAGCTGCAGGAGAGGATCGACGCCTTCATCGAAGAATCCAGGACCAGATGGGAGTCGCTCTCGGTCGTGCTGCAGAAGCACGAGCAAGAAATTGAAAAACTCGAACAATGCGTTGGAGGGGCAGAGCAAAAGGCCTCGACCACAGAGCTGCTGCCAAATCGGCCGTAGGTTGGGTCCGGGGTCTCGAGCAGCAAGTCCAGACCTTGGAAGAGCACATTGATGACCTCGATAATCGGGGTCGTCGAAAAAATATTCGGTTGCTGGGCCTTCCCGAACGGGAAGAGGAAGGCCAGCTTGCAGGTGTTTTGGAGCAATGGCTCCCTGAAATATTACAATTGGAGTCCAGATCAGGCCGGATATGGGTGGAGTGGGCCCACCAGGTTGCAATACGCAGGCCCGGGCTGGACTAGCGTCCCCGCCCAGTTTTGTTGCGGCTCCAACGCTATAAAGAGAAGCAGATGCTCCTAGAAGCCTCCAGAGTCCTGGGGAAGGATCCCCAGGACATGATGCACAAGGGTTCCAGGATTATATTATTCCAGGATTTTTCTCCAGCCATGGTCCGCAAGGGGAGGGCATTCGATGAGGCGAAGAAGCGCCTAAGAGACCTAAATATCCAATATTACCCAGCAAAGCTGCACTTCAGCCACGAAGGATCCATATACAACTTTGGATCACCGAAGGCTAAAGAATTTTTGGGCTCTCTTCAATAGACTGTAAAATTCAAATCGTATGGATAACAATTTTGCTTTGGCCCCCCCCACCGATCCACCCCTTCTTTCCTTCTCCATCCCTTTTTTGTTCATTACCTTCTCCAGGGGACAGGGAGGGGGCCTAATTTGTTATTCACTCTTTTTACAGGCCTTACGGCTTATTTGATTTATGTGGGAGGGGGGTTTGTTTTGTCCTGCCTTTTTATTTAGAGCGGGGTTCTCTTCTTCTGTTATCTTATTTGGTTTTCGAATAATTGCTAAAATTATAACTTTGTAGTTTTATATATTTATATTTTGTATTATGCTTGCTAAACACACCTAGGTGTTGGTGTGGGGTGGGTCACTCACTTTTAACTTTGGTTTTATAGAACACTTGAATTTATCTACTCCAGTTTATAATGCCTGGGTCGCGGGCGGGGCACTAGTTAGGAGAGGTTATGGTGGGGTTATTGATAGGTAGTTACGTCCCTGGGAGCAAGGGGGAAAGTCTCCTTTCAAATGTGTTTTGTATTTTTTTTTACTTAGGAATAGTTTTTAATTGTATTGGTGTAAATGTCTTAAAGAATTTTTGGTTTTGTGAATTTTTCATGTCTTTACTCAGGGTGTCTTGGGTGAGGTTCTTCCTCCTGGGGGGTCTCGAGCTTGCCTGGATGATCATGGCTAGCTATTCACTTAGGTGGTGCACCTGGAATGTCAAGGGGAGTAACTCACCAATCAAAAGGAAGAAGATATTATCAAACTTTAAAAAAGGGTTGATACAGCTCTTTTACAGGAGACATATCTACTTGACAAAGAGCACTTAAAATTACAACAGGGTGGATATGACCAGGTCTTTTTCTCATCTTTTAGCTCAAGATGTAGGGGGGTAGTCATGCTCATAGGAAGAATCTTTCTTTTAAAATCTTATGCCAGATAAAAGATGAATCTGGGACGGCATATACTGATCAAAGCCCTAATAAATGGAGAGGAGTATGGGATTTTGAATCTTTACTGTCCCCCAGCACACCCCTTCAAATTTGTAACAGAAGCGTCCTCCAAGTTGATGGCTTTTGGGGCCCACCATACAATTATAGGAGGAGAGTTTTATTGTATTATGGACTCAGAGACAGATAGGATACCCAAGAGTACTATGGGTATATCTCTTAGATCCAGATAATTGGCGGATCTGAATAAGGAGCTAGGGCTAGTAGATGTGTGGAGGTGTCATCACCCCCAGTGCAGAGACTTTCCTTTCTACTCTAACCCACACAAGTGTCATACTAGAATTGATATGTTTTTTGCCTCCTCAACCCTTTTGAATTCCATATTGTCCTGCAAAATAGGTAACATAGCAATCTCTGATCATACCACAGTATATATGGAAGTTAAGACTAGGGACGATGGGACAGGCCCCTGACATTGGCATATTCCTTTTTAATGAAGGATAGCAAATTTATAAAATATTTTTCTCAAGAATTCAAAACCTTTTTGGAAATTAATTCAGGTACGGCCAGTAACCAGTCGACGATGTGGGAGACCATTAAGGCTTACATGCAAGGTTTGATCATCTCATATTCTGCAAACCAGAAAAGACAAAAGGGAGAACAACAGCGCCTACTGGAGGCTCGCCTGAAGGCAGCTGAGGTAGCGTATGTTGATAGGCCCTCTATTACTAAGCTACAAAGGATCACAGCCCTTAGGACAGTCTTGAATACCGCACTTACCCAAACAGCAAAGAGGGAAATATTATTTGCAAAGCAAAGACTATATGAATATGGCGACAAGCCTGGCAGATATCTAGCGTATCTTGTTAGGGAAAAAAAAGGCTCCTCAAACGATCACATCCATTAGGGGGAGTGCTGGTACTCTGACTTGTGATCATAAAAGGATCAATACAGCCTTTAGAAAGTTATATTTTGAACCGTATAAATCACAGGACTGTGAGGATAAAACTAAGAAGATGGAATCCTTCTTTAAAAACTTGGCCTTTCTGGATTTAGCCTCGGAGCAGGTGTCGATCCTGAATGCTCCCCTGGTAACCCAGGAAGTACTCGATGCAATTAGACAGCTCCAGGGTGGGCAAAGCACCTGGACCGGACGAATTTCAGGTTGAATTTTTTAAAGAATTCATAGGGGAACTGGCTGGCCCACTTATAGACATATATAATTACTCACATAGTCAGGGCTGCCTCCCGCCTTCGTTGAGAGATGCAAATATTTCTCTCATTCTTATAAAAAAAAGGCAATGCCCCAGAAGATTGCTCATCATATAGACCAATATCCTTGCTTAATATAGATTTTAAAATCCTTTCTAAAAAGTAAGCATTAAGATTGGACAGGGTCTTACCATATATCATAACAGAGGACCAGACGGGGTTTATCAAGAGCCGCAGATCATCTAACAACATTAAAAGGGTCATAAATATGATACAAGCCTGTCAACAGGAAAGAATACCGGGGATAGTTGTCTCCTAGGATGCAGAGAAGGCGTTTGACCGGGTTGAATGGTCATATCATTTTTACACGCTGGAAAGGTTTAGTGTTGGAGAGGCATTTTCGAAATGGGTCTCAATATTATACAATGAACCCAAAGCAGCCGTGATTATCAATGGTTTAGGTTCATATAGCTGCAGGGGTAGGGGCTGTCGTCAGGGATGTCCTCTCTCGCCGTTATTATTCACGCTAACAATTAAACCACTAGCGGAAGCTATACAAACCGACTCTAACATAGTGGCTCCAAGGGTTGGTTCGGGTAAGCATAAAACACTCTCTATGCAGATGACGTCTTCCTGTTCTTAAGTAATCCTTTGATATTTATACCCCGTTTAATTCAAGTAATTAATCTATTTAGTATGTTCGCAGACAACAAAATCAGTTTTACGAAATCGGAAGCCATGCCATTGAGTGGTCTTGCTAGTATATTCAATTTATCGGACGGATCAGTGACCTTTCAGTGGTCACTGGAGGGTTTTCTATACTTAGATATTTTTATCACCCCAGTATTTGGTCAGCTGTATAAAGCCAATTTTATACACCTACTAGAGAAAATAAGGCAGGACCTTCAACGCTGGGGAGATCTCCCAATAACCTGGTTAGGCAGAGTAGCTCTAGTTAAAATGAATATTCTGCCTCATCTCTTATATCCTATGAGAATGCTCCCTTTGATGTTGCTGAAACTGATGTTACGTAAACTACACAACTGGCTTGGTTCCTTTATTTGGAATCATAAATTAGAGAAGCTGCAGTTTCCACAAGCAAGGGGAGGACTGGATTTTCCAGACTTTAGAGGTATCAGTTGTGCTCTGTATAAGCCTATGTAGCCGATTGGGTCTCTTGTGACCTACAATCAATTTGGTGAGACATCGAGACCTCCCAAGCAAAGTGTCCCCTCATCAATCTTTTATTTTTAGATAAAATGAGAGCTATTATGGACTATTGTAAAAACCCTATTGTATTAAATACAATTAAAGCCTGGAGGATAATGTGGCAAGATGAGGGTAACTTACAAAAAACCTCTCCTTATACTCCTATAGTGGGAGTATGGGGTTTTCAGCCAGGGCAGACAGATGCTACATTTAAAACCTGGAGGTTGAGAGGTGTCGCTTGCTTAGGGAACCTGTTCGATGGGGAGGTTATGATGTCTTTTGAGCAGCTGCACCAGAAGTTTGAACTGTCTAATGGAGATATTTTACCGTAATTCCAAATACGAGATTATATACAGAAGAAGACCACATTATTAGACAGTCCCTACAAATTGGATAGGGAGAGAAGGATGCTATGGCCAATGGGTCCATCCTCGGTCAGTACTCTTTATCACTCATTACATAACGAGGTATTGAAAGACATGGAATGACTGTTTAAAACATAGAACCAGGAATTGGGGCTAGAACCCCCTTCAGAAATGTGGGAGGACATCTGGGAAAATGCCAGAAAGATCTCTATTTGTAATAGTTCTCAAGCTATTCAATTAAAGATACTCTATAGGGCTCATACAGTACTGGAACAACTGGCAAAATTTAGGGTAGGAACATCCCCAATGTGTCCTAAATGTAAAATAGAAGTGGGCACTCTTACGCACTGTTTATGGACATGTCACAAGATCTAGGTAAAAACAATGACTGCAGATGCTGGAAACCAGATTCTGGATTAGTGGTGCTAAAAATGCACAGCAGTTCAGGCAGCATCTGAGAAGTAGTAAAATCGACGTTTCGGGCAAAAGCCCTTCATCAGGAATCCTCTGCAAATACTGGGACAGAGGAGCGAATGTTCTGACATAAATCTTGGGAACGGAGATTGGATTGGATCCAGTGTCTCTTCTCCTGGGCTTTTCAAATCTGCCCTCTCTGGATGTGCACGGAAGGAAACCTATTCTCCATTCTCTCTTTCTGTGCAAGCAAAAATAGATTAGTTAATTGGGTAGCTGAGGGTCCTCCAGGACTTTCGAATTGGCATAGGCTAATCATGGAATATATCACCCTTGACTTCCCCACAAATATGATGCACCAAAAAACTGAATTATTCTATAACATATGGCAGTCCTTTCTGAACTATATAGACACATATATTTCGGCCATTTTGTCAAGGGCTTTTGTCTAGCTATGGTAGTGGTTCTGGCTGGTCCAGGGGCCCCCTGGGGGAGGAATCCCATATAAATACGGGTTTTATTATGACTTAGAGTCATAGAGTCATAGAGATGTACAGCATGGAAACAGACCCTTCGGTCAAACCCGTCCATGCCGACCAGATATCCCAAACCAATCTAGTCCCACTAGCCAGCACCTGACCCATATCCCTCCAAACCCTTCCTATTCATATACCCATCCAAATGCCTCTTAAATGTTGCAATTGTACAAGCCTCCACCACATCCTCTGGCAGCTCATTCCATACACGTACCACCCTCTGCATGAAAAGGTTGCTTCTTAGGTTTCTTTTATATCTTTCCCCTCTCACCTTAAACCTATGCCCTCTAGTTCTGGACTCCCCGATCCCAGGGAAAAGACTTTGTCTATTTATCCTAACCATGCCCCTCATAATTTTGTAAACCTCTATAAGGTCATCCCTCAGCCTCCGACGCTCCAGGGAAAGAGCCAGAGGCTGTTCAGCCTCTCCCTGTAGTTCAGATCCTCCAACCCTGGCAACATCTTTGTAAATCTTTTCTGAACGCTTTCAAGTTCCACAACAACTTTCCGATAGGAAGGAGACCATAAGTGCATGCAATATTCCAATAGTGGCCTCACCAATGTCCTGTACAGCCGCAACATAACCTCCCAACTCCTATACTCAGTACTCTGACCAATAAAGGAAAGCATACCAAACGCCTTCTTCACTATCCTATCTACCTGTAACTCCACTTTCAAAGAGCTAGGAACCTGCACTCCAAGGTCTCTTTGTTCAGCAACACTCCTGAGGACCTTACCATTAAGTGTATAAGTCCTGCTAAGATTTACTTTCCCAAAATGCAGCACCTCACATTTATCTGAATTAAACTCCATCTGCCACTTCTCATCCCATTGGCCCATCTGGTCCAGATCCTGTTGTAATCTGAGGTAACCCTCTTCGCTGTCCACTACACTTCCAATTTTGGTGTCATCTGCAAACTTACTAACTGTACCTCTTATGCTCGTGTGGGCGGCACGGTGGCACAGTGGTTAGCACTGCTGCCTCACAGCGCCTGAGACCCGGGTTCAATTCCCGACTCAGGGGACTGACTGAGTGGAGTTTGCACGTTCTCCCCGTGTCTGCGTGGGTTTCCTCCGGGTGCTCCGGTTTCCTCCCACAGTCCAAAGATGTGCAGGTTAGGTGAATTGGCCATGCTAAATTGCCCATAGTGTTAGGTAAGGGGTAAATGTAAATTTAGATGTAGGGGTATGGGTGGGTTACGCTTCGGCGGGGCGGTGTGGACTTGTTGGGCCGAAGGGCCTGTTTCCACACTGTAAGTAATCTAATCTAATCTAATCTAATCTAATCATTGATGTAATTGACAAAGTAGAGGGCCCAGCATCGATCCTTGTGGCAGTCCACTGGTCACAGGCCTCCAGTCTGAAAAACAACCCTCCACCACCACCCTCTGTCTACTACCTTTGAGCCAGTTCTGTATCCAAATGGCTCGTTCTCCTTGTATTCAATGAGATCTAACTTTGCTCATCAGTCTCCCATGAGGAACCTTGTCAAACGCCTTACTGAAGTCCATATAGATCACATCTACTGCTCTGCCCTCATCAATCTTCTTTGTTACTTCTTCAAAAAACTCAATCAAGTTTGTGAGACATTATTTCCCACGCACAAAGCCACGTTGACTATCCCGAATCAGTCCTTGCCTTTCCAAATACATGTACATCCTGTCCCTCAGGAATCCCTCCAATAACTTGCCCACCACCGAGGTCAGGCTTACCGATCTATAATTCCCTGACTTGTCTTTACCGCCCTTCTTAAACAGTGGCACCACGTTTGCTGACCTCCTGTCTTCTAGCACCTCACCTGTGACTATCGATGATAAAAATATCTCAGCAAGAGGCCCAGCAATCACTTCTCTAGCTTCCCACAGAGTTCTCAGGTATACCTGATCAGGTCCTGGGGACCTATCCACTTTTAACTGTTTCAAGACATATGAGTACATACTTAATTATTTAATTATTACGTTATTTCTTACTAGTAATGCAAGATAGCTTATTTTATGCTTTGGTTGTTTGTAGGATAGATGAGTAGTTAGCTGAGTTTTTTTCTTTTTTTTTCTTTTGTTGTGTTTTGGTTATTATTTATTTCTTTTATATATTATTAATTACATATGAGTGTTTATATTTGTTTGTATTACTTTGTAATTTTGTAAAAAACATTTAAAAATCTCTTTTTCTCTTTCAATAAAAATACCCATAACAAAAAGAGTGGTGTACTGGTAATTTCCATATCTCTAGACTGGGAGGCCCAAGTTCAATTCTTACCTGATCCAGAGATGTGTAATAACATCTCTGAACAGTTTGATTAGAAAAATAGGTTAAATTTTTAAAAAGTTAGTTATTTTTAAAGAAAAATGTTTGCAGAATATATCAATGAAGTCCATTCGACACAGAGTCATACATCATGGAAATAGACCCTCCGGTCCAACCAGTTTATGTTGAACATAATCCCTAACTAAACTAGTCCCACCTGCCTGCTCCTGGCCCATATCCCTTCAAACCTTTCCTATTTATGCACTTATCCAAATGTCTTTTAAACCTTTTAACTGTACCCACAACCACTACTTCCTCAGGAAGTTCATCCCACACATGAAGTACCATCTGTGTAAAAATTTGCCCTTCATAAAAATTATCTCCTCACTCCTTAAAATGTGCCTCCTAGTCTTGAAATGCCCCACCCTGCTTCAATGATAGGGAAAAGCCATCTACCATTAATCTATCTTTTCCCCTCATGTTGTATAAACTTCTAAGGTCACCCCTCAACCTCTTACACTTTAGTGAAAAAAGGTCCCAGCCTATCCAGCCTTTCTTTTCAACTCAAACCTTCTGTACCTTGCAGCATCCTGGTAAACGTTTTCAGAACCTTCTCGAGCTTAATAATACCCTTCGTATAACTGGGTAACCAGAACTGGACACAGTATTCTCACAGATGCCTCACCAATGTCCTGTATGAACTTGACATGACTGCCCATCTCCTATACCCAAAGGACTGAGCAATGAAGACAAGTGTGCTCAAAAGCCTTTTTAACCACCATCTTTATGTGCAAACTTCAAAGAATTATTTACCTGAAGCCCTAAGTCAAATTTTTCTACCATACTACCCAAGGTCCTACCATTAATTGTATAAGTCCTACACCGGTTTGTTGTAACGAAATGCAAAAGCTTGCATTTATCCAGATAAAACTTGATCTGCCACTTTTCAGCCCATTGATCCATTTGATCAAGATCCATTTGTAATCTTAGAAAATCTTCTTCACTGTCTACTTTGCCACCAATTTTGGTGTCATCCACAAACTGACTAACCACGCCTTCTATGTTCTCATCCAAATCATTCATATAAATGAAAAACAGTAGAGGACCCAATACCAATCCCTGCTGGCCACAGGCCTCCAGTCCAAAAAAAAACCCTCCACGACCACACTCTACTTCCTGCCATTAAGCCAATTATATATTCAATTCGCAAGCTCAGCCTAAATCCCATTGGATTTACTAATTAGCCTACCATGCGGAACCTTGTCGAAGGTTTTACTGAAGTCCAAGAAAACAACTCTGCCCTCCTCAACCTTTTTGGTAACTTCCTTAAAAAAACTCAATCAAGTTTGTGGGACATGATTTACCTCACACAAAACCATACTGACTATCAATTTTTGCCTCTCTCAATGTCCATAAATCCTATCTTTTAAAATCATCTCCAATAATTTACCCACAGTCAAAGTCACACTCACGGTCTATAGTTCCCCAGTTTCTCCTGACAGCCCTTCTTCAATAAAGATACATTAGCCACCCTCGAGTCATCAGACATGTCACCTGTAGTTCTAGATGATACATATTACTTTAAATTTCTTAATTAATGAAAACAAACTAGCCATCATGCCAAATTCTTAATCAAGTTCTCAATAGTTTGTTACAATAGTGCAGTAGTTGTGTTGCTGAACTAGTAATCTCATGGCTTGGAAGAACGATGGAGACACAGACCAGAAATTTATGACACCCTCTCTAGCCCTCCATCAAGGGGTTGGATGCCAAGTTGCCAGGGGGAGCCAGGGAGCATTGCATGAAACTGGATAAAATGCCATCTAAAATGCCATGCCTTCTGCTCATCTCCACTATTATTTTACTCAAGATTGAGAAGCATCAGGAGGCTAATTCATTCTGGGCAAATTAAGACCCTTAAGTGGCCAACTAATGGTCACAAGTAGATCTCACAACCAGAATTGTGCTGGGTACAAATAAGTGGTCGAACAAGGGTGCAGCTGAGTTATTTTGTCTGTGGCCATCAAAGGCAATTCCTCCAACCCAATGTAATTTTTGAGTTTTTCTTCCCTGCCTTGCATCCAGTGATCCAACCCTCAAACTTCTCACTGAGATCTGCAAGCCTGGACCCAGCAAGACCCCAGATTAATTTTCAAGGTTAATTTCATTGTTGTGTTTTCGTTCCTGACTTTATATAACCCCAATACTAGCCAATGTTCCTTGTTGCATTGCTAGAACATGACAGCTGGCAGTTATTTAATTGGTTGGCTGCTTTCAAGTGCAGGACTTAGTCCTTGATGGGTCAGAACTCCCATCTCAAGTTCATTACTGACCAAACATTTACACCAAAAAGGTGGGGGGCCTGTTCCCCATAAAAGATTCAGGTGTGAGACAGAATATTATCGAATAGCTGTGGAACTTAAGATTGGTTAATTAAATAAATCTGGAGTGATTGAAAGTGCCCATTCATCTACAAGACAAGTGAAAAAGTCCATCTGGTTCCCTAACATCAGATCAATGGTTGGAAGGAATTTTGACTGCCTTACCCAGTCTCTTTATATGTAACTGCAAATATACAGCAGTAGGTTTGGTTTGTAACTGGTCTCTGTAATGGCCTAGCAACTTAGCTGGACCTATCAAACCATTACAGAAAACTAGACAAGTAGTTTAGCATGAAACCAGGCACCAAAATCACAAATCTGCAAAAAAAAATCCTCCTCACTCAAGACTGTGAACTTGTGTCAAAATAAAGAGACTAATTCCTCTCCTGAATCGAACACTTATCCTGACAGAATCATACATTTCAGTGAACATCATAGAATCCTCTTCTATTTCTGAATCTGTCCTATCTCATTTTCAGGCCAGACCAACCAAAGAAGACATGAACAGAGAATGGAGAATGGCCCCAACAATTCCTGAACACAAATTTGACACCTATGAAGTGTCTTCGCATCAAATAAAACATGGACGAGTAAACTGCCAGTAAAACTTTATAAAATCGACAGCCCTCCTTCATCAGATGATTTAGTATTCTATGTTGAGCGCAACATGAAGAAATACTGAAGCACAGAAAATATTCTGGGTAGGAAACTTCTATGAAGAGTAACCTAATTCCCGAAGGTGTAATTGTCACACTGATTTTGAAGAAAAAAAGTGGGCAAACTAGCACAAAGTGATATTCTTTTTGACCTCGTCTTCACCAATCTAGCTGTTGCAGATACATCTGTCCATCAGAATATTGGCACAAGTGACCATGGAGAAGTCTCAGCTTCTCACTCAGGATAGTCTCGATCATGCTTTGTGCTATTATTGTGTTAATTGGAATAGATTCAAAACAGATACAGTACCTCGTGGGGCTTGATCACAGATGTGAGCTTTCTACCAACTGAGTTACAACTAATATTTTCTCTTTATTTCTATGTAATATGGGTTAAATAAAGACTAATAAGTGCATAACAGAAACAGCATAAGCACAACTAAAAATAAGCACTATATTAAGGCAAATGCATGAAAACAACTGAAGTACCGAGTTAAACAATTCTATAATCAACAGGTCAGAACAAAGCACCACAATCCCCATGTCATGAATGGTGACAGGAAGAAGAATTCAAATTACATTGTTATGATAGTCACTGAAACAGTTACTAAATTTTTAAACAGATGTTTGAATTCCATGTGATCAACTAAGAAGAAAATAAAACAAGATCATAGATATAGGAGCAGAATTAAGCCATTCAGCCGATCAAATCTGCTCCACCATTCAATATGCTGACATGTTCCTCAACCCTTCTGCCTTCTCCCCATAATCCTTGATCTCCTACCGAATCAAGAACCTATCTCCCTTTGTCTTAATAACTTGGCCTCCAACAGCCTTTTGTTGTAATGAGTTTCAGTTACCAACCTTTGGATGAAGAAATTATTCCTCTTCTCAGTTCTAAAGGGTCATCCCTTCACACTGAGGCTGTGCCCTTGAATCTTAGTCTCTCCTAAGGGTGGAAACATCTTCTCCACATTCACTCTATGCAGGCATGTCAGTATCCTGTTAATTTCAGTCAGGTCCCTATCATCTTTTATTGAGATCCATCGAGTACAGACCCAAAGTCCTCAACTGCTCCTCACATCACAAGATTCCTTCATCCCCACAATTATTCTTGTAAACCTCCTGTGGACTCCAGCGAACACCAACACATCTTTCCTTCGATGGGGGACCCAAAACTGCTCACAATAGTTCATATCTGGTCTGACCAGAGCCTTATACAGTCTCAGCAGTATCTCTCTGCTCTCATTTGCGAGCCCTCTTGAAATGAATGCCAACACTGCAATTGCCTTTCCAACTGCCAACTGAACCTGCATGTTAAACTTAAGAGAATCTTGAATTCGGACTCCCAAGTCCCTTGCACTTCAGACTTCAGAAGCCTTTCCTAATTTAGAAAATAAACAAGATATCAAGTTGTCAGAATTTGTTCTAACAAACAAACCAAAAACAATATTACCGACAAATGTATATTTAGTCAACTTACACTTTAAACCACAGAAAAGTTTCCCATTTAAAATGATCACAAATTCCCTGGCATGTACATACTTCAGACTGTTCCTTAAGTTGACACTTTGAACCAGTCTAAAGTTAGTCACCATTCAAAATGACCTGGAACCCTTCCCTTCCCCAGCCAGGTAATGTCTCAGTCCAGTGTTGACTTTCGTTGGAAAAGTTACACAATAAAAAAGTATTTTTAAACCTGTTCAAAGAAAGGCTTAAAAATTTATGTTAATTAAATTCACATATAATGCTTGGATTCAAACAATATGAATATTTGCTGAAGGTAAAGTTTGGATCCAGACATTTGGATCCATATTACAAAGGAGGAAGTGCTGGATGTTTTGAAACACATAAAAGTGGATAAATCCCCAGGACCTGATCAGGTGTACTCTTCTGTGGGAAGCTATGGAAGTGATTACTGAGCCCCTTGCTCAGATATTTGGATCATTGATAGTCATGAGTAAGGTGCCAGAAGACTGGAAAATGGCTAACATAGTGCCACTATTTAAGAAAGGTGGTCAGGACAAGCTAGGGAACTATAGACCAGTGAACCTCATGTCAGAGATGAGCAAGTTGTTGGAGTAAATGCTGAGGAACAGGATGGATATGTATTTGGAAAGGCAAAGACTGATTAGGGATAGTCAACATGGCTTTGTGTGTGGGAAATCATGATTTACAAACAAACTTGATTGAGTTTTTTGAAGTAACAAATAGAATTGATGAGGGCAGAGTAGTAGACGTGGTCTATATGGATTTCAGTAAGGCAGTTGACAAGGATCCTCATGGGAGGCTCGTTAGCAAGGTTAAATCTCATGCAATACAGGGAGAACTCGCTATTTGGATATAGATCTGGCTCAAAGGTAGAAGACAGAGGGTAGTGGGGGAGGGTTGTTTTTCAGACTGGAGGCCTGTGACCAGTGGAGTGCCACAAGGATCGATGCTGGATCCACTACTTTTCGTCATTTACATACATGATTTGGATGTGAACATAAGAGGTATAGTTAGTAAGTTTGCAGATGACACCAAAATTGGAGGTGTAGTGGACAGTGAAGAAGGTTACCACAGATTACAACAGGATATTGATCAGATGGGCCAATGGGCTGAGGAGTGGCAGATGCAATTTAATTGAGATAAATGCGGGGTGCTGCATCTTGGAAAGGCAAATCAGAGCAGGATTTATACAGTAGTAAGGTCCTGAGGACTGTTGCTGAATAAAGAAACCATGGAGTGCAGGTTCATAGCTCCTTGAAAGTAGAGTCGCAGGTTGATATGATACTGAAGGCGGCATTTGGTATGCTTTATTTTATGGGACAGATTATTGAGTACAGGAGTTGGGAGGTCATGTTGCAGCTATATAAGGTATTGGTTAGGCCACTCTTGAAATATTGCGTGCAATTCTGCTGTCCTTTCTATCAGAACGATGTTGTGAAACTTGAAAGGGTTTGGAAAATATTTACATGGATGTTGCTAGGGTTGGAGGATTTGAGCTAAAGGGAGAGGTTGAGTAGGCTCAGGCTGTTTCCCTGGAGCGTCAGAGGCTGAGGGGTGACCTTATAGATGTTTATAAAATCAGGAGGGGCATGGATAGGGTAAATAGACAAGATTTTTCCCTGGGGTGGAGGAGTCCAGAACAAGAGGGCATAGGTTTAAGGTGAGAGGGGAAAGGTATAAAAGAGACCTAAGGGGCAACGTTTTTATGTAGAGGTGGTGCGTGAATGGGCTACCAGAGGAAGTGGCAGAAGCTAGTACAGTTGCAACATTTATAGAGTCAGAGAAATATACAGCACGGAAACAGACCCTTCAGTCCAACTCGACCATGCCGACCAGATATCCCAACCCAATCTCGTCCCACCTGCCAGCACCCAGCCCATATCCCTCCAAACCCTTCCTATTCACATATCTATCCAGTTGCCTTTTAAATGCTGAAATTGTACCAGCCTCCACCACTTCCTCTGGCAGTTCATTCCATACACCTACCACCCTCTGAGTGAAAACGTTGCCCCTTAGTTCTCTTTTATATCTTTCCCTTCTCACCCTAAACCTATGCCCTCTAGTTCTGGACTCCCCCACTCCAGGAAAAAGACTTCGTCTATTTATCGTATCCATGCCTCTCATGATTTTATAAACCTCGATAAGATCACCGCTCAGCCTCCGATGCTCCAGGGAAACCAGCCCTAGCCTATTCAACCTCTCCCTATAACTCAAATCCTCCAACCCCTGGGACTGGAACATCATAGCAATTACAGAAACATGGCTCAGAAATGGGCAGGACAGGCAGCTTAATGTTCCAGGATACAAATGCTACACAAAGGATAGAAAGGGGGGCAAGAGAAGAGGGGGAGTGGCATTTTTGATAAGGGATAGCAATACAGCTGTGCTGAGGGAGGAGATTCCCGGAAATACATCCAGGGAAGTTATTTGGGTGGAACTGAGAAATAAAGGGATGATCACCTTATTGGAATTGTATTATAAACCCCCCCAATAGTCAGAGGGAAAATGAGAAACAAACTTGTAAGGAGATCTCAGCTATCTGTAAGAATAATAGGGTAGTTATGGTAGGGGAATTTAACTTTCCAAACATAGACTGGGACTGCCATGGTTTAGATGGAGAGGAATTTCTTAAGTGCGTACAAGAACATTTTCTGATTCAGTATGTGGATGTACCTACGAGAAAAGGTGCAAAAGTTGACGTACTCTTAGGAAATAAGGCAGGGCAGGTGACTAAGGTGTCAGGGGGGGAGCGCTTTGAGGCCAGTGACCATAATTCTATCAGATTTAAAATAGTGATGGAAAAGGAGAGACCAGATCTAAAAGTTGAAATTCTAAATTGCAGAAAGGCCAATTTTGACGATATGAGGGAAGAACTTTCAAAAGAAATCGAGGGTTTGTTTAAGAAAAAGAAGGAAGCACATGAAAGGTATAGACAGGATAGATCGAGTGAATCCTTAGAAGAGTACAAAGGAAGTAGGAGTATACTTAAGAGGGAAATCAGGAGGGCAAAAAGGGGACATGAGATAACGTTGGCAAAGAGATTTAAGGAGAATCCAAAGGGTCTTTACAAATAATTAAGGACAAAAGGGTAATAGGGAGAGAATAGGGCCCCTCAAAGATCAGCAAGGCAGCCTTTGTGTGTAGCCACAGAAAATGGGGGAAATAATAAATGCATATTTTGCATCAGTATTTACAATGGAAAAGGATATGGAAGATATAGAATGTAGGGAAATAGATGATGACACCTTGCAAAATGTCCCTTTTACAGAGGAGGAAGTGCTGAATGCCTTGAAATGGTTAAAGGTGGATAAATCCCCAGGACCTGATCAGGTATACCCAAGAACTCTGTGGGAAGTTAGAGAAGTGATTGCTGGGCCTCTTGCTGAGATATTTATATCATCGATAGTCACAGGTGAGGTGCCAGAAGACTGGAGGTTGGCTAACATGGTGCACTGTTTAAGAAGGGAGGTAAGGACAAGCCAGGGAACTATAGACCAGTGAGCCTGACCTTGGTGGTGGGCAAGTTGTTGGAGGGAATCCTAAGAGACAGGATATACATGTATTTGAAAAGGCAAGGACTTATCAGGGATAGTCAACATGGCTTTGCGCATGGGAAGTCATGTCTCACAAACTTGATTGAGGATTTTGAAGAAGTAACAAAGAAGATTGATGGGGGCAGAGTGGTAGATGTGATCTATATGGACTTCAGTAAAGTGTTCGACAAGGTTCCCCATGGGACACTGGTTAGCAAAGTTAGATCTCATGGAATACAGGGAGAACGAGACATTTGGATACAGAACTAGCTCAAAAGGTAGAAGACAGAGGGTGGTGGTGGAGAGTTGTTTTTCAGACTGGAGGCCTGTGACCAGTGGAGTGCCACAAGGATCGGTGTTGGGCCCTCTACGTTTTGTCATTTACATCAATGATTTAGATGCGAGCATAAAAGGTATAGTTAGTAAGTTTGCAGGTGACACCAAAATTGGAAGTGTAGTGGACAGCGAAGAGGGTTACCTCAGATTACAACAGGATCTGGACCAGATGGGCCAATGGGATGAGAAGTGGCAGATGGAGTTTAATTCAGATAAATGTGAGGTGCTGCATTTTGGGAAAGTAAATCTTAGCAGGACTTATACACTTAATGGTAAGGTCCTAGGGAGTGTTGCTGAACAAAGAGACCTTGGAGTGCAGGTTCCTAGCTCCTTGAAAGTGGAGTCTCAGGTAGATAGGATTGTGAAGGAGGTGTTTGGTATGCTTTTCTTTATTGGTCAGAGTATAGAGTACAGGAGTTGGGAGGTTATGTTGCGGCTGTACAGGACATTGGTTAGGCCACTGTTGGAGGATTTGAGCAATAGGGAGTGGTTGAATAGACTGGGGCTGTTTTTCCTGAAGTGTTGGAACCTGAGGAGTGACCTTGCAAACGTTTGTAAAATCATGTGGTGCATGACAGGATAAACATACATGGTCTTTTCCCTGGGATCGGAGAGTGCGGAACTCGATAACTAGATTTAGGGTATAAGGCAAAAAAATTAAAAGAGACCCAAGGTGTAACACTTTCACCATTAACTGTGTAAGTCCTGCCCTGATTTGCCTCTCCAAAATGTAGTACCTCAGAGTTATCTAAATTAAATTCCTTCTTCCACTCCTCAGCCCATTGGCCCAAATGATCAAGATCCCATTGCACTCTGAAGTAGCCTTCTTTGCTGTCCATAACACCTCCAATTTTAGTGTCATCTGCACAATTACTAACTATACCTTCTATGTTCACATCCAAATCATTTATATAAATGACAAAAAGTCATGGACCCAGCATGATCCTTCTGGCATACCAGTGGTCACAGACCTCCAGTCTGAAAAACAACCCTCCACCACCACCCTTTGTCTTCTACCTTCAAGCCAGTTCTGTATCCAAATGGCGAGTTCTACCTGTATTCCATGAGATCTAACCTTGCTAAGCAGTCTCCCGTGAGCAACCTGGCCGAACGCTTTACTGAAGTCCATATAGATCACGTCCACCGCTCTGCCCTCATCAATCCTCTTCGTTACTTCTTTAAAAAACTTAATCAAGTTTTTGAGACATGATTTCCTGTGCACAAAGCCGTGCTGACTATCCCTAATCAGTCCTTGCCTTTCCAAATGCAAAGATAAAAGTTTTCAAAAATAAGAGAAAAAGGGCACAAATCCTTTGATCAACAAGAGAACACTGATGTGGTTTAAAATCTCATTCTAGGATGACACTTCAATATGGTAGCACCCCCTGACTAGTAGTCCACTGTCAACTTGCAACACGTGTTCAAGTCCAGGAGCACAGCTCGAAGACAGATCCTTCTGATTCATAAGTGACAGTACTACCACTGAGCCAAGGCTGGCAATATGGCAAACATTAATTTGGATAAACAAATATGTATATGACCAAACATATTAAAATTATTCTGAATAAAGCAAATAGTAAAGGAAGCCACTGACCCACAGAATGTACTGCTCCTTTTTGTTTGTTTAAGCTTTTGCTTGTCTTCATCAAATTTTGGGTATTTTTCCTCAGCTGTTGCTCACAAAGTTTTTCAATAATGAGATTGAGTTCATCTGTAATATTCTGTAAGTATGCATTATTGATAAATTTCAGTACTTTAGAATCCTCCACAAGTGTATGTAAAGCATACATATCTTGTCTCAGCATTGTACACATCGCAGGAATCATGTTTTCAAACCCATGAGCCACTTTGTCGAAACTGATCTCATCAGTGTTGGTCAAAACATTATTCTTCAGCATATTTTGTATAGATTTGCACTGGATACTTTGATATTTGGTTAGAACTTCAGATTCAGGGTACAAAAATAGGAGTTGCTGAAGACATTGTGCTTTGAATTGAATATTTGGAAGGACATCATTTATTTCTTGACAATTTTGAAGTTTATCCACTAAGAACCTACGCAGATGTAACCTCACGTCATCCCACACAGACAATGCATCAAGAGAGTCATTGAAGTCAACAGCATGAACTGAAGTACTGGAAGGAACATGAAATGAAGCTCCACATGAATTCAATGGAAACACAACACCACACTCAGAGGAGAGATCCAGGAGTAGCTGCAACACCATTTCTTCTGAGCCTTCTTCTGTCTTCAGAAAGTGAAGCTTTCAGTAAAGAAAATAAGAGACGAGAAAAAATAAAAATGGATAACTGTAGAACTGACATCAGTAGCAACCAGTTATTGTTTATTCTCAAAACACATAATAATGATATCATAAATAATCCAAAACAGATGCTGCACCCTCAACAAATTGAAGAATATTATTGAGTATAATGAGAATATATGTTGTACAATGGTTTTAAAATTCTTCTTCAGCTATAAATCCACAATTGATTTACAGCAAAAAGTAATCAGTAAATTTTGTATTATTTATTCTCATGGTATTTTGACATAAAATTCGCACTCTTGATATTAAAGATGCCATGGATTTTGGAGAAAGCAATTGACACAAGGGTCTTGATTTCTTTTGTGTACTTTTAAAAATATTATTTCATGGAATGTGGACATTGCTTCATCAACTAGCATTTACTGTCCATATCTCATTGCTCCTAAGAAGGTGGTGACAAGTCAGACATTTCTTCATATTTCTGATTGCATTAAGACAGTACAATCAATCAGTCACCCAATTACATTTTATATTTTCTCATCCCTTTTTTCCCTCTGGTTGTTCTGTACACAAGACTCAGAATGAGTAAATATGGGCTCACTGTGTTCCTCTCACATATACACAGATTTAGCTGAGCTTTCCTCAGATATTTCTATTCTACAGCAGAATGCTGGATTTCACTCAGTGTCAGCACAATATTACACTGGTGAATCATAAGCATACCATGTCTCTTATTTCTTTATCTAATATACAAAGTATATGTTGATATATTTGCTGGCCACAAAAGCATTAAGGCCTGGATTCTCAAAATAATGGAAAATGGGTGACAAGCTCAGAAACTGGAAGTCCCAACTCGAAACAAGGCACTTCCTAGTTTCGAATGCCAAATGGTTCACCTTTCGCATATGAGTGTTTCATGGAGACATCTGCCCAACTGAACTAGCAGCTGCCACTCTCAGGTCAGATATTGGTAACCTAAGAGCATGAAACCCAGAGAGTACAGAATAGACCTGGGAAGAGCAGGTCTAAACTATCAAACTTCTTTGGATACTCAAGATACCCCTTTAAATATGGTCCCGAGGCATCTTTGGGGGAGGTCAGGTTCTCTTTCAAGGTACAGGGACAAATAAGCATAAAACTGAATTTTCACCCTCACAGAGGCATGGATGTACCCTGCGGATACATACATTTGCACCACTGGCCACTTCCGGGTCATTTTTCTCGAGGTGAGATTGAGGAAGGAACATCTCCAAAAAACAGTCAATTAAGAGGAAATCATTGGAGTGGATAAAGAGTGGAGTTGGAAGAAGCACAGCAGGTCAAGCAGCATCAGAGGAAGCAGGAAATCGACGTTTCAGGACAGAACCTTTCATCAAGACTGGGAGAGGGGAAGGAGGCTGTGAAATAAATACAGGGACAAAGCTGGGGCTGGGCAAATGGTCGGTGGGATACCGATAAGTGGACACAGATGGGAGGCAGTTGTGATTGGTCAGTGGAAAGAGTAGAGCGGATAGGTGGGAAGGAAGTTGGACAGGTAGGGTCAAGTTAAGGGGACAGGATGGAGGAGGCTGTACTTCGTATGAGCTGTGGAGATTTGGAAGCTGGTGAATTCTAAGTTAAGGCCATATGGTTGAAAGCTCCCGAGGCAGAAGATGAGGTGTTCTTCCTCCAGTTTGCATGTGGCCTTGAGTTGATGGTGGAGGTGACTCAGGACAGACATATTAACAGAGAAATGAGTGGGGGAGTTGAAATGGATGGCGACTGGAAGGTGGTGTTGATTGGACTGTACAAACCATAAATGTTCCCTGAACCAGTCTCGGAGTTTGCGCTCGGTGTCTCCAATGTAGAAGAGACTACGTCAGGAGCAACAAATGCAATAAGTCAGGTTGGAAAAAATCTCTGCTGATCTTGGAATGATTCTTTGCGGCCTTGGATACATGTGGGGTGGGGAGGGAAGAGGAGGAGCATGTTTTGCACCTCCTGCAGCTGCAGGAGAAGGGTCCAGGTGTGATTGGTGGGGAGAGGAGTCGTGGTGGGAATGGTGCCTGCAAAAAGCTGCTCGGGATGGAGAGGTAAATATCATTTTGGCGTTGGGGTGGTGGGGGCAGGGGGGTCAGACTGCAAATGGCAGAAGTGTCGAAGGATGATGTGTTGGACTTAAAGATTAATGGGGTGGCATGTGATGACCAGGGAGTCTCTACCCTTGTTGTGATTGAGGGAGGTTTTCTTTGAGGGCAGAGATGCGGAAAACAAAGGGAATGCAATTGAGGGCGTTGTTTGATCATGGGGGAGGAGAATTTTGGTGGTTTGAGTAGGAGGACATCTGGGGTGTCCTGGAGTCAAATTGCTCATCCTGGAAGCAGATACGGCGGAGGCAGAGGATTTGGGATTATGGGATCACATATTTGTGTGGGGGTGGGGGGAGGAGGAGGTGTAATCGAGGTAGCTGTGGAAATCGGTGATTTTGTAATAGCTGTCGCCAGTCAGTTGGTTTTGGATGTAGGTTTGCTTGCTGAGCTGGAAGGTTCATTTCCAGATGTTGCGTCACCTTCCTCGCTAACATCTTCAGTGGACCTTAGGCGAAGCACTGCTGATAATTCCTGCTTTCTACTTATATGTTTGGGTTTCTTTGGGTTGGTGACGTCATTTCCTGTGATGAAGTCACTTCTGGTTCCTTTTCTCAGGGGATAGTAGATGGGGTCTAACTCTATGTGCTTGTTGATAGAGTTCCGGTTGGAATGCCACGCCTCTAGGAATTCTCGTGCGTGTCTTTGTTTGGCTTGTCCGAGGATGAATGTATTGTCCCAGTCAAAGTGGTGTCCTTCCTCATCTCACTAGTATCCTTACATACAGATGAGGAAGGACACCACTTTGACTCGGACAGCACATCCATCTTAGGACAAGCCAAACAAAGAGACGCACGAGAATTCCTAGAAGCGTGGCATTCCAACTGGAACTCTATCAACAAACACAGAGTTCAACCCCATCTACCACCACCTGAGAAAAGGAAAAGGAAGTGAGACTTCACCACAGTAAATAGCGTCACCACAGGAAACTATATCACCAACCCAAAGAAACTCAAACATATAAACAAAAAACAAGAATTATCAGCAGTGCTTCATCTGAGGCCCACTGAAGATGTTACTTAGTAGGGTGACGAAATGTCTGGAAATGAACCTTTCAACTCAGCGAGCAAACCTACATCCAAAACCTCAACCTGAGCTACAAATCTTCGCAAAACTCACTCAGTTGGTTGCCGGAGATGGAGACAGAGAAATGCAAGAAGGGGAAAAAGGTGTCAGAAATGGGCCAGGTGAAGTTGAAGTTGGGTGGAAGGTCTGGATGAAGTGGAAGCACTGGGTAGCGCCAACACAGTCATCGATGTAGCAGAGGAAAGGTGGGGCATGGTGCCAGTGTAACTACGGAAGAGGGAATTGTCCATGTACCCATAAAGAGGGAGGCACAGTTCAGATATGGGTACCCATGGCAAACTCTCCGGTTTGTTGGAAGTGGGAGGATTGAAAGAAAAAGCTGTTATGGGTGAGGATCAGTTCCGCCAGGTGGATGACAATGTCAGTGGAGTGGGACTGGTTGGTCTGCAGGAGAGGGAGAGACGAAGGGCCTTGAGGTGGGGAGTTCCTGGCCTAAAGGGGATTGTCCTGGACAACAGTGTTGAGGTAAGAGGAGTTGGGTTCAGTGGGGAATGAGCAGGCAGAGACAGTCAGTCAGTCAACCGGGTCAATCAGGTTATGAATTTTGGGGAGAAGATAGGGGGAGTTAAGGTGAGGACAGTCCCACTACTACAGCTAGTAGTGGGGCAGAGCAGATAACAGAGCGCTGGGCCGCCACATAATATTAATTTTCAAGAAAACCCTTCCACTTCATTTGAACATTTAAAAAACAATAAATCTTATTTACCAGTGCTTTAAGAAAGTTTGTCAGCTGATCACATGGAGTGGTGAATGGTTTAACACAGGAAATATTGTAATTGCTTAACCACTGTAAGCTGTCACCAGTGTTCTGTAGTTTTCCTCCCATACATAGCTTAGTAAGATCTGATTGCAGCTCCTTCATAATCTGCTCAATACTGAAAGACAAGAGTGGAGAACGATAAGGAACAAATCAAATGAAACATTTTTATGAACCAAGGCTATGCAAAAGGAACAACAATGTTAACACCTTGGGCAAGCAATAAAATTGTGTTTTGATCCTTTCATAAAGAAAATATAGATGATGGAGGTCATTTGCCTCAAGTTTACCCTTTCATCTATGATTATCCCAATCACAGTATTAAATAAACTGTTGATTAGATCTACCATTTCAAATTACACTGTACTGGTTGGAAATAATTCCAGCTACCTGCTAAGTTTTGTATTTGCACTTCTTTTCACATAAGACTTTTACAAATGTGTAATTATCTATTTCTTGCCATCCTTGCTACAACTTGAAAAAGGTGCTACAAATTAAACTTTGCTATTCAATTTAGTATTCTGAAACTGGAAGATACATAGATGATAATGAGCCCATTTCAATGAATGCCAAAACAGACTGCTAAAATTCAGTATGAACTTCTGATAAAACCCACTCAATCCCAGGAATCGCAGTACTGCCCTCTTTGGTAATGGTATGGGAAATGCCCCGATAGGCTTTGTTTTCACATCCCGTGGGGGTCATCTCTCTATGTCGAATGACATGGCCCAGGATTGTGACTTGGGCTCTTGTGAACTCACTCCTTGCCAGGTTTATCACCAAACCCACTTCCCGAAGTCGATTTCACAATTTTGATAGATGCTGCAAATGTTCCGACCACATGTCTAGCCAACTCATTGCTCTAATTAATCTTACCCTAAACTTTGACACGTAGTCCAAATATGTGGTGTCTGAGCTCTGACTCACCAACTTCTCCTTAATTAATTTCAGTGATCTGCTCACCTGAGGCCCAAAAACAGACTGAACTTGGAAGATTCCTTTGGAACATCCGTAATTGCAAAAAGTACAAATGCCATTCCTTTATCCCAACCCTCTGGATAGTATGGACTGTAAGCCCTCAGCATAGTCTTTAAAGTTTGTCGCTACCGTTCTAATGTTTCCTGCTATCCTGGAAGGTGTACAGTGGATTTGAATTGTTTATTCGTAAGCTATCCATAACTTCTTTGAATAACTTTAATGTAAAACTTGATCCTTGATCCAATTGTATCTATGAGTTGCCCATATCGAATTTTAAAAAAAGTAAATCTTCTATAATACTTTTAGCTGTGATACTGCTTAATGGAATGGTGTCTAGAAATCTCATGGACACATTCATTACGATCAACAAATACTGATTCCCACTTATTTTTTGTTTTAGGTACAGATCTAACGCAATCGTTTTAAAACTTTTACAAAAGGTTCCTCAAATTCAGGGATGAGTGTGAAAGGTGTTGGTTTTATCACTGCCTGAGGTTTTCGACTTCCCTGACACATATGAAATGTCTGGCAAAATTCAACATCCTTATGCAGTCCAGGTCAATAAAAGGAATTTGGCTTGAGTTTTATTTACTCCCAAATGACCTCTTACTGGTAATTCACGTGCCAACTGCAACACCTTTTTATAACCCACCAGTAATACAACTTGATGAACTTCTGCCGATTTCTCATCCACTTGAATATGTGATGTTCTTCATTTCTTCATCAAGATGTAATTTTTCAGATAGCAACATTCTGGGATATACTCAAATTCTTCCGTGTATGCTTTTTGATATAACTGTTTTAATTTTTCATCTTTCTATTGTAATTCGGTTAATTTCTCTGAACTACAAACATCTACTTTGTACTCCATCTGTTCTGGTTTTCTTCTTAGCCATTTGATCAATTTGATATTTCCTCTTCCTCAACCTGTGGCTTTTGCAACCTTGTTACCACACAGTCAGGAAAAATACCAGGACATGCTTTCTGTAATCCATCAGTTGCCTGATTTTCAACCGACTTTTCAACTACACAAGGCATCACTCCCACCTGTGATTTAGTTATACCATTATCAAGGTAAAACTGGATTCCTAAAACTGAGAATTTCTCCGTTAGCCATACCACCACTTCATCACTTTTCACCGAGTCTCCAATCTCACTTTATAGTATGGAGACTTTGTGTCTCACCATGAATACCACATATTACCACGTTTTCTGGCAATATTCTTTCTAAATTACATATCTCCCCATCTCTCATCGTCAAAGACAGACTTGCTCCCATATCTCTTAAGATTTTAATTTCATTACCTATTCCTCCTCGCATATATGAGTGAACTTTACCCTCATAACTATGTTCTTTAAAGAGATCTGGCACTTTCTTCTCAATCAACCCTTGATCAGTCGTACATTCTTTTGCAGCGTTTTAACTTCCATTGTGCTTTCCTTTACCACTTCAACAAATCTCACTGGCTTATCCTATTTTCTCACATCCACCTTCCCAGTGTTTTTTCTAAACCATCTTTACTATGACTTCATGTGGCCCACTTTACTGCAATGAAAATACCTGAGCTTTTTTTACTTCTCTTCCCCCTCATGGGTTTCTTTTCTGCCCTGCAGTAAATTATCTTAAATGAAATCTCCTTTTTCCTTACCATCTGAGGATTTCTCTTTTCCCCAAATTTTAACACTCACAAACTAAAATTGATTTTTGAACCAAATCATGATCATCTGCTATTTCTGCTGCTAATTTTGCATGTTAAGCTCTCTGATCTTCCACATGAGTTCTCACGACTTCAGGAAGTGAATTTTTGAACTTCTCCAAAATAACAGTCTCTCTAAGAGCGTCATATGTTTAAATTATTTTCAATATCCTTATCGACCTATTAAAATTACTTTGTTTAAATTCTTTCAAACTCAACATACATTTGACCAGGGTCCCTCCTTAGATTCTCGAAGTGTTGTCTATAGGCGTCTGTTACTAGCTCACATGCACTTAAAATGGCTTTCTTCACCTGATTATATTTCCCAGATACCTCTTCTGATACTCATTCAAATATCTTATTGGCTCTACCGACTGAGTTTGAATCAACAATACCCTCATGATCGTTGGCCATTTCATGTGTTTCGCCATCTTTGCACATGAAAAAGGCTTCTCCAACCTTCTCATCGCACTAAGGTAACGCTTGTTTAAACAGATCTCCACCAGGCCTCTGGTTATGATGTGTTTGCTTGTCATCATTATTCTCCTCACTAAGCCGACCTTCTACCTTTGCTTCCGCCCTTTTCAGTCAACTTTCCTGTCCAATTGCCAACTTCTGAAGTTCAAACTCTCTTTCTGCTTTTCTTCTCTCTCTTTCTCCTTTCTTCTGGTAGGGCTACTCTTTTCATTTTTGTTTTCCTTTCCTTGAGCTATTCTCTCTTTCTGTTGTTCTTCTGCCTTAAGTCATAATTCAAACTGTTTAAATGTACTTTTCATGCTTAAGCTCCTCCATTTTCAATTGAATTTTAACCACTTCCAAAGATCACAATGGCATTTCTGGCAATTGTAAATGCTGCATGATTGCCACAACTATTTCCTCTTTTCTCACAGACTCAGGCAACTCCAACTTCAGCCTGTCTGCCAATGTGGAAAGCTTTGCCTTGCTCACTTTCTCTAAAACTCCTGAAGTTATTTCTTTCATCCCATGAAACCCTTACTGCCTGAAAGAGCCATTATTACACAAGGCCCATCCTGGTTAAACCAACTGAATTCAACAGCTGAATTAAAAGACCCTAACACTTACCAGTCCTTGTCTTTGAGTCCAATAATCCTAAACTCCAAACTGGATTAGAGATTTTGATCCTGTCAAGAGCTCCAGTTTGTTAAGGACCAGATCAGAAGGTTGCCGAGACTCTAATTTCGCATTTCAAAGGTAAATATAAAGTGCTGTGTTCCAGATGCAATTCAATTGGTCAAACAATTCCATGTTAAGCACATTGATTTAAACACGCTAATTAAAATACAACAAAAAGAAAGAAGAACTGAAAAAAATGCTATAAATCACAGTTGGACAGGCAGTATCCATGGAGAGCAAGCTAACATTTCAATTCTCGATAACTCTTCATCAGAGCTCCTAAAAGAAAGAGGAACTTGGAATAACTTAAACTCTGTTGGAGAACTTAGAACAGTAGATTATATTACCACTGAACAATAACTATTCCAAGATACTAAAATCCCATAAACACGTTCTTGGCAATAGGCAAATTCAGAAAAACAGAACTGTCTCACATTTAAATCCAGCAGCCCAGAGAAAAACCGCCGAGAAAACTTGGGGAGTGCAGCAGCCAGAAGAGATTACTGCCTTCTGACCCTGCTGAGACCCTAGCAACTGTTGCTGAAGAAACTAAAAATTCTGATTCTATGAGAGCTTGACCCCACCCATTCAGGCTGCTTCTATTGCTCTAACTCTTAAAACAAAAACCAAGGCCTCACAAGCTGCTTACTCTGGGTTTTGGTAGACTGCACTGTACCTTTGTCTTAAAATCTCACTTAAAGTCATAGAGATGTACAGCACGGAAACTACCCTTCAGTCCAACATTTCCATGCTGACCAGATATCCCAACCCAATCTCGTCCCACCTGCCAGCACCCAGCCCATATCCCTCCAAACCCTTCCTATTCATATATTCATCTAAATGTCTTTTAAATGTTGCAATTGTACTAGCCTCCACCACATCCTCTGGCAGCTCATTCCATATACATACCACCCTCTGTGTGAAAAAGTTGCCCCTTAGGTCTCTTTTATATCTTTTCCCTCTCACCCTAAACCTCTGCCCTCTAGTTCTGGACTCCTCACCCACCCCAGGGAAAAGACATTGGCTATTTATCCTATCCATGCCCCTCATAATTCTGGAAACCTCTATAAGGTCACCCTTCAGCCTCTGACGCTCCAGGGAAAACAGTCCCAGCCTGTTCAGCCTCTCCCTTTGTCTCAAATCCTCCAACCCTGGCAACATCCTTGTAAATCTTTTCTGAACTCTCTCAAGTTTCACAACATCCTTCCAATAGAGGGAGACCAGAATTGCATGCAATATTCCAACAGTGGTCTCGCCAATGTCCTGTACAGCTGCAACATGACCTCCCAACTCCTGTACTCAATACTCTGACCAATAAAGGAAAGCATGTCAAATGCTTTCTTCACTATCCTATCCAACTGTGATATCTACCTCACTTCAAAAGAACCAGGACCAAATAACCTCTTGAAGCCACAGCATCATCACATCATCACAATGTACAATTGCATTTGGGGCAAAGGGGATCTAACGTCATCTAAGGTCAAGTTGGAAATACAGATCACAGTTCAGCATATCAATAGATTTTTTTAAGCCAATTACGTGATCATTTTAATTCCATATTTCACATCCAGTGCCTGGCAGCCAATATGATAAGGATAAGAACATTGGACATAGAACCAAATTACCTACTCTTACACCTAAAAGCGGTTCCACCATTCAACAAGTTCAAGGTTGATATAGGTGCAACTTAATTCCACGTTTTTGCCTCATAATTCCTTAGCTGTCAGAAACCGAACTCGGCACTGAATAAATTGAATAAATGTACCAGCCTCTACTGTTGCTGCAAAACACCACATTCCTCATAAGAACAACCCTCAGAGAAAATAAATTTTCTCCATCTGTCTGAAAGGTTCTTACTAAATTCAGAGCATTATAGAGTTATGCAGCATGGAAACTGACCCTTCAGTCCAACTCATCCATGCCAAACAGATATCCTAACTGATCTAGTCCCATTTGCCAGCTTTTGGCCCAGATCTCTCAAATCCTTCTTATCGATATGTCCATCAGATGCCTTTCAATGTTGTAGTTGAACTAGCCTACACCACTTCCTCTGGCAGCTTGTTTCATCCACAAAACTAACTTCTTCCTGGGATTTGACCTATCAAGACCACTTCGGATCTTATATGTGTTTCAGTAAGATTATCTTCAGTTCTTCTGAACTCCAACTGGGATAGGCTCAAGCTAATCAACCCTTCTTCCTAACATCATCCCAGGAATGAGAATCTTTTCTAACCTGTTTCCAGGAGGAGACCAAAACTATATTTAACACTCCAGATTGGTCTCACCAAGGCCTAGACAGCTGCAACAAAATTTCCTTATTTTTATATTTATTCCAGTGGCAACAAATTACAGGTCATTCTGGTATTAGGCACATTTCATTAACTCGAATTTGCTGTAATGCGATTGATGAACTGTGGACAGAGTTTCTAAAGTGCAAACTTTAAAATGTGTGTTGGCTGTAATATGATTACATCGCCAACACTTCACGGACTGTTTTTAAAGTGCGATTTTTCTGTAATGTGGGGTTGTGCGTTAAAAAAGAACTATATGTACAGCATTTAATTTGCCTTCCTATTCACTTCCTTTACCCGTACACATACACGTTACAGTTCATATACCAGGACTCCAAGATCACTTTGAACCTCATTTCGCTGTTCTACATTTCCTGCCAAAGCATACAAGTTCACACTTTCCCACAGCATTATCAAACTATGAGATTTTTGCGAATTCACTTATCCTGTCTCTATCCCTTTCTGGAATCTCGATCTCTGCCTGACAGTTTGTTTTCATGTCTAACTTGCTGTCAGCAGCAAATTTGGTCCCTTCATCCGTGCCGTTTATAAGGACTGCAAATAGGTGAGGCCTAACACTGATCTCCTTGAGACGGTGTCTCAGTATTGACTCTGACGTGCTGCTTGGAAACAATAATAATCTGGTTTAACGTTTGGAGTTATTTTTGAAAATATTGATCATGTTTTACGAATGTTTCTTTTCACTATTTTAACCCATCCATTAAACTAACAGGTAACAAAGTATCACAATTGCTAAACAAGTTATCTACTACAATATCAATATATAAATAAAACCCCAAAGTAGCTCATGATTTTTGTTGCTTTTACTTTTGAAGTCAGTTATTGAATTCATTGATAACGTTTGATTTAAAAAGATCATTTTCTCATAATGCCAATTTCCATTCATCCTTATAATCATAAAAACAGAGAAATAAACATGAAATACCTAATCATATAGTTTAATTAAAAACAGCAGGATCAAACGAAGATGCGAAATAAAATCAATTGGACAAGTACTGAAAAGTACTTCGACAAATGGGCTGGATAAAATACCAACTAAAATTGGGAAGAAGGATTTTTAAAGGAGTTTAATAAGGTAAAAATTTAAATACACTGAAATTGATACTTCAACAAAATCAAAGACCTTTTTCTCAAATCTGAATAGATAAAATGAAAACAAAACCACGCTTGTGACCCAATTAGGCACACATATATCCAGCCATTGACCGACTTTTGTCAATCACTGTGTGAGTGAGGCACATGATTTCACAGATCCCCCAGCTTTTAAAATTCTTTTTCAAAAGGTTTTCATTGTATGCAGCCTCAAATCACTAATTAGAAAATATATAATGAATTTCATTCGGAAGTCAGATTCAAGTAAATCTTAAACTATAGAATCTACATACTAGCTACAGACCTAAGTCAACTTTACAAAATCAGCAGTTTCTGTAATTTGTTTCCAATGAGTAGAGAATTTGACAGCTAAACTTCAGAGGATCATCCTACCTGTTAAATGAAGCAGCAGAAACTTAACTTTGAGCTTAGGTCCTTTGCTTCACAAACATAGTTGGAATTTGCATGAATTAATTTTATTTTATTGACATCTCAGCAGATATTGTCTTATTCATGAGAAAAGATGATGCACAAACTTTCCAAAGTTTTGTTTTTAACAACTATTTTATTCAGAATACGTCATAATGCACAAGAAAAATGTTTGAGCAGTTCTTCCAACCAAAGTTGACTGAGTTACATAACTAACTCTAATAATAACAATTTAAGAGCGACTATAGTTGCCTTGAAAGTGTTAATCGTCAACCTGCAGAGTTTATCAACTGAAAAGACTTCCATTCCATTCAATTATGCGATCATCCACATCAAGTTCTGGATGTCTGAGCCACAAACCTGGGAGCAACCATGATTCTTGAATGTCAGAAAACTTGCCTCTCTCCAAGGTTCTTGAGCCATATAGGAGTCTTTTCTAAACCGCTTCTAATAGGAGACCAAAACTATATACAACACTCCAGGTGTGTTCTCTCCAAGGCCTGGACATATAGGAATGGCCACTGTGACACGTGTTAGCTCTTCCAAACACGGCTTGTGATACCTTTACAATACCGTCAGAATGACAGACTACTAAAATAAGTTGTTCGTACTTTTACAAGGGCCATAATGAAACAGACTCTGGATTAGTGGTGCTGGAAGAGCACAGCAGTTCAGGCAGCATCCAAGGAGCAGCGAAATTGACGTTTCGAGCAAAAGCCCTTCATCAGGAATAAAGACAGAGAGTCTGAAGCGTGGAGAGATATGCTAGAGGACGTTGGGGGTGGGGAGAAAGTAGCATAGAGTACAATAGGTGAGTGGGGGAGGGGATGAAGGCGATAGGTCAGGGAGGAGAGGGTGGAGTGGATAGGTGGAAAAGGAGATAGGCAGGTAGGACAAGTCCGGACAAGTCATGGGGACAGTGCTGAACTGGAAGTTTGGAACAAGGGTGAGGTGGGGAAGGGAAATGAGGAAACTGTTGAAGTCCACATTGATGCCCTGGGGTTGAAGTGTTCCGAGGCGGAAGATGAGGCGTTCTTCCTCCAGGCGTCTGGTGGTGAGGGAGCAGCAGTGAAGGAGGCCCAGGACCTCCATGTCCTCGGCAGAGTGGGAGGGGTAGTTGAAATGTTGGGCCACGGGGCGGTGTGGTTGATTGGTGCGGGTGTCCCAGAGATGTTCCCTAAAGTGCTCTGCTAGGAGGCGCCCTGTCTCCCCAATGTAGAGGAGACCGCATTGGGAGCAACAGATACAATAAATGATATTTGTGGATGTGCTGTCCACATGAGAACACTTCAACCCCAGGGTATCAATGTGGATTTCAACAGTTTCCTCATTTCCCCTTCCCCCACCTCACCCTAGTTCCAAACTTCCAGTTCAGCACTGTCCCCATGACTTGTCCGGACTTGTCCTACCTGCCTATCTCCTTTTCCACCTATCCACTCCACCCTCTCCTCCCTGACCTATCACCTTCATCCCCTCCCCCACTCACCTATTGTACTCGATGCTACTTTCTCCCCACCCCCACCCTCCTTCACAATTGGACCCAATTGACAGTCAGAATATTGAGCAGGAAGACCATCTATAACACAGCATTGTTGTGTCCAAGAGGCCAGAGATACCTCTTTAAAACACACCCGCAGGTAAATTAAGTCTTATTTAGAATTAACTTAATTGTTTAACATTACACTGGTAATCTTGCAACTAGGCCCTACTACATGCAAAGGATATGTGGATTTTGGTAGATTTGCAATCCTTGACTTTTTGCACTGCTGAATATCTTCCTTTCCATGTGAATGTATGCTTAATATCTTCTGGTGATTCCATTTAAAGTTTTATGAGAATGGTCTCAGGAATAAGAAATTTCAGTGAGAAGAGACTGAAGAAATTGAGACTGTTTTTCTTGGACAGAAAGAGGCTGACGGAAAATTTGGTACAGATTCTCAAAATCACGAGTGGTTTTGATAGAGTATATAGAGAAATACTGCTCATGTTCATAAAAGAAACAAGACAACATAGGTTTAAAGTTAAGAGCAAATGAAGCAATAATGATCTGAGAAAAAACATTTTCACAGAGCAAGTAGTTAAGGCAAGGAATGTCTGGAAATGTGGTGGAAGCTCAATTGAGACATGTAAGGCATTGGATGATTATTTGGATAGAAATAGTGTGCAGCAATATGTGGAAAAGACATCATATTGGCATGAGGTTTTAGAACCATTACAAGCACAAGGGCTGAATGTTAAACACAGAAGAAAGCCAGTGTTATGACTCTGTAAATTACCTACACATAACATGCCCTATTTACTGTGTTTTTTTTCACTGTCAAGAGACAGTGCATTAACATTGCATGGAGTTACAGCCAGATCGCTCTTAATGCACAAGTCAAGATATCCTGAGTGCTAAGTTATGAAGCCTCTCATGACAAGTCAGCAAGTTGAGAAATATCCTGAAGAATTTCCATTTGAACCTTCCGTCATCAGCAATCCTTCTATGTTTCATTACTAAATTACCCTGAAATACCTAAGCACCTCTTGGACAGCACTGAACCTGCATGAGACAGTATTTTATGCAGCTTTTCTAGTACAACCAAAGCAATATGTGGCACAGCAGATGTATGACCAGTCAATCAGACATCTCCCACCCTTGAATGGTGTTTCCATCTAAAGACGATTACATAGAATAAACTTTTTCCGACTGATTTACATGGTATCATTACTGATTCTGGGTTCACATTCTCAAGGTGGATGTAAGTGTTGAATGACGTATACAAGCCAGGTACTGGATGAGTGGTGCTGGAAGAGCACAGCAGTTCAGGCAGCATCCAACGAGCAGCGAAATCGACGTTTCGAGCAAATGCCCTTCAGCAGGAAGGGCTGATGAAGGGCTTTTACCCGAAACGTCGATTTCGCTGCTCATTGGATGCTGCCTGAACTGCTGTGCTCTTCCAGCACCACTAATCCAGTATTTCGTTTCCAGCATCTGCAGTTATTGTTTTTACCTCGTATACAAGCCAGGCCCTAGTAACATTCCTCGCACATTTGGGTGGCACGGTGGCTCAGTGGTTAGCACTGCCGCCTCACAGCACCAGGGACCCAGGTTCAATTCCAGCCTTGGGCAACTGCGTGTGGAGTTTGCACATTCTCCCCGTGCCCGTGTGGGTTTCCTCCGGGTGCTCTGGTTTCCTCCCACAGTCCAAAGCTGTGCAGGCCAGGAGAATTGGCCATTCTAAATTGCCCATAGTGTTAGGTGCATCATTCAGAGGGAAATGGGTCTGGGTGGGTTACTCTTCAGAGGGCCAATGTGGACTTGTTCGGCCGAAGGGCCGGTTTCCACACTGTAGGTAATCTAACCTAATTCCATTTAGCCTCAGTTTTGCCCATAATTAAAGTATAACACCTTTGCTTCAATCCCCAATGTTTTGGTTCCAGGATCCCTGGCATCCAATGCTATCTCCAGTAAAGGAGGCAGCTGCTTGTGAAAAATGAGCAACTCTTGGCTATCTCGTCTTCTTTCATCCTTGTACGCAATTATGTGTGACTTTTCTGTAAAGATTATTTACAATGATGTTACACTGGTGCCAACTATGTTCCCACTACAAGATTGCTTCTTCCTTGATTTCCCACTATATCTAAATACAGTCCTGACTTCAGCAGCTGGAGTGGAGGAAATGGCCTGTTAACTTGGAAGATCTGCGCAGTTGTCTCTTGGTCCCTTGGGCCTAGACGGCATAGGCCAGCTGATAGTCTCGTGTCCAGATGCAGGTTTACCTTCCTTGGCTTGGCAAACTTTGAGATCACAGCAAAGCAGAAGGTGAAGGGGCAGGCAATTCTGGAGTGTTCTGAGAAACTTCAGAAAGGGAGTGGGTGGGGATATGACCACTCTGACCCCTCAAAAGGAAGGTGGCACCTAGAATGAGGTCAAGATCTTTCTCAGTGGGCGGCAAGGTGACACAGTGGCTAGCACTGCTGCCTCACAGTGCCTGAGACCCGGGTTCAATACCCGCCTTAGGCGACTGACTGTGTGGAGTTTGCACGTTCTCCCCGTATCTGCGTGGATTTCCTCCAGGTGCTCCAATTTCCTCCCACAGTCCAAAGATGTGCGGGTCAGGTGAATTGGCCATGCTAATTTGCCAGTAGTGTTAGGTAAGGGGTAAATGTAGGGGTATGGGTGGGTGGCGGGTCGGTGTGGACTTGTTGGGCCGAAGGGCCTGTTTCCACACTAAGTAAGTAATCTAATCTAATCTAATCATCTTCTCACACTGCCTTGATACTGACTACCTATGGATAGATGAATGAAGTACAGGTCTTGTGCATATCCAGCAGACAGTATTTTGATGGTGGAATGGAGGCAGCCATCCAAACGCATGCTGGTGTTAGGACATGACTGATTATGGCGGTGGAATTCTTCACTGTTCAATTCAGCACACCAAGTGCCTCTCACAGATCTGAAGTGTGTCTATGCAAATGTACGTTTTAAAATTTGCATGAGTCACACTGGCTGCTCAACACTTATTGCCTATCCCTAGTTGCCCTTGAGAAGGTAGTGATGTACTGCCTTCTTGAACTATTGCAGTCTATCTGCTGTAGTCTGGCCCACAGTGCTGTTAAAGAAGAAATTCCAAGAATTTGACCCAGCGACAGTGAAGGAATCGTGATATATTTTCATGGCTTGGAGGGGAACTTGAAGGTGGTGGTGTTCCCAAGTATCTACTGCCCTTGTCCTTTGATTGGATTTGATTTGATTTATTGTTGTCATATGTAGCTAGGTACAGTGAAAAGCTTCGTTTTGCGAGCAGTGCAGGCGGATCATAGCAAACAAGGACATCCAGATCGTAGGGTGCTTGAACAGAGCGAGGCATACAAGATTACAACTGCACAGGGGTGCACAAAGCAAGGTCAACATTAGCAAGTGCAACATTATTTGAAGTTCCATTCAGGAGTCGAATAACGACATGGAACAAGCCGTTCTTAAACCCAGTGGCATGCATTCAAGCTTCTATATCTTCTGCTTGACGGAAGAGGTTGGAAGGGGGCATTAGCAGAGTGGGAGGGGTCCTACATGATATCGGCAACCTTTCCATGACATTGAAAATGGAGTGTAAATGGAGTTTATCGGTGGGAGTTTGGCTTCTGTGATGGTCTGGACAATGCACACGACTTTCTGTAGTTTCTTATGATCCTGGGCAGAGTAGATGCTCAACCAAGCTGTTATGCACTCAGATGGAATGCTTTCTATGGAGCATCTGTAAAAGCTGATGTCGGAGAAATTTGCCCATTAGGTTGAGATCACAAAACACAGCTCTCGAAGTGAAACTGACAAACAGTTTATTACAAGCAACATTGCTGGAAGAGAACCAGACTCGGCTGACAGAGAACTGACAGTCTGTACAGGTAGATCAGATTTCTCTTCCCAGAGCTGAGGATGAGACCAGTTTTATAATAATGCCACACAATGACACTGATTAGAAATGGGGAACTACAATGTATGTGGAATTGGAGTAATCTAGTTGCAAGGATGCTAATTGGAAAACAAATATCAGATGAATGTGCTGTTCCTTCACACAATGCAACATCCTGACAGGTTCCATTCCTCATCACAGGTAGGTGTTAATGTCTTCTCTGAAGTGGTGAGGTGCTTCCATTGTCCTGTTCCTGGAGCATGCCCTTGCTGGTGCCTGTCTGACCTGCTCTTTGCGTGGCTTTGGCATTGCTGGGTTGTGAAACTGCCCTTGGGGCTTTCAGATATTTGTGGTGCTCTGTCATTGTTAGTGAGAGCTTGTATTGCATTGTCTGCAAAAGTTGTCTGATTTGACTTGTGAGCTGCTTGGGGATTCTGGGTGTTTTTGGTACAGTTTGGCCAATTTTGCTTTTGTGGGCCCATAGTGGGTTAGCAAATCTTTTCCCACAGTTGATGAGTGACCTATGGACACACTGAAGTTCCTAAGCCACCTGAGAAGTAGAGCTGTTGTTGTGCCTTCTTGACCATTGCACCTATGTGGAAACTCCAGGACAGATTGTCAGTCAGTTATTATCACTCCGAGGAACTTGACACTTGCGACACTCTTCACTTCAGATCTTTTGATTTAGATAGAGACACACCCTCCTCCTTTCTTCTTGAAGTCAGTGATTAATTCTTTCATTTTGCTGACATTGAGACAGAGGTTGTTATCATTGCACCATGACACCAAATGCTCTATCTACTTCCTGTACTCTGACTCATTGTTGTTTGATATCTGTCCTACCACAGTGGCATCATCAACAAACTTGTAGATGGCGTTCTCAAAATGTTGTATCTTCTGCCCAATGGAAGAGGGTGGAAGAGAGAAAAACCAGGTCAGGAAGGGTCTTTGATTAGGTTGGCTACTTTCCTGAGGCAGCAGGAAGTGCAGACGGGGTCAATTGACAAAAGGCTGGTTTGCACGATGGACTGGGCTGTGTTCACAACTCCCTGCAATTTCTTGCTGTCTTGGGCAGAACAGTTGCCAAATCAAGGTGTAATGAATCCACAAGTACTGCTTTCTATGGTGCATCTGTAAAGTTTGGAAGGAGTCATCATGGACATACCGAATTTCTTTTGCCTTCTGAGGAAGTAGACGCATTGGTGTGCTTTGACTGTAGTCGTAATGTGGATGGACCAGGATAGATCATTGGTGATATTTACTTCTCGGAGCTTGACGCTCTCAACCACCTCCACCTCAGCAACACTGATGCAGATTGGGGTGTGTCCTCTACTCTGCTTCTTGAAGTCAATGACTAGTTCCTTCGTTTTGCTGACATTTCGAGAAAGAGTGTTGTTGTTACACCGTTTCACTAAGCTATCTCCTTCCTGCATTCTGTCTCATCATTGTTTGAGGTCCAACACACTATGATGGTATCATCAGGAAATTTGTAAATGGACTTACAGCTGAATTTGGCCACACAGTCGTGAGTTTACAAGGACTACAGTAGGGGGGTGAGTACGCAGCCTTGTGGGGCACCAGTATTGTGGATTACTTGGAGGTGTTTTCATCTATCCTTACCAATTGTGGACTGCAGGTCAGGAAGTCGAGCATCCAGTTGCTAAGGGGGGAGCAAAGGCCTAAGTCTCAGAAGTGAGCTTTATTGAAATGATGGTGTTGAAGGCAGAGCTAAAGTCAATAAACAGGAGTCTGATGTGGGTTTCCTTGCTATCCAGATGTTACAGAGATAAGTGTAGAGCCAGGGAAATGGCGTCTGCCTTGGACCTATTAGAATCATAGACTTCCACAGCCCAGTGTGGAAGCAGGCAGTTCGGCCCATCAAGTCCACAATGAACAGCATTCCACCCAGACAAATTCCCATCCTATCCCTGTAATCCTGCATTTCCCATGGCTAATCCACCTACCTATATAATCCGAGATACCATAGGCAAATTAGCATGGCCAATCATGCACATCTTTGAATATGGGAAAAAGCGAGAGCACCAGGAAAAAACCCAGGCAAACACAGAAGAATGTGCGAAGTTCAAACAGACAGATGCCAAAGGGTGGAATTGAACCCAGCTCCCTGGCCTGTGTGGCAACAGTGCCAACCATTGAGCCATCAATCCACTCATTGTGCTGGTAGGCGAATTGTAGCAAATCAAGGCAATATGGGAGGCTGGAAAGTTGATGTGTGCCATGACGAACTTCTCAAAACACCTCATAGTTATGGATGTTGAGCCACCAGACGGTCGTCATTAAGGTAGGTGACCGAATTTTTCTTTAGCCCTGGAATGGCTGTCAACGTAAGAAACATCATTTCACTGACCTTCTGTTCAAAATGAGCATCAAATGTGTTGGGGAGGAATGCATTATCGTCAGCGATTTTACGCAACATTGTGGTGTAGACCATTATATCGTGTAGGCCTTGCCACAGTTGACGTATGTTTGTGTGGTCAGCCTGGGACTCTACCTTAGTTCTGGTATTGTCTCTTGCTGTCTTTGATAACTTTGCAAAGATGGAAGTGTCATAGAGTCATAGAGGTGTACAGCATGGAAACAAACCCTTTGGTCCAACCTGTTCACGCCACCCAGATATCCCAACCCAATCTAGTTCCACATGCCAGCACCGGGCCCAGATCCCTCCAAACCTTTCCTATTCATATACCCATCCAAATGCCTCTTAAATGTCGCAATTGTACCAGCCTCCACCACATCCTCTGGCAGCTCATTCCATACCCGCACTACCCTCTGCGTGAAAAAGTTGCTCCTTAGGTCTCTTTTATATCTTTCCCCTCTTACCCCAAACCTATGCCCTCTAGTTCTGGACTCCCCGACCCCAGGGAAAAGACTTTGTCTATTTATCCTATCCATGCCCCTCATAATTTGTAAACCTCTATAAGGTCACCCCTCAGCCTCCGACGCTCCAGGGAAAACAGCCCCAGCCTGTTCAGCCTCTCCCTGTAGCTCAAATCCTCCAACCTTGGCAACATCCTTGTAAATCTTTTCTGAACCCTTTCAGGTTTCACGACACCTTTCCAATAGGAAGGAGAGCAGAATTGCACGCAATATTCCAACAGTGACCTAACCAATGTCCTGTACAGCCGCAACATGACTTCCCAACTCCTGCACTCAATACTCTGACCAATAAAGGAAAGCATACCAAATGCCTTCTTCATGATCCTATCTACTTGCGACTCCACTTTGAAGGAGCTAGGAACCTGCACTCCAGGGTCTCTTTCTTCAGCGACACTCCCTATTACCTTACCATTAAGTGTATAAGTCCTGCTAAGACTTGCTTTCCCAAAATGCAGTATCTCGCATTTATCTGAATTAAACTCAATCTGCTACTTCTCAGCCCATTGGCCCATCTGATCCAGATCCTGTTGTAATCTGAGGTAACCCTCTTCGCTGTCCACTACACCTCCAATTTTGGTGTCATCTGCAAACTTACTAACTGTACCTCTTATGCTCGCATACAAGTCATTTATGTAAATGACAAAATGTAGAGGACCCAACACCGATCCTTGTGGCACTCCACTGGTCACAGGCCTCCAGTCTGAAAAACAACCCTCCACCACCACCCTCTGTCTTCTACCTTTGAGCTAGTTCTGTACCCAAATGGCTAGTTCTCCCTGTATTCCATGAGATCTAACCTTGCTAATCAGTCTTCCATGGGGAACCTTGTTGAACGCCTTACTGAAGTCCATATAGATCACATCTACCACTCTGCCCTCATCAATTTTCTTTGTTACTTCTTCAAAAAACTCAATCAAGTTTGTGAGACATGATTTCCCACGCACAAAGCCATGTTGGCTATCCCTAATCAGTCCTTGCCCTTCTGAATACATGTACATCCTGTCCCTCAGGATTCCCTCCAACAACTTGCACACCACCGAGGTCAGGCTCACTGGTCTATAGTTCCCTGGCTTGTCTTTACCGCCCTTCTTAAACAGTGGCAGCACATTTGCCAACCTCCAGTCCTCCAGCACCTCACCTGTGACTATCGATGATACAAATATCTCAGCAAGAGGCCCAGCAATCACTTCTCTAGCTTCCCACAAAGTTCTCGGGTACACCTGATCAGATCCTGGGGATTTATCCATCTTTACCCGTTTCAAGACATCCAGCACTTCCTCTTCTGTAATATGGACATTTTTCAAGATGTCACCATCTATTTCCCTACAATCTATATCTTCCAAATCTTTTTCCACAGTAACTACTGATGCAAAATATTAATTTAGTACCACCCTCATTTTCTGTGGCTCCACACAAAGGCCGCCTTGCTGATCTTTGAGGGGCCCTATTCTCTCCCTAATTACCCTTTTGTTCTTAATGTATTTGTAAAAACCCTTTGGATTCTCCTTAATTCTATTTGCCAAAGCTATCTCATGTCCCCTTTTTGCCTTATTGATTTCCCTCCTAAGTATAGTCCTACTGCCTTTATACTCTAAGGATTCACTCGATCTATCCTGTCTATACTCGACATATGCTCCCTTCTTTTTCCGAACCAAATCCTCAATTTCTTTAGTCATCCAGCATTCCCTATACCTACCAGCCTTCCCTTTCACCCTGACAGGAATATACTTTCTCTGGATTCTTGTTATCTCATTTCTGAAGGCTTCCCATTTTCCAGCTGTCCCTTTACCTACGAACATCTGCCCCCAATCAGCTTTCGAAAGTTCTTGCCTAATACCAACAAAATTGGCCTTTCTCCAATTTAAAACTTCAACTTTTAGATCTGGTCTATCCTTTTCCATCACGATTTTAAAACAAATAGAATTATGGTCGCTGGCCCCAAAGTGCTCCCCCACTGACACCTCAGTCACCAGCCCTGCCTTATTTCCTAAGAGTAGGTCAAGTTTTGCACCTTCTCTAGTCAGTACATCCACATACTGAATCAAAATTGTCTTGTACACACTTAATAAATTCCTCTCCATCTAAACCTTTAACACTATGGCAGTCCCAATCGACGTTTGGAAGTTAAAATCACCTTCCATAACTACCCTATTATTCTTACAGATAGCTGAGATCTCCTTACAAGTTTGTTTCTCAATTTTCCTCTGACTATTAGGGGGTCTATAATACAATCCCAATAAGGTGATCATCCCGATCTTATTTCTCAGTTCCACCGAAATAACTTCCCTGGATGTATTTCGAAAGCACTGACTGAATATCTTGGGTGAATTTCTGTTGTTCATCTTGTAGATAGTACTGCTGCTACTGAGTGTCAGAGGTAGAGGAAGTGGATATTGGTGGATGTGATGATAATCAAATGGACTGTTTTTCTTCTGGATGGTATCAAGCTTCTTGCTTGTTGTTCAAATTGCACCCATACAGGCAAGTGGGGAGTATTCCATCAAACTAGTGAATTGTGCCTTGAATATAATGAACAGGCTTTGGGAAGTCAGGAGGTGAGTTACTCATCCACAGTATTCCTAGCCTCTGAGCTGCTCTTGTAATCACAGCATTTACATGGTGAGTCCAGTTGAGTTTCTGGTTAATGGTAACCCAACGGATAGGGAGGGATTCGGTGATGATAACACCATTGAATGTCAAGGGGCAGTAGTTAGATCATCTCTTATTGCGATGGTCATAGAGGTAAAAACAATGACTGCAGATGCTGAAAATCAAATACTGGATTAGTGGTGCTGGAAGAGCACAGCAGTTCAGGCAGCATCCAACGAGCAGCGAAATCAACGTTTCGGGCAAAAGCCCTTCATCAGGAATAAAGGCAGTGAGCCTGCAGCATGGAGAGATAAGCTAGAGGAGGGTGGGGGTGGGGAGAGAGTAGCATAGAGTATAATGGGTGAGTGGGGGAGGAGATGAAGGTGATAGGTCAAAGAGAAGAGGGTGGAGTGGATAGGTGGAAAAGAAGATAGGCAGGTCGGACAAGTCAAGGAGACAGTAAGTGAGCTGGAAGTTTGAAACTAGGATGAGGTGGGGGAAGGGGAAATGAGGAAGCTGTTGAAGTCCACATTGATGCCCTGGGGTTGAAGTGTTCCGAGGCATCATAGCCTAGCATTTCTGTGGTACAAATGTTACTTGCCACTTGCCAGCCAACACCAGGATATTGTCCAGATCTTGTTGCATTTGAACACAGACTGTTTCAGTATCTGAGGAAAGGTACTGAACACTGTGCAATTATCGACGAACATCCTCACTTCTAACCTTATGATGGCAGGAAGACCATTGATGAAGCAGTTGAAAACGGCTGGGCCCAGGTCACAACCCTGAGGAACTCCTGCGGAGATGTCCCAAGGCTAAGATAGCTGACCTCTAACAACCACAACCATCTGCCCATGTGCTGGGTATGACTCCAACCATTGAAGGATCTGTCCCTTGAGACCCATTAATTGCAATTTTGCCAGGGCCCCTCGATGCTTCACTCAGTCGAATGCAGCCTTGATGTCCAAGACTGTCACTCTCATCTCACCTCTGGAATTCAAGCTCTTTTGTCCATGTTTGCACCAAGTCTGTAATGAGATCAGGAGCTGAGTGGTCCTGACGAAACCCAAACTGGGCATCACTGAGCAACCTATTGCGAGCAAGTGCTGTTTGACAGCACAGTTGATTACACCTTCCATCACTTTACTGATGATCGATAGTAGACTGATGGAGTGGTAATTGGCGTGGTGGATTTATAGAATCATAGAGCATGGAAACAGACTCTTCCATCGAACCACACTGACCATATTCCCAAACTAAACCAGTCCCACGTGCCTGTGTTTGGGCCATATCCCTCTAAACATTTGCTGTTCATGTACTTATCCAAATGTCTTTTAAATGTTGTAACTGAACCTGCAACCACCACTTCCTCTGGCAGCTCTTTCCATACATGAATCCCCATCTAAAAATGTTGCCCCTCATGTCCTTTTTAAACCTTTCCCCTCTCACCTGAAAAATATGCTCACTAGTTTTGAACGCCTCCAGTCGAGGGAAAAGACCTTTGCTACTCACCTTATCTATGCCCCTCACAATTTTAAAAAGCTAAACAAAGACACCCCTCAATCTTCTATGCTCAATTAGAAGAGGTCCCAGCCTGTCCAGCCTATTTTTATAACGCACACCTTCCATTCCCAGCAATACCCTGCTAAATCTTTTCTGAACCCTCTCCAATTTAATAATATCTTTCCTGAAGCAGAGTGACCAGAATTGGACGCAGTGCTCCAGAGGCCTTACCATCATCCTGCACAAGCTCAACATGACATCCCAGCTCCTAAACTCAAAAGGTCTGAGCAATGTATGCAAGCGCGCTAAACACCTTCTCAACCATAGTCTACCCAAAATGCAAACTTGAAAGAATTGCATACCTGAACCCATAGATCCCTCTGTTCTACACGACCCATGAATTGTATAAGTCTTGACCTTGTTTGTTTTACCAAAATGCTATACCTCGCATTTATCCAAACTAAACCCCATCTGCTACTCCTCAGCACATTTGCGCAATTATTAATGAAGTACTTAGATTAGATTACTTACAATGTGGAAACAGGCCCTTCGGCCCAACAAGTCCACACCAACCCGCCGAAGCGCAACCCACCCAGACCCATTCCCCTACATTTACCCCTTCACCTACCACTATGGGCAATTTAGCGTGGCCAATCCAGCTAACCTTCACATTCTTGGATTGTGGGAGGAAACCGGAGCACCCGGAGGAAACCCACACAGACACGGGAGAATGTGCAAACTCCACACAGAGTCGCCTGAGGCGGGAATTGAACCTGGGTCTCTGGCGCTGTGAGGCAGCAGTTCTAACCACTGTGCCACCGTACCACCCACACTTTGTAATCTTAGATGATCTTCTTCACTGTCTACTATACCACCAATTTTGGTGTCATCTGCAAACTTACGAACCATGCCTCCTATATTCTCATAGTAAATCATTTACGTACTTGACAAACTGAAGTGGGCTCAGTATCGATCCCGGTGGAACAGGCCGCCTATGTGAAAAGCAACTCTCTACCACCAACCTCTGTCTCCCACCATCAAGCCAATTTTGTATCCAATTATCAAGCTCATCTTGAATCCCATGTGGTCTAATTTTACGAATTAATGTACCATGTGGAACCTTATTAAAGGCTTCACTGAAATTCATGACAACATCTGCCAGTTGTCCCACTTTTTATGTACAGGATATTCCTGGGCAATTTCCACATTGTTAGGTAGATGCCAGTGTTCTAACTGTTCTCAAAGTCTTGGCTAGGGGACAGACATGCTCTGAAACACAAGTCTTCAGTACTACTGCCGAAATTTTATCAGGGCCCATAGAATTTGCACTGTCCAATGTCACCAATCATTTCTTGATATCATGTGAAGTTAATCAATTAAGCTGAAGACTGGCATCTGTAATGCTGTAATGAAAACTGTTGCACTGAAGGCCTGGGCTCTTCCATCACTGAAGATGGGATTTACAGTGATTGTAACCAGGTCAGCCAGGTGGACCTCGTAGAGTTCCCCGATTGAGGCTATTAATCTAGACCAGTAAGGGAGTCCTGGCTGACAGATATATACAGGAATGTCAGAGATTCTGTTCAGTCTGAGAAAGCCAGTCTAGTGTCAAGTACTATGCATGTGTAAATAAAGTGTAACTTAGTGATAGCGTATCAGTCTGTGCAGTTATTTCAGGGATATTTGTGGAGCCTCCCCTTCCTCCAATGAGTTGTCCAATTGTCCACCATCATCATGACTGAATGTGGCATCTTCGATCTGATCTGTTTGTTATGCGATCCTTAACTCTATCAGTTGTTGTTTATACTGTTTGACTTGCAAGTCGTCCTGTTTGGCTGCTTCACCAGGTTGACAACTCATTTTTAGGTATAGCTGGTGCTGCTCCTGGCATGCCGCCCTGCACTCTCCACTGAACTAGAGTTGGCCCCCTGGCATGATAATGGCTCAATGGGGAGTATGCCGGCCTGTGAGGGTGCAGATTGTGCTGGAGTACAATTCTGCTTCTGTTGTTGGCCCACTGTGCCTCATGAGTGCCCAGTCTTGAGTTGCTAGATCTGTTCAAAGTCTGTCCCAATTAGCATAGTGATCGTGCCACACAACACAATGGAAGGCATTCTTAATATGAAGGCGGCACTTCATCTCCACCAGGACTATGCAGCAATCACACTTATCAATTCTGTCATGGACAAAATATTTGACAAATATTTATCAGCTGAGAACACAGGCCTGTATTCTGCCTGGAGCTGAGCAGGTGTCTGGTCTCCAGCTGTTCTCTCAGCAAGGAGTCCTGGAGCATTTCTACCTTAACCAACTGCGAAATATGTCAATGATGAGCTCACTAGATTGTGCTCCCAAATTTTACCTAGAAATAGACTTTCACTCCACTGGGCACTAAGTTAGTGCAGGATGCAGTTGAAAGCCTTATTTATGCATTCTCCGAGGGCTCAGTAGCACCTCCCCCCCACCTCCTGCTGAAGTAGACATGCAGTGGGGTGCCTTCAGTACCAGTTTCTTTGTGAAACTTCATTGGTTCTGCATTTACCTGTGTAAAATAAAGGGAGAAAATTAGTTGTGCACAAGCTTTTATCCATCATCTTTAACATTAAGAATGAGTGAGCACTGATGCTAATGAAATAGCATCACAGAACAACAGCAAAGCTTACTGGATTGGTTACATATTGAGATCTCTCCATTTTCATGAGTGGTCATGCTTTTCTCAGGCAAAATCCAAAATATTCTTCTCACTGTGAGTGAGAAACCTAGAATCTGTTACCCCAGCCTGCAAAGTCTTGAGACGCTCAGTCTAGTTATGAACTTACATTTTCAGCAATGAGGTAAACAGAGGGACTAAGTATAATAGAACAGGATACAACTGCAGTTAGTGCTGATGCATGACTATGAGTGGTACTGAAATGCCTCAGTGAGTGAGTTGGAATGGGTCAGTAATTTTGGAAGATGAGGTGGGTGCAACTTACATAATGTAGTCGATTCATCTTGGTAAGATGTGTGCACAGGGACGGGGACAATACTACTATTACAGGACAAGCCAAACAGAGAACAGCCTAGAGGCATGGCACTCATTCACAGATTCAATCAATAAGCACATTGACCTGGACCCAATATACCGGCCACTGCAGCGGACAGCTGGAACTGACAACCGGAAGCGGCAGATTCAAGCCACTATAAATGCCTGAGGAAAGATCACAGAAGCACTTCACAGGAGGCTCCCAAGCACTGAGGATGTCACCTAGACAGAGGACGAAACGTCTGCAACACAAATTCCCAGCTCGGCGAACAGAACCACAACAATGTGTGTACAGTGGCAGAATTACAGTGAATGGGTAGTCCCGTGAGTGTGAAGAAAAATTATGGTGGCACATACCTTTGTAGAAAGCAGAAGTTCATGACCTTTCTGCACTGATGGCCACCTTCTTCATTCAGAACAAAGTATTGACCTGGACTGCAATTTGTATCCAGCCTTGCTCGGTCTGTTGGCATGGCCTCCTATGGATGTCAGATGGGAAAAGGACTACACTCTTCTCCACCAGTACATTTACTTCCTTTCCTCTGGATCATGACTTCAGTGCTGAGATTCAAGCACCAATGTAATGGACTCGTCTTGGCTGCAGCACTTGAAGGGTTATGCATCTGGACTTTAAATATAAGGATGATGGGAGAGAATGGGAGGCATGAATTGGCATTGTTGCTTGTGCCTGTCTCCAGCAAACAGTCACTGTTCTCTCTCCGAAGTAACAAAAATCTCAGGCTCTGAAGCACTATACCACCATCTCCAGCTGCCTGCTTCCAAGATGAAAATATAGCCTCTTTCAGCAACTTCATTGCAGAGACGTGGCTGAGATACTAAATGAATATTTAGCATCTTGAATTATCGATGAAGGATATGGTAACCAAGCCAATTTACATATATAATGAGTTAAAAATTTGTAAGATTTAATAGAGTGGCTATACTTAAATTGATAAACTACCAGGACCAAATCAGATGCATCAAGGATACTAAGAGAACGAACAGTGGAAATTGCTCAGCAACAAAGCAACAGTTCTTAGATATAGCTTCGGTGGCAAAGAACTGGAGAATTACAAATGATACAATCTGTTTAAAAAGGGTGTAAAGTTAAGTTCAGCAACGGTAAGTCAGTCAGTTTGATCTGGTGGTTCAGACCAAATTAAGCTTAAGTAACTTGCCTGAGCTTTTAGCTCGGTTCGACTTCCAAAAGAAAATTTATATAAAGTGCCACAAAAAAGGCTTGTGAGCAAAGTTTAAACTTATGGAATTAAAGAAAAAAAAAATTGCAGCACTGATATGAAATTGCTGAGTAACAGCAACCAGAATAATTGAAAATGTTATTTCTCAAACTGGAGGAAACGTTATATTGTGATATTCCCCAAAGGTCAGGTAGCGTTAGGACCAAACTTCACCATGTGCTAATGATCCAGACCTGGGTGTACAAGGCACAATTTATAAGTTTCAGAGGACACAGGACTTGGAAGTAATATTAGACATAAGGAGGATAATGGAATCAAAGGTTACAGGGAAAAGGCAAGAAAGTGGAGTTGAGGATCATCAGATCAGCCAACAGCAGACTTGGCCTGATGGATTCATCTTATGTCTAATGGTTGCATGCCTAAGAGGATGTAGGCCCTCCTAAAGTTTGGGGAATGGGTAGGCAAAAGATAGATTGAATTTAATTCAGTGAAATTTTGATGCAGCATTTCCCAAGTCCAACACCACGAGGCTGAGTGCCTTTCTCACTGCATGCAATAGCAATTTTTCAGAGAAGTGTGTAATAACAAATTCCATATCAAATTATTACCAAATAAATCATGTACACATTGGAAATCAAATGTTAATCTTAAAAATACAAGCACATGATTCTGAAAGCTTGCCAATATAGTGAACAACCTACCACACAGCATTCTGCTTCAAATTCTCCTCAATGTCACCAAAAGCTTGATGTAATTCCAATTCGCCTGGTAATGTGTCCAAGAAACATCCTGAGTAGGAATAATCGAAGAGGTGATCTCCTTCCCATGCCATCACTTATATCTGAAAATAATAGTTTGAATTAATGATTTACAGAATTGTTCAAATAAAAGAAATCACTAATCTAAAATTTAATTAGAAAATCATTCAACACATTTCATGTACTAATATGCCAGCAAAAAAAAACTCTTGAAAATAGCTCATATGGACTGGAAAAGGCTAGTCAGAAGAAACTTTACAAGAAATATGAAATCAGGATAAGAAGGAAATAAATAGAATTTATTTATATAAATAGAAAGCAGAAAACATCAGTGCTTCATCCGGAGGCTCACTGAAGATGTTACCTAGTATGGTGATGAAACATCTTAAAATGAACCTTTCAGCTCAGCGAGCAAACCTACATCCAGAACCTCAACCTGAGCTACACATCTTCGCAAAACTCGCTAGGGATAAATATTGTCCATATAACACTGGATAAAATCCACTACTTCAAAATATTGCCATGGGATTTTTTTTTATTTTTCATTCATTGAATGGATAAGAGTGCTGCTGCCAAACCCAGCATTTGTTATCAATCCCTAAATACCATCAAGAAGATATTGGTGAGCTGTCTTTTTGAACTGCTGCAATCAACTTGGTATGGGCACATTCGCAGTATTATTAGGAAGGGAGTTCCAAGTTGTTGACTGAGCAATAGTGAAGGAATGGCATCTAATTTCAATCAGCATGGTGTGAGACTTGCAGAAAAATTTTTTGGTCATGGTCTTCCTTTATGTTTGTGGCCCATTTCCTTCTCGGTCGTAGACGTTGTGGGATTAGAAGATGCTGTTTTTGGAGGCGTGGTGAGTTCCTACACTCCAAAGGAATATGATGCATGGTATTTTGTATCTTTGATGAAAAGAGTGAATATTCAAAATGGTGGACAGAGAGCCAATCAAGCAGATTGTTTTTGTACTGGGTGGTGTTGAGACCCCGGAGTGGAAAAACAGGCAATGCCAGAGAAATTCAGCAGGCCTACAAGCAGAACTGCTCTGAAGAAGTCATACCAGACTGGAAACTTAACTGTTTCTCTCTCTACAGATGCTGCCAGACCTGCTGAGTTTCTCCAGCATTTGCTGTCTACCAACATCTTTAGTATTTCACTTTACTCTCAAATGGAGTTGCACTTATACAGGCAAGAGAAGAATTCTATCATATTCCCGCATGCATTTTGGGGAGCATATGGTCCAGTTCAGTTTCTGGTCAATAGTAAATAACCCAGGATAGTGATGGAGGGAATGTGTTCACAACATCATTGAACTCCAAAGGGAAACGACCAGTTTTTTTTTCCTTGTTGGAAATGGTCATTTCGGTGTATGAATGTTACTCGCTACTTCTCAATGCTTACAATGTCCAGGTATTACTCCTTGCGAACAGGCCCCTCAGTATCTGATGACTTGCAACTGGTACTTACACATTTCACAGACATATTTGGTTCTTTCCACTTCTGCCGTTACGATGGAGGGCAGATCATTGATGAAGCAGATGAAGTTCGATGGGCTCAGAACACTACCCTGAGGAACTCCTGGCACTGGGATGACTGTCCCTCAACAATCACAACCCATCTTACTCCATGTGAAGTCTGATTCCAAACACTGGAGAGTATTGCCCCAACTTCCATTAACTTTAGTTTTGTTAAGGCCCCTTGATGTGAAACACAATTAAATGCCATACTGACATCAATGGCAGCCATTCTCACTTACTTCTGAAATCAGTTCCTTCATTTATATCTGAGCCAAAGCTAAAATGAGGTCTGGAGCTCAGTGATGCTGCCAGGACCCAAAGTGGGCCACTGGAGAATAATCTGCAAGAACGAAAAAGCATAAGAAACTGGAGTTAAAGTAGACCATATCGCCTGTCAGGCCAGAACACTTCTAACATTCATAATTGATCTTTGGCTTCATTTTCCCATCTTACCATTCTCTTGTGAAGTATTGTGGGACATTTTATACATTTCTTTTGTGCCTTTAATAAAATTATTGTAGTCTTTGATGGACCCCTTAAGACCAGAAGCATTGAGAAGGAAATCAAGGAAGTCATGGGAAGAGTTTGGAAAGGAGGCATGGGCAGACAGGAATGGAACTTTGAAGCAGAGTTGAAAACATTTTCTAGTTCAGAGTGAGAGAGTAACAAACCCATACTGAGTTGAGATGGGGGAACTAGAAGCATAAATTCAGCCAATCAGTATATTAAGCCGGACATATATGAGCTTCTGTTTTTCATAGTAACCACTGGTGCAGCACTTTATCAAATGCCTTCTAGAATTCTAAGTAGAGTACAATCACTCGGGTTCCCCAAATCCAGAGTGTGTTAATTTCTTATTAAATCATATTAAGTCATGTTGGAACATGATTTCCCTTTCAAAAATAGCATATTGACTCTGCCTGATTCCACTGAACTTATGTCAATGCCCTTCAATAATGTTTTTAATAAATTTCTAACATCTTACCTAAGACAGGTGTCAAAGTATTTTCATTAAAGACAAACTAACAAATGGACTGAAGTACATTATCTGCATCCACCTTCAGTGACAGAAGGAATAACTTCCACATCATAATTAGAAACTCTGACCAACATTCTCCTCCTTATGCCTGGGCAATAAAACCAACTGTGACCCAATATCTGACAACGTGAAAAGTTGCTAATCATGTTCAAACAACAAAAAAGCAAGACCAACCCAACCAGCTTAATTACTGTCCCAGTGCACTCTCAAATCATTAGCAAAGTAATGGAAGGAGTCATCAATACAACTTTCAAACAGGTCCTACGCAGCAATTACCTGCTAACAAACACTTAGTTTGGATCACTCAGTGCCTCTTCCATGGCCATGTAGCTCTTGACCTAACCTGACCATACCTTTTTTTCTATCACACAAACTCAAGACGTGAGCATTCTTGACATTAAATCAACATCCGATCAAGTGTCGCATCAAGGAGCTCCATCAAACTGAAGTCAATGTAATTCACGGAAAGTCTTTCCACTTACATCATACAAGAGAAACTATTTGTTGTGTTACAAAGATGCTTCATTTTTAATATTGTTTGTAAGACTTTGATTTTGAATGTTTGCAGGTCCCTGAAAGAGGTCACCACGGATAGTAACTTTTTTAAAAAACCGTCCTATAAAACACGACTCGTCCACTTGCTTCACTGTAGAGCCATGCTGGGCCTGTTTTGCACAGCATTAGCTTAAGAGGCTTTTGTTTTAGCTTAATTGGTTCCAAAGCTGCTGAGAAGAACTGGCGTTGGCGGGTGCCTCAGCTAAGAACAAGGTGCCCAGTTAATCATTCTGATTTCTGGAAAGAAAGCCATCTTATTGAGTTGAGGGTGAAATCTATTTGTTCTTTGGTAAGAGTGACTAAAGAAGAATTTCAGGATCCTTGAACATGAAGTGCAGGTTCATAGCCCTTGAAAGTAGAATTGTAAGTAGACAAGATAGTGAAGGTGGTATTTGGTACGCTTGCCTTTATTGGTCAATGCATTGGGTACAAGAGTTGAGAGGTCATATTGCGGCTGTGTGGGACATTGGTTAGGCCATTATTGGAACACTGCATTCAATTCTAGTCTCCCTGCTATAGGAAGTAGGTTGTGAAACTTGAAGTGGTTCATGAAAGATTTGCAAGGATTGGGTTGGAGGGTTTGACCTATAGGCTGGGGCTATTTTCCCTAGAGGCTGGTGATGACCTTACAGAGGTTTATAAAAGAATAACAGGCTTAGATAGGGTGAATAGACAAGGTCTTTTCGGCAGGGTAGTGGAGTCCAAACCTAGAGGGTGTAAGTTTAAGGTAAGAGGGAAAAGATTTTAAAAATGGCCAAAAGGGGCAACTTTTTTATGCAGAGGGTGGTGCATGTATGAAATGAGCTGCCAGAGGAAGTAGTAATGCCTGGTACAATTACAGCATTTAAAAGGCATCTTCATGGGTATATGGGCCAGATGCAATAGCCTTCAGCCAGAAGTGCCAAGATGATTATCCATCTCAGCATCCTCCGGATGTACCAGGACTATAGATGCCAGTCTTCAGTCGCTGCAGTTGCTGTAAACCTTATTTGGAATGTGCACAAATAGACCATAAATTGTGAACCCCATGGCCAAAATTCAAGGCTGTTCAATTTTTAGTGTTTCAGTTCTCAGACATTTTAGCCTCCATACAGCTACTGATGTTAGTATTAAAGCCTCAGCCAAAGCAGTGTCTTTTGCCAATTTCAAAATTCATTTCTACTGGTTGCTAATCTTCAAGTTAATATCCTTCTTCTAAACCTTTTGTTACCACAATTCTCCAACTTGTCTGACATTTTGCCATCAACTATGCCAAATTCACCAGATTAAACAGTGGTGTTTTGATATCTCTTTAAAATGCCAAATATAAATCAATAAGCGTCAACTTTAAATCTTTCCTTAGCAATGTTCATGCAGATAAAATATCAAATCCAAAACAAGATCACTAATCAACCACCACAATATTCCATTTTCTCGCCTGAAAGAACATGTAGCAATCTCATAATTAAAGCTTCCCTGTTTTGGTTTCAGTATTCAGTGTAACCAAAATATGTCACTGCATATATTCAGTTAATCTTTGTATGACTTAAATAGCAGATCTGTACTAAATCAATGGAAAAGATTTGTGTCAGTTGATCATGATACTTGCAAAACGAAATATCCAGCAGTTAACAAGTTTCCTAAGATGTACAGAGCACATTTTAAATAAATAATGGATAAATATTGCAGAATGAAATATGTGTTACCTCAGAAAGCTATATATATCCTCAAAAGACTTTATCTTCCTAAATGTTTAAATGAGTTTTTAAGAATTCTGTATAAAGCAATTTCCAGTATTACTCAAAAGGAAATTATGTGCTATGGCAGCACTCTGTCTTTAAATATATTAATAAATTACCAATATAAATGGAACTGAGAATAATTCTTCTGTTTTATCTTTGAAATTTTCAAAAAAACAAACAACTGTAGCTATAAAAATTACATAATGTGCATTTTCAGTCATATTTCCGCAAGTAAAACAAAACTGCAAAAAATTAACCAGTTCTGCTGAGCATTTTTAGATCTACAGTACAAACACTTATCAAAACTCAAGTCATAGATCATGGAGGGCATCACTGTCAATTCACACACTGTTTCCTCCATCTATCCTGATTTTAATAATCCTTGTCAAATCACCAAGTCTAAATTACCTTCCTGACATTAAAGCCTTCAACAGGAAGAAAGAAACTCAACATTAATTAACTTAACATTGCTATAAAAAATTGCTGTCGTGCTGGACAAATATTATTTCCACACTTGACAAGTCTTACAGTTAACCAAGTTTTTGTTTCAACTGAAGCTGCCAACATTTTGATCCAAGCATTGCAGTTGATTCTGATCCCTTCAATGGATTAGTTACAGTACAACTGCAACTGAGCTTTGAAAAGATTTTTTAAAAAGCAGTAGCATACAAAGAAATATGTCATTCTCAGGGATATCAGTAATTAGGCTTAAATAAAAAATATGTAAAACACACCTGCAGACAATGAAATGTGAAATCTGCTTGACTTCATCCGCACTAATGTACTGTCATAGATGTGTACAGGTGTGTCCATGTGCAGTACTGTCCAGTACCAGAAGGAGCAAGCTGCAACAGTCTTTACGGACCTGAAGTTCAGTCTTCACACCAAGGATAACCTCCATCAGATTATGTGGTGCTACCATTGTGTTTAATGGGACAGATTTCAAATAGATCCAGAAACTCAACATTGAATATCCATGGACACAATGGAGCATCAATAGCAGAGTTATATTCAATTACAATTAGTAGCCTCACTGCCTGCCATAATTCCTACTTGAGTTGATAAAGTATAGTGCTGAAAAAAAGCACAGCAGATTAGGCAGCATCTGAGGATCAAGACTGTCTACTTTTCAGGCTTAACGGACCAGTAGACGTTGCTGTTCCTCCTTCTGTCGTTTTGAGCTAGCCGAATAGGAAATAGCTAATCCCCTATCAAAGGCCTTTGCAGTCTCCCATAGCATGGACGGACTACTAGCCGTGCCTGAGTTGATAATCAAGAATTCCTGAAACACCTTTAAAAAGTATTCCACAAATTTGGAATCCTTAAGGAGAAAGGGGTCCAAACGCCAGTGCCGCAAACCTCGTCCTTCACTCTTGGCCTTAACCTCCAAATATACTGCCGCATGATCAGAGATAGCTATATTCCCAATTTTACAACCCATAATCGAATCCAGAAGGGCCGAGGGAGCCAGAAAGAGGTCAATCCTCGTGTGACATTTATGTGGGTTTGAAAAAAAGGTGAAGTCCCTGCCGGTAGGGTGAAGACATCTCCAAATATCCACCAGCCCCAGCTCCTCGCATAAGTCAACCACCTGCTTGGCCTGCGAAGAAATAGTTGGGGGCCCACAAGGCATCCTGTCCACTATCGGATCAAAAGACAATAAAAATCCCCCCCCCATAATAATGTGCCATGTTCCAAAAGCACTCAACTTAGAGGAAGCACTGATCAAAAATTTGCGGGGATGCGCCGGAGGACAGTAGACGTTTAAAATGCCATATTCCTCCCCATGTATCAGGGCTTTAAGTATCACAAACTGTCCCTGCTCATCTTTCACCTGCTCTAATAATGTGAACAGAAGATTTTTCTGGATAAGTACCGCCACTCCCCTACTTTTAGTAGTAAAGGATGAAAAGAATGCCTGGTCATAACCCCCCGCCCGTTGTAATTTCAGGTGTTCCCCATCAAGATGGGTTTCCTTCAACAAAGTGATACCAACCCTTTCCCTCTTAAGGCTAGAAAGCACTTTTTTTTCCTTTTAATAGGCGAATGACTTCCCTTGATGTTCCAGGTGCACCATTTAATAAGACACTTAGCCATATCCCCTTTCAGACACCCTTGAACCCCTCGGAGGGAGAACCCTGCTTACAAAGCGCCGAGCATATATAAATAAAGACTCAAAGAATCGAAAAACTATACATACAAAAACTACTCTATCATAACTATTACTACCAAAAAACTGCAAAGAAAACCAACTATAGAACCTTGAATGGAAGACTCTTCCCCTGCCCATAGGGGGCACTAACACTACCCATCCCCTCCTTCACAACTCTTTCAAACCTGGACTGTACCCCAGCCTTAGGCCAGAAAAAAAAGGGAGATGGTTCTTAAATCAAAAGACAAAGTCAGGACGAGCACTCCACCCATCCCTGGCTTTATGACACCCCTCCTTGTGACTAATTGAGAAGCAGAACCAACAACAAAAAAAAGAGAGACAACAAAGAACATCCACAAAATTTCCCATCAGAAAATCCAGTTATTAAAAAAATAGGAACAACTTATTCCAAAGTCCTTTACCCCCCCTTTCCAAATAGGAAATTATTAGGGAGAAAGAAAGGAATAAAAAAAAAGGAAGGGAAAACATGGGGAAAAATAGAAAAGAGAACAAACATTAACCATATTCTTCAGGTCAATCCATCTATTTTAAAGGTGTCCACAAAGTTTTTAGCCTTATCTGCCAAGTCAGATTTATAAACTGAGTCCTCATGGCTGAAACAAAGTACTGCGGGGTATCTCATGGAGTACTGGATGCCCAGGTTCCTCTGCCTCTTTTTAACTTCATCGAAGGACTTCCTCTTTCGGATTACAGCTGCTGAAAAATCCTGGAAAAACATTATTTTTGACCCCTTGTACAGCAGTGCCTACGGATCTTTTCCCAGGGATCTGGAAGCTTCTATGACTTTTTGCTTGTCCTTATAGGAGTGGACGTGCACTAGGACCGGGCAGGGATGCTGTACCAGCCCTGACCTGTGCACTGTAACCCGATAAACCCTTTCAATCTGAAGCCTGCTGGACTCAATGTGAAGGCCCAAAAACTTCGGCAACCAGTTTTCAAAGAAACTGACTGGCTGCTCACCTTCCTCACCTTCAGGGAGCCCGACAATTCGGAGATTTATCCTCCAACCTCGATTTTCGAGGTCGTCAGTATGGTTTTGCAAGGCCCACACCTCTCGCTCCAGCACCTGGATCCGACTGGATGAGGTCTCCATTGCAGCTTCCGAGACCTTAGTTTGACCCTCCACCTCCTCCAGCCTCTCCCCAAGGCCCTGGATCTCCTGCTCGTGCTTCTGCAGCATGGATGCAATAGGTTGCACCTGGGCACGAATCTCCCCACGGACTTCCTCAATTGCAGCCACACTTTCAAGGTAAGTCTGTCCATCACCGCGGCCAATTCCTGTGAGTCTGTCAGGTTCCCGGGGGATTCGAGAGAAGCTGCTGCTGCTGCAGTCTCTGGTGTAGTAGGTGCTGCAGGGGAGTGTCCTCCCTGCTGTTGTTTGCTTGCTCCTTTCCCCTTTGGCATCCTTCCCACTCCCAAATATTAACAAATATGTGTTCTGTAAAGTTTTAAACTAATATTTCCACCACATAAGTTGGCCAGGGATGGCAAAAAACACTGGTATGCCTTGGTTGTTTGGCAGAGCTGTCCACAGCAGTCCTACAGAATCGCCGTCATCTTGCCGAGTCCCCAAAAGGTTTATTTTAAGCACCAGCTTTTGGAGCCCTGCTCCTCCATCAGGTGGTTGTGGAGAACCTGATGAAGGAACAGCACTCCGAAAGTGTTTCCAAATAAACCTGTTGGACAATAACATGGTGTTGTGTGATTTTTAACTTTGTACACCCCAGTCCAACACTAGCATCCCCAAATTATATTCAGGAGTAACAGCAATTAGGCTTAAATAAAGAAAAATACATCCACAGGGAAGGAAGTGTAAAATCTACTTGACTTCATCCTCACTAATATACTGTCACAGATGTAAGGTATGTCCATGTACAGTACTGTCCAAGACAGGATCAGCAGGAGCAGGTCCTGAAACGTCAACTCTCTTGCTCCTCAGATGCTGCCTGACCTGCTGTGCTTTTTCCAGTGCCATATTTTATCAACTCTGACTTCTCCAACATCTGCAGTCCGAACTATCTCCTATAATCCCTACTTGGCCATTACCATCAAGCAGAGGATCAATCCAAGTTTAATAAAGAGTGCAAGAGGCCATGTCAGGAGCAGCACCAGCCATAGCTAAAAATAGGTTCCCGATGCGGTAAACATTATCTTTTTATTTTTCTGGCTTTTTAATGGTGCACTGAAATGCAAGAAGAACCATCAGTAAAGTGTTTTTCATTATACATTATATAGGAAAATAATATTTTTGTAACCTCTTTCACTTCCTCCAAGACATAACAGAGTGTCATGATCTGTGACTTAGTTCGAAAATGTTATTCGGTAAGTAAGCAAAAGAAGTGGTACAGTTCAAGTCTGAATAAATGACATTCTACTGAAGCAGGAAAACACCATACAGTAGCAGAAACAGAATGCTGCATAGACTCAATGGGTTTCGCAGCATCTGGAGACAGAAACAAAGTTTTGACATTTTGACATCAATTGACTCCACTTTGGAACAGAAAAATGGAAAAGGAATGTGCATTCTTCCATCTCACTTCCATGCTAATGAGTCACATTGACTTTGAAACATGAGTTCTGTTCCTCTTCCTACAGATGTTGTTACATCTGTTGAGTTTCTCCTGCAACATATTTCTGTTTCAGATTTTCAGCATCCACATTATTTTGCTTTTGTTGAAGTAGTTTGGACCAAAAGACATTGGAGCAGAAGTAGGCCTTTGGCCAATCAAGTACTGTAATGAGTTTACACTCCCAGGTAGGATCTGGTTATTGGATGTCTTCTTTAAGCAAATGCAATTCAATCCAGATAAATATAAGGTGATGCACTTGGACAGGACAAACAGGCAAGGGAATGCTTGATGAACAGAAGAGCCCTGGGAAGCACCCAGGATCAAAGCAACTTTAGTGTACAAGTCCACTGGTCCTTTAATGTAGCAAGACACGTAGATAAAATGATTAAGAAAGCATATGTGGTACTTGCCTTTGTTAGTCAAGGCAGAGAGTTCAAGAGCAGGCAGGTGATGCTAGAACCGTAGTCGGCCATCACTTGTTAACAAGTACAATTGCCTACACAACATTGGTTAGGCCACAGCAAGAGTACTGTGTACAGGTCTGAAATCCAAATTATAGGAGGGATTTGGTTACACTGTAAAAGGATGCAAAGGAGATTTACAGGATTTTGCCTGTGCTGGAGAGCTTTATTAAGAAGATAGATTGGATAGACTAGGGTTGTTTTCCTTGGGGAAGAGGAGATTGAGGGAGGACATGATTGAGATGTATAAAGTTATGAGGGGCACAGACAGGGTGGACAGGGAGAAGTCTTTCCCACTGGCAGCAGATCAATGACCAGCACAGACTCAATATAGTAAAGGGCCTTTCTCTGGGCTGAAGACCTACATGACTCTAATTGTAAGAACGATATTTATCCAGAATTGAGTCTCTGCTATTGAAATTGTTAGGAAATACAGTGAAACTTTGTTTTGATGTTTGTTTTAGTAATTACCATCAAGTTGTGTTTGTTTCTTTCGCTTTTTGTGATTTTGCCCTGTTCTGTAGGGCAGCTGTATCCTCAGTGAATGATTCAGTAACTAACCATTACCTTGACCAACTGCAAGAAATTAAACATATGATAAATCAAGCCACAATTTGTTCTGGGATCCAAGTTGTCCAGTATTAATATCAGCTGGAGCTCTAACTCTTTGGACAGTTTGTTCAAAATCATGGAATCTTGTGGCGTTATTCTGAGTCCATACCTGGGATCTCACAATTTCTGTCATCTTTCATAACCAATGTTACTGGTCCAAAGCCAGACTGTAACATAAATTTGGCTGTCTGGAATTATAACAAGGTCATGTCTGCTGATAACACAGATTTTGTGTATTATCCTTCAACAAAATGGTGTGGAGGTGCGTGTGTTGAACTGTGGTGGACAAAGTTAAAAATCTCACAACACCAGGTCATAGTTCAACAGAAACAAAGTACAAGCTTTGGGATTGCTGCTCCTTCATCAGGTAGCTAGTGGAGCAGGATCATAGGATACAGAATTTATAGCAAAAAATCATAGTGTCATACAACTGATGCGATATATTGAAGAAACCGAGATTGCAGTTAACTCTTCCATCTTTTAGAATGGGTTTCAAGTTTTGATTCATTAATATGCAAATCCCAGAACTTCTTTCAAGGCACATTCCCGAGATAACTTAAGGTTTTATATTAAAAAAAAGGTGACATCTCAGCTCAGGCAACGCATTAAAAGGTAGTGAGGTTAGAGTCTGTCTGTGTTCCAATATTGAATCAGACCCGTTCTATCTCCGAAGTAGGAATTTACAAAATGTCACATGGATTGACTGCCTATAGATTGAGTTTTTGAACAAAATAGAATGTATCTGCAAATACAATTCTGCAATTGCAACTTCAACCCATAGACTTGCTTGCGTGTGTGCATGCAACTCTTCCAAGATGTCAGCAACAATCCCAATAAGACAACCTACAAACCAGAACACAGTTGTTAGAGAGATTTGGATGCCTCTGGAGGGCTTCTGCCCTGGGCTTGACATGTATGCTCAAACCGTCAAGAAATGTGTAAATGCCAGATTCATCAGCCGCACTGAAGGTTGAGCAAACTATCATTCGATCAAAAAGCAATGTCATCCATGCTCTCAGAACCAATTGCAACATGGTCATCAAACCAGCAGATAAAGGAGGAACCACTGTCATTCAGAATAGAACGGACTACTGCAAAGAAGTGCACCGACAACTGAACAACCAGTAACACTACAGGCAACTACCAACCGTTCCGATCAAAGAACACACCTGTGAACTAAACAGATTGATCAAGGCTTTTGATCCAGGAGACAGGGAGGTCTGCAGGTGCTGGAGGTCAGAGTCAAGAGTGTGGTGCTGAAAAAGCACAGCAGGTCAGGCAGCATCAGAGGAGCAGGAAAATCGACGTTTTGGGTTGAGCCTTTCATCAGGAAAAGGCTTTTGATCAGTCCTTCAGAGTTCCCTACACACTCATCCCACATAATTTTCACATAGGGGACATCTACTGCTTTCCAAAGATGCACAGAGCCAACATATGTGAATGTCCCATCATGACAGGCAATGGAACCCTGTGTGAGAACCTCCCTGGCTATGTCGAGGGCATCTTGAAATCCATTGTACAGGGGATCCCCAGCTTTTGTCATGACACTACAGATTTCTTACAGAAACTCAGCGCCCACACACCAGTCGAACCAGGAACATTCCTCGTCTCAATGGATGTTTCAGCACTCTAAATCAACATCCCCCACAACGATGGCATTCCTGCAACAGCCTCAGTACTCAACGGCAACAACTGACAATCTCCAGGCGCCATAATACAATTCATCTGATTCACCCACGACCATAACGTCTTCACCTTTCACAACCAGTTCTTCATCTAGACACACAGAAGAGCCTTGGGGACCAAATTTGCACCCCAATATGCCAACATTTTCATTCACAAATTCAAACAAGACTTCTTTGTTGCACAGGACCTCCAACCAGCACTTTTCACCAGATATACTGACTACATTTTCTTCCTCTGGACCAATGGTGAGGAGTCACTGAAATAGCTACACAGTGCTATCAACAGGTTTCATCCCACCATCAGAATTACCATGAACTAAGCTTTAGTATCTGTATCATTCGTGGACACATGCATCTCCATCAAGGAAAGGCACCTCAGTATCGCACTCTACCAAAAACCCAAGGATAAACTTACAAAGCAGCACTTCTCTAGCTTCCAACCTAAATATAACTTGAAAAAATGGTGCCTGACAACAAACTACCTCCCGATGCAGGCAAAACCAAGGAACTCATTATTGACTTTTGGCAGGATGTTACTCATGCCCCCTTACACATTAACAGCACAAGAGGTGGAACGAGTGGAGAATGTCAAGCTCCTGGGAATGGTCATCCACAACAAGCTTTCTTGGACTCACGTGGGCACATCGGTTACAAAGGCCCAATAACACCTCTTCTTCCTCAGGCAACTGTGAAAATTAGGCATAATGGCAAATACCCTTGCCAACTTTTATAGGTGCACCATGGAGAGAATTCTGTCTGAATGTACCACTACCTGGTATGGCAACTGTACCAGTCAAAATTGGAGACAGTTACTGAGAGTGGTGAACTCGGCCCGGTCAATCATAAAGGCCAACCTCCCATCTATAGAAACCATCTACCAGACCCACTGTCAAAGAAAGGCTGCCAGCATTCTCAAAGATCCATCCCACCCTGTTAATGTTTTTCTACAACCTCTACCATTGGGGAGAAGGTACAGAAGCCTGAACACATGCACCAGCCAGTTTCAAAACAGTTTCTTACAAATGCTACACAAAGGATAGAAATGGAGGCAAGAGAGGAGGGGGAGTGGCATTTTTGAAAAGGGATAGCAATACAGCTGTGCTGAGGGAGGATATTCCCGGAAATACATCCAGGGAAGTTATTTGGGTGGAAGTGAGAAATAAGAAAGGGATGATCACCTTATTGGGATTGTATTATAGACCCCCTAATAGTCAGAGGGAAATTGAGAAACAAACTTGTAAGGAGATCTCAGCTATCTGTAAGAATAATAGGGTGGTTATGAGAGGGGAATTTAACTTTCCAAACATAGACTGGCACTGCCATAGTGTTAAGGGTTTAGATGGAGAGGAATTTGTTAAGTGTGTACAAGAACATTTTCTGATTTAGTATGTGGATGTACCTACTAGAGAATGTGCAAAGCTTGACCTACTCTTGGGAAATAAGGCAGGACAGGTGACTAAGGTGTCAGTGGGGGAGCACTTTGGGGCCAGCGACTGTAATTCTATTAGATTTAAAATAGTGATGGAACAGGATGGACCAGATCTAAAAGTTAAAATTCAAAATTGGAGAAAGGCCAATTTTGACGGTATTAGGCAAGAATGTTCAAAAGCTGATTGGGGACAGATGTTCACAGGTAAAGGGACAACTAGAAAATGGGAAGCCTTCAGAAATGAGATTATGAGAATCCAGAGAAAGTATATTCCTGTTAAGGTGAAAAGGAAAGGCTGGTAGATGTACGGAATGCTGGATGACTAAAGAAATTGAATGTTTGGTTTAAAAAAAGGAAGCATATGTAAGGTATAGACAGGATAGATCAAGTGAATCCTTAGAAGTGCATAAAGGATGTAGGAGTATACTTAAGAGGGAAATGAAGAGGGCAAAAAGGGGACATGAGATAGCTTTGGCAAATAGAATTAAGGAGAATCCAAAGGGTTTTTACAAATATATTAAGAACAAAAGGGTAACTAGGGAGAGAAAATAGGGCCCCTCAAAGATCAGCAAGGCAACCGTTGTATAGAGCCGCAGAAAATGGGGGAAATACTAAACGAGTATTTTGCATCTGTATTTACTGTGGAAAAGGATATGAAAGATATTGATTGTAGGGAAATCGATGATGACATCTTGCAAACTGTCCAGATTACAGAGGAGGGTGTGCTGGATGTCTTGAAACGGGTAAAGGTGAATAAATCCCCAGGACCTGATCAGGTGTACCATAGAACTCTGTGGGAAGCTAGAGAAGTGATTGTTGGGCCTCTTGCTGAGAGATTTGTATCATCGATAGTCACAGGTGATGTGCCGGAGGACTGGAGGTTGGCTAACGTGGTGTCACTATTTAAGAAGAGTGGTAAGGACAAACCAGGGAACTTTCGACCAGTGAGCCTGACCTCTGTGGTGTGCAAGTTGTTGGAGAGAATCCTGAGGGACAGGATGTACATGTATTCAGAAGGGCAAGGACTGATTAGGGATCGTCAACATGGCTTTATACATGGGAAATCATGTCTCACAAACTTGATTGAGTTTTTTGAAGAAGTAACAAAGAAGATTGATGAGGGCAGAATGGTAGATGTGATCTATATCGACTTCAGTAAAGCATTCGACAAGGTTCCCCATAGGAGACTGATTAGCAAGGTTAGATCTCATGGAATTAAAGGGAGAATTAGCCATTTGGATACACAACTGGCTCAAAGGAAGAAGACAGAGGGTGGTGGCGGAGGGTTATTTTTCAGACTGGAGGCCTGTGACCAGTGGAGTGCCACAAGGATCAGTGCTGGGTCCTCTACTTTTTGTCATTTACATCAATGATTTGGATGCGAGCATAAGAGGTACAGTTAGTAAGTTTGCAGAATGCACCAAAGTTGGAGGTGTAGTGGACAGCGAAGAGGGTTACCTCAGATTATAGCAGGATCTTGACCAGATGGGCCAATGGGCTAAGAAGTGGCAGATGGAGTTTAATTCAGATAAATGAAAGATGCTGCATTTTGGGAAAGCAAATCTTAGCAGGACTTATCCTCTTCATGGTAAGGTCCAAGGGAGTGTTGCTGAACAAAGAGACTTTGGACTGCAGGTTCATAGCTCATTGTAAGTGGAGTCACAGGTAGATAGGATAGTGAAGAATGCGTTTGGTATGCTTTCCTTTATTGGTCAGAGTATTGAGTACAAGAGTTGGGAGGTCATGTTGCGGCTGTACAGGACATTGGTTAGGCCACTGCTGGAATATTGCGTGCAATTCTGGTCTCCTTCCTATCGGAAGGATGTTGTGAAACTTGAAAGGGTTCAGAAAAGATTTACAAGGATGTTGCCAAGGTTGGAGGATTTGAGCTATAGCGAGAGGTTAAATAGGCTGTGGCTGTTTTTCCTGGAGTTTTGGAGGCTGAGGGGTGCCCTTATAGAGGTTTATAAAATCATGAGGGGCATGGATAGGATAAATAGACAAAGTCTTTCCCTGGGGTGGGGGAGTCCAGAACTAGAGGGCATAGTTTTAGGGTGAGAGTGGAAAGATATAAAAGAGACCTAAGAAGCAACTTTTTCACTCAGAGGGTGGTACATGCATGGAATGAGCTGCGAGAGTAAGTGGTGGAGGCTAGTACAATTGCAACATTTAAAAGGCATCAGGATGGGTATATAAATTGGAAGGGTTTGGAGGGATACGGGCCAGGTGCTGGTAGGTGGGACTAGATTGGAATGGAATATCAGGTTGGCATGGACGAGTTGGACCGAAGGGTCTGTTTCCATGCTGTACATTTCTATGACTTGAAGTCTCAACTATTCTGTGATATGACTGATCGTCTGTTTGCTATTATTTTGTCAAATAATTTTCCAATAAGCAGTACTTCACACAACGTAGCTTCTAATTCTTTTAATCAGAATTTATGTTCACAGGCACAAAATAAAATGCCTGCATTGAAGTTTCATAAGCTGCTGAGCATGACCATTAGTCAGCTGATAGCTTTTCATTTAGCAGGAAATTGTACCAGGGATTTATGCCAATAACTGCATCTATTTCATGTAATTTAATTGTTTTGAAGGCTTTTTCCTCGTCAGTCAAAATCCAGTTGTTTTTTTCAAAACAAGTGACAGTCAATGACTTTCAATGTAGCATATGAGAAATAAGAAGACATAAAAACAAGTACAGTTGTTTTTATAGCCATTGAAGTAAAAACAAATATGCTGATTCAATTTAATTTCAAAATAACATCACAGAAATTGCAAATTTTGGAATTTTGTATTCAAATCAAATCATTCCTGCCCTTAATAAGTGCGATCATTCCACTGCATGAAATGCAGCTAAGTCAATAACTTAATTATTTTGACAAATCATTCACACACAACTTTGTCATCCATTCTTGAATCAGTACCCTGAAGTGTACAGTAAATGCCCCACTTCTATTTCTGAATGAAAAATAAGCATTGACTCAACCAATAAATAGAATGTTAAATGACAAAACTAATAAATTTATCACTCCGATTTTGTAACATCATAGTTACCTCCATTCTGACCAAGCCTGTCATACCCACACAAGCTCTTTTCAAAAACAACTCGACTTAGCCTGTTTCCTCATCCTTTCCTATTACCCTGCTATTTTCCCTTTTAAGGTGTGTTGTATTATGTCTCACAGCATAGTGTACTTTTAAGAGATAAAATGATACACTATGACAGCATCACTGAATCATTGCATGTATTTTTTTCCATCTTGCGCCACTTGAAGGATGACATACTAATATAAACGGTGCAAACGATTTGAACCAATGAGGACAATATTTGTATATACCAGCAACTGTAATAAACATCCAACAAATCATTCAAGATTACATATCACATCTAGTTCTTATATTGCTGGAGTTCAAACAAACCCATCAGGTGCATATACCCCACTAGATGCAAAAGCCCGCAACACAATGGCAAATCAAGATGCTGATCCAATTCCCTTTTGAAAGCACAATTGAATTTGCTGCCATCACACTTTTAAGAAGTGAAAGGTACCATTCACACACCACATACAGAAGTCTTCCAAAATTACTGTTGATTCTATTGTCAATATTAAGAAGAAAGTGTTGGACGTCTTGAAAATACATCAAGGTAGATAAGTCCCCAGGGCCTTATGGGATCTACCTCAGGAGCTTGATGGGCCTTTGACAGAAATCTTTGTATCCGGAGTTTTGCAGCAAAAGATTATTGCCCGCAAAGTGGAATAAAGGAAATAAGATGAACATATAGCTAGAAATGGATATGAGTGGAAAATTTAGAGATTTTAAATTCAACTGCAATTAAAGGAAGGAAGGAGGGTGAAGGCTATAAAGAGATTTGAACACAAGCAAAGAGAATTTTAGAAACCAGGTACAAACACAGAAAATGCAAGAGTAGGTCCAGCAGCATCTGTGGAGAGAAATAATTCTGAAAAAGTCATGCTAGACTTGAAACATTAACTATTTCTCTTCACAGATGCTGAGTTTCTCCCGCATTGAGTTTGTTTCATATTTTCAGCATCCTAAATATTTTGTTTTTAATTTTAAAAGAAAAGGTGTTGCTGAAAATAAATCGAATGCAGAACCAACTACATGGGATTTGCTGCTGAGTTAGGATTTGGGAAATAGATTTGGATGAGCTCATGTTTACATCAGGTAGAAAGGGGAATGTCGGAATTTGCATCCAATGTCATGATAATGATTTCAGCAGAAGCTTAATTTTGGACAGCAAAATTCAACTGTCAATCGAGAGTATTGTTTCAGTTTGTTCTACCGTGTTCAAAGCTTAGGGAAACCTAGATAATCCTAAAAACAAACATAACGCAAATTGCGAACGACCTTGCGTTGGGTATGAGGTAATAAAACAGACCAAATGCCAAAATAAATGGTCACCTCCGCCATTGAAAAATAATCCAGCTTTGTAAATAACAAAAGGCCATATGCACTATCTGTCCATTCATAGGTCTGAATTGATTCGTAAAGATTATCACAGCAACAGCCAAAACATCGCCACGCAGCTTGTCAAATAAAAGCAAAATACTGCGGATGCTGAAAATCGGACACAAATACAGAGAATGAAGAACAGTCATGTTGGACTCGAAACGTTAACTCCATTTCTCTCTCCACAAATGCTACTCAACCTGCTGAGTTTCTCCATCATTCTCCGTTTGTGCTGCAACTGACGCTCAGTGAAGCGAAACAGCACCAACCCTTGGAGGGCCTCGTTAATGCTACGCAATAAACTGTCATAAAGAGAAGTGAATATAAAATGGTAGACATTCTTTGAATTTACGATACGGATTTTCTTGCTTACATGTGATGGTGTAGCCTTTCCCCCCCGATTCCTGCCTCTCCAGTTGGCCGGCCTGTTTACAAACCGATCGCCCGGAGACGTACAAGACAGCGTCAGTGCGAGACGCTGGACAGCACGTGACCGGGCTGTACTACCCTGGGAGCCGGGGGGGGGGGGGGGGAAAGACGAGTGCGTTAGAGGTAGGTATTAAAAACAAGACCAATGGAAAGTATAAATGCCTCAAATCACTCGTACTTGCTAGGGTTAGCTGCAATTTAAGAGTGTATTCTGTTTTATTCTCAAAATGTTGTATGAGTGAATTTGTTAACCATATGCAATGTAGTCGAGACGACGGGAATTGTTGGCGGTTTCGCTCGGAACAGCCAGTTTAAATCTGCGCGCGAGGTGACCTTCCTGAGCGCGTTCCTGGAGCGTCAGTTGTTCATTCACTCCCTCATTTCCATTGATCGGTGCAACTTGTTCTCGACGTGGGTCCGAGAAGTTCAGGTAACCGGTTTTCGGTGTGAACGTGCGAGCGGCTTGTGCCCGTTGCTTGTAAACGTAGAGATAACGTTGCCTAGAGTTTTGTAGATTTCCTTCCGCAAATATTCAGTTAGCTTGGAATTGATTTTCTTTTAAATTTTCTGCAGTTTAAGGCAAATGCTTCCTTTCCTGCTTCGCCAAATTCTTCAGTCACGGGCTCCATCCATCTCTTTTTAACAAGTGTGAGAAGTGTTTGTAAGCTTGGTGTCTTATTTGTCCCTGTGATTGAGCTTCTGAACGCATCAGTGCTATCATGAACGGTCTTTTCCTACTCTGAACGGATTGACTTGACTGCCGCTGGCACAGTTCGTCTGAAACTGCCACCTGTGCTTTTCTCAGCGCTTGACTCGACTGAAAGAACAGAACAGAAAAACAACGATCCCTCAAACTATTTCGCCTCTCTGCATGATCATTCCTGATCGTCTGCTTCCCCACTTTATTCCTGCCCGCTGTCGTTGATTCCCGAGTAGAGCAAAAAAAAATACGAGCCTTAAGTAAACTGATTTTTTAAAAAAATGTATCCGTAAACCCTGGAAATACATGGTGTCAAAACGTTCCCCTCATCAGCGAAGATACATATGGACTGATGTGAAGTGTTGCATTTTAGTAAGACAGCCTTGCACAGTTAATGGTATTGCCGAGGGAAATGTTGTCGAACAGAGAAACCTGGGGGTGCTTGTACACAGTTACTTGAACGTGGCGTCACAGCAGCTTCTGTAAGGGTGCTGAGTACATGAGTTGGGACATTTGTTGTGACTTTACAAGACATTAGTAAGTGTACATTTAGAATACTACTTATAGTTTAGTCACCCTGCTGTAGGAGGGGTGTTATTAAACTGTGTAGGGTACACGAAACTCCGAGAGGAAAGATGTTGTGAAACTTGAAAGTGCTCAAAGATTTATAAGGTTGTTGCCAGGATTGGGAAGAAGTGAGGACTGCAGATCAGAGTTGAAAAGCACAGCCAGTCAGACAGCATCCGAGGAGAAAGACAAGTCGGTGTTTCAAGCAAAAAGTAACAAAGAGGATTGAGGGCAAAGCGGCGGACATGAACAATATGGACTTCAGTAAGGTGTTTGACAAGGTTCCTCAGACTGGTCAGCAAAGTTAGAATACATGGAGAACTAGCCATTTGGATACAAAACTGGCACAAAAGTACAAGACAGAGGGTGGTGGTGAAGGGTTGTTTTTCACACTGGAGGCCTGTGACCAGTGGAGTGCCACAAGGATCAGTGCTGGGTCCTCTACTTTGCGTCACTTTATGTAAATGGTTTGGATGTGAATATAGGAAGTATATTTAGTAAGTTTGCAGATGACACCAAAACTAGAGGTGGGGTGGACAGCAATTAACTCAATACAGCGGGATCTTAATCAGATGGGCTAAGGACTGGCAGATGGAGTTTAATTTAGATAAATGTGAGGTGCTGCATTTTGGGAAAGCAAACATTAGCAGGACTTGTACATTTAATGGTAATGGCCTAGGGAGTGTTGCTGAACAAAGAGACCTTGGAGTGCAGCTTCATAGCTCCTTGAAAGTGGAGTTGCAAGGATGTTTCCAGGGTTGGAGAATTTGAGCTATAAGGAGAGGTTAAATAGTTTGCGGCTGTTTTCCCTGGAGTGTCAGAGGCTGAGGTGTGACCTTTGTAGAGGTTTATAATGTCATGAGGGGCATGGATAGGGTAAACAGATGACAAGGTCTTCCTGGGTTGGGGGAGTCCAGAACTAGCAGGCATAGGGTGAGGGGGAAAATATAAGGAGCAACCTTTTTACGCAGAGGGTGGTGTGTGTGTATGGAGTGAGCTGCTAGAGGAAGTGGTGGAGGCTGATACAATTGCAACATTTAAAAGGAATCTGGATAGATAAGAAGGGTTGAGAGGGATATTGGCCAAGTGCTGGCAAAGTTAGAATATTTAGTTGGCATAGATTAGTTGGACTGAAGGGTCTGTTTCCATGCTGTATGTTTCTGACTCTACAACTCTAAAAGATTTATGTGGATGTTACCAAGGCTGGAAGGTTGGAGTTGTAAGGAGAGGCTGGAACATTCCTCCTTGGAGTGTAGGAGGCTGAGGAGGCAACCTTTAGAGGATTATAAAATCATAAGGAGCATACCTTAGGTGAAGTCTTTTTTTTCCCAAGGTTGAGGAGTGCAAAACTAGAATGCGCACGTCTACAGTAAGATGGGAAGTATTTTTAAAAGGAACCTGAAAGGCAGCAAGCTGCCAGAGGAAGTGGAAGAAAAGAGTATAATTGCAACATTTTAAAAGACATTTGAAAAATTATATGAATAGCAAAACCTTAGAGATGGGCCAACTGCTGGCAAATGGGGCTAGTTTAGTTTGGGGAAAACTGGTCGACATAGACAAGTTGGGCTAAAGGATCTGTTTCCATGCTGCATAACTCTAAGACATCACTGAAATCTTCACCTCAGTCCTAAATAATTGAGCTCCCTTATCCTGATATTATGCCTCTTGTTTTATGCCAGGCGCAATAATTATTGATGTCTATCCTATTCACCTTTTTTTGGGATCTCGGATCTTGAATCTTTCAATAAAATTACTTTTTAATATTCTGTAAATGCTCGCAGTATGGTCCCAATTTACTCGACTTATCACTATTGGATGACTCATTTGTTCCATGCACTAAACAAAGGTGAAAGTAAAAGCATGGAGCTGCTCTTCTCATTGGTGACTTTTTTTTTGTTTTTAGCCTGAGAATCCTGAGCCTCTAGTGAGGGCAGAGATTGAGAAGGAGAGCCCTTCATGATGATCTCAGCCACACTGTTGGCAACTGCTTTGCAAACTGGCTATCCAACCAACTGAGGTAACTGACTCTTGACTGAACAAGTAAACTTTAATGTCAGAGTTGAGACTGTGGTACTGGAAGAGCACAGCAGGTCAGGTGGAGGGGGGAATGAGACTGCCACCACTGACCAAGGAAGTCAAGAAATGTACCAAAGGAAAAGAGAGAGCCTATAAATTGGCCAAGAGCACTGGGAAATCAGAAGATTAGGAAGATTACAAAAACAAACAGGATAACAAAGAAAGAGATATGGAAGGACAGGATCAAATATTAAAGTAGGCTAGCCAGTTCTATTAGAAATGATAGTAAAAATTTCTTTCAATACATAAGAAACAAACAAGAGGCAAAGGTAGACATTGGGCCACTCCAAATTGATGCAGGTAGGCTAGTGCTGGGAGACAAGGAAGTAGCTGAAGAACTTAATAATAAATACTTTGCGTCAGTCTTCACAGTGGATGACAAGTAATATTGCAACAAATAAAGAAAGTCAGGGGTGAGAGTTGAGTATGGTAGCCATTACAAAAGAAAAAGTGCTGAAACTTGATGAATGCCCTGGCCTTGATGGGCTCCATCTTAGAGTTCTGAAAGAGGTGGCTGAGGAAATAGTGGAGGCATTGGTTGTGATCTTTCAAAAGTCATAGGAGTCAGGGAAAATTGCTGTTGTAACCCTCTTGTTCAAGAAAGGATCAGGATAGAAGATGGAAAATTATAGGCCGATTTAGCCTAGCCTCGGTTGTTGGTAAAATTGGTAGAATCCATCATTAAGGATGAGATTTCTAAATTCTTTGAAGTGCAAGTTTGGATTAGAACAAGTCACCAAGGATTTAGTGGGGGGAGGTCATGTCTGACAAACCTGATTAGAATTGTTTGAAGAGGGAACAAGTAAGTTAGGCCATGGAAACCCAGTGGATGTTATCTACCTAGATTTTCAAAAGGCCTTTGATAAGGTGCCTCATGGGAGGCTGCTGAGTATGGTGGGGGCCCGTGGTGTTCGAGGTGAGCCACTGGCACGGATTGAGGATTGGCTGTCTGACAGAAGGCAGAGTTGGGATAAAAAAAGTTCTTTTTCAAAATGGAAGCTGATGACAAGTGGTGTCCCACAGGGTTCAGCGTTGGGGCCGTAGCTGTTCACTTTATATATTAATGATCTGGATGAAGGGACTGGTGACATTCTGGCGAAGTTTGATACGAAGTTAGGTGGGCAGGCAAGTAATACTGAGGAAGTGGGGAGGCTGCAGAAAGATGCAGCCAGTTTAGGAGAGTGGTTCTGGAAATGACTGAAATTCAACGTGAGCAAATGCAAGGTCTTGCACTTTGGAAAAAAATAATACAGGCATGAACTATTTTCTAAACAGTGAAAAAGTTCATAAAGTCAAAGTACAAAGGGATCTGGGAGTGCTAGTCCAGGATTCTCAAAAGGTTAACTTGCTGGTTGTGATTAAGAAAGCGAATGTATTATCACTTATCTCGAGGGTTGGAATAAAAAAGCAGCGATGAACTCTACGAAGTCTCAGAAGCACTAGTTTGGACCCATTTAGAATATTGTGTCCAATTTTGGGCCCGCACCTCAGGAAGGACATACTGACACTGGAGTGTGTCCAGTGGAGATTCACACAAATGATCCCTGGAATCGTAGGCCTAACATACGATGAACGGATGAGGATCCTGGGATTGTATTCATTCGAGTTTAGAAGGTTGAGGGGAGATCTAATAGAAACTTACAAGGTAATGTATGGCTTAGAAAGGGTGGATGCTGGGAAGTTGTTTCTGTTAGGCGAGAAGAGTAGGACCCATGGACACACTCTGAGAGTTAGAGAGGGTCAGTTTAGAACAGAAAAGAGACATTTCTTCAGCCAGAGAATGGTGGGCCTATGGAATTCATTGCCACTGAGTGCAGTGGAGACTGAAAATGAAACATCTTCAAGGCAGAGATTCATAAATGTTTGATCTCACCAGGAATTAAGGGCGACTGGGAGAGTGCGGGTAAGTGGAGTTGAAATACCCATCAGCCATGATTAAATGGTGGAGTGGACATGATGGGCCAAATGGCCTTACTTTCCACTCTTTTATGTCTTATGATTGAAGGATCCGTGCTGGGTCCACTACTTTTCGTCATTTATATAAATGATTTGGATCTGAGCTTAAGAGGTATAGTTAGTAAGTTTGCAGATGACACCAAAATTGGAGGTGTGGTGGATAGTGAAGAAGGTTACCTCCGATTACAACAGGATCTTGATCAGATGGGCCCATGGGCTGAGGAGTGGCAATGAAGTTTAATTTAGATAAAAGTGAGGTGCTGTATTTTGGAAAAGCAAATCAGAGCAGGACTTGTGCACTTAATGGTGCAACTCATTCACACCGACCAGATATCCCAACCTAATTTAGTCCCATTGCCAGCACTTGCCCATATCACTCCAAACTCTTCCTATTAGTATATCCATCTAAATACCTTTTGAACGTTGCAATTGTACCAACCTCCATCACTTTGTTTGACAGCTCATTTCATACACTCTCCATCTTCTGCATGAAAATGTTGCCCCTCTGGTTCATTTTTGTATCTTTTCCCCCCCTCACCCCAAACCTATGCCCTCTAGTTCTGGACTCTCCCACCCAGAGAAAGACTTTGTCTCTCTGTCTGACCCTATCCATGCCCCTCATGACTTTATAAACCTCTAAGGTCACCCCTCAGCCTCCGTTCCAGACAAACAGCCCGAGCATATTCAGTTTCACCCTTTTGTTCAAATCCTCCAACCCTGGCAACATCCTTGTAAATCTTTTCTGAACCTTTTCAAGTTTCACAACATCCTTCTGATAGGGAGACCGGAATTGCACACAATATTGCAACAGTGGCCTAACCAATGTCCTGTACAGCCGCAACATGACCCCACCCCCCCAACTCCTGTACTCCATATTTTGATCAATAAAGGAAAGCATACCAAACACCTTCTTCACTACCCTCTTTACCTGCACTCTACTTTTCAAGGAACTATGAACCTGCACTCCAAGGTCTCTTTATTCAGCAACACTCCCTAGGACCTTTCCATTAAATGTATAAGACCTGCTCTGATTTGCTTTTTCAAAATGCAGCACCTTGCACTTATCTAAATTAAACTTCATCTGCCAGTCCTCGGCCCATTAGCCCATCTGATGAAGATCCCGTTGTATTGAGGTAATCTTCTTCACTGTCCACCCCACCTCCCATTTTGGTGTCATCTGCAAACTTAGTATGTTCACATCCAAATCATTTATATAAATGACGAAAAGTAGTGGATCCAGCACTGATCCTTGTGGCACTCCATCTGGTCATAGGTTTCTAGTCTGAGAAGTAATCCTCCAGCATGACCCTCTGTCTTCTACCTTTGTGCCAGTTCTGTATTCAAATGGCTAGTTCTCCCTATATTCGATGAGATCTAATCTTGCTAGCCAATCTCTCTTAGGGAACCTTGTCAAACGCCTTACTGAAGTCCATATAGATCACATCTACTGCTGTGCTCTCAACAATCCTCTTTGAGTTTTTTGAAGAAGAAATAACAATCAAGTTCATGAAGTATGATTTCCCACATTCAAAGCCATGTTCACTGTCCCTAATCAGTCTGTGCCTTCCCAAATACTTGTAAATCCTGTCCCTCAGGATTCCCTCCAAGAACTTGCCCATCACTGAGCTCATGCTCACTGGTCTATAGTTTCCTACTTTGTCCTTACTACCTTTCTTAAATAGTGGCACCACATGAGTGAACCTCCAGTCTTCTGGCACCTCTCACGTGACTGTCGATGACACAAATATCTCAGCAAGGGACCCAGCAATCACTTCCCTGGCTTCCCACAAAGTTCTCGGGTACACCTTATCAGATCTTGGGGATTTATCCACCTCTATGCATTTCAAGACATCCGGCACCACCACCTCTGAACAGGTAAATTTTAGAAAATATCTACTTCAGCAATGTTCTGGAGTTGATGATTGACCTCCAACAGCCACAACAGCCTTCCCTTGTGCTAGCAAAACATTTTTCCCCAAAATTCCCATTGACTTCAGTTTTCCTAAGGCTCCTTGATACGGTACTCTGTTGTCTGCTGCAATGAAATCAGGAGCAGTCACTCTTAGCTTGCCTCTGCATTTCAGCTCTTTTGTCTATGTTTGAATCTGTAATGAGACTGGGAGGCACGTCGCCCTGGCAAAACCCAAATTGATCATCAGTCAGCAGGTTATTGTTAAGTAGGTGCTTCTCAGTGGCACTGTCAATGACCCCTTCTATCACTTGCTGATTGTTTACATTCAATAATTAACTGGGTACGATTTGACCCCTTCCTTGTGCATAGGACATAAGTGGGCAGTTTCCCATATTGTTCAATAGATGGCTGAGTTGTACCTGTACCGGAAGAACTTGACTAGGAGTGAGCTAGTTCTGGAGCAGAGCCTTAAACTGCTGTCAATGCCCACAGCTTTTGTGGTATCAAATGCCTTCAGCATTTCTCAATCATGTGGAATTAATTGAATTGGTTGAAGGCTAGAATCTGTGTTGCAGGGGACTTCTGAACAACATTCACCATCCACTTGGTACTTCTGGCCAAAAACTGATTAAAAATGTTTTATCCTGTTTCTCCCCAACCTCCAATATTTTTAAGGATCAGGATATTTGTGGAACCTCTACCTGCTTATTGTTTAATTGTCCACCACAATTTACAGCTGAATGTGGTGAGCTTATGGAGCTTAAATCTGGTCCCTAGTTCTGAAATTGCTCCTAAAAATTTCTGATTTGTGCAAAACCAGAGTAGTCGGATTTTCTGTACGTTTTGAATTATTTTAATATGTCCCTCTCCGTCCAGACACATTTTGCATTTAAAAATAAATGTGAGCTTGTCACTACTAATTATACTTTTCTTGCACAGATGGCTGGGCTACCACAGAATCCTATTATACAGTTAACTGGTTTCAAACATTTTGAGAAAAGGGCCCTTGTTGAATTGCTTAGTCAACTTGACTGCATTTACTTTTGTGAGCAGGTAAGTCCGAAGTGATGAGAGAAAATGGTATTGGAAGCGTGTGGTTTTAGCTGATTTAGTGTTTTCTTCGTCAAATGTTTTTGTTCTTTCTTGACCTCTTAATTTCAATTATCTCAAAATAGCTATCTACACACCATCCATGTTTAATATTCAACTTATGAAAGTCGTTTATTCAAATCACTTGGTCCTTGTGTTTCGAAAGTCTTCAAATCTGATTAATTTCTTTGCTAAATTTCAAATGTTGTAATCAATTTGTGTACAATGGAGTTCCACACGTACAAATTGTGGATAATTAATTTATTTATTCTTTAATACTTACTGAGGAAAGTTGAGAGCAATTGGAAAATCTCTTTGAATAGACCAGAGAACCATTCTTACATTGATCTAGTGCCCCTCTACTGATTATGTCAATGTCTCATAACTGGATATCTCCAATGCAGCTTTTCCTTAGCTTTGCATGATGTGTTAACCTGGATTATGTGCTACTACCCTACAATAGGGATTAACCTCTCAAATGTCGAGCTAATGTGTTAGTGTTGCGAATTAAGCAGAGCAAACATTTGGAGAAGTTAGAGTAGATTATAAACACAGCTGTAATGGTATGTCTTCAGGTGTGTTTTTGAAAGAGTTGTGAATAGTGGCACCAAATTATTTTTTTCTTCTTGAAACTGTTTCATAACCTATCTAGTTAACTTGTTCAAAATGTTATTACACGCCTCTGGAACAGATGGAATTTGAACCTGAACCCAGGCCTCTTTATTCAAAAGTACGGATACTATCACTGCACTACAAGAGTCTTATTTCCTTTTCTGAGGATGTGGGCACCATTAGGTATTTAGACCGTGAGCTATAGGAGCAGAAGTAAGCCATTCTGGTAATCAAGTCCATTCTGCCATTTGATTAGATCATGTCTAAGCTGAGACGCCTCAACTCCACTTTTTTACCATATCCCCTTTATAACTTGTGATTCACTCGCTGATTAAAGATCTGTCTATCTTAGCCTTGTGTATATTTAAAGATTCAGCCTCAACAATGCTCTATGCTTATTTGCTACCCCTTCTCTATGTGCCCTTGAACTAGCTTGTGAGGGCCATTTCAGAAAGCATTTGGGAATCAACTGCATTACTGAGAGTTTGCAATCACATGTGGGCCAAACCGGGTAAGGGCAGCAGTTTTATTCCCTAAAAGACACTGATGAACTGGACTTATGCATCCGTTGATATTAGTTGTCATAGTCACCATTACTGAATCTAATTTTATAGTCTTTTAAATTCCACCAGTTGCCAGAGTTTAAATCTGGCCATTTGGTTAGGAGTTCCCTTTTCTATACTACTGTTCTACTGTGTCTATTAATGCTGCAGTACTGAAAGTGTAAAACTATGGAGAATGGATTTTAATTCAGGAAAGCGTAATATCATCTTTAACACAGATTGGATAGATCAGGGTTTTTCCTAATATTGTAGTGGAGGTCTAAAGAGACATGAAGACCATGAACAAAGATTATTGACATTAAGAGTAGATACAGAAAATATGCACAAAAGGTAATGGAACTTTTGTTTCAAGGGAATGGGCATGATGCTTCAATAATGCAAAATCCTCACTGCACCACATTTTAGTAAGTATACTGGTTTGGCGACAGTGCAGTGTGTATTTAGCAATATGATGCCTGGGCTAAGGACTAAATTATGTGGGAAGATTACAAAAAAAAAGGTTCTATTCACAAGAATCTGTGTTGAAGTTTAAGGGATGATCTAATTGAACTTCTCAAGTCTTAAGGGTTAAAGATATGGGAAGCCTAGGACCAAAGGACATCGTCAAATTTGAGCCAGATCTTTCAGGATCGAAGTTCAGTAATCCCACAAAGGATAACAGAAGCTTAAAACTCTCTCTCTCTCTTATTTAAGTGGCAAATGATATTGGGTTATTTAACTTAGATTTGAAGATTGGTTCACAAAAATCGACAAAAGATATTTAGAGACATGGCACAATGCAGACCATATTATCAAACATCCTGATTATCAAACATCCAACTTAAAATGCAATCCCATACAGGAGTCTAATTTTAAAGATCCAACATGCAATCTTTTGCTATCTTTGTGAGTGGTTATTTGATATTGTCCTGCATTCCATAATGACTTGCATTCAAAACAACTTGCAAATGGACTCAAGAATGAAACTTTGGCACTGCCTTTATTTCATTTGCCAGTGAATATGAAGATTCAAGTTTTCTCCAAATCTCTGCCTTATCTTTGCTGCACTAAAATCCAATTTCTTGATTTATGATCAGTAATTGCTGTTAGGAGGCTTATAAACAACTCGCTATGCAAGAAAGTCAGCAGCTGATGAACTGCTTATGAGGGAGACCTTGATTGCACAAACATTTTATGTTATTTAACTTATCAGATAAATGAATCAGAAATCTATCTCCAATGCAAGAACAGTACCCAACTGCAAGACCTCCAAAACATTTTGAGTAAATGTTTATGTAGCTTCTCTAGAATGCTATGGTTTCATAGTTGTTTCCTTCTTATTCATTTACATGTCGCCATTGTCAAGATCATCCATAAGCTTTTATCGCATGTATGGTCATATAATCTTGATTTCTATAAATGTCACATGCATTCTAACTATCTGCCAAATGTAATGGGCAAATGGGTTTACTCCCATGATATGAAATTATGACTTAATTGCAAGTTAACTACTTTTTGAAAAATCATTCATGGGATGTGTCTGTCAAAGACAGCATCAGCAAATGCCTATCCCCAATTGCCCTTGACTACTAGGCCATTGCAGACAGTAATTGAAAGTCAGCCATATTGTTTTGGGTCTGCAGTCACATGGAGGCCAGACCAGGTAAAGACAGCGGATTACATTCCCTGAAGGATATTAATTAACCAGGTGTGTTTTGAACAGTTGATGGTATTTGTTATGGTCATGATTTACAGTTGGTTCTTTATTTATTGATTTTTAAATTCCACCAGCTTTTGTAGTGGACTTTGAACCAATGTTACTGAAGACTGGGCCTCTGAGTTAGAAGTGTAAGTGACATTACCATTATGCCACCATCCTCCCCCAATAAGGCTGTCAAATACCTGCCTTTGACCCACACACTTTTTAATACCTTTTTTGTTAATAGAAATTTACCAATCTCCAATTTGAAATGGAATACCTCGTGCATTGAGTTCCAAACTTCTTCAATCCTTTTGCATGTAGAAGTGTTTCTCAACATCATTCCTGTGAAATCTTGCTCTAATTTTTAGTTTAAGCTCCAGTCAAAACGATAAGTATATTCTAGATCAACATGTCACAAAACCAACTGGGGAATAGTTTAGTTTTGACATAGTATGCAAAGTGATAGGATTAATTAACCTGTACTAAACGAGTGCCCTGGAAGAGTGATAACTATGAATTTTGCATTAAGCTTGAGAACGAATTGGTGAGTTCAAATTTAAGTATTCTCTTCACAGTATATTATATTTCAATTTAAAAGTTTGTGTGGTTTCTTGCATCAGAAGGGCATATTTTGATAGAATTCAAATAAAATTCTCACCGATGCTAACTTTTTAATGATTTTATGATGAGAATGTTTGTTTATTTGGTCTATATTCATTAAGTCCATTCAATGTATAAATTTGGATAAGTCTCCGACTATTTCTTTTTTTTGCCTTTTGGTTTCCTTGTCGAATGCTGGTATTTAAGAAGAATTCCCTTTTTTTAAAAAAAATGAGAAAGGACATTGTAGCTGCTTACTGACTTATAGCTTTGTAGCAAAATGTTTGACTTTTAGTACTGTTTCATAATTAATGTGATAGAACATTTGGTCAATTCAATCTTCTGTGTGAGCAGAAACCAAAGTGGTAACATTGTTACTTAAAATAGTTAACAATTGAAGTAACTGTAGTAAAGAGACTTAAATTGAGTACATTGTACAAGTCTGATTTTAGTGATAACTGTTCATATGCATCAATATTGGAGCAGATTTCCCGCTGGCTAGACAGTCATAATTCCAGCATAGATTGCTGTTGTGCTTGGAGACCCTGCAGAGTGTCCACCATAGCAGACTCTGAAGGAATTGCCTGGGAAACTGAATTTTCATTTGGACAATTCCATTATGACTGGAATGCTACAAAAACTTTCATAAATTTTGGAGAATTCAGACAGTTGCAATTAAAGTAGGTGAAATGATTATTCGGAAGGTGTCCAGCTTACCACCTTCCCACCCGTGCCCAAGCTCCCCTCCATGCAGAGAAAAAGATGGGTGCCAAAATTAGCAGTGTGCACAAATATATAAATAATTGAGTCAGTTGAACTTATTAAAAAGCTCAATTGATGTCAGTAATGCCTTGCCAAGTCATAAAATGGATTGCAATGGCAGGCAGGGAGGAGTGTGCTGCTTGCACTTTTTAATTTCTTGCATGTTAAGTGCAGGAAGGAGGAAGGTACATCACCCTGAAGATAGCCTCACTTCCTTCCATTTTATACAAAAAAAATCCTCCACTCCCTCCTTGCCACTGTCCCTGATATCAGCAAACCCTCCCCAACTGATATCCCTCACTGATTGGAGTCCAGGGATGCATTGGGGCCTTTAACCTGAAACTGTTTGTTTGCAATACTGCCAGTGTCCACAAAGCTCCAGTAGAACTAGAGTTCGGAGTTGACAGTAATTCGATTAGCCACGAGGTCCAGAAGATGGGACTTGCACCCACTGAAGGGCAGAAGTCCTGCTTTCTACTAACTTATCCTGGATAAGGAAGACTTGGTCAGAGTCTGTCATTTGGAGTTTAGAAGACTGAGAAACTACCTTATTGGAATACAAGATTCTAATGGGACTTGACAAGGTCTTGTGGGAAAGTCTTGGACCAGGGGGTGGGATCTCAGACTAATGATGAAACAAGAAGAAATTTTTTCCTCTGAAGGTAGTGAACCTGCCAAAATCTTTTTACTGCAGAATGCTGTCAAAGCTGGGCAATTAAGTATATTCAAGGCTGAGGTAGACCGATCTTCAGTCAGAAAGGGAATAGAGTTATAGGGTAAAGGCAGAAAAGTGGAGTTCAGGATTATCAATCAGATCAACCTTGGCCTCATTGAATGGCAGAGCAGACTCAATGGGCTGACTGGCTTACATCTGTTTCTACATTTTATGCTGTGTCAACCTCCTGCTATCTTTCCTTCCAAGTCAAAAATCACATGACACTGGTTATAATCCAACACATTTATTTGAAACTGGAAGCTTTTGGAGCACCTCCTCCTTCCTCGGGGAGCTAGTGAGAGAGAATACGTCAGAGACAGAATTTCTATTAAAGATCAAGGGCCATACAGCTTATGCGAATGTATTGGACAAATCTAGATGGCTCTTAAGTCTCTAATCAGTTAGAATGAATGTGCAGGTTTTGATAGATGAATATGTAAACCCCTACTCCAAGACAACTTCAGATTTTATCAGAATAAATATCTGACCTAAGGTGTCACAATGTATTTTGGATGTGAGGCCCTGTTTCAAGTCTTTGTATATCATCCTGGAGCCAGACTGGCTTTATTTCCAAAGTAGGAATTTATAACGTGAGACATTGACTACCTAATAATTTGTGATTTTTGAACAAAATAGAATGTTTCTGCAAATGCAATTTCACCCCATAGATTTGTATGAAGACATATATGCCAGAGAGAGAGAGAATGTGAGAGTGTCTGTGTCTGTGTGAATGTGAGATAGTATATGTGTGTGTGTGTATAATGAGTCTGTGCCCATGAGTATGTACAGTGTGATGGGTCACCAGTGTTGACATGAACTCAAGATCCTGGTTGAGGCCATCCTCATGGGTATGAAATTTGGCTATCAGCCTCTGTTTGGCTACTGTGTTGTTACATGTCCAAAAGTCCATCTTGAAGGACATTGAGGCTGAACGTCCTTGACCGCTGAAGTGTTCCCCGACTGGGAGGGAACATTACTGTCTGGTGATTGTTGTGCGGTGTCCATTCCTCTGCTGGCATAGCATCTGCTTGGTTTCGCCAATATACCATGCCCCGGGCATCCTTGCCTGCAGCGTATGAGAGACAATGTTAACCAAGTCACATGAGTACCTGGTGTGCACGTGGTGAGTGGTGTCCCCATGTAATGGTAGTGTCCATGTCTACTTTTTGACATGTCTTGCAGTGGTTGCCGTGACAGGGTTGGGTGTGTTGTGATCAATGTTGTCTTGAAGGCTAGGTAGTTCATTGCAAGCAATTACCTGTTTAAGGTTTGGTTGCTTGAAGGCAAGAAGTGGCAGCGTAGGAAAGATTTTGGAGAGGTGCTCATCGTCACTGATAATGTGTTGAAGGCTGCAAAGAACATGATATATTCTCTCCGCTCCGCGGAAGTACTGCACAAAGAAGAGTACCTCCTGATTGTATGCCGTATCTGTCTCCTTGGGAGGTCATGAAGGTTTTTCTAAGTGACACCTCAAAACTGGCAATCGATAAGTTGAGCATCATAACTTGTTGTTATGAGGGTGACCCTCAATACCTTCAGATGTTAATCACATTCCCCTTCATCCAAGCAGATCCTATGTATGCATAGTGCTTGTCCGTAGGCGCTGGCTGTTTTAACATGTTTAGGGTAGAAGCTCGAGGTGCAGCATTGTGAGGTTATCCATGAGCTTGCGATAGAGTAAGGCACTAAAGTGTCCATTAATGGAGATGGATGTGTCCAAGAATAAGATTGATTCGAAAGAGCAGTCCATGTTAAGTCTGGTGGCATGAAACTTGTTGATATCACTGCATAGTTGTTTCAGTGATTTCTCACCAAGGGTCCAGAGCAAGAAAATGTCTTTAATGTATATGGAGTAAAGCATTGGTCAGATACCCTGTGCAGCAAAGAAGTCTTGTTCGAAGTTGAAATATGCATGAAGATGTTGGCGCATTGGGATTCAAGTTTGGTCCCCATGGTTGTTCCATGTATCTGGGTAAAGAACTGGTTGTCGAAGGTGAAGATGTTGTGGTCAAGGATGATGCACCTGAATTATAGGACGGTGCCTGGAGATCAGTTGGTATTGAGTACTGAGGCTGTTGCAGCAATGCCATCATCATGGAGGATGCTAGTGTAGTGTACTAAAACATTCATTTGTGATGAAGAATGTTCCTCGTTTAACTGGTCCATGGGTGCTAAGTTTCTGTAGGAAATGTGTAGTGTCACAACAGAAGGTGGAGGTTCCATGTACAACGGGTTTCGAGGTGTCCTCGACATAGCTGGAGAGGTTCTCTCCCAGAGTCCCATTTGCCTGATATGATGTGATGTCCAGGTATGTTGGCTTTGTGTATCTTCAGCAGGCAATAGAAGTCCCCTATGCGAATATGTGGGATGAGTGTGTATGGTGCTCTCTATCAAAGTTCTTGATCAGTCTACTGAGTTCACGGATATGTTCTTTCTTTGGTCAGATCAGCAGGTAGTTGCCTGTAGTGTTCCAGGTTGTTCAGTTGTCAGAATACATTTTCACGGTAGTCCATCCTACTTCATAGGACATTGGCTACTTGTTTGGACACCGATTTTATTGTAAAAGATCAATGTATTCTCTAAAGCTGCCTGAGCAAACAGTGGGAGCTCTGAAAACTTGTGGTTTCAAATTAATCTGTTAGACTATAACTTGGTGTTGTGATTTTTGACTTTGTCCCCCAGTCCAACACCAGCATCTCCACATCATGGCTTTCCTTCTAAGAGCAGGGAAGAGGCCAAATACTGTCTGCTCCATAAATTCTGCCTTGCAGTGAGCTGATTTGAATTCATGCTAATATTTAAACTGAAAATGCTGGAAATAATTATTTTCCTTTCTTCATGTTGTTGGATCATGTTCAATAATGACCAAGACTGGTGAGTGGTGGTGGTAGCTTTTTTATTGAGCATCTGCAGTAGCGCAGTTCAAGATGGTGATGGAATCCAAAGTATAGTTTTACAGTAGCTCTTTTTATACATACCATAGTGCTAAAGTATTCATGTATCACATACTTTTGTACAATAGATACAACTTTGCGAAACCTCTGCCCTGGTGAAGCGGGTGATAGTTTAAATACTTGCGAAATGTTAGCTGTTGGTCTTATTTGGATTCGGCTGTTAGTCCTTTTTTGTCTTTTGAAGTTGGTAATGTCAGTAAAAATACCAACCTACATGATCTGAAAATAAGTGCAAAATTATATGTACACTAAAAGTATAGAGGATATCAAACTGACCTCCTGCAGCTAGGACATAAGGTTTCATTTATATTGCCAGTTTTGACTGTTCTTACACATTATTCATGCAGTTTTACAGAAGCACTGTTTTGATACTAAGTTTCATAAAGTGGGAAGGGCCCTAATTAATATGTATTTAAGAAAGAGTATAACCTCGATTATCTGAACAAGAACTCAAGGTCCCGACGTTTGTTTGGGTAAACTGTTATCCGAACATTCAAGTATCCAAGGGAAATGCTCCCTGCCCATGTCTTTTGGATAATCATGGTTGCCCTTTATATTAGTGGAGGAAACTTCTGTAATGTTTTCAGGTCTCTCGAGACAGTTAATCTTCCCATAGTTTTGAGTGAGTTATGGAGACGTGATGGGTAGATGGCAATGTTCTAAGCAGGATACAGTATGAATGCTTATTCAGGGGTAGCCTTTGGTACAGAAACCGGTCCACATGCTGCTTGCAGCATGAGGTTGATAAGAATTGAAACATGGTAAGAAACGGTGATGGTTGGAAGAGTAAAATGCACTGTTTTAAAAAGTTTTACGAATGAGTGGAAATACTGTATTGTAAATAGTGCTTGAGTGAGTTGGTGAAGAGAATCATAATACAATACCTCTCCATATTGAACGGTCACATGCCTGAAATGAGAATTGAGGTCCTCGCGAAACCTAATCCAACTAGTTAGTCTTTTCACCTTCTGAGAAGAACACGTGATCATGAAACCTACGTTTAGTCTGTTTCTAACATTGCTAGCAATGCATTTTTAAAAAGAAAATAATACCATCAATGACGGGATCTGCAGAATGTCTGTTTCTAACTAAGCATGTCACTTAATTTCCTCTAAATCTAGGAATATAAGCAGCAGTGCACTCATATGATAGCAAGTAAACCAAGTCGCAGTGAAAAATTTTTAGCAGCTTGTGCTGCAGGTGAGTCAAAACATTCCAATTTACCTTGCTTGAATCAAATTTAGCTCGTTTTCATTTGGTAAAAACAATTTCTCATTGCAAATAGTGTAGTCAGCCACCAGTACTGTAAATGAGCATACTCATTTATTTTTTTCCCACAGGATAGCAAACTTAGTTATTGAAGCATTGAGCTCTTGCATCAGCAACTGATTTCACTTCTCTAAGAGATCTGATAGGATTTCTGTGCTTTCTGCTCTTGTCATTTTGGAGCTGCCCCTTGTACTTGCATAATTACTTCACTCTGTGTGAGTGTGCTATAAGTAACAATCTCTCTCTGGTATTGGAAGAGATCAGGGATTCCAGCCACCAGTGCATTTTTCCTACTTTTTTAAAGCAAATTTTGTAGAGCTATATGTTGCAAGCAGTATGCATGAAGTGAACATGATGGATGGATAGTACCTTCAACTGAAGTGGGTAGAAGGGCAGAATGACAGAACTGTGTAGAAGCGAAAGTGTGCCTTAATATCCTGAGATTAGCAGGAGCATGTCTGGAAGCTTAAAGAGTCGCCAAGTTATGAGTGTCTGAATTGTAAGGGGAGAGAATATTCCTGAACTGGGTCAATTGCTTAGCCCAGAACTAATATTTTAAGTAATTTGCTAAACCCTATTGACTTCCATTTTAATCACATTTTTAAAGTAGTAACAAGTGTGAAGAGTGTTGCAATGTTAGTACCACGATCGAGAAATGTTTATTGTTTTTATTTTTAGGAAAGTGGGTCTTGACTCAAGATTACATCATTGACAGTGCTAAGGATGGCAGGTGGCTTAATGAAATCCAATATGAGTGGGGATATAAAATTCAAAGTATTTCACAGTATCCTGTGCCAATGGAATCTGCGCCAAAAATGTGGCGTGAAGAGCTGGCCCGTTCGAGTAGACCAGGAGTGTTTCACAACTGGAAAGTTGTCCTTCTGATCAACGATGAATCGAGGAGAAATATTTTCAAAAGGTACCATTCAGAAGGGACATTATTAATCAGAAATTGCTGGAAAAACTCAGGTGTTGCAGCATCTGTGGAGAGAAAGCAGAGTTAACTTTGTGTCCAGTGACCCTTCATCAAAATGCCCTTATTCTGGGTCACTGGATCTGAAATGTTAACTCTGCTTTCTTTCTACAGTTGCTGCCAGACCTGTTGAGTTTTTTTTTCTAGTAACTTCTCCTTCTGTGTCTGATTTCTCGCATCCGCAGTTTTTGTTTGGGACCTCTACTGTTTTAATTATTTTGGGCTCAATGATATTTGTATGCCAGGGCTTGCTGATTTTATAAATGAGTTCTGGTGTTTTTGTTCTCCGAGCATATAGCTTAATCTATTGCAGAATGAAACGTTTTTAAAGCACCAAAAGCAGCTAGTGAGGAAATTAAAAATACCCATGCAAAGAAAAGAAAAAAATTAGAAAGGATATTGAATTATGGGGACAGCACGATGGCTCAGTGGTTCGCACTGCTGCCTCACCGCACCAGGGACCAGGTTTGATTCCAACCTTTGGCAACTGTGCAAATTCCACGCATGCATTGAGTGTCTGCATGGGTTTCCTCTAGGTCCTCTGGTTTCCTCCCACAATCCAAAGATGTGCAGGGTAGGTGAATTGGCAATGTAAAATTGCTCAGTGTTCAGGAATATGTAAGTTAGGTGAATTAGTCAGGGGTAAATGTAGAGTAATAGGGGAATGGATCTGGGTGTGTTAGCCTTTTTGGAGGGTCTGTGTGGACTTGTTGGGTCAAAGGGCCTGTTTCCACACTGTAGGAATTCTATTCTGTAACTTACAGGGGTTACAGTCTGCAGGTATCTTTTGGACGAGTACGCCACCACTATCACAGACTTTATCAGCAAGTATGTGAAGGATTACATACCGAGGAAGTCAACCCAGGTGTTCTCCAGGAAACCCTGGATGAATTGGGACATATAGTCTCCTCTACTTTTGGGGAGACTGGACGCTTCCTCGCAGAGCACTTCAGGGAACATCTCCAGGACACCCTCACCAATCGACCCCACCGCCCTGTGGCCCAACATTTCAACTCCCCCTCCTACTCTGCCAAGGACATGCAGGTTGTGGGCCTCCTCCACCGCTGCTCCCTCACCACCCGACGCCTGGAGGAAGAACACCTCATCTTCCGCCTCAGAACGCTTCAATCGGAGGTCATCAATGTGGACTTCACCAGTTTTTTCATTTCCACTCCCTTACCCCAATTCCATCATCCCAGCTCAGCACTGTCCTCATGACCTGTCCTACCTGACAATCTCCCTTCCCACCTATCCGCTTCACCCACCCCTCTGACAATCACCTCCATCCCCATCCCCTTTCACCTATTGTACTCTTTGCTACCTTCTCCTTTTCTTCTCCGCCCCCCCCATTTATCTCTCCACCCTGGAGGCTCCCTGCCTCTATTCCTGATGAAGGGATTTTGCCTGAAACGTTGATTTTCCTGCTCGTCAGATACTGCCTGACCTGCTGTGCTGTTCCAGCACCACTCTGATCTGGTTTCCAGCATCTGCAGTCCTCACTTTTGCCTCGGGACATATAGAACCTACTAAAAACCAGGCGTGAGGCCTTCAGATAAGGAGACCCACTCAAATACAAGGAATCCAAGTATGACCTTCGCAGAGCCATTAAAACAGCCAAGGCCCAATACCAGTCCAAAATAGAGACCCCGTCAGACACCTGGCAAGGACTGAATGACATCACAGGTTCTAAAAAGAATGCAAGACAGCACAAGATGACATCTCCCTCCCAGATTGTTTTGACGCCTTCTGGGCTTGCTTTGAGCAGAATTTCGGCGGAGCGGTAACACCTATTCTGACAAATCCTACCTCAACAGTCACTGCATCAGAGGTCCGATCAGTTTTCCTTTGTGTGAATCCAAGGAAAACAATGAGACCAGGCCGTGCATTCAGAGCATGCGCAGATCAACTGGTAGAGGTCTTCTCAGACATCTTCAACCTCTCCCTGCAGCAGGCCACTGTCCCTGCCTGTTTCAAGAGGACTAACAACAACCTGTGCCTTAGAAGGCACATGCAGCATGTCTCAATGACTACCACCCAGTGCCCCTAACTTTGATCATGAAGTGCTTTGAAAGGCCGGTCATGGCATTAATCAACTCCAGCCTCCCCACTACTCTTTACTAACTCCATTAGCCTATCTGACCAACAGATCCACGTCCAATGCCATATCACTTGCCCTTCACTCCTCCCTAAAACATCTTGACACCAAGAACAGCTTTAAGAATCCTACTCACTGACTATAGTTCAGCCTTCAACACTAATATCCCCTCGAGGCTGATTACTAAACCCCACTCTCTGCAACTGGACCCTCAGTTTCCTGGCCCACAGGCCACAATCAACAAAGACTGGGGACAATATTTTCTCGTCACTAACAATCTCCAGTGGAGCCCCCCAGGGGTGCGTACTCATTCCCCTACTGTACTCTCTGTATACCCATGACTGCTTTGCTTTGTCAAATACCAGATTAATGCCATTTACAAGTTTGCTGATGACAACACCACAGTCAGTCGAATCTTGGATGGCGACAGACAGGAGGTGGAAAACTGGAAAAATGGTGCACTGAGAACAACCTAGCTCTCAATGGCAGCAAAACCAAGGAACTCATTATTGACTTTCATCAGGATGTTACGTGCCCCCCCCCCCCCCCCCGCATTAACAGCACAGGTGGAACGAGTGGAAAGTGTCAAGCTCCTGGCAGTGGTCATTTACAATAAGCTTTCTTGTACTTATCATGTGAGTGCACTAGTTACAAAGACCCAACAATGTCTCCCCTTCCTCAGGCAGCTGAGGAAATTTGGCATGACTGCGAATACCCTTGCCAACTTTTATAGGTGTGCTATTGAGAGCATTCTGTCTGAATGTATGGCAACTGTAACATTCAAGATCTGAGACAGTTGCAGAGTGGTGAGCTCTGCCCGGACAATCAAAGGCCAACCTCCCATCTATAGAATTCATTTGCTTGGACCACTGTCAAGGAAAGGCTGCAAGCATTCTTAAAGATCCATCCCACCCTGGCAATGGTTTTTTCTACAACCTCTACCCAGGGGAAGAAAGTACAGAAGCCTGAATACATGCTCCAGCTGGTTTTGCAACAGTTTCTACACTACTGTTGTTAGAATACTGAGTGGACTCTTAACATTCGCCTGTATCTGTTTTTGTTTTTTCTGCTGTTTACTTGTTTACTATTTATGCAACTTCATTCTGTGATCTGCCTGTATTGCTCGCAAGACAAAGTTTTTCACTGTGCCTCAGTACACGTGACAATAAATTCAATTCAATTTGAAGAGGGTAAGTTACAGCATGGAAGCTACATGCATGGAAAGTTGCACAAGAGACCAGCATAAAAAAAAAGTCTTTGGTGTGCTATTTGGAAACAAGGCAGTTAACAAAATGGCAAAGTGACATTATCAGCAGATGCATGGGAATGCTACCACCGGAAAATTCTCTGAAGCCACTTACCATCCTGACATGGAATTGCTGTTCCTCGTCCTTGAGTCAAATCCGAGAACTCACTTAACTTTGTGGATGCACCATCACTTGGACTGTAGCAATTCAAGGAGGCCCAACATTCCATTCAGAAAGGAATATTTGTTACAAAATTGATTGCAGTAAATGCAATCAAATGTGTCAAGTGGAAATAAGGACTTGACCAGAAATTTAATGTGAGTTCTGGTTTAAGTAGTTGTGAATCCTGTGGTTCACCTAGTAATAGTAGTTGAACTTGTAGCAGTGGTTGGCAACAGTAGTGGAAGCACCTGAAATGTGTGGAGTTTGTGGAAAGTCTTTAAAATGAATTTATTGACCAAGGTTGGGATTTATCCAAGACCACGTGTTAAGTACAAACCTTTTACCCCTCTTTTTAATAGGTGTGGATGACTGACCCAAACCAGCTTTTGCCCATTTCTAATTGACTTTTGAAAGATAATGAGTTGCTGTCTTAATGCTGCTACTATGTGGTAAGGAGATCCCTGCAGAATAGTGGAAAAAATGTGGAATTTTCACCATGCCTATGAAGGAATGGAAACACATTTGGCAAACACCAAGGTGTTATATGACCAAGCCATGATTCCATGCTTAGGGAAGACACTAGTGCTAGTTGAAGGACAGAAAGAATTGCTGGAATGCTCTTGCTACAATAATAATAGGTAAGACTAGAATCTCCCAATTAGTGCCACTGAGCTGGACAACAGGGAAGTATCTATTGAGGAGGGTGTTATGATTAAATATGTAGAAGGCTGCAGAGAGGTTGACCAGGATAAAGTGGGCATGCACTAAGGTCATAAGGTGTCATTTTGTTATTATGTTTCGGGCTGGTTTCAGTACATAGGGAGGAAATCTTAGATGTTCAAATGGAATTGTGGGTAAGATGAGTACAAGCAACACACCTTTTGGAGAGAAAAGTGTTGAATATCTGTATATCCAATACCTGAGGAAAGAGGACCATTTATATTGCCAGTTAGCATTGTGGCATAGAAAGAAAACTAGTGATCAGACTTTTAATAAATTTTGGAGCAATTAAGTCTCTTGAACCAGGTGCTCTCAGCAAAGGTATGGTCAGAGATACTTAGACCAAAGCAGGATGCACAGTTTCAGAACTAGGGAAAGGAAAGGCCTAGGTAGAGGTGTGAACTGATAGGTATTAGGAAAGCAAAAAAAGAGCAGAGGCACCTCGCAGCAGAGAAATGGTTGTGCTACTGGTGATCAAGAATAAGATTTATGTGGATGGTGTTATGACATGGGGTAAAACCTCCTACTTAATTTAAACCAGCAACACAAAAGATTATCTCGTGCAGTAATCTGTGAAAATTACCAAGAACTATTGAAAGTAAAAGTCAACAACTTTGTTTCTTAAGATATAACAGAATAATTACCTAACAACTATTTACAACTCCTTCCTCTAACCTATCTTTTACCTTCCCCTTCTACTGTACTAGTCTGAGAAAACCCCCAATTAAGATTTAACAAAAATTCAAAATCGGCCAGATGTTGAGTCTTCTATTTCTCTGGTTGTCTTTTATTCTTAGGGATTTTTGTTTCACACTGGCAACTGTTCGATAAAGCTACCTTTTTTCAGAAAGCTATGCTCCAGGCAGTCTACAGATGCTGGTGGTATCGCCGTTCTCCTCCCAACTGTTCAATTTTCCCTGGTCTTATACCACCAAAGCAACGGCTTTTAAGGTTGTCAATATACTAAATTCAAATTTGATTGGAGTTTGGTATTTTTTTTGGGGGGGGGTATAATTTTAAACTGGCCTAATTCAAATGTGTTTTTCATTTCCAGGCCACCAGCTACCCTCGCTACTGAATCACATTTAGATTATACCTTGTTCAGAAAACTTGGTGCTGTCAGAGTTCTGCTAGCTCTTAACTTTTTTTCTTGAAGATACAGTATACAAACACATCTTAGCACCTCTTTCTTTCCTCCCCTTCTCCCTCTTCCCCCCCCCTCCCCCCCCCCCAACTCCCGAAGATGGCTTTTTTTTGTCTATTGGTTTTAAACCCGTTACCCTAATATACAGATAACTTTAATCTAACTTCACCTTAACATCTTCTCATATACCTGTGTATATATTTAACATTAAAGTAAATACAAATCTCATCTAAATGTTATCCGTTAAATCTACAATAATACAGCTGTGATTGCATTCATCAACAATATTCAAAAATCAATTGAACTGACAATAATCAAGCTTTATTGTACATATTGCAGCAATTTGGCTGTGACTTGGAAAGGGGAAGGATCCAGTTTGTTCCCTGTTTCCCTTCCAAGTTTTGTGCCTTTTTAGAAGAAAAGGAACACCTTTTTATATACATTAAAATGTGCTGAGCAATTACAGATGATCATCAAATGTGAATCATCTGTAACACTGAGCCTTGGCCTAAAAAGAGAATTAATCATTTGCGTCATTCCATAACTCTGATTCTATTATATGGACCTTTTGTTTAATCTGAGATCTGCAGTTCAAAATATACAAGGAGCCTTGAAAAAGATTACTGAAGTTTTATACACGTATGGAATTTGTTTACATTCAGCCTGGTCCTGAAAGCTGTTTCTGACCCTTTTTTTTTGTCTTTTAACTTACTGAATTATAACTCTAATTGACCAATTTTATTTCCCATCATGCTATGTTAATGTTGTCCACAATGCAACATTATGACCCACAACATGTATGAATTTTAAATTAAAAGTTGGTAACATAAGACTCATTCTTGTCCTTAAAGCATTCCAAGAATGTAAGCGGATTGTGATCCATGTACACAACTATCTCTGACATATTGTTCGTCACAAACACTAAAATGTTAAGGCTAGTAACCAAACTCAAGAGTTTTCTTGATTGTGGAGTATTTCCTCTGGTGGATGTTGATCTTCAAAAAGTAACCAACTCACAGTTCAATCCTATCCTCAGCTTTCTGTAGGAGTACAGCTCCAACTCTTTTATGTCACGAGGATCAATGGTGACTTTAAAAGGTTTCAAAGTTTGTAGCTAAAACTGGTTTGGTGGTTAATATGGCTTTCAAATGATGAAATGTCTCCAGGCATGGTTGTATCCACTGAAACTTTGCTGAAGACTAACACAAATTGGTTAACAGTGCCATGACACTGCTGAAGTTTGGAACAAACTTCCTACAGAATCCTGAGTCTTCAGAATCAAAGTGCCTTTTTCTTTGAGGTTGGTTGTGGACATTTCTCTATGGCCTTCGCCTTTGCAGTTTGTGGGGTCAACATTCCATGACCGATGTTATGTCCCAAGAACATCACCTCTGCTTTCGTGAATCCAGTTTTATTTAAGTTGATCGCCAGTTTTGCTTCTCATAGTCAAAGAGCTCTGCCAGCTGTACCATATGATCTTTCCAGGACTTAGTAAAGATCATTATGTCGTCCAAATAGATGGCACAGTTTGTTTAATCCAGGCACAGCTCTGTTCATGCGTCTTTGGAATGTGGCGGGTACGTTCTTCATTCCAAAGGACTTTAAACTAATAGCCCATTTGGAGTTAGAAATACAGAAATTTCTTTTGCCAACTCTGATAATGTGTCGTTACTGGCAGGTACCTTGAAGTCCAACTTGGTGATGTAACTGGTTTGTCCAACTTTTTCGACACAGTCCTCCAATCTAGGAATTGGATAGGAGTCTGATTTTGTAATGGCGTTTATCTTCTGATAATCCATGCAGAATCGCTGAGTTCTGTCCAGTTTAGGAACTAAGACGATCAACAAACTCCACGCACTCTGGCTTGGTTCAACAATGTCCTCGTTGAGCATAGTCTCTACCTCCATCTGGACCTGTTTGGCTTTGAAAGGATTAAGCCGATTGGGGTGGTGTTTTATCCGAGCAGTATTCCCTATGTCTATTTCATATACGATAGCATTAGTCCTCCCCATCTGTTTTTTGCATATATCCTTGTACTGCAGTAACAAATCTTTCAACTGTGTTCTCTGCTCATGAGGCAGTTAGTTTACTAATCTATTCCACTCCTCAAGGACTTCATTTTTTAATCTATTTTGAGGCACATCAAAATCCACGTCAACTGGATTTGATTCCTCACTCTGCAAGGCAGTAACTAACCTATTTCTCCAGTTCTTTCTCTCTTGCATAATACATGTTCACATGACCTACCCGATACCTTTTTTCTAGCTGGCATCTTTATAGACAGCTCATCTGACTCAACATTTTCTCAATTCGATAATGACCATAAACCCAGCTTTGAAGGGATCTCCTATCACTGGTAATAGTACTAACACGTCAAAAAGTCCAAGTCTCAAAATTTTTATCTGCCACCTGTTTCATTCTATACTGTGCCCTTTTATAGGTGCTGTTTAGCTAACTCGCCAACTCAATTAAGTCTCCCTCACTTCCGATACATGACCGAAGTGTCAGATCTCCGATTTTGGTCCTGTCAATTTTTTTCTTTAATTTCAAAGAGCCTCTCACTTCATGACTGAATATTAACTCGAAGGGAATGGGCATCGCTGGCAAACAATATTTATCCAAATCATTGGGGTAAATCTGACAGTAAATCAACATGGATTTCAAGGAATGATGCCACCTCTCTCAAGATCCCTGGGGTTCAGGATGATACACACTGGATTTAAAGTGATGTATACCTATGCTATCCATAACGACCTCAAACAGCCAAGCAGCAAAACTTGACCCTTGGTCTGACGAATCTCTCTAGGTAGCCCATACAGTGTGAAGACAACTACTGCCTCCTTTTATCACCTTTTTTGTCTTAATAGTCCATAATGGAATTGCCTCTGGAAATCTGGTAGACACATCCATTATGGTTAATAAGTAGTGGTTCCCACTTTTAGTTCTCGGGAGGGGACCTACACAATCAATTATAACCCGCATGAAAGCTTCTTCAAATGCAGGAATTGGCAATAAAAGTGCTGATTTTATTACCGCCTGTGGCTTGCATGACATGTACGGCAAAAGTTAACCACATCCTTGTGCATTCCAGGTCAATAAAAATGTTTTCGTATCTTAACCTTTTGTACCCCTGGGTGACCTACTACAGGTAGGTCATGTGTTACTCGTAACACCTTCTGTCTGTATGCTACCAGCAACACAATCTAGTTCACTTTGATCCATTTCTCCTCTGCACTAACCTGTCGTGGTCTCCATTTCCATCTTTGGATGCTGTCTTTGAGATAATATTCTCTGCCTCCTTTTCGGAGTACACATCCACATATATATCTCTTATCATCATGTCTTGCTGTTGTAAGTCCCTTAGCCTTTCAGGACTAAACACTTCTGTCTGACCCTCTGCCTGTTCAGGTTTTTCCTGTACCATTATGTCAAACAGGCTATCTGCTCATTGAACCTCAATTCCTTCATCTTTCACTTTTATTGTTTAGTGCTGTGATTTATGATAGTGGGATCTGGTTATCACGCAATCTGGGAAAACGCCAGGATATTTCTGTGTTAATTTTGCAATGTCTTGGTCTTCCTTGGGCTTCTACACACCAACGGGTGTCACTCCCACCTTGGATCCTGCCAAATCATTCCCAAGAACAAACTGAATTCCTGGAACTGACACTTACAGTGGGAGTGACTGACACTTTCCCAGTCTTGAGTTGGCACTCCAACCTAATCATATATAGAGGAATGCTAAATTTCTGTCCCTCTATCCCACAAGTTTCCACACTGAGGTAACAGATCAACAAGAGTGCATATCTGCACATCCCTGACTATCAGCGACTGGTTTGATCCCGTATCTCTCAAAATTATAACTTCTTGTCCTTCTCCCCCAGTTCTTTCTGACGAAACTTTATCCACAAAGACAAATTCTTTATAGAGATCAGATACTGACTCCGCACCCAGCCCCTGCTGAGGCTGTGCACTCTCCTGATGTGTTTTGGCTCTTCGTGGAGTCTCCTTTACTACCTTCACTAATGTCACTGTCTTAGCTTCTTTTATCGCATCTTTTCCCACGCACCTTTCTTTAATGACCAGCACTGTGACTTTGTGTCCCAATTTACCACAGTGGAAACGCCTAAGGCCTTTCCCCTTCTTTTCACCCTCTTTGGCTTCCTTTTCATCCTGTGGTAAATTCTTACCAGTGCTCTCTACTCTTGCTTAAGTAGTACAGGATCTCCCTTTCTGCCCTCACCAGATGAAATTCTGGCCGGAAGCTTGCCTTATGCACCAATATGTATTCTGTTAATTCTGCTGCTCTTCTCACTTGCTGTTCCTCTGCATGAATTCTAATCATCGCTGGAAGTGAGTTTTTAAATTCCACCAGCAGAATAATCTCTCCAAGAGATTATTTTCGAAGCACGCACCCATCGATCAAAGTGATGTGTTTAATTCTTTCGATCTCAACATAAGTCTGACCTGGTTCCTTCGTTGTGTTTCTGAACCGCCGTCTATATGCTTCTAGTACCAATTCATAAGCACTTAAAATAGCCTGTTTAACCTCTTCATAATCTTCTGACAGAGTGACAAATACCTCAATAGCTGTGCCAACCAGTTTAGCCTGAACTAGCATTACCCATAAATCCTCTGGCCACTCAGTCTGCCGAGCCAATTTTTCAAATGAAATAAAGAATGCTTCCACATCTTTCTCATCCAAATGTGGCAATCTTGACATATATTGTATATACCACTACCTTCTCTTTTAATCTCCATCCTGTTAACTTGACTTCGCTAATTATGTTGCAACTTCTCAAGTTCAAATGCTCTCTCCTTGCTCAGCTAAAAACCTTCACATACACTCACTATCCTAACTTCGTTTTCCTCAATTGTCATTTGGGTTTTTCTATCTCTACTGCACTTGTCTGTTTCTCTGATACAACTAAGTGTTCGAGTTTCTTTTACAATTTCAGCTTTATTTTTGTCCTTTGTGAAACCACATCTAACTTATGCTTAAACGTTTGGCCCTTTTTCTTTACTTCTAAAGCTTCTTGGCAAATTTTCAGTAACTTCTTCAAATCCCAGAACCTCATTATCAATGTTGAGCCATTTCTCTCATTTATAATCAACCACAAGTCGCCAAAATTGGCAGTTCTCCTCCCAACTGTTCAATTTTTCCCGGTGTTATACCCCCAAAGCATTGGCTTGTCATTTGGCTTTTAAGATTGTCTGTCAATATACTAAATTTAAACTTGATTGGAGTTTCTTTTTTTTTTCTGGGGTTTAATTTAAACCGATAGGCTTAATTCAAAACTGTTTTGTCATTTCTAGGCAACTAGCTACTGAACGACATGTTCGATTTATGTCTTGTTCAGAACACTTGGTGCTATCACATAGTTCTGCTAGCTTTTAACTCTCTTAAAGGTACAGTATGGCTGGATCAGGCCAGGTGAGGGTAGAATAGGCCTACTGGGTTGCAATAGGCGGGCCCGCCTCTAATCAGTATCCCCGCCCAGTCCTGTTCCGGCTGCAGAGCTATAGGGAGAGGCAGATACTCCTAGAAGTCTTGGAAAAGACCCTTAATCTATGGTCTATAAAGGATCAAAGATCACGTTATTCCAGGACTTTTCCCCGGTTCTGGTCCGAAAGAGGAAGGCATTCGACGAGGCGAAGAAGTGTTTAAGGGACTTAACTATTCAGTACTGCTTGCGTTACCTAGCGACGCTACACTTTTTAACCATGAAGGATCCGTGTATAACTTTGGATCGCCAGAAGAGGCTCAGGAATTCTTGGACTCTCTTACAATTTATCTAAGAGATAATGGATGTTGGTTTGCCTTTCTCCCCCCCGCTTTGGTTTATATCTTCCCTCACCCACCACCCCCCCCCCCTTTTTTTTTTCTTTTTTCTTACCTTACTGTTTAATATTATCGTGGGGAGAGGGATTTAATTTTCCTTCTCCCCCCCCCCCCCCCCCCCCCCCAGGGTTGTTTTCTTTTATTATTTCGTGTGTGTGGTGTTACCTTATTCTATTTTACCTCTGTCTTTTTAGGAGCGGGGTTGTTTTTCCCTTGTTATTTTGTATTATTATATTATTATTTGTTGAGGATTGTAATTTTATAGTTATATGTTTATATATGGTATTAACAACATTACCAAATATATCCAGGGGTTGGTATGGGTGGGGGAAGGGTGCTCTCTGTTGACTCTAGCTTTGTGTTATATCTGAATTCTCCTCAATTTATTGAGGAGCGCCTGGGTCAAGGGTGGGGCATTGGTTGGGAGAGGATATGATGGACTTTTGGAAAGGAAGTGACACCCCCTGGGAACAAGGGGGAAAATCTCCACTTAAATATGTTTTTTTATTATTATTTAGAAATAGCTTTTTATTGTACTATTGAGTGTATCAGAGAGCCTTTTATTTTTGTAAATTTTTTATGCTCTATGCTTGGGATGTTCTGGATAGGGTTTCCCCTCCCGAAGGGTCTCTGATTTGCCCGGATGATTATGGCTGATCAGTCAGTTAAGTGGTGCACCTGGAATGTCAAGGGGAGTAATTCGCCAGTCAAAAGGAAGAAAATATTATCAAATCTTAAGAAAGAAAGAGTTGATATATCTCTCCTACAGGAGACACACCTGTCGGATAAAGAACACTTGAAATTACGACAGGCTGGATTTGATCAGGCCATTTTTTTCTTCTTTTAGCTCAAAAAGCAGGGGAGTTGTTGTTCTTGTTCGGAAGAATTTCCCTTTCAAAATCCTAAATCAGATAAAAGACTAATCTGGACGATATATTTTGATTAAAGCCCTCATAAATGGAGAGGAATATAGGATTTTAAATTTGTACTGCCCCCCCACCCCCAGCACATCCCTTTAAATTTATAATGGAAGCCTTTTCAAAATTGATGGCTTTTGGTGCCCGTCATATAATTATAGGGGGAGACTTTAATTGTATTATGGATCCAAAAATAGATAGGGTTCCCAAGAGTACTGCAGGAGTATCTCCGAGATCTAGATAATTGGTGGATCTGAACAAAGAATTAGGATTAGTAGATGTATGGAGATGTCTTCATCTACAGGGCATAGATTTTTCTTTCTACTCCAATCCACATAAATGTCATACCAGAATTGATATGTTTTTTGCCCCCTTGATTTTATTTTTTTTTTAAATTCCATATCATCCTGTAAAATATGTCGTATAGCAATTTCCGACCACGCTGCTGTATATATGGAAACTAAGGCGAGGAGCAATGGGACATCCCCTCTGCATTGGCGCATGGACCCCTTCCTAATGAAAGATAGTAAATTTGTAAAGTACTTCTCTCAAGAATTTAAAACTTTTTTAGAAATTAATTCAGGTACAGCTAGCAACCCATCAATGATGTGGGAGACCATCAAAGCTTACACGTGAGGTTTGATCGTCTCCTACTCAGCGACCCAGAAACAATTGAAGGGAGAACAACAGCGTCTGCTTGAAGCTCGCTTAAAAGCGGCTGAAACAGCATACGCTGATAGACCTTCTATTATTAAATTGAAAAGGATTACGGCTCTTAGGACAGCTCTAAACATTACGCTTACTCAAACGGCTAAGAGGGAAATATTATTTGCAAAACAAAGGTTATATGAGTATGGCGACAAACCGGGTAGATACTTAGCATTTCATGCAAAGGAAAGAAAAAGGCCCCTCAGACTATTACGCCTATCAAGGAAAGTACGGGTATTTTGACTCATGATCATAAAAAGATTAATGCGATCTTTAGAGAATTTTATTCTGAGTTATATAAATCGCAGGATTGTGAAGATAGGACTAGGAGGATGCAGTCATTTTTAAAAAACTTGACCTTTCCGGGCCTAACTCCGGAACAGGTATCGGTCCTAAATGCTCCTCTAACAGTCCAAGAAATACTTGACGCAATTAGGCAACTTCAGAGCAGTAAGGTACCGGACCCCGATGGTTTTCAAGCTGAATTCTATAGAGAATTTACAGAAATATTGGCTGGTCCACTTATGGACATGTATAACTATGCATAAAGTCAGGGCTGTCTCCCGCCTTCGCTGAAAGAGGCAAAGATCTCTCTTATCCTTAAAAAAGGAAAGGATCCAGAAGATTGTACGTCATATAGTCCAATATCCTTGCTAAATGTAGATTTTAAAATCCTTTCTAAAACGTTAGCATTGACAATAGAAAGGGTACTGCCACATCTTATAAAGGAGAATCAGACGGGGTTTATTAAGGGCTTTAGGTCATCCAATAATATTAGGAGGGTTTTGAATATGATTCAAGCCTGTCATCAGGGAAAGATACCAGGATTAGTAGTCTCATTAGATGCGGAAAAGGCATTTGATAGGGTTGAATGGTCATATTTGTTTTACACATTGGAAAGGTTTGGCGTTGGACAGGTGTTTACCTAATGGGTCTCAACATTGTATAGTGATCCAAAGCAGTTGTGGTTACCAATAGATTAGGTTCGGATAGCTTCAGTGTGGGTAGGGGCTGCCGTCAGGGATGTCCCCTCTTGCCATTGTTATTTACACTAATAATTGAACCACGAGCAGAAGCTATACGAGCTGATCCTAATATAACGGCCCTGAGGATTGTTACAGGTAAACATAAAATTACCCTTTATGCAGATGATGTTCTTCTATTCCTCAGTAATCCTCTGATGTCCGTACCTCGCCTAATCCAAGTTATTAATATGTTTAATGCATTCTCAGGCTATAAAATTAATTTTTCAAAATCGGAGGCTATGCCAATGGGAGGCCTTGCTATGATACCCCACTTAGTGGATGGATCCCTTTTTCCCTTTCGTTGGTCCCTGAAGGGCTTCTTATGTTTAGGCATTTCTATTACCCCAGTAATTGGTCAGTTATATAAGGCTAATTTTGTGCATTTACTGGAAAGGGTAAGGCAGGTCCTCCAGCGATGGGGAGACCTTCCAATTTCCTGGTTGGGTAGAATAGCACTAATTAAAATGAATGTCCTGCCCCGTCTTCTATATCCTATGAGAATGCTTCCGGTGATGCTGCCGAGGCTGGCACTATGTAAATTATATGGCTGGCTGGGTTCTTTCATCTGGAATCGTAGAGGGCCCCTCATTAAACTGAAGAAGCTACAGCTTCCACAGGCAAGGGGAGGATTGGACTTCCAAGATTTTAGGAACTATCAGTTAAGTTCCCTATTAAGTTACATAGCTGATTGGGTCTTGTCTGATCCACAATCAATCTGGTTGGACATCGAGGCCTCTCAAGTAAAATACCCACTAATTAACCTTTTTTGCAAACAAGAGGAAAATCACTACAGATCACTGTAAAAACCCTATAATACTAAACACAATTAAGGCTTGGAATATAATGCAGCAAAATGAGGGTAATTCACATAAAACATCCCCCCTATGCACCGATAGTGGGAGCATGGGGATTCCAACCAGGGTTTACAGATGCCACTTTTAAACTCTGGAGGTCCAGAGGTATCTCATGTGTAGGGGACCTATTTAAAGATGGGGTCCTGATGTCTTTTGAACAGCTGCGTCAGAAATTCGGATTACCTCATGGAGACCTCTATCGATCCTTCCAATTTCGAGACTATAAACAGGAGAAGACTACATTCTTAGATAGTCTTTATAAATCAGATAGAGAATGTAGAGTACTACAACTAGGGGGGTTATCTTGCGTCAGTACTATTTATCATTTAGTACATGAAGTATCGGGAGATATGGACAGTCTGCTTAAAACATGGGATCAGGATTTGGGACTAGAAATCTCTATAGAAACATGGAATGAAATTTGGGAAAACCTTAGAAGAATTGCTATCTGTAACAGAACCCAGGCTATCCAGCTGAAGATACTTCATAGGGCCCATATAGCACCGGTTCGATTGGCAAAATTTAAGGCAGGAGCATCTCCAATGCGTCCCAAATGTAAAATAGAGGTGGGCACTCTTGTACATAGCCTATGGACCTGTCATAAGATCTGTAGATATTGGACGAAAGTAGCAAGTACCCTGACAGAAATTTTAGGAACGGAAATTAAAGTGAACCCTATATCTCTCCTTTTGGGCTTTTTGAACTTTCCCTCCCTGGACATAAACGGGAAGAGACTATTTTCTATTCTCCCTTTCTGTGCAAGGAAAAGTATTTTGGTGAACTGGGTGGCTGAGGGCCCCCTGGACTTTCAAATTGGCACAGACTAATCATGGAATGTATTCCCCTTGACTTCCTTACAAATATGGTGCACCGAAAGACCGAATTATTTTATAAAATATGGCAGCCCTTCTTGAATTACATAAATACAGATATTTCGGCTATCCTAACAAGGGCTTTTATTTAATTGAGATTACAAACCTGGCTGGTCCAGGGCCCCTTAGGAGGGGAATCCCGCATGAATACGGGTTTTATTACATTTGATGTTAACACATTCCGAGCATGTAAGAGACTTAAATATACACTCTGGTTAGTTGTAGATTAGATTAGTTGAGTTTTGTTTTTTTTTCTTTTTCAGTAGATTTTCTTTTGTTAAATTTTGGCTATTTGATATACAATTAAATCAGATATACATGTTTGTATTTGAGAGTTTTGTTTATTTTTGTAAACTTGTAAAAATGTTAAATTTCTAATAAAAATATCTATTTTTTAAAAAAAAGGTACAGTACATCCACATCTTCATAACAATGGCTCTAAATGAAAAAAAAGCAGTCTTTTTATTCTAATTCCAGGATTACACTAGAGAATATAAGTGTTTATGTGGTTTTGTCAGAGATGGTAAAGGTTTGATGTGACCACACTCTCTGCTCTAGAGATGAATGATCCAGTTGTATATCGATACACTTTAAACCTATACCTGTTTTAAATTGGAACAAAAATGGGACTGTCATATGTAGTGACACAGCACCACTTTTTTTGGATCTAGAATATTAAAACTGGGCATGGTTAAACAGATTGGCAGCTGCAGACTTATTATGACAAGTTGAAGTGACTTGTCAACAATTTTCTTGTGGTTGACTCAGTGGTGGGATTGGAAGTCTGGAGAGTTATCTGGTGAGGGGATACAAGAAAGTGGTTGGAAAGGCTCACGTCATGATATGAGATCAGAGATGTTAGGAGACTGCCTTTTTAAAAGTGTACATGTACATCTCTTCATGTAATGCATCTTATTGCTAGTCAAGACCACGACTTTGGAACTCTGGGGCTGCTGGGTTGTAGCATAGTGAAGAACAAGTCTGATTGGAGTGAGCTCAGGAGATGTACATTATCTTGAATTTACTATTTGGACTTTGAGCATAAATTACCTTCTCAATATTAAAAACCATTGCATCTCAATAATTGTCAGGACTCTTTTTAACTGAATACAAATAGCCAAACGTGATGAGAGATTGGTTTCTTCCCACACAATTTTTTTCACACATCTTTTCAAATAACAGCTGTGGATGTTCACGTGCTACTTAGGTTGTACTGGCAGGCAGGAAGCAAGAAGGAATTGGCATTGAGTTGATGTTTGTAATATAAATACAAAATAATATCTTCTATAAATTTTCAATTTGAATTAGTAGTTTACTTACCTTGCAATCTTCAGATCGCTTTTTGGAAAAGGAAATGTGTTGAGAAGATGTCATTCTTTTTTTCTAAAACAGAAATACCAGCCATGAACCATGCCAGACTGTATCACTTTAATGAGAAGCAGTTGTTGATTTTTGTTTTAGTTGGGTTGGGCAGAGAAGTGGCTTGGGGTTGTGGAATTCTCTATATGGAATATTCCTTTGGGAAATGGGCAGATGAGATAAATAACTGCAGAGATGTGAATTTAGTTTTATATAAGGAGATATACTTTATTACAGCAGACTGAATTTAAAAACTGGAGTTCTTTTGTCAGAGTCCTACATGCTGGAAAAGCCACAGTGTATCATCGACCAAGACGTTGTTGCGAAATTACACATGTCTTAACAGAAAATCAAAATTATACAATGGAGCGATTGAAAAATACATACAAGGCACCTTACTTTCCTGTTGAGTACATTGGGCAATTCATATTAGAGGTAATTTACCACTGTTTTTAAATGAAGTTTTTTGTTATTACAACATAGTTAACATTTTGTGTGTCAGATAATAGAAACTAGTCTTCAGATACTAGAACATGTATCCTAAAACATTCAACTTCTATGCAAAGTCAATTTTGTGGATTCTTTCAATGTGGCATAGTTCTTGTAGATTTGTGAATTTTTTCTTTGGCATTGGGGCCAGTACCATGTGGTTAGGATCATATGATCCAGTTCTTTAGTGGTGTAGTGCAGCTCTGTAGAAAATGGTAAATCATGTCTCCTTTTACCAAGCAGTTAACTGCCATATTTTGAAATTTAACAGTCATATTTTTTGACTTCTGTGATTGGGTAAGTGTCCAATATAAATGGAAAGGCTGTTCTGGTGCAGTGGTGGCATCCCTACCTCTGAGCCACAAGGCCTGGATTCAGTGCAACCTGCCCCAGAGGTGTGCATAACACATTCAAAAAGGTTGATTTTAAAAATTTCTTTTGTGAGGCAAATGTGGTGTTAGGTTGCTGAGATTGTAGGGTGCCACGTAAGTAGAGTGGTGCTCGCAGAGATTAGGATTCTAGGTGAGATGCCCGGGTGCAATGGGGCAGGTAAAAAATGCAGGATTTAAGATGGGTCATAGCAGGCAGGAGAAATCCATCTGAAGTTTGGGGAGGCTGGGTGTTAGCAGTATGCATGTGTGTGGCAACAGTGGTCAGGTCTGAGGGAGGTGTAGCTGGGTGTTCATACTTGAGTGAGTTAAGCTATTAAATACATATTTTACTTCACCGGAATCATCTGATGTCTCCAGTTTAAATAGAGACTTCTGGCTTTATTTAATTGATCATTTTAGTTCATAGAATCCCTATGATGTGGAAGCAGGCCATTTGACTCATCACATCCCTACACCTGACACTCCAAAGAGCATCCCACACAGTCCCAATTCCCTACCCCTGTAACCATGCATTTACAATGGCTAACTCAACTACCCTACACCCAATGGCAATCTTTTTAGCATGGCAAATCCACCTAACTTGCACAACTTTGGACAGTGTGAGGAACCAGAGTACCCAGAGAAAACCCCTTAAGACACTGGGAGAATGTGCAAACTCCAAACAGTCACCTGAGGGTGGAATCAAAGCCAGATCCCCTGTGCTGTGAGGCAGCAGTTATGACCACTGAGCCACCATTCCACCCTATGTAGTTTCCTGCATTTATAGTAGGGTTGTAGAGATATACAGCATGGAAGCACACCCTTTGGTCCAACCAGTCCATACTGACCAGTTATCCTAAATTAATTTCTTTGAATTTTTTTTTAAATCCCTACAGTTTGGAAACAGGCTCTTCGGCCCAACAAGTCCATACCGGCCCTCTAATGAACAACCTACCCAGACTCATTCCCCTACCTTATTATCCTATATTTACCCCTGTCTAATGCACCTAGCCTACACATCCATGAACGCTATGTGCAATTATAGCATAGCCAATTCACTTAACCTGCACATCTTTTCGATTTGTGGGAGGAAACCCATACAGACACTGGGAGAAAGTCACCTAAGGCTGGAATCAAACCTGGGTCCCTGGTGCTGTAAGGCAGCAGTGCTAACCACTGAGCCACTGTGCTGCTTCTAATCCCATTTGCCAGCATTTGACTATTCCTCCTAAATCCTTCCTATTTATGTACACTTCTAAATGCCTTTTTAAATGCTGTAATTGTCCCACCTCCACCACTTCCTCTGGCAGCTCATTCCATATGTGCCCTACCCTCTGCATGGAAAAAGCTGACCCTTAAGTTCCTTTTTAAATCTTCCCCTCGCAGCTTTAACCTGTGCCCTCTAGTTTTGAACTCCTCTACCCTGGGGGAAAAAAGGTGAAAGAGAAAAACAGCCTTGAACAATACATTTTGATTTGTTGCATTATAGAAGTTTGTGTGTGATTTTCTAATTATGAAAAGAATATTTTTCAAGTTCCATTCATGAAAGGGATAATCTGTGACATTTGTTTCTAGCCTACCCAGCAGTATAGCCCCTATGTTCTAAGAGATGCTACTACAGTTTGGTTTTTTCGACACCATCTCTGAAGCCAAAACTGGTTGTAAGCTTTAATTCTTAAGGTCCAGGTCTCCTCAAGTATGCACTTGGACAAAATTGAAGTCTTTTAAAATTAAAACTAGAACTAAAAGTTGATGGGCTTAAGTTCTTCATTTGTTTACTACCACAGTATCTATGGCAACTTCTAATTTTTGGCATCACTGAAATTTTGATTTGCAGCCTTTTTGTTCTCCGATGTCTACTAAAGATGTTAGGATCTCCAGTGCAGATTTTCTGGATGTTGATCATCTACCCTCCAGTCCTTTCCTGAATTCAACATTAAATGTTTCACAAATCTCGTGTCCAAATTCTGTTTCTTTCAAAGAAGTCAAACCTGAGGAGTCCTCTGTAGCTACAGACTTTAAACACAAGCTTCAGATGTGCCTAAGTTCACCTGAGGTAAGCTAACACAAAGTACTGAATAAGTTCTATCTTTTTTTTTAATTCTTCACTTAGACTTTCAAAATTTAAGGTGGTATATTGGTTGTACATTAAATGCTTTTCTTGTATATCTTTTTTTTTACTTATTAGACAATCCGAAGCAAATATGCACCATCAGGTACAGGATGCTGTTTGTATAACTCAACTACTAAACATCATCAGGTATGCTGATATTTTAAGTTTGTACTTTGAATGTGCTAAACCTCTACTGTTCTGTAATATATTGTAATGTATTTTTTAATAGGTTTTAAAACAAACATTGTTCATATCAGATTATATTTTTAACGTTCATTTTACTTTTTAATGCTTACGAGAAAGGAAAGCTGATTACGGCATTATCAACTGAATCTTCCCAATTTTTGACTAAGTGTCACTTTTAGGGAGCTTTTATGGATAGTAAATCTCCATAGGCTGTCATTTATTTTCTTAATCAGTCTTGCAGAAGTACCCTCATTAAGTATACAGCATGCTTCTGTGGCATCACTCTTGCACTGCCTTGTGCTTAGTAGCAGCTGAGGTACTCAGTGGTCAGAACTTTCCGGCGTTTCACCACCAATACCATGCCAGCATCAAGGCAGAATGTACCCTTTACAGATCCAGTGTGTGAAGAATTAAAGCTGAAAATGTGTTGCTGGAAAAGCGCAGCAGGTCAGGCAGCATCCAAGGAGCAGGAGAATCAACATTTCGGGCATGAGCCCTTCTTCAGGGATTCTGTGAAGAATTAAATTAAAGGCGGCTATTAGGGGAAAGTTAGAGCCCTGTTTTGATGACCATAATCTGGTGAACAGGGTGGTGTGCAAGAGTGCCATCCTCTATCCTCACCGCTTCTAAAGGAGACCACAACAACAGACCTTGTCAGTCTGGTTTGAAGTTGCCACTTAGGGTCATTGTCGTTTCCATGAACCAGAAGCATGCTAAATGCAGGAAGGAGGTTAATTTTGTATCCTCTGCAAAAGTCAGTATCCTCATTTGAAGCTAGGGTTGTAATGACAGTTATTGACCCCCATACCTGACTTCACATGTGCGCAGAACCCTTTGCTTCCTATTCTGTATCAGCTTCTTCCACTCTTCTTTTATGCCTTGAGTTGATCCTTCAGTAATATCTCCAATTCCCACAATTTTTGGCTTCTGCATCATAGCCGTGGGCTTGATTTTTAAATTCTCTCTTTTTTTTTCCAAATGCCAAGACCCTTCCTCCTCCTGCCACCAGACCTTCCTCCCACCCAAAAAAAGAAACTGGATATTCAACATTTAAGTAAACAGGACTGACTGCAGCCCATCCCACTGACTGCATTCTGTGCAACTCCATGAATGACTTGCTGCTAATCCATTGACTGGTCACAGTCAACATGCAGGACCATCTATTCCCCCAGTCTCTGGATTGCAATGATAAAAATCCCCTGATCTGAAGTGGCTGACGGACCATGTCCAAGTCTCTGGATTGGTATCAGTGTGTCATCATACAGTGAAGAACCTGTGGTCTTGCCTGTGCCAACTTTCTTTGGAGTATGCAGTTGGTCACTGACCTATAGAGCACAAGCGAAGATGTTAGGCAATGTTTTCAATGGTGAATTCCTAGAGAAGATCCTTCTTACTGCAGCTGCTGATAAGAATTGAAGCCATCTAGCTGCTTTCTACTACCTGGGAAAGTAGGTATCTATCTAGAAATTAGATACTAATGAGGTATTAAATAATGCAAATAAACCCTTTACCACTCCAAAAGTGAGATATTTGTCTCGTTGTTGAAACTTACTTTATATGTGCCATGCATAATGTGGTTTATTACTTTTGCACACCCAATGGCAGGATAGTCTCTTGATATTAGTCTTTCTTTTGGCTTTCTCAAATGTCATTGGTGTATTTTTGAGATTTTAATAGATTCTTGGGTAACACCTATCTTTTGATGTTAGCCAAGGTGCAATTCAGCAAACTTCTGTGCTCTTAATACTAACAACTGGTAAACAGGAGAGAGTTAATTGTTTCTGCAGAGTAAGATGTGGAGGTGCTGGTGTTGGACTGGGGTGGACAGAAGTCACATGACACCAGGTTCTGGTCCAACAGGTTTATTTGAAATCACAAGCTTTCAGTGCTGCTGCTTCGTCAGGTGGAGTGAAGACAAATATGCAGGCACATAATTATAGGCAGAGAGATCAAAAGGTCATAAAAATGGTTCATGTAACCCCACTATACTGTTCTGTAACTGTAAAATCTTCCTTACAGTCCTGATTATGAAACCAACGCCTTGATAACTTGTTAGTTATCTTAATTCATTTGTACAGTTTTGGATTATACCTATCATCTTATTCCAGCCATTTGGTTTGTTTCCAGCATCACCCTATTTAATTTTTCATAATTTCCTCTGCCTCAAATGGATTATAGATCATCCATTCACTAGCTGTTCTGCTATTGACACTTACTCACAGAATCTGACACTTTTTGATCACCTGCAAAGATTTATTATTCAGCCTGTCAACACTCCCCTCACACCAATTGTACGATCTTTTGATCTCTCGGCCGACAAATTATGTGCCTGTATGCTTCCCTTCACTCCACCTGATGAAGGAGCAGCACTCTGAAAGCTTTGATTTCAAATACAGAAGGAGATCTCAAAGTCCTGATAGAAACATTATGTCAAAGAACTGTTTCAACCCTCATCGTGTCTTCTGTACAATGATTAAAAACAAACTCAGCTTACCGACATGATGCCGAGAACAGTCCTGGACACCATCTCCAAGTGACTGACCTCCCGTGTTGTCTCACTCTCTTGCTCACTCACTACCACCTGATAGAAGAAATTTCTCCTCCGTCTTTAATAGGTGACCCCTTTTCATTCCAAGGTACTTTTTGATCTTCGATTCTCCCACAAAGGAAATATCCTTTTCCCCTCAAAGCTTGTTTGTTTCAATAAGGTCACTTCTCATTCTCAAACTCCAAAGAGTACAAGTCCGTGGAATCAGTTGCTTGTTAAAGGTGAAGAAACCTTTGTGCTTGCAATTCTTTCATTCTTGGGATGTCTTAAGAGGCTGTTCATCTTTTATATGGGTGTGCCATAATCAGCTATTAAATTGCAAAATTATACTTCAAAAATGTTAACATGTATTTACAAAAATCAGAAATGATTTCCAATGATTTTACAGCCATGCCATCTGTGATGTCAGTATAGTTTCTTATTCTTCTGCCTCCTAACATATAAAATTGTTGTGGTGGGAATTGTGCTGTCGTGGAGCCTGTTGATTTGGAGGATTTGGGCAATAGTTCCCTGATATCTTTTGAGCTTCCGGGTGCCTACTGACACCACCCTGTCTCCCTTGGAGAAAGGAGTACCTGACGTGAGGTCAAGATCCCATGTCTCCCCATCACCTTGCCATTAATGCTGAGCACCTATGGCTAGAGTGATGAGAGTGTAGGTCTGTGCATGTTCTCCCATCACTAAGTATGCTTCATCAGGGTCTCCAAGGTGGTCACCAAACTGTCCATGGAGACAGCTGGGCACATGCATGTAGGAGCCAGTATTTGATTGATAATATTGGAACATTCCTCGATCCTTCATTCCACTTTGCCAAATGCCCCATGATGAAGATCTAGACCCCCTTGGAGGGCCTCTTGGTCTTGGGATCAGTCAAAAGAATCACTAGGAATATGTCTGTTTAAAGCAAAGTTGCCAGTTTAATAAATTAAGGCGGCCTGGCACAGATTTATCCAGCAACACGGAGGTGAAAAGCTTCTGTGTTCTGTGGAGAAATGGCACAATTACATTCTAAAATTACACATTATTTATGTTTTTTAGAGAGATAGTGCAGCCTTAATTACAAGAAAAGACCAATCACATATAATAAGGTGACATGATTTACAGCAGGTTAATCCAATGATATTCCCTGGGAAAGAGTTCTTAATTTATATAGATCACCATCTCATGCGAACAGTTCAAGGTTAGTTGGAATACCAAATCACTGTCTTATTATTCATATTATGAAAAATCCATTGTTCTCTCTTATCTTTGTATTTTAGCTTAATTGTGCAAACCAGCAGTACAAGTTCAGAGTCAAATCATTACTTTCAGCCATTTTGTTGTTATTTTAAATTGAAAAGCCATTTTGTGGTTAATAAAAATCTATGTAAACTTGTTGCTTCTGACAACAGCCTAAATTCAAATTTTAGATCCTCAATGGCACTACAGTGTAGTGACTGAGTTGACCATCTAAGAGGAGTTGACTTTTTTTTTAAAAAAGTCAGTCAGATAAGTTGTGAAACTCTCCTAATTGAAGAGAAGCATAAGTACCAGGTCTAGGAAATGGCTTTAATCCAACATTCCACTCCCAAACATCACAACTAGTTACCCCCAAATATACTGCTGTGAGTCTTTGCTATTTGAAACTGAATGTGAATGCCTGTAATTCTCTACCCCCAAAGAATTGTGGAGGCTAGATCGCTGAAAGATTTGAAGAGGTGGGTAGATTTTTAAATATTAGAGTTGGCAACTGGGCTGAGCTGACTGAAAAAGTGCAGGCTTGGGGCAGATTAGCCATAATCATGTTGAATGGTGAATCAGACTTGAGGTGCTATGTGGCCTACTCATTTTACTGTATTTTTCACATGCTGCATTATATTCTAATTTATTGTGTCCTACAATATAAACTACTATTAGGGGGCCAATAGACTACTCCCAATAGTGTTGTGTTCCCCTCATTATTCCATCTTGTGCATTCCACACCTTCCAATCCAAGATAATTTCTTACTGTTGTATTTATTCCATCTCATCCTAACAAAGTTACTCATCAGCTTTCCGTGCATCTGTCAGTTGAAATTATTGTCTCATGTTATCTAAGTTGTTGAAGGTCTTTCCAGAGTGCAGTTATAACACTTCATTCTTTTCATGACTTGGAGTTTGTTTAGTTTCTGTTTGAATCCTTCAACATGTCATTTACCAAAAGAAAATGTCTGCTTGCAGATTCAAGCAATGATATTCCCTGGAGTTACGACTAATAGAATAGAAGGTATTTTGGAGGGGCAATTCTATATGGAAGCATTGAAGGAAATACGCTTTCACTTGTCATCCAATTTTTTTCCACCTGCATATCTTCTGCAGTCTCTTTTGCAACAGATTCTGGAGGTGAGTTCAGATGTTTCACTGCTAAGCTTTTCATTTGTAACTTTCCTTTTGAGTGTATCTGTAGGAGTTACCAGTTTTCTACTTGCTTAGATTGGTGGCATCTACAGCTCAAAGTTTTGCAGTGCCAAATATTAACACCTGATCTAGTTTTTCAGATATACCTAAAAGTTGTTAATTGCAGTTTTGAAAGAAGAGATAGGAGCACTATTCCTCCTTCAAACAACACCACGAATGGAGGTGGGGGGTCCATGAAATTGAGATGAGGCCTAATCAAGTCAGTTCAATCATCTTGTTTTGATCCAGTTTGTGATGGCTCCCTCACTGATAGTCTTCCAGAGCTTAGTGCTGAAGAGGCAGGAATGCTCTGGCTGCTGCAAACATAGGACACTGCTGCATGCGTTCTCCCCTGTCAAGTCGAAGGACACCAGGATAGAGGCATGTTGAAGCCACATGTATTCATTTGTTTCATTGCTCCTTGACCATCACAAACAGTAAGTTTAAGATCGGCACTCTAAGCAAAATAATATCAATCATCTCTGCTGTAAGCTTCAACCCTTCCAGTCAGGCTGTTTGCTTTTGCAGTACACAAAACGATGAATGTACATGTCATGGTCATATTCTGTCTTCTGGCTTCATGAGCCTGATGTGCTGTGGAGATCCTCATTTGTCATTACCTCCAATGCTGGTGTCACTGCTAGATCCACAGTGAAAGCTACTATATTTCAAGAAGCTCTTAGAAGCATAAAGTAACTGCTTCCCCTGTAAGGTCTGCATGTATATTACTGCTGACATGGGAATTAGTCTGGTGGTGACTGTAGATATCCTAAATGTGGTTAAAGGTAATTCTCACCCTTCCACACACAAACCCACAGAGTTTGTTTTGTGTCAGGCAACTGTTACTCTAAAGTCTGCTCCCAACTGCTTAGTGGGGGGGCCACTTAGTGCAACTTTGAGCTGACAATGGTTGACAAAGAGTAGGAGTCAGAGCAGGATGGCCTTTGCAAACCAGTTCTGGTTCCTGTTCCATTTATCCATTGGGACCTGAAAACTTCCAGTCCTTGTTCAAATTCCTCTTGGACTATCTCTGTATTCTCTGTGATAGAGTTCGAGAACTGTTCTTCCAGCTTTGTCTTTTTTTTTGAATCCCTCATTTCCTTCACCATATCTTGTGTCATCAGCTATTGTCTCAAAACCAGGTTCTTATTCAAAAACCTCCACTTTCACCAAGTCTTTAGTCACCAATTCTAATTTTTTTTTGTCTGCGTTCATTTTGTTTTGTCTAATGGCACAGAGTGCAAGTTTTCTTTTTGTAACGAGTTCAGTTAAGTTTTTGATTATTGGTTCCCCCACTCCCTAGGTTTTTTTTTCAAAACTTCACTCATTGGATGTAGACTTCACTGGTCAGGCCTGGAAATACATTGTAATTTGTCAGCAAAAGTAAAGAGAAGTGATGTTATTTGCATCAGTGATCTGTTGGGTTTTCTCCTTTACAAATGTTGACAGGCTACAGTATATTTCTGTCACTCGGACCTGCAAGATCAAAAGGTAAGCTACTTCTCATTCAAATGATACACTGCTACTGGGTATCCACTGAATCAAAGTTTTTTTTTGTTTTCATGATAGGGTAATGTAGACATGAATTTCTTGTGTGAGTTCATCAGCATCATGGAAACTCTAATTATTCATCATCCACCATGGCAGCAGTCTTCAATAGTGAGTTACTATTTGGGAATTCTTCAGTGCTCCAGTTGTAAGAAAGGAACTTTCTTTCTTTTGGAGTCACTTGCAAGGTAAGAAAATTTTACATGTCTAAACGTCAACATTGACAACAGTAATCGAATGGGCTTATCCCACCTGGTGGTGTACAAATCTAATTGGAAATCTGACATGTTAACTCATAATTTTTTATTTTTGTTAAACTGCTTACATTAAAGGAATCCAATTCTTAAAAATTCTGAACAATCTCCCTTTCTTCGGAGCAGCAGTTTCACACATCCAGATTTGGTCAAAACTTTGGCTCGCCCCAAATGAGACCGCAGTTATTTTCTTCCCCAAACCATGGGTGTTTCCACTAATAAAAAAAAAATCAGTACGAATGATTGTAGGGATCAGATCTATAGTTACCCAGGAGCTGGACTGTGTTTAGTCCTGTCCAGCTTATCCAGGGTAACCAACCAGACAAAACTGAGGAACTAGTCAGGTTTCTGACCCCCTGTACTCAGAAGCTCATTTGTCTTCAAAGGGTGCCATGGAATGTGCTAGTCAATTTTTAAAAGTTCTCTGACTACTTAATCCCTATCCACTGTGATGGACCAGACCAAACCTCTTCAAAACATATTAATAAGATGTCCTAGACCCAACTTTTTTTTTCTTCCTTTCAGGGTGTGTAAAGTGTTGCATTCCAGGTTCAATTCGATTGGTCAAGCTATTTGACATTGCGCAAAACACTTCATTTTTACACTACAGTTAAAATGCAGACAAAATTTTATAAATTGGCTTAACTGTAATTATCAAAATGCTTAACAAAATAATATATTAAGTACTATAGTTAACTGTTCCAATATAATATCCTATCAACACACCCTTGGCAAAGGCAAATTCAATGAAACAGATGTCTCACTTGCAATTCTTGCAGCAGGAAGAGTGCCCCCAGCTTTTAGCTGTAACAGAGAGAGAAAAAGAACTTCCACATCCAGCTTCAAGACCTGAGCAACTGCAGAGAACTATAAAATCTAAAATCCTGCTTTTGTGGGAGCATTCGGGCTGCTTCTATTGTTCAAATTTCAAAGAAAACCAATGCCTCAAGCTATCTACTTCAGACTGTTTCGATACCTCTGTCTTAACCTTTCTACACTTTTAAAAATAAAGAGACCAAGTATACCTCCCTTGAAGTCATAGTATCATCACACTACTAAAGTTAGTGCTGAGCTTCTGCAACTCTAGATTCTCAATCTTGGATTGTGTATCTCTTCTATGGTGATCTGGGCTTATGACTACAACTGTCCGTTCAGGGAGAAATATTTACCCTTAGTTGTTTTTTAAGTAAACAAATGATATCTGCTGGGACATGGTTGCAGGATGTATGGGTGTCTGGGCCAGAAATTCAAGACATTTGATTTTTGGACCAGATGGGCAGAATAGAAGACTAATGATAGACTGGGACTTCCTTCACTGGAACATAGACAGTTGAGGGGTGACCTTTATAAACGTTTATAAAATCATGAGATAAATAGCAAATATCTTTTCTCTAGAGTAGGAGAGTTCAAACTTCGAGGGCATATTTTTAAGGTATATGGAATGAACTGTCAGGCAAAGTGATATATGCAAGTAAAGTTAGAATATTAAAAAGACATTTTGGACAGGGGAACGAATAGGACAGTTTAAAGGAATATGGGCTAAATGCAGGCAAGTAGGACTAGTTTAGCTTGGAAGACCTGGTCAGCATGGATGACTTGGACCGAAGGGTCTGTTTCCATGCTGTGTTAATCAATAATCAATCTGTGTGATATAAATTACAATTCAAGTTGAAACAATAGATTTTCAATAATCTTAAGTATTTTATTTGTAAGTACATCTGTTGTGTTTTTATCATGTTTATTCTGCCATCCACTAAATTCTAAATGAACTTCATTTGGAATTTATAGGTCCTGTGTTGACGAAAAAGAACCCTGTCATTGGTCATCGAATCAACAGTTATCGATTTCAAAACTGAAGCCACTTTATACGTTGCTATTAAAGTACTATTTTGATCTGTTTGAAGCAGAACTGGAGGCTTTAAATAAAAGGTAATTTGTTTTGGAGGGTTTAGTGCCTTTGCCATGCCATGGAATCTTGCTGGGTGAGACCATTCTTGCAAACCTTAATAGCGGTGTGAAGTGTTTCTTTTTAATTCTTTCTCAGAATGTGGACTTCAGCCAGCATTTATTGCCTATTCTTAGTTGCCCTTGAGATGATGGTGAGCTGCTGCTTTGACCCACTGCATCCATTTCCTGTAGATTCCCTCCATAAAGCATTGAATGTATAACAGGATTTTGACTCATCAATACTGAGGGAATGGCAACCATATTTCCAAGTCAGGATCTTGAATAGGGTGGAGCTGAACTTGTATGTGGTTCTGTTCCCATGTAGTTGCCATTATTCTTCTAGATGGAAGTGTTGTGGTTTGGATGGTGTTGTCGAGGAAGCCTTGGTGAAACTCTGCAATATAAATTGTGGATGTTGTACACTGCTACTTCGTATCAGTGATAAAAGAAGGGAATGACAACTTCCACAAAGAAACAAAAAATGAATGGCTGTTTTGATCCGGATGGTGTCAAGCTTCTTGAGTAGTGTTGTACTCGTGCAGAAAAGTGGGGAGTATTCCATTACACTCCTGACTTGTGGCTAATAGATGTCAGACAGCTTTTGGGGAATTGGGAGTTGAATTACTTGCTGCAAGATTCCTTGCCTTTGACCTACTCTTGTTGCCATGGTTTTGCATGGCTAAAATCCCCGAAAAGTTGATAGTGGTGGGTTTCAGTGATAGTTGGCTGTGGTTAAATTCTCTCTGATTGCAGATGGTCATTGCCTGGCACTTGTATGGTGTGAATGTTACTTGCCACTTGGTCAGAGAATCTCTATATTGGCCAGATTTTACTGTATTTGGACATGGGACTGCTTCAGTGTCTGAGGAATTGAGAATGAAGTACATTGTACAGGTAGTTCTATAATACTATAACTGTGTTCCAGTGAAACCTCACTTAATAGAAAATTGCTTAATAGAAATAATGGGGCCTATGGGAAAAGTGGGATTAGGGCAGAGCAATAAAAAAAATCACTCCACGATTGCTCAAAAATCAGCCAAAGTCGAACGCAAAATATAGCACAGTCTGAATGAAGGTTGAAGTCATATTTATTAACGAAACCAAAAGTAAATTTAACACAGTACAGTCCCCCCAACCTCGTACCCACAGGGATGCGTTCCAAGACCTACCACGGAAGCCCGAAACCATGGATAGGCGCAAACCCACTAATTTAAATGGGAAACATCCTTCCCGGCAGCCTCCTGTCCCTAGTTCTGGAATGTTCCCTATAATATGTTCAGGCCGCGGTAAACCGCAGGTAACTGAAACCACGGAAACCGGACCCACTGATACGGGGATCGTCCTGTACATTGAAAGCTGTTGTAAGAAAGCTGTTCTCTGTACAGTATGTGTCTCACAGCTGCTCTGTCGGCAGCTAACATTGGCATACAGCACGAAAACCAACAATGACATCGCATGTGCACCGAATGAAGTGCATGAGCCAATCCCAGCTGGAATCGTGCTTTTGTTAGCATTCTCAAATATCATTCCCTAAATTCTGCAGTGACGTTTATAGCCAAATCACGCTGCTGAAACATGTGTTATCCCAGCACATCTTTTGTTCTCAGTGTATGATGGTTTGCACCCTATGGTTGGGGTTATCGTATTAAGGGTCTGAGACCCAATATAAGACTGAGCATGTAATCTAGACTGACATTCAGTATAACATTGAGGAAATGTTTTATTGTTGTAAGTGCCATCCTGTGAATAATTCATTGAGTAAATGAAACATACCATGGGGTCACCATTGACCAAAAACTTAACTCAACTAGCTATATCAATTCTGTGCTGCCAAGAGTAGGTAAAATGCAAAGACCTCATGGCTCCTGAAAGCCTGACCACCATCTGTCATGTTCAAGTTCAGAGTGAGATGAATGCTCCCCACTTGCTTGGAGTGCAAGCAACTCCAACAACACTCCAGAAGCTTGTCACTATCCAGGACAAAGGAATCCATTTGATTGGAGCCACATCCACAGAGCATTCACTCCTCCTACCACTGATGCATCGTCGCAATATGTACAAGCTACACTACCAGTATTGAAAGTCATGGGAGGCGCCTAGCCTCCCGTCCATGCTTGGCTTTGACTCCACACTGTGCCAGGCTTCACCCTGAGGGTCTCTAGACTGCTATGGAATCACCTGGAGGCCAGAAGTCCAGTCGAGACCACAACAGGCTAAAGGACCACCGTGCCAGGCTGAGATTGCTATGTACTGCTAAAAGACCCGGAGGTGTTTTCCTGTTTGCTCAAACACAAGAATGGGAGTTTCAAGTTTGTTTTCTGGTGTGCTCTGTCTATGCTAGCTACATTTTCTTCCTGCTTTCTGCTGTTTCCCTTTCTTTCTTCACCATATTCTGCAGATTCCATACACGCCTTGGGTCCAGTCAGTAATTCAGTGATCATTGCCCCTGTGCCCTTGACGTGATCACTCCCATGCTCGTCCCCACCAGTAATCTTCCTTGCCATCCTCAACAGCAATCTTCTCCCTTGTTCACCACAATAAAATGCTTGATGCCCGGTCCCACCACTTGCTGATGTTGACCTTGTCCTTGCATGATTCCACCCACCCACTACTCTTCTTTCAGTCGTTTCACAGTTAAGTCTGCAAAAGCGCCAGTTTCTTTGGTATTAAATAATGCTTCCTTTTTCATATACCATCGATAGGAGTATGTAACGGCCTTTCTGATGTGTTTATTGGAAAAATAAGACTTTTGGTTTGAATAACACTAAAAATCCTTAGGTAAGACAAGCATGTGTACTTGTCAGCAGTGTAGCAAAACAGCTGGATTTGATGAACTTCAGGTAAGAGCTATTCAAGGCACTTTGTAGAAATATCATCAGTGAAAACAAGTGACTACGATGCAGACCCTGATGGGATTTCTGGGGTTACTAATGTAATTATTTGTGGAGTCCCAATGGAGTTTGAGTAAATTTGAGTAAGGGGAATGAACTGAGGCTCTGCTTGAAGGAGAATTGCCAGTGAAAACAGGTTAGAGCTGATTGATTCGGTTCAGGTATGTTGGGGTCATTGATTCCCAATGGAAATGGTGTGTTCAAAAACAGAAAAAAACTTTGGTTTTTTGGTCATTTCAATTTTCAGATATGGTTAAAGGATATCCAACCTGAATTTTAAAACTGGACCTCCACCACCGAGATTGGCAGGATATAAGTAATTGTTTTCTTTTTCTTTTATGAAAGCTGCTATGAAAACACCAACTTTGGAGCTTCTCGTACCATACCTCCTTCTGTCCTTGCAGTAGTTTTCTTGGAATACTCTGATGTGATGACAAATCCTGTAGCTGTTTTGTTGGATTGTGTCCTTCAAGCAACTAGAGCAGTGGTTAAGAAACCAAATGATGTGAGTAAATTAAATAAATTACAGCAAATTACAATTTGGTTTAAGATTTTTATATCAATGGCATTGATCTAATACATAGATATTTCCAAAGGCATGCAAGTTTTCTGGCTATTTTCTGTATATAAGAGAAATGTGGAAACAAAATAAGTTTTGAGAACCGTTTTGCATTTGCCAGGTTACGTCAATTTTGTTTGGCTTATACGTTTAGCTTTTTTTTTGCAGTTGTAATTCTGGAGAGAAAAGCAAGCAATATGCTGGTATTTCTGGGTTAGGGGAATCCAGAACTGCGGGGGCATAGGTTTAGGATAAGAGGGAAAGATTTTCAAAGGGACCTAATGGGCAACTTTTTCATGCAAAGGGTGGTGTGTCTACGGAATGAGCTGCCAGAGAAAGTGGTGAAGGCTAGTACAGTTACAACATTTTAAAAAACATCTAGATGGGTATATGAACAGGAAGGGTTTGGAGGGATATGGGCCAAGTGCTGGTAAATGGGACGAGATTAATTTCGGATACCTGGTTGGCATGGACAAATTGGTCAAAAAGAGTCTGTTTCCATGCTGTACATCTCTATGACTCTGACAGCCAGTGTATTCAATTTATGCTTGATATGCATTTATGACTTTAAAAGTGATTTTATTTGAGTTTGAACTAGCCATCGGTGACTATGCATTTGTCAATTTTAATTGTTGTTTATTTTTCTGTTCAGCGACATTTATGTGAAACAGCTTACATCTTGCATGGAATATTAGGAGTAGTTGTCGAATATCGGCTTTTGATAAATAGACTACGTGGGAGATCCTTATCTGGCCGAGCTTGGGACGATTTACAGTTTTACATTCCTGTACATTGTCAAGGTGAAGATAAATTAAAATCTATTATTTAACTGACCTGATTAACCATTCAGAATTTACTTTGTCAACTTCTATACTAACTTTGCTAACTCTCCCAAAGTTTAACAAAAATGTTGCAACTGAGAGCCTCAATTGTGAGTTGACCATATTAAAGACGACAAAATGTTGAAAAATGAAAGATTCGGATTTTAAAAATCATCTGACTTCTTTTTAGTGACTTGTTTTGAAATGGTCTGTTGTCGATGTGTTCCAAAATTATATTTATGGAAACATAAACTTGTGATTCCTTACAGATTACAATCAAGAGGAAATAGAAATGTTGTTTAAATTAATGCCATCACCTTGGCTGCAAATGTTCACTGCACATGCTATGTATAAGCAAATATGCTACGACAATGGCATCGAAATTTCAGAAAAGTCTTTTTCACTGCACCAAATAGTGAGTATGGGTTTTGTCCAAATTCTGTTGTACAGTGTACAGTCTATTCTGATACAATGCATATGTTCCACTCCTATGCATTCCTGTTTTATAAGAAAATCATGCAATAGCAGCACCATTTCAATGAAACAGCCCAGAATCTCATTATAGCCAATGCAGGTCAGGAAAGTTCACATTCTACAAATAATGGTCTAACTTCTTCAGTCATGTTATAGCTAATTTACATTGAAGAAATAGGTGTTGCAGCAGGACAGACTAAATTCTTTTGACTTTTCTGCCAAGCTGTAATACAGATCTAGCCATTACATCTCCATTCAATGTAAATTACAAAAACTTTTTGATGCTGCAATCATAGTATAAATGGGCTATCAGTAATTCATCATCTAATACCTGAAACATTCCATGGAGAAGAAAATTGTTTTAAAGATACATAGTTTCAAGAGCTTGGCTCATGTCAGTATCAGTAAACAAAGGATCAGTCGAAGCTAAAGTTATCATTATAGCTGTCTGTCTTATACTCCTCCTCCTCCTCCTTGTGAAAACCTGCTGAGGAGAAGACAATTCAAGGGCAAGTTAATGTTTAGACTCCAGTAGAGACTTTGCAATTGACAATGCACCTACTAATGCTGATTGACAGCACGTCAACATCTCTGCCTTATTTGCTTATCAAGCTGTTTCCTATTAATGTATACTTTTCAGGCTAGATAAAATTTTGCAGTGGAGGTCACCAGGGGTCAATATTATTGTACACCAAAAATTAAATATTTTTGAACAGCATCCGATTCCATGCTTTCAGTGAGTGTTTTATTTCCGTTTACCCACTCCATAAATTTCTCACCTCACGGATCACTAGTTCCCCATAGTGATGAAACTAGTTCACACCCTGTTAATCCTTAATATATCCATCACCATTCCCTCCTTTCATTGGGTCTCTGACATTTATTCAGACCATTTATTAGATGATAAAAGATCTTTATTTGACTTTTTGTAAAATGTGTGTGTATATGTACAAAATGACAACATGCTATCCTTTATCATTTCCACACCAAGTTGCAAGCATAGTTTTGCAGTGTGTCTAGTAGTTTCTTTGAGCTAGTTCCTTCCTTTTGTTATACAATCAGATTGTTGAACTACTACAATCCACATATTTCAAGTTTTTGCTTTTTTTTTACACCAGCTTGTTTAATACTGCAAAATCTATCCTCCATCTCTTCTCATTCACGCACTTGTTAAGTGTACATTATCCCACAATGATTTATTATGGATGTTGCACTCATTGGGCATTGCTGCTGAATTTTTCTTTTTGGAATTTCTTCCAACGTTCTCCCTAAGAAAAGCATCTTTATTTACGGCCTCACCAAGAATGAGTGTTTATGCTGCTAAGGCACTTGTTACTATTCTTCTGATCTTTTTGTTTTGTACCTAAAGGACAATATTAACCTCCCTTGCGTGAAGATAAAATATAAACTTTCCTTTAAATTGAGACCTGTCACAGAGATTTGCATAAGGAGGGTCATTTAAAAATCTCAATGTTTACTGTTCAAATATAATGCTAATTTTTATTTTTTGTAAAGCTTTGTCTGAAAATTATCTTCCGTTATGGGGCATTTCCTGGCTGTAGTCCACTTCAATACATCAAAACTGACATCTGGCCTTATTTGGATACCCAGCCAATTTAGTTGTCAAAATACACCTCAATTACTCTATCAGTTTTAGAAGCTGCTGCACCTATTTACAAAGCCCTACTTTGACTATTCATGATGAGACTTTCAAATAAGATTGCTGTTTCAAAGTTACATTTGGTCCATACTATCTGATTTTTTTTAATCCAGTGTACTTAAAAGGCCCAGAAGCCTGATTTCCAATTTTGAATTCTGCTTTGAGCTCACTATTTCAGTTTTAAAGTATGCTACATCCATTCCACAAAAAGCTGGCAGTGTGCATCACTAATGCTGGAAAGCTGTCTCTCATGGTGCCAGTAAAACATGGCAGGTTCTGCTTTTAACTGAAGACCGACCTTACTGAGAACTACAAAACTCTCGAGGCATCAGTTAGTCCATGTACACATTTATTTCACTTCCAAAACATCCCTGCTGCATTTTGCTGCCTCTTCTTTTTTTTTTGGAGGTCAGAGAAACGTCTCCTTCGATAGCCCAAATTCCTTGAAATCATGCTTTAATATCAATTGATGCACACTCCTTGACTTTGCTAGCAAATGCTTAGAAAATTTTCCAAATTGATTTTCCTGTCACCAATGAATCTACTCTCCTGCCTTTGTCCCTCTGCTTTTTGTTCAAAACCCCAATTCATTAGTGGAAATTGCAATTCTACTTTTACATATAATTAGGTTGTAAAAGAATATCAATGCACAACATGTTAAATAGTAAATAAAATTGCAGAACATGTAGCGCAACTGTTTAATAAAATTAATTATACCAACTACTAATTAGTTTGTTCAAACAAATGTAATTAAACAGTGGCTTAACTATTTTGTATTTTCTTACTTGGTATTTGTTAAATTTTAAGCTTTGTGGTTAACCTTTCTAAGGAACAGTAAAGGATGAACATATTGTTCGATTATGCTATTGAAATGTTCACAATGTCACATGCAGACAGAAATGGCAAACTAAGAAAAGTATCTCTAGGTATGACCTTCCATTAGATCAGTAGTGGCTGACTTGTAGGACAGATGCCATTTGAGTCCCATTGTGGTGAGTGGACTGTAAATCTTACTGAATGAATTTTCTTGTTCTCATAGATCTCTTCATTTTTAATACCCCTTGGGAGGTTTGGAAGTTGTCGGAAAGCGATGGTGAAGGACCCCAAGGGAAAGAAGATGGGTCACTGGCCTTGTCCTCAACCTTTGAGGCCTTCACTTACATTGACTAGTGACAGGCAGAAACATGTGGAAACACTGACTATTCCAAAGTGAGTAATTCGTACAACATCACTGCTTTAAAGTCACTTCTGAAAATACTGTTGGACTGAAATCATTCATGGCCTTCTGGCGACTCATATTCTGTTTCCAGCTAATTATCTGTGCCAATCCTTTTTTTTTTCTCTCTATTCAATGACTGGGCATCAAATGTGAATAAAAACTCGACATGTAATTTTCCCTATCTTTGTTTTTCAGCAATGTTTGGCTTTTATTCTGTATTAAGTTTTAGTGTTGTGTAAAAATTGTTTCACACCTAATTGAGCTTGAAAAGTAATTATAACTTCTGTAAGCCATATGGTGAAAGTCTATGCCATGAAATCAGAGCCCTACTCCTAATACAATAGAAACTGCATATTTCCTATTGTGCCACACATTTAAAGTCATAGAACTGTACAGCACAGAAACAGATCCTTCAATCCAACTCTTCAATGCCAACCAGATATCCTAAGTTAATCTAACCCCATTTGACATCATTTGGCCTATATCCTTTTAAACCCTTCCTAATCATACACTCATCCAGATGCCTTTTAAATGTTGTAATTGTAACAGCCTCCACCACTTCCTCTGGCAGCTCGTTCCATACATGCACTACTCCTTGCATGAAATGTTGTCTCTTAGGTCCCTTTTTATATCTTTCTCCTCTCACCTTAAACTTATGCCCTCTAATGTAGCTCTTCAACAAAGTGCTAATTTCTGTGTTCAATCTGGATCTGAAGGCTGAAAGTTGATGTATATAAAATGGCAATAAGGCATGCTCAACCAAGTCTCCTTCTGTGGGTGTCCCTTTATTTAAAATAAAATTCACTAATTTGTTGGCAGTTGCTTTACAGCCTGTTTACCTGAATCCTCCCTGACTCGGCCTGATCTTGTTTCCAGCCCAGCCCTTGATGATCCATTGTGGATGGTTTTCAATGCTATTTTTGCTTTATACTGATTCGTTGGAAATCAAAATTTTAACTCTGCTCAGAAAATATTGTATACTTTGTTAGTTGTCAGGAAACTTCCTGATTAGTTTAAGGACAGGACTTTGCAGTATGCTTGCCTCACCCCTGCGCTACCAAATTTCAAGAATATATTACTGAGCTCAGATCATTAGTATCATTTCCCCAGCTTGCCTACGACTGCCTTGGTATGCTGCTGGCAAACATGGGCAGCCTTCCGAAGACCTAAGTGAATTGCATTAAATCCCTCAGCAACAATTAAATTCCAGTGATCCAGGGAATAATTGGCCCTAAGTGACTTATTCATCAACCCAAATGATATGCCATCAGCAGCTATGAATCCTGTGTCAGGTCCTTCCTACCCGTCATTAAATTGGGAATAGTTTTTCCAATTTCAGGAGTCCAACACCAATACATCTCCAATTCTCCCAATCCCCTTGCCATCATACCCACTCACCCAGGCTCCATTAACTATGAGACGTGTGTAACACATTCTATAAATCTTCCTTAAATGTTATTATTTTACAAGATGGTAACCAAATATTTCCCTGGTATGTCTCTATGGCATCAAACCTCCTGTTTTATGCTATTTTTGTATCCATGTTTTTTTCGATTATGTATCAATCCTATGTGAGAGTAACATGAATTTATTTGATTGACAAATTATTGCTTGTCTTGGAAGTTGGCAAGTACTACTCCATAAATGCCTGAGATTCTTCACTCAGGATGTCAGTCTTCCTTTTCCCCCCTCATCCCATCCAGTCACAAATACCTCAACTGTAAACAGATGATGGAAATACAACTTGCTGATAGCATTGTTTTTAAAATTGCTGTCTTATGAACTGCATCAGTTGTCATCATGGTCAGCCTTTTGATGTAGTATACAGCATCTTTCCAATATAACTTAGTCTGCCACTTCAGATTGGTACTGGTTTAAATATAATGTTATTTCCAAACTATTTTCTGTTCAAAGTGATTGTTATGGTTCATTCAAATTGTAGATTCCATTGTAGAGGATTGTCCATAGTTCAATTCTTTGTAAACACATTTTAGTCACAATGTACAGCTTATAATTTGTCAATACGATGCTTTGTGATATTTGTTATATAAAAGATATGTAATCATTGATCTTCTTGCTTTTTCTAGCAACCAAATTCTTCCAAGGAGGAATTCTCCGAAATCTAAGGAAACTAAAATTGAATCCAGTAATGTAAATCAAAATGGTAAAGTTGATTTGTTTAATTTTAAGTTAGTCAACTGTAAATTGAGTGATAACACATTTCAGTTCTAGGGAACTGCAGGTAAATTTCTCTGTTTTTGCTCATATGCACTTTCAAGAGGAATCATTTGGATAATAACCCAGCTTACTTTGTCTTCCTAGTGACAGACACCTGATGCAGATTCCTGTTTTGTTTCATTAACAATGTTTGCTCTGCACTGAAGGATCAAATATAGAAGTCCTTAATTTAGTTATTAAATTTCTTTGTCACAGTCATTTTAAAAAAGTTTCTTCCCTTGCCAATCACCCATGTCTAATATTCAATAAACTACATAATTTATGTACTTCAAAAAGTTAGTTGCCAAAGAGATACTTTTGATAATGTTAATTTGCTGTCAGCACATAAGTTTACTGATGGAACAACTTTTTTTGTGGCTTCTTCCACTTTGGTTTTATCGGATGTCTTATTTCACCTGGTCTTTATTTGACTTGGCAGTAGTCCAAGTCACCCATTTATTTTTACATAAGTGGCAGATGAAGTCTCGTTCCAAAAAAGTAAACAGAATTTTTGAAAATTTACATTTAAAAGATGGGTTAGCCATTTAGGACATTGGAGCAGGTAATGCCATATTTGAAACTTCACAGCTAAATACAAGCATAGAAAATTGAATCAGGAATAGCCCATCAACCCTTTCAAGTCTGCTGTGGCATTCATTATGATTATGGCTAATCATCTAACTCAATAGCCTCTTTCTGCTTTTCCCCCATGTTCTTTGATCCCTTAAGCTCCAAGTACTGTATCCAACCTCTTCTTGAAATTCTATAATGTTTTCAGTCTGGGTGAAGAAATTTCTCCTCCTCTTGAACCTAAATGATTTATTCTATTTTCTGAACTGTTGCCCCTCATTTTGGACTCCCCCGCCATCAGGCACATCCTTCCTGATTCTACCCTGTCTAACCAATTTTGGATCCAACTTGCTAAGTTATTCTGGATCCCACACGCTTTTACCTTCTTTATCTGTCTCCGATGTGGAGCCAAACCAAAGTAGTTTCTGAAATCCATATAAATTACATCAACTGCATTACCTTCATCTACATGCTTAGCCACCTCCTTAAATTCAATCAAATTTGTTCGACATGACCTCCCCCCCCCCCCCCCCCCCCCCCCCAAAAAAGCCATGCTGACTATCCCAGACCAGACGTTGCCTCTCCAAGTGGAGATTAATTCTCCTCTTTAGAATTTTCTCCAACAGTTGCCCTACCAATGATGAGACTTGCTGATCTGTAATTTCCTGATTTATCTTTATCACGCTCTTGAAAAGTGGAGCCTGTAGTCCTCTGGAACCTGTCCTGCGTCTGGAGAGGAATTAAAAATTTGGGCCAAAGGCCTTGTAATTTCCTTCTTTGTCTCCACGGCAGCCTAGGATATAACTCATGTAAACCTCGGGGCTTGTCCACTTTCAGCTGGCCAAAACCTCCAGTTTTTCCTCACTCTGTCAACGTGTTCAAGAACCTCAGTCTGTCTTCCTGAATTCCGAACTTATTACATCCTCCTCCCAAGTGAGAACAAATGTGAAGTATTCATTTGAACACCTCCAGTGTCCATCTGCTCCATGTACAATTTGTTCTTTTGTTCCTTAATGGGCCATACTGTTTCTCTGGCTATCCTCTTCTTCATATAGACAATCTTGGGATTGTCCCTAATGTTATCTGCCAGTGTTTTCTTTCATGCCCCCCGCCCGCTTCATTGTACTCCTAATTCCTTCCTTAAGTTTCTCCCCTTACCCTGCACTTTTTCTGTATTCCTTCACTATGGCTTTACACCTGTTAAAAACCAATCCTTTTCCTCTTTCTTTACTGCTGAATATTCTAGGCATCCAGTGTTCCTTGGACTTGTTGTTCCTACACTTAACCCTAAAGGGGACGTGTGGGACCTCTACTCTGATTCCTTTTTTGAACAGCCCTGCTGTTCTGCTGTAGCTTTATCCACAGGTAGCTGTTCCTGGTGAACTTTTGGCCAAGATCCTGCCTTATATTAATAAAATCCAAGCTTCTACTCTCACCCAATCCAATTTTTTTTCCTGTATGCAGATCATCTTTTTGCCTTTTTTAAAAAAACATACTTTTTTTTCTGTCCACTGCTCTGATAATCATTCTGGAGATCAGACGTATCTTTGTATATTACCAATCATTTCCTTAAACACCTTCTGCCGTGTACCTTCAGCAATTCTCTCAAACAATTTCAAGCATCCCCAACTTCTATATCATCAAAATTCTTCTTAGTCATCAAACCAAACCTTGACTCAGGCTAATAAAAGTAAAATTCTGTGGATTCTGGAAATCTGAAAAAATAGTGTTGGAGAAACTCAACAGGTTAGGCACCATGCATGTATTTATGCTTCCAATCCAATATGCCTCCACTTCAAAACTCTGGAGTTGACAGAATCTCAGTTGTTACAGTGCAGAAGGGGGCCATTTGGCCTATTGTGCCTGCACACTATTTCTATCTAAATAATCATCCAGTGGTCTCTGCCTCTGTTGAACCTGCCTCCACCACATCCCACAATTTCTTCAGAAAGTGCCTCAGGCTCCTTTCTTCTAACCCTTAGTCTGTATCCTTTAATTTCTTGACTTTACTAAACCCCTCTGAGCGCATCTGACATCTAACATCTATCTTTTAATTCTTTGAACCTATTTCACAATTTGCTAACCACTCCCCTTCTCTTTTCAGCCTTCCAAACCATGAGATTTTGAGTGTTTCTGTCTCTGGCACAATGTCCTTATCTCTTAAATATCACCTCATTCTTCAAATATCCTGAATGTCTGTTTTGAAATGTTTTCCATCTTTCTTTTTCTCTGTTATAGTGGCATAATATTTACATGAGGCTTCGGAAAGAAAAATGTTCTAAAAGTAAATCTCTAATGGAATTAAGAATAGAGTGCATATCGGAATTGGTAAACAAAACAAAGTTGTATATCTTTTAAGATCATCATGTAGCAGTCTCCATGCAACTTGCCATTCAACTTTTGACAGTTCTGTTGAATACTGTGCAAATCTTTCAAAGTTTGAAGTCTTTAGGTATTTAAAATGTTGTTCTTATAGCATTTACACAGTTGGCACTTCAGCTTCCAAGCTCTAGGGAAAAACACAGTACTGAAGATCTCGAATGTTCAGACTGCATCATTTATTCAGCTTTGAAAATAAATATAGGCTTGATTGGCCACACCAGTATTTATTGCTCACTCTTAGTTGCACATGGATGTGGTGTTTAGCTGTCGTGGTGTTCAGCTGTCTTTTGAACAACGCAGTCAATTTTGTATTGGAGTACCCCCAGCATGTTTAGAGAGACAGTTTGAGATTTACTCACGACACGTTGAAGGAATGATATATTTCCAGGATGATGCGTGGCTTGGAGAGGAATGCACAGGTGGTAGTGTTCCTATGTACATACTGCCTTTGTCTTTCTCGGTGGCAGTGGTTGCAGGTTTGAAAGATGTTGTCATAGGAGCCTTGGTGAATTTCTGCAGTGCATCTTGTCGGTGGTGCCAATCCAGTGAGCTGTTTGTCCTGAATGGTATCACACTCGTGACTTGTGCCTTTTAGATTAAGTTTTGGGGAGTCGAGGTGTGTTACTGTAAGATTCCTCGCCTCTGGCTTGCTCTTGTAGCCATGGTACTTGCCTGGTGTAGTGATTGGAACCATGTGGATCTTGTTGACAGAGATCCTTGTTTGGGGTTATTAACCTCCGGCCAATCAGAAAGCCCTGGCCAACCAGTGTAAACAGGATTCAATTTTTAGGGAAAGGTGGGCACCGCAGGGAGTGGAGTGTATTATTTCCCCCTCCAACTCTATTTTGATTTGAACCCTGTCCTCCCCTTCACTATTTGATCATGAAGCACTGTTCTCTGAGAAGGGCACTGCTGGTCGCTTTCCACTTGGGTGTTTCTTTTCTTCCTGGTGGTGGAAATCGAATAAAGATTTGTACACTGTGCCTCACACCTACACACACAACATGGGTGCTGGGGAAAATATAAGCACTACAGCAGTTAGGCGAAAAAAGAAAAGAAGAAAGTATATAACCAGGAGAAAAATAAGCACTTAAAGAAAGAAAACAAAATGTAAATAGGATTCAGAATCTCCTCACTTAAGGGACTGATTCTGAGCTGGCTGGCCACAGCCAGTGTACTGTGCACATGTAAATAAAGGCCAACTTGGTGACTGGATACCAGCCTTTGCAGTTATTTTGCATCCAACTCCTCAGATACTACCTGACCTGCTGTGCTTTTCTAGCACCACTCTAATCTAGGCTCTGATTTCCAGCATCTGCTGTCCTCACTTTTGCCTACTCCAATTTCTGGTCAATGATCACCACCTAAGGTGGTGGTACTGAGGTGTTCAGTGATGGGAGGGCTGTATTTGCAATAACTGTCTGCATTAACCGGAACTTCAGAGTTGCTGAACTGGAAGAGCAGAGCATTAGGCAGGGCGAGTGTTATTGGACTCTGATTCAGGTAGCAACCACACTCTGGGTTCAGAAGTGATCAAGGACGGAAGGGTATGACTGCAAGTAAGGGAATCTAATGTACAATACTGGTAGTGCGTCTGATTTTTACCCATATCCAACAAATATGAAATTCTTACCTTTTGTAGCTAAGGTCAAAGTTTCTGGGATAAGTGAACAAACTAACTTTGGTGCCATGGAAGCAATTCAAGTGGGAGTATTGAAAGAAATGTGCTAGTTCGAGGAGATCATATCATCATGAGGGTAAATGCTGTTCTTTAAAACAGTGACCGTGAATTGCAAAGGTGCAATTCCTGGAATTGGTGGAATTTGGTGCAAGCTGCCATCAGGCATAAGGGTATCTCCTCATGGCTGCATTAAATTAAGAATGTTTATAGAAAATGGAAGAAGATTCCACCAAGGAAGTTTGAAGAACAAACGCTGAAATTAATTGGATAAATCTCAAAGATAATCAGAGTTATCAATTGTGCCATGCCAAAATTGTTGTGAAGTCAGATTGATCAGTGATTTAAAATGTGGTGTCAACCACTATGGGTGATGAGTTACAATTCTTGAGGTACTCAAGTAGAGCATGAAACATTAAACTCAAAAGGTTGCAAAGGGTGAATATAAAATTGAAGAGAAAAGAGAAGACCATGGAATAGTAGATCAATTTGAGTAAAGATGAACAGTGAATGAAAGGAAGAGACAAACAATTCCACCACTTACAGGTCTATGAATAAGTTTAAATGAGGGAAAAATAATTTTTAAAATAGCGATATTTTCTCTGTGCGAAGAATTTTAACAAGACAAACACATTGATGGCTTAAATGTAGATAAATGAGCTTCATCCATGGTAAGAAATGGTCACCTGATGGTTCAAGTTGATACTGATCTTTTGAAGGCAGACAAAATGGAGAAGGATGATGTCAGGCCAGAAAGAAGGATCGATATTGAGTTGCGAGTCGAGGAAGTAAAATTAGTAGGAGTTAAGTTAACAAGGAGCAGGATGCACTAGGAATGGCAATATAGATCCTGAAAACAATAACTACATTATTGGACAGCGCATTATAATTGCTTTAAGGAAGGGTCACTGAACCTGAAATGTTCACAGATGCTGCCAAACCTGCTAAGCTTTTCCAGCAACGGTGGCTCAGTGGTTAGCACTGCTGTTTCACAGTGCCAGGTTACCCGGATTCGATTCCAATCTCGGGCGACTGTCTGTGTGGAGTTTGCACATTCTCCAGTGTTTGCATGGGTTTCCTCCGCAGTGCTCTGGTTTCCTCCCACGTTCTAAAGCTGTGCATGTTAGGTGAATTGGCTAAGTCAAATTGCTCATAGTGTTCAGGGATGTGTAGGTTAGGTACATTAGTCAGGGGTAAATATAGGATCATCGTGTAGGAGAATGGGCTTGGGTGAATTACTCTTTGGAGAGTCGGTGTGGCCTTGTTGAGCTGAGGGGCCTGTTTAGACACTCTAGTGATTCTCTGATTCTGTTTTTGACTATAAATGAGACCAGCTTATATTAAAGGCAAAGCAGTTATCATGGGAGACTTTAATATAAAATACTGGTCAAATCAAACAACAAAAGTAATATTTGTAAAGTTTATTTGAGATGGTTTCAGATGAAATTTGACCTCAGGTGATCAGTCCCTTTATCATGAGATCATGCCCCGTAATTCTAGATTCTGCAGACAGGTGAAACTACCAAATGACAATGACCTTGTCAAGTCCTTTTAGACTTTTCTATGTTTCACTGAGATCACTGTCATTTGGACCCTCATGGGACAACCCATCCATCCCAGAAACCAATCCAGGGAACTTTGATTACACCTTGAAGGGATGTTTTTAGTAAGCAGGTTTTGTCCCTATACTTGTATTTCAGGTGAGGCTTCATCAAAGCCATGTACAATTGCAACATTTTGCCCTTAATGTCAAATTGCGACATACTTGAATTAAGACCAATGTATTATTTGTTGTCCCTGCATGTTAACATAGTTTTCTCAAGGGACTTGCCCACTAAACAAAAACAATCCGCTTTCTCTGCTACCTCACCCCAAATCACAGGTTTCTCTCCCCTTCCCAAATGTTACCTGTTTTCAAGGTTGTCTGGCTGCAGTATCCTCATGCTGGTGTTCCCTGATGCCTGTCAGCCAAGGCCTGCTGTCTAATGTGTGCAGAGCTTACAGGATGTTAGCCAGGTAGGCAGGACCTCTGTATCTAGCCAAGCTGTGCCTGTCATGCCCATTTTTAACATTGCCAACAATCTCTATCTTTGTGAATAAATACCAGAGGCATAGCTATGTCTTTTAAAATTGAGATAATTAAGAAATGAATCACTTCTTTTTTTTTGTGACTCTCCATTCTGCAAAATTGATACAATTAAATAGCAAACTGTATCATCAGAGAGTGGCTAAATGGTCAGACATCTATTGATAGTTTCACTATAAATGCTTGGTTGAACTCCAAGTCTGATAATTGTAATCACCCCTGTGGAGAAGTGTTGCTGATTTGAGGGCATTGTTGTGAAGGAACTGTTAACTTTATCACCTGTGTAATAACTTGATCTTGCTTTGAAGTGGTTTCTCAAGGCGTTTTTGTTTTGGATAGAATTCAGGGTTCCTTCAGTAGAATTTTGGCTGTCTCTTTTTTTTTTGAGGTTGTACAAGTAAACTTTTCAAAGGGAATATTGAATGTTGTTATTTTAACAGCATATCAAAGATCTCCTATGTTGTTTTATGGCTCCTAAGTTCTGTACCTAGTGAATACTGGGAGTGGGCATGGGAGATTTGAGAAATCATGGCAGACACATGGGATATATAAAGCGCAATGAGGGATAGATAGGAGACTTAAGTGCCTAACAACTGTGAATAGACTCAACCAGTGCTCAGTAAGTAAGGCATGCCTTTTTTTTTTGAGCCTTTTCATGTTACATGTTCAGGAGTGTCCACCACGTCAGCAGGCCCATTTCCTAGCCACACTTGCATCCCCAACACAGATAAACAAGTGCACTCCTTCAGAATGGACACAGGATTACGAGGTCAGAAAAATTCCAAATACTCATCATAACCACAAAAATACAGCACTTCATGTTTAATTTTCCCAAAATAACCTTCAAAGCAGCAAATTACAGGAGTTAGGTCTCTGGAGACTAATACAAACAACATGAAATCTATTGGCAAAATGTGCTAATTAACAGCATTTTTACGCAAATATTTAATCATCTTTTCTTGGTAGTAAAAAGTGTTGTTGAAATTTGATCATTTAGAAACCAAAAGCACTATAGAGATCTTAGTTTCTATCATTTTGAATCAAGCCTAGTGTGAAATAAAGTGCATCATGAAAAATTTGGAAGTGAGGTACCTGTAGAGATGAATAAATCATACTGCTACATGGTTTACCAGCACTAAGGCTATTAAAACTAAAGTGATGAGCAATGAACGCAGGCCAAAAAGGAATCTTTAAGAAGCTGTCTTCTCCATACTCATTTGACTACCATCTTGTTTGTATGGTTTATTTTTAATCCTGTAATGTATGATGAAGCACAATTGTCCTATATAATTGGTAATATGTCTGGTCATGCAACTACGTTTCTTATCAGTATTTTGCTTCTTTTTAATGATCCCTGATCTCTCTAACAAAACAAATTTTCAGTTATCCTTTGCAAAGTCAAAAGTTAAAATTGGGTTCTTAGATAATTCTATGCATTTTGCTGGTCTCTTGCAAAATTAAGATTTCTTATGTTAATCTGATTTGCATTCCATAACAATTTTGTTTGTCTATTTTGTATTTTCAAGTCTTAGAGGTACATTTGCAGCAAAAACACACAACTTATGCCTTGAGTGTGACATGTAAAAGAGTTTTAAGCCATTGTTAATGAAATTTTAGCTTCTCAAAGTTTCTTGCCTTTAGAAACTTGTGCCATTGGTGTAAAATTTCTATTACTTCTAGTAACCTCTTGTCTTTTTTTTAAAAAGAGGTGTTTAATTTGTATTCCAATATTTTCAACTATCCAGTCAGGGACAGTGAACTTGAGGGTAAATCACTGCTAGCTAAATGGCTCTGAGGAAAGAAGAGGAGGCAAACATACTTGTGAGAAATTTTGACTTATGATACCCTCGTGAACGATTTCCTAAAAGTAAATGCTGGACTTTCACATTGCCCTAACAATTTTTGATTGGATGCATTTTTTAAAAATTATATGGTTGGAAATGCAGGGAAGGTTTAAATCGCTGAACAAATTTGAAGATGGTAGCATGAGTGAAGTGAGATTTAAAGAGGTTGACATCATAGGAAAAAAGTTTCAGCACAAAGGAAGATTTAAATAAGTTGGGCCTAGATTCCTATAACTTGCATTAAATACAGAAGCGTAATTTAACGTACATTACAAAATGTAATCTGAAGACTTCTCAAAAATCCTCATTTTGTTTAAGGATTTTCTGCTATTGTCTAAAACAACAGTTATTCTACGTAGAGATTTAACTCTTACATCTATTGAGTGTCATAGCAGACCTTTATTATATTCACAGCAACAGTTCACTGATCTTGGAGCTAAAAGAACTCTGCCTGTCCACAACTCATTATTAGAAGACATAATAATGCATAATGGTGTTGAAGGCAGTAATGTCATTCAACTGCTATGAAAGCCCCTTAACCTCTTCATGTAGTTCCCTTGATGTCTCCTTACGTAGCAACACTTTCCTTCATTAAAACCTTCAACAATAGCAAAAATGCTCATTATAAGCAGTTTTTGAATCTAAGGTCGTCTTCTGCCCCCTGTTGGCTATTTTGAACTTTGAATGTGGCTTCAAGCTGATAATCGTGCATTCATTCTAAATCACAGGAAGCTCTATAATCCCATGGATTTTTAAAAAATGTATCTGTAAAGTTAGTCTATTTATACATAGAGACAATACCTAGCCTTATTTCAAATGTTTTCCATCATGAAGCTGTGGAAGTGGGTACAATTGCGTATTTAAAAGGCATCTGAATGAGTACATGAATAAGAAGAGTTTCGAGGAATTTGGGACAATGATAATTTCAGTATAACTGGTCGGCATGGATGAGTTAGAAAAAAGGGTCTGTTTCTGTGTGATTCAGAGCCAATATATTGTCAAGTCCTGCTTTTGCCTAATCGATCTGTTCAGAGATTGCATACCTCTGGAAAAGGTGGGACCTGAACCCAGGCCTCCTGATCCAGTTGGAGGGACTCTACCTCTGCGCCACGAAGGCCTAAGCCCCACTTTAAATGGAAAATGGCCAAATACTGACAGATGTGTACTGTCCAGGCCATTAATAAGAATATCCATTGTTTTGCTCTTGTCCTATGGGAAGAGGTCAACTGGTATTTATATTCATAAAATTCTGCTGGCAACTGTACAAAGTACATCTGCATCTCTTACTTTCTGGGCTTTGACAGAAATTAGAGCAGTTTGGGGTTGTAGTTCAGGCTGTTTATTAATGTATTACAGGAGTAACAACAAAGTTTTCCTAAATTCTCCGAGCATTTTCTTTCAATATTTTCCATCTCTCAATCCTGACTTCTTTCTCTTTCGTCCCCTGTGCATGCCCTCATTCTCTCTTGCAATTTTTCCCCAATTGCTCGCACTTTGAGATGTCCATTGGTCATCAAAGGCAGTACTCACATTTAAATGGAATAAAGAATAGAACTATAATGTAAAATGTTTTGTAATCCAAATATGAAGGTACATTTTTGTGGTTAATTTGCCTAGATATTTACAATAGATTGAATTGGTTTTAAAGCGGCATGCTTCCTTAGACTAATGCATAAGTTATAAGTATCAGCATTAGTTATCGCCTGAAGTGGTTATAGATGTGCCCCACGGTGAAAAGAAAATAGCTGTTTCAATTGCTCATGTGTAAATGGCATTAATATGTCATTGTTCCTACAGGAGCTAATTTGCTACAGCAACAACACTGCCTCGGAAAAACATCCCTTGATTGTCCAAATGCAAAGGAAGGTCTTTGTACCATCCCAGAAGTCCGAATCGAAGATATTGCTGAAGGGCAATTTGGAAACTTTAACAAATACATCAATTCTTCTCAAACTGAGCTGAGTGTTTATCTCTGGTCTATACTTCTAAAAAACTATATTGAAAATCATAACTTGCCTTTAATCTATCGTATTGTGAATGATTTGCCTTTGAGTACTGTTCAGTTTGTAGATAATAGGTTTGAGAACCTGAAAGATTATTTTCCTGAGCAGCTGATGGTGCAGTATGCTGAAGATGTTAAAGCGTTTAAGGAGCTTCCAAAGTATATCCAGCAACTATTTGTCAATCTGAGGAGTGGATCTCTGGCACTTGGAGTGAACGCACAGCTGCTACTGCTGCACATAGAATCAATATTTACTAATTCTTAATCACCACTACAAGCTATAAAGCTACATTACTCAACTTGGTTGAAAATGGAAATGTATTTGTATTAAATGAAGAACAAATGCTACTCTGAATGGCTGACTACAAACTGAAGCTCTCGTAGCAGTGCTTAAACTTAGCAGAAAATGTCAGTTGGAATTACTGATGCATTTTACACAGTGCAGTGAGAATTGCTTTTAGAAAAGATCTGAGATTGGCAGTAATACAAACAGTTGTCTATGACACAAAAGAGTAAAATATATTCTTTTGTGACATCTATATTTTGTAAATGATTTAAAATAATACCACTGCTTTGTGTAACTTTTTTTAATATTTAATTATGTGAACATTTTTATTCCATAAATATGTTGGTGATTTTACATTTTTGTGTAAGAATTAAAGTTTAACAGTTATTTTGCTCAATCTTTTGCACAATTGTAACTTGCTATACACCTTGAATAAATTGTTATGCAGTTTTTTGAGACAGATTTTGCAGGGGCAATAAGCATTGTCATTTAGCAGTGAGAAAGAGCAATAAAGTTCTAATGCGAGGTGGTGTTAGAGGAGAAAAATGTTCCATATTAGGAATGGGAGGAAAAAGCAGGAAGGGCTTCAGAGTATGGTCCAGAAAATAATAAAGTTCATTAGGTTGACAGTGCATAGATGTGGATACATTGTGAATAAATGAAATTGGTGAGACACAGGGACATAAAGCCATATCATCATACTAGTCACAGCAAAAACAAATACTTGCCTTTCTTTAAGCCATGTAAGAGGAAAAAAATCCTAGAAATAGTGTTGCTGTGCTGAAGTGAGAATGTTCCAGATGGTCAAGGATAACTAACACGATGGAGTAGAACTTCATTCCATTGTCTGTATTATAGGCCACTCACAAAGGGGAAATGGGCAGAGAAACTTATTTGCCAGAACATTAGAGAGGTGAAGAGTATTGCTGAAAAAGGACATGCGTACTGAAAAGTGCTTTTCTTCTCAACCCACATGAGTGTCCCCTCTCAAAGGTAGCCATGATGTGGAGGTGCCGATGTCCGCCCCAGTTCAACAAAGTTAAAAATCATGCAACACCAGGTTATACTCCACAGTTTATTTGGAAGTACTAGCTTTCATAGCGCTGCTCATTCAGTGGAGCAGGATCATATGACACAAAATTTATAACCAAAGATCAGTGTCATGCAACTGTTATGAGAAATTGAACACACCTAGATTGCTGTTAGGTTTTTCATCTTTTAGAATGGATTGCAGGTATCGATTTATTAATATACAAATCCCAGAACTTATTTCAAGTCACATTCCCGAGGTAACTTAAGGTTTTATATTTAAAGTGACATCTCCTATCAGTGCATTAAAGGTGTGAGGTTAGAATCTTGAGTCAGACTGGTTTAATTTCCAAAGTAGGAATGTATAAAATGTCACTTGGGTTGACTGTGTACAAATTGTGCTTTTTGAAAAAAATGGAATATATCTGACTGTCCTCCAAGGCGGACTTCGGGATATACAGCAACGCAGAGTGGCTGAGCAGAGGCTGATAGCCAAGTTTGATACCCATGTGGGTGACTTCAGACAGGACCTTTGGGATCATGTCACACTACAGGTGACCCCACTCCACTATACATTTTAACACACACACCCCACACACGCACAGCCTCTCACAGGCTTACACTCTGACACACTCACGCACTCTACTAAGCACACACACACTCTCACCTCTCTACCACTCTCTCCCTTTCTCTTTCTCTGTGTCTCTCCTCTCTCTCTCTCTCCCTCTCTCTCTCCTCCATGCTCTCGCGCGTGCTCTCTCTCTCTCTTGCTCTCTCTCTCTTCCATGCTCTCGCGCGTGCTCTCGCTCGCTCTTTCTCTCTGGCTCTCTTGTGGGCTCGCTCTCGCGCTCTCTCTCTGGTGCTCACTCTCGCTCTATCGCGTGCTCACTCTCCTCGCGCTCGCTCGTTCTGTCACGCACGCACTCTCTCACGCTCGCGCGCGCTCTCTCTCGCGCTCTCGCGTGGTCTCTCGCGCTCTTTCGCGCTCTCTCAATCGCTCTCGAGCGCTCTCGCTCTCTCACACGCGTGCTCCCGCTCTCTCTCGCGCTCGCACTCTCGCTTTCTCTCTCGAGCGCTCTCGCTCTCGCTCTCTCTCACACGCTCTCTCGCTCCCTCCCGCACTCTCTCGCGCGCTCTCTCTCGCACGCGCTCACTCTCTCGCGTCCTCTCGCTCTCTCTCGCGCACACGCTCTCGCTCTCGCGTGCGCTCTCTATCTTGCGCGCGCTCTCGCTCCCGCGTGCGCTAGCTCTCTCGCGCGCTCTCTATCTCTTGCGCGCGCTCTCTATCTCTCTCACGCGCACGCGCTCTCTCTCACGCACTCTATCTCTCTCGCACCCTCTCTCTCGCGCTCTCTCTCACTCGCGCTCACTCGCTTGCGCTCTCTTTCGTGCTCTCTCTCACGCTCTCACATGCCTGTGCTCTCTCTCACGCGCTCGCTCTCTCTCGCGCGCGCTCTCGTGCGCTCTTTCCCCGCGTTCTCTCACGCTCTCTCTCTCTCACGCGCTCTCTATCTCACTCGCTCTCGCGCGCGCTCTTGCTCTCTCTCGCTCTCGCGCTCTCACTCGCTCGTGCTCTCTCGCGCTCTCTTGCTCATGTGCTCTCGCGCGCTCTCTCTCCCCCGCGCGCGCTCTCTCTCTCTTTTGCGCTCTCTCTCTCGTACACTCTCTCTCGTACACTCTCTCTCGTACACTCTCTCGCGCTCTCTCTCTCTCGCGCATTCTCGCGCTCTCGTTCTCTCTCGCGCGCTCGCTCTCGCTCTCTGGCGCGCGCTCTGCTCTCTCGCGCTCACTCTCTCGCTCACGTGCTCTCGCGCGCTCTCTCTCCCCACGCGCTCACTCTCCAGCGCGCTCTCTCTCTCTCTCTCTCTTTCATGCTCTCTCTCTCGTGTGCTCTCTCTCTCGTGCGCTCTCTCTCGCACGCGCTCGCTCTCTCTCTCTCTCTCTGGCTCGCTCGCTCGCTCTCTCGCGCGCGCTCTCTCACGCTCGCTCTCTCTCTCTCGCGCTCGCTCACCTGCTCTCTCTCTCTCTCACTCACGTGCTCTCGCGCGCTCTCGCTCTCGCGCGCTCTCTCTCTCTCGCGCTCTCTCTCTCTCGCGCTCTCTCTCTCATGCTCTCTCTCTCGCGCTCTCTATCTCAATCGCGCGCTCGCTCTCTCTCGCACGCGCTCTATCTCAATCGCGCTCTTTCTCACGCGCCTCTCGCGCTCGCTCTCTTGTGCTCGCACTCTCGCGTGCGCGCTCTCGCTCTCTCTTTCTCTCACTCTCTCACTCACGTGCTCTCGCGCTCTCTCTCGCGTTCTCTCTCTCTCTCTCTCTCTCTCTCTCTCTCGCGCGCACTCTCTCGCACTCTCTATCTCAATCGCGCGCTCGCTCTCTCTCGCGCGCTCTCTCTCGCACGCTCTCTCTCGCTCGCTCTCTCGCTCACGTGCTCTCGCGCGCTCTCTCTCCCCGCACTCTCTCTCTCGTGCACTCTCTAGCGCTCTCTCTCTCGCACGCTCTCTCTCGCACGCTCTCTGTCTCGCGCGCACTATCGCAGACTCTCTCGCTAGCGCGCGCTCTCGCTCGCTCTCTCTCTCTCACGCACTCACTCGCTCGCGCTCTCTCGCTCGCGCGCGCTCTCGTTCTCGCGCTCTCGTTCTTGCGCTCTCGTTCTTGCGCTCTCGTTCTCGCACTCTCGTTCTCGCGCTCTCTCGTTCGCTCTCGCTCGCTCGCTGTCTCGCGCGCACTCTCTCGCGCGCTCTCTCGCTCTCTCTCTCGCGCGCTCTCTCTCTCGCGCGCGCTCTCTCTTGCTTGCTCGCTCTCTCTCTCGCACGCTCTCTCTCGCACACTCTCTGTCTCGCGCGCGCTATCGCACGCTCTCTCTCGCGCGCGCTATCGCACGCTCTCTCTCGCGCGCGCTCTCTCACACGCTCTCTATCTCACTCGCGCGCTCTCTCGCTCGCTGTCTCTCTCGCGCGCGCTCTCTTGCTCGCTGTCTCTCTCGCGCGCGCTCTCTCGCTCTCTGGCTCTCTGTCTCTCTCGCTCTCGCTCGCTCTCTCTCTCGCGCGCGCTCTCTCGCTCTCTGTCTCTCTCGCTCTTGCTCGCTCGCTCTCTCGTGCGCGCTCTCTCGCACGCTCTCTCTCTCTCGCTCTTTCTCTTGCGCGCGCTCTCTCTCTCACGCTATCTCTCGCTCGCGCTCTCTCTCTCGCTCTCGCTCTCTCGCGCGCTCTCTCTCTCACTCTCTCGCGCGCTCTCGCTCTCTCTCTCGCGCGCTCTCGCTCTCTCTCTCGCGCGCTCTCGCTCTCTCTCTCTCGCGCGCTCTCGCTCTCTCTCGCGCGCTCTCGCTCTCTCTCTCTCGCGCGCTCTCGCTCTCTCTCTCTCGCGCGCTCTCGCTCTCTCTCTCTCGCGCTCTCTCGCTCTCGCGCGCGCTCTCTCTCTCTCTCGCTCGCTCTCCCTCTCTCTCTCTCTCGCGCTCGCTCTCTCTCTCTCTCTCTCTCTCGCGCGCTCGCTCTCTCGCTCTGTCCTGCGCGCTCGCGCTCTCGCTCTCGCTCTCGCGCGCTCTCGCACTCGCGCGCTCTCGCTCTTGCGCGCTCGCTCTCTCTCTCTCGCGCGCGCTCTCGCTCTCGCGCGCTCTCTCTCTCTCTCTCTCTCGCTCGCTCTCTCTTTCTCTCTCTCGCGCTCGCTCTCTCGCTCTCTCTCGCTCTCGCGCGCTCGCTCTCTCTCTCTCTCTCGCGCGCTCGCTCTCTCTCTCTCGCGCGCTCTCTCTCTCTCTCTCTCTCGCGCGCTCTCTCTCTCGCGCTCTCTCTCGCTCTCGCGCGCTCGCTCTCTCTGTCTCTCTCTCTCTCTCTCTCTCTCGCGCTCTCGCTCTCGCTCTCGCTCTCTCTCTCGCTCTCGCGCGCTCGCTCTCTCGCGCGTTCTCTCTCTCTCGCTCTCGCGCGCTCTCGCTCTCACTCTCTCGCTCGCTCTCTCTCGCTCGCTCTCTCTCGCTCGCTCTCGTTCTCTCTCTCGCGCTCTCGTTCTCGAGCTCTCGTTCTCGCGCTCTCGTTCTCGCGCTCTCGTTCTCGCGCTCTCTTGCTCGCTCTCTCTCTCGCACGCTCTCTGTCTCGCGCGCGCTATCGCACGCTCTCTCTCTAGTGCACACTCTCGCTCGCTCTCTCTCACACGCTCTCTATCTCACTCGCGCGCTCTCTCACTCTCTTTCTCGCTCGCTGTCTCTTTCGCTCTCGGTCTCTTCGCGCGCGCTCGCTCTCTCTCTCGCGCGCGCGCTCTCGCTCGCGCTATCTCTCGCTCGCGCTATCTCTCGCTCGCTCTCTCGTGCTCTCTCTTTCGCTCGCTCGCTCTCTCACGCGCTCTCACGCGCTCTCTCTCTCTTGCGTGCTCTCTCTCTCTCTCTCTCGCTCTCTCTCTGTCTTGCGCGCTCTCTCTCTCTCTCTCTCGCGCTCTCTATCTCACTCGCGCACTCTCTCTCGCTCTCTTGCGCGCGCTCTCTAGTGCTCTCTTGCGCGCGCTCTCTCGCGCATTCTCTCTTTCGCTCGCACTCTCTCGCGCGCATGCTCTTGCTCTCTCTCTCTCCCGCGCTCTCTCTCTCTCTCCCGCGCGCTCTCTCTCACGTGCTCTCTCTCTCGCTCTCTTGCTCAGGCTCTCTGGCTCACTCTCGCGCGCAGCTCTCTCTCTCTCGCGCGTGCGCTCTCATTCCCTCCCTCTCTCCCGTGCGCTTTCGCTCTCTCTCTTGCGTGCGCACTCTCTCGCATGCGCTCTCTTGCTCTCTGTCGCTATCTCTCTCTCTCGCTCTCTCTCTCGCGCTCCCTCTCTCGCGCACTCGCTCTCGCTCGTTCTGGCACGCTCGCTCTCACTCTTTCTGGCGCTCTCTCTGATGCTCTCGCTCGCACTCGCTCGCTCTCTCGCTCACGTGCTCTCGCGCGCTCTCTCTCTCCACCGCACTCTCTCTCTCCCACGCTCTCTCACTCTCCCTCTCTCGTGCTCTCTCTCTAGCGCTCTCTTGCTCTCTCTCGCGCGCTCTCTCTCGCACGCTCTCTGTCTCGCGCACGCTATCGCATGCTCTCTCTCTAGCGCGCGCTCTGTCTCTCGCACGCGCTCTCTCTCTCTCGCGCGCGCTCGCTCTCTCTCTCGCACGCTCTCTCTCTCTCACGCGCGCTCTCTCGCACGCTCTCTATCTCACTCGCGCGCTCGCTCGCTTTCTCTCTCGCTCGCTGTCTCTCTCGCTCGCTGTCTCTCTCGCTCTCTGTCTCTCTCGCGCGCGCTCTCTTGCTCTCTGTCTCTCTCGCGCGCGCTCACTCTCTCTCACACACTCTCTCGCAAGCTCTCTCGCTCGCGTGCGCTCTCTCGCACACTCTCTCTTGCGCGCGCTCTCGCGCACTCTCTAGCTCGCTCTCTCTCGCGCGCGCTCTCTCGCTCGCGCTATCTCTCGCTCGCGCTATCTCTCTCTCTCTCGCGCTCACTCTCTCGCGCTCTTGCTCTCTCTCGCTCTGTCTCTCGCTCTGTCTCGCGCTGTGTCTCGCGCTCTGTCTCATGCTCGCGCTCTCGCTCGCTATCTCACGCGCTCTCTCTCCCATGTGCGCGTGCGCTCTCTCACTCGCTCTCTCTCTCTCGCTTGCTCTCTCTCGCACGCTCTCTCTCACTCGCGCGCTCTCTCACGCTCTCTCTCTCTCTCTCTCACACTCTCACTCTCTCTCGCTCTCTCTCTGTCTCGCGCTCTCTATCTCACTCTCTCTCCCGCTCTCTATCTCACTCGCGCACTCTCGCTCTCTGGCGAGCTCTCTAGCGCTCTCTTGCGCGCGCTCTCTTGCGCGCGCTCTCTAGTGCTCTTTTGCGTGCGCTCTCTAGCGCGCACTCTCTCGCGCATTCTCTCTTTCGCTCGCACTCTCTCGTGCATTCTCTCTCGCGCGCATGCTCTTGCTCTCTCTCTCTCTCTCCCGCGCTCTCTCTCTTGCTCGCTCTCTTGCTCTGGCTCTCTCGCTCTCTCTCGCGCGCAGCTCTCGCTCTCTCGCGCGCACGCTCTTGCTCTCTCTCTCTCTCGCGCGCGCTCTCATTCCCTCTCTCCCGCGCGCTCTCGCTCTCTCTCTTGCGTGCGTGCTCTCTCGCACGCGCTCTCTTGCTCTCTATCGCTCTCTCTGTCTCTCTCGCACTCTCTCTCTCTCTCGCGCTCTCTCTCTCGCGCACTCGCTCTCGCACACTCGCTCTCGCTCGTTCTGGCGCGCTCGGTCTCACTCTTTCTGGCGCTCTCTCTGACGCTCTCGCTCTCACACGCTCTCTCGCGCTCGCTCTCGCTCACGTGCTCTCGCGCGCTCTCTCTCTCCACCGCATTCTCTCTCCCACGTTCTCTCACTCTCCCTCTCTCGTGCTATCTCTCTAGCGCTCTCTTGCTCTCTCTCGCGCGCGGTCTCTCGCACGCGCTCTCTCGCATGCTCTCTCACTCTCACTCTCTCTCGCACTCACTATCTCACTCGTGCGCTCTCTTGCGCGCGCTCTCTCACACTCTTTCGTGCATTCTCTCGCTCGTGCTCTCTCGCTCATTCTCGCGCGCACGCTCTCGTGCGCGCTCACTCGCTTGCGCTCTCTCACGCGCTCTCTCGCGTGCTCTCTCTCATGCTCTCTCGCTCTCTCTCTCTCTCTCTCTCTCGAACGCTCTCTCTCTCGCACGCTCTCTATCTCACTCGCGCGCTCTCTGGCTCTCTCTCTCGCTCGCACTCTCTCGCTCTCTCTCTCGCTCAATTGCTCTTGTACGCTCTTTCCCTCCCCCGCGCGCTCTCTCCTGTTCTCTCTCTCTCTCTCTCTCTCGCGCACGCTCTCTTGCTCTCTCGCTCTCGCACGCTCTCTCTCGTTCGCTCTCTTACTCACGTGCTCTTGCGCGCTCTCTCGCGCGCTCTCTCGCGCGCTCTCTCTCGCTCGCTCTCTCGCTCAGGTGCTCTCGCGCGCTCTCTCTCCATGCACTCTCTCTCTCGTGCACTCTCTAGCGCTCTCTCTCTCGCGTGCTCTCTCTCGCACGCTGTCTCTCGCACGCTCTCTGTCTCGTGCGCACTATCGCACGCTCTCTCGCTAGCGCGCGCTCTCGCTCGCTCTCTCTCTCTCGCGCGTGCTCTCGCTCGCTCTCTCTCTCTCGCTCTCTCTCTCTCGCGCACTCGCTCGCTCGCTCTCTCTCGCTCGCGCGCGCGCGCTCTCTCGCTCGCTCTCTCTCACGCTCTCGTTCTCGCGCTCTCGCGCTCGCTCGCTCGCTCTCTCTCTCGCGCGCTCTCTCTCGCACGCTCTCTGTCTCGCGCGCGCTATCGCACGCTCTCTCTCTAGTGCACGCTCTCGCTCGCTCTCTCTCTCGCGCGGGCTCGCTCGCACGCTCTCTATCTCACTCGCGCACTCTCTCGCACGCTCTCTATCTCACTCGCGCACTCTCTCGCTCTCTTTCTCGCTCGCTGTCTCTCTCGCTCGCTCTCTCTCTCGCGCGCGCTCTCTCGCTCTCTGTCTCTCTCGCTCTCGCTCGCTCTCTCTCTCGCGCGCACTCTCTCGCGCGCACTCTCTCGCACGCTCTCTCTCTCGCACGCTCTCTCTCTCGCGCTCTCTCTCTCGCGCGCTCTCTCTCGCGCGCTCTCTCTCGCTCGCTCTCTCTCGCACACTCTCTCTGTCTCGCGCGCGCTATCGCACGCTCTCTCTCGCACACTCTCTGTCTCGCGCGCGCTATCGCACGCTCTCTCTCGCGCGCGCTCTCTCACACGCTCTCTATCTCACTCGCGCGCTCTCTCGCTCTCTCTCTCGCTCGCTGTCTCTCTCGCGCGCGCTCTCTCGCTCTCTGTCTCTCTCGCTCTCGCTCGCTCTCTCTCTCGCGCGCGCTCTCTCGCTCTCTGTCTCTCTTGCTCTTGCTCGCTCGCTCTCTCGCGCGTGCTCTCTCGCACGCTCTCTCTCTCGCTCTCTCTCTCTCGCTCTTTCTCTTGCGCGCGATCTCTCTCTCGCTCTCGCTGGCGCTCTCTCTCTCTCTCGCGCGCGCTCTCTCTCTCTCTCTCTCGCGCTCTCTCTCTCGCGCGCGCTCTCGCTCTCTCTCTCGCGCGCGCTCTCTCTCTCTCTCTCTCGCGCGCGCTCTCTTTCTCTCTCTCTCTCGCGCGCGCGCTCTCGCGCTCTCGCTCTCTCTCTCTCGCTCTCGCGCGCGCGCGCACTCTCGCTCTCTCTCTCTTGCTCTCCCGCGCGCGCGCTCTCTCTCTCTGTCTCTCTCGCTCTCCCGCGCGCGCGCTCTCTCTCGCTCTCCCGCGCGCGCGCTCTCTCTCGCTCTCCCGCGCGCGCGCTCTCTCTCGCTCTCGCGTGCGCGCGCGCTCTCTCTCTCTCGCGCTCGCGCGCGCGCGCGCTCTCTCTCTCTCTCGCGCGTGCGCGCTCTCTCACGCTCTCGCGTGCTCTCTCTCTCTCGCGCACTCTCGCGCTCTCTCTCTCTCTCGCTCTCGCGCGCGCGCGCTCTCTCTCTCGCTCTCGCGCGCGCGCGCTCTTTCTCTCTCTCTCTCTCTCTTGCGCTCGCCGCGCTCGCTCTCTCTCTCTCTCTCTCTCTCGCGCGCTCTCTCTCTCTCTCTCGCTCTCTCACTCTCTCGCGCGCGCTCTCTCTCTATCTCTCTCTATCCCTGTCTCTCGCGCGCGCGCTCTCTCGCGCTCTCTCGCGCGTGCACTCTCTCGCTCTGTCGTGTGTGCGCGCGCTCTCTCTCTCTCTCTCGCGCGCTCTCTCGCTCTGTCACGCGCACTCTCTCTCTCTCTCTCTCTCGCGCACTCTCTCTCTCTCTCTCTCGCTCTCTCGCGCGCTCTCTCTCTCGCTCTCTCGCGCGCGCTCTCTCTCTCTCGCTCTCTCTCTCTCGCTCTCTCTCTCGCTCTCTCTCGCGCGCTCTCTCTCTCGCTCTCTCTCGCGCGCTCTCTCTCTCGCGCGCTCTCTCTCTCTCGCTCTCTCTCTCGCGCTCGCTCTCTCTCCCTCTCTCGCGCTCTCTCTCTCTCGCTCTCTCGCGCTCTCTCTCTCTCTCTCTCTCTCTCTCTCTCTCTCTCTCTCGCGCGCTCTCTCTCTCTCTCTCGCTCTCTCACTCTCTCGCGCGCGCTCTCTCTCTATCTCTCTCTATCCCTGTCTCTCGCGCGCGCGCTCTCTCGCGCTCTCTCGCGCGTGCACTCTCTCGCGCTCTCTCTCTCTCGCGCTCGCTCTCTCTCTCTCGCGTGCACTCTCTCTCTCTCTTGCTCTCTCTCGCGCGTGCTCTCTCGCGCGCGTGCTCTCTCGCACGCTCTCTATCTCACTTGCGCGCTCTCTCCTGTGCTCTCTCTCTCTCGCGCGCTCTCTTGCTCTCGCGCGCTCTCTCTCGCTCGCTCTCTCGCTCATGTGCTCTCGAGCGCTCTCTCTCCCCGCACTCTCTCTCTCGTGCACTCTCTCGCGTGCTCTCTCTCGCGTGCTCTCTCTCGCACGCTGTCTCTCGCACGCTGTCTGTCTCGCACGCGCTATCGCACGCTCTCTCGCTAGTGCTCTCGCTCGCTCTCTCGCTAGCGCTCTCGCTCGCTCGCGCGTGCGCTCTCTCGCTCGCTCTCTCGCTCGCTCTCTCGCTCGCTGTTTCTCTCGCGCTCTCGTTCTCGCGCTCTTCGTTCTCGCGCTCTCGTTCTCGCGCTCTCGTTCTCTCGCTCTCGTTCTCGCGCTCTCGCGCTCTCTCTCTCTCTCTCTCGCACGCTCTCTGTCTCGCGCGCGCTATCGCACGCTCTCTCTCTAGTGCACGCTCTCGCTCGCTCTCTCTCTCGCGCGGGCTCTCGCGCGCGCTCTCTCACACGCTCTCTATCTCACTCACGCGCTCTCGCTCTCTTTCTCGCTCGCTGGCTCTCTCGCTCTCGGTCTCTCTCGCGCGCGCTCGCTCTCTCTCTCGCGCGCTCTCTCTCTCTCGCGCGCTCTCTCGCACGCTCTCTCTCTCGCGCGCTCTCTAGCTCGCTCTCTCTCGCGCTATCTCTCGCTCGCGCTATCTCTCGCTCGCGCTCTCTCTCTCGCTCTCGCTCGCGCTCTCTCGCGCTCACTCTCTCGCACTCTCTCTCTCGCGCTCTCTCTCTCGTGCTCTCTCTCGTGCTCTCTCTCGTGCTCTCTCTCTCGCTCGCTCTCTCACGCGCTCTCTCTCCCATGTGCGCGCGCTCTCTCACGCTCTCTCTCTCTTGCGTGCTCTCTCTCTCTCTCGCTCTCTCTCTGTCTCGCGCTCTCTCTCTCTCGCGCTCTCTATCTCACTCGCGCACTCTCTCTCGCTCTCTTGCGCGCGCTCTCTAGTGCTCTCTTGCGCGCGCTCTCTCGCGCATTCTCTCTTTCGCTCACACTCTCTCGCGCATTCTCTATCGCGCGCATGCTCTTGCTCTCTCTCTCTCCCGCGCGCTCCCTCTTGCGTGCTCTCTCTCACGTGCTCTCTCTTTCGCTCTCTTGCTCAGGCTCTCTGGCTCACTCTCGCGCGCAGCTCTCTCTCTCTCTCGCGCGCGCTCTCATTCCCTCCCTCTCTCCCGTGCGCTCTCGCTCTCTCTCTTGCGTGCGCGCTCTATCGCTTGCGCTCTCTTGCTCTCTATCGCTCTCTCTCTCTCTCTCGCGCACTTCGCTCTCCGCTCGTTCTGGCGCACTCGCTCTCACTCTTTCTGGCGCTCTCTCTGATGCTCTCGCTCGCACGCGCTCGCCTCTCTCGCTCACGTGCTCTCGCGCGCTCTCTCTCTCCACCGCACTCTCTCTCTCCCACGCTCTCTCACTCTCCCTCTCTCGTGCTCTCTCTCTAGCGCTCTCTTGCTCTCTCTCGCGCGCTCTCTCTCGCACGCTCTCTGTCTCACGCGCGCTATCGCATGCTCTCTCTCTAGCGCGCGCTCTCTCTCTCTCGTGCGGGCTCTCTCGCACGCTCTCTCTCTCTCTCGCGCTCTCTCGCTCGCTCTCTCTCTCGCTTGCTCTCTCTCGCATGCTCTCTCTCTCGCACGCTCTCTCTCTCTCACGCGCGCTCTCTCGCACGCTCTCGATCTCACTCGCGCGCTCTCTCTCGCTTTCTCTCTCGCTCACTGTCTCTCTCGCGCACACTCTCTCGCTCTCTGTCTCTCTCGCGCTGCGCAGCGCTCTCTCTCTCACACGCTCTCTCTTGCGTGCGCTCTCGCACGCTCTCTAGCTCGCTCTCTCTCGCGCGCGCTCTCTCTCTCTCGCGCTGCGCTCTCTCTCTCACGCTATCTCTCGCTCGCGCTCTCTCTCTCTCTCGCGCTCTCTCTCTCTCTCGCGCTCACTCTCTCGCGCTCTTGCTCTCTCTCGCTCTGTCTCTCGCTCTGTCTCGCGCTGTGTCTCGCGCTCTGTCTCGTGCTCGCGCTCTGTCTCGTGCTCGCGCTCTCGCTCGCTATCTCACGCGCTCTCTCTCCCATGTGCGCGTGCGCTCTCTCACTCGCTCTCTCTCTCTCGCTTGCTCTCTCTCGCACGCTCTCTCTCACTCGCGCGCTCTCTCACTCTCTCTCTCTCTCTCTCTTGCGCGCTCTCTCTCTCGCTCTCTCTCGCTCTCTCTCTGTCTCGTGCGCGCTCTCTCTCTCTCTCTCTCTCTCTCTCTCTCGCGCTCTCTATCTCACTCGCGCACTCTCTCTCGCTCTCTGGCGAGCTCTCTAGCGCTCCCTTGCACGCGCTCTCTAGTGCTCTCTTGCGTGCGCTCTCTAGCGCGCGCTCTCTCGCACATTCTCTCTTTCGCTCGCACTCTTTCGTGCATTCTCTCTCGCGCGCTTGCTCTTGCTCTCTCTCTCTCTCCCGCGCTCGCTCTCTCGCTCGCTCTCTTGCTCAGGCTCTCTCTCACGCGCAGCTCTCGCTCTCTCGCGCGCACGCTCTTGCTCTCTCTCTCGCGTGCGCTCTCATTCCCTCTCTCCCGCGCGCTCTCGCTCTCTCTTGCGTGCGCGCTCTCTCGCACGCGCTCTCTTGCTCTCTATCGCTCTCTCTCTCTCTCGCGCTTCGCTCTCTCGCTCACGTGCTCTCGCGCGCTCTCTCTCTCCACCGCACTCTCTCTCTCCCACGTTCTCTCACTCTCCCTCTCTCGTGCTATCTCTCTCTAGCGCTCTCTTGCTCTCTCTCGCGCGCGGTCTCTCGCATGCGCTCTCTCGCATGCTCTCTCACTCTCACTCTCTCTCGCACTCACTATCTCACTCGTGTGCTCTCTTGCGCGTGCTCTCTCGCACTCTCTCGTGCATTCTCTCGCTCGTGCTCTCTCGCTCATTCTCGCGCGCGCGCGCTCACTCGCTTGCGCTCTCTCGCGCGCTCTCTCGCGTGCTCTCTCTCATGCTCTCTCACTCTCTCTCTCTCTCGCTCGCTCTCTCTCTCGAACGCGCTCTCTCTCGCACGCTCTCTATCTCACTCGCGTGCTCTCTGGCTCTCTCTCTCGCTCGCACTCTCTCGCGCTCTCTCTCTCGCTCAAGTGCTCTTGTACGCTCTTTCCCTCCCCCGCGCGCTCTCTCCTGTGCTCTCTCTCTCTCTCTCTCGCGCACGCTCTCTTGCTCTCTCGCTCTCGCACGCTCTCTCTCGTTCGCTCTCTCGCTCACGTGCTCTCACGCGCTCTATCGCGCGCTCTCTCGCGCGCTCTCTCTCGCGCTCTCTCTCGCGCTCTCTCGCGCGCTCTCTCACGCGCTCTCTCTCGCGCTCTCTCGCGCGCTGTCTCGCGCGCTCTCTCTCGCTCGCTCTCTCGCTCATGTGCTCTCGCGCGCTCTCTCTCCCTGCACTCTCTCTCTCGTGCACTCTCTAGCGCTCTCTCTCTCGCGTGCTCTCTCTCGCACGCTGTCTCTCGCACGCTCTCTGTCTCGCGCGCGCTATCGCACGCTCTCTCTCGCGCGCGCCGCTATCGCACGCTCTCTCTCGCGCGTGCTCTCGCTCGCTCTCTCTCGCGCGTGCTCTCGCTCGCTCTCTCTCTCGCGCACTCTCTCGCTCGCTCTCTCTCTCGCGCTCTCTCTCTCGCGCTCTCTCTCTCGCGCTCTCGTTCTCGCGCTCTCGTTCTCGCGCTCTCGTTCTCGCGCTCTCGCGCTCTCAGCTCGCGCGCGCTCTCTCTCGCTCTCTCGCTCGCTCTCTCTATCGCGCGCTCTCTCTCGCACGCTCTCTGTCTCGCGCGCGCTATCGCACGCTCTCTCTCTAGTGCACGCTCTCGCGCGCTCTCTCTCTCTCTCGCTCTCGCGCGCTTCGCTCTCTCTCTCTCTCGCGCGCAGCGCGCTCGCTCTCTCTCTCGCTCTCGCGCGCTCTCTCTCTCTCTCACTCGCAGCGCGCGCTCTCTCTCTCTCTCTCTCTCTCTCTCTCTCTCTCGCGCAGCCCGCTCTCTCTCTCTCTCTCTCTCTCTCTCTCTCTCTCTCTCTCTCTCTCTCGCTCTCGCTCTCGCGCTCTCTCTCTCTCTCTTGCTCTCGCGCGCGCGTGCGCTCTCTCTCTCACGCGCTCTCGCGCTCTCTCTCGCTCTCGCGCGTGCGCGCTCTTTCTCTCTCTCTCGCGCGCTCGCGCGCTTCGCTGTCTCTCTCTCTCGCGCGCTCGCTCTCTCTCTCTCTCTCTCTCTCTCGCGCGCTCTCTCTCGCTCTATCGTGCGCTCTCTCTCTCTCGCGCGCGCTTCGCTCTCTCTCTCTCTCGCGCGCTCGCTCTCTCTCTCTCTCTCTCTCTCTCGCGCGCTCTCTCTCTCGCGTGCTCACTCTCTCTCTCTCTCTCTCTCGCGCGCTCCCTCTCTCGCGCTCTCTCTCTCTCTCTCTCGCGCGCTCTCTCTCGCTCTGTCACGCGCGCTCTCTCTCTCTCTCTCTCGCGCTCTCTCGCGCTCTCTCTCGCGCTCGCGCGCTCTCTCTCTCGCTCTCTCTCGCGCTCGCGCGCTCTCTCTCTCGCTCTCTCTCGCGCTCTCTCTCTCGCGCTCTCTCTCTCGCGCTCTCTCTCTCGCGCTCTCTCTCTCTCGCGCTCTCTTGCGCTCTCTCTCTCGCGCTCGATCTCTCTCTCTCTCTCGCGCTCTCTCGCGCTCTCTTCTCTCTCTCTCGCTCTCTCTCTCTCTCTCGCGCTCTCTCGCGCTCTCGCGCGCTCTCTCGCGCTCTCTCTCTCTCTCTCTCGCTCTCTCTCGTTCTCTCTCGCTCTCTCTCTCTCTCGCGCTCTCGCTCTCGCTCTCTCTCTCTCTCTCTCGCTCTCTCGCCCTCTCTCTCTCTCGCGCTCGCTCTCTCTCTCTCTCTCGCGCGCTCTCTCTCTCGCTCTCTCTCTCTCGCGCGCGCTCTCTCTCTCACTCTCTCACGCTCTTGCTCTCTCACGCTCTTGCTCTCTCACGCTCTGTCTCTCGCTCTGTCTCTCGCTGTGTCTCGCGCTCTGTCTCGTGCTCGCGCTCTAGCTCGCTATCTCACGCGCTCTCTCTCCCATGTGCGCGTGCGCTCTCTCACTCGCTCTCTCTCTCGCTTGCTCTCTCTCGCACGCTCTCTCTCACTCGCGCACTCTCTCACGCTCTCTCTCTCTCTCTCTCACTCTCTCTCTCTCACTCTCTCTCTCTCTCTCTCTCTTGCGCGCTCTCTCTCTCTCTCGCTCTCTCTCTGTCTCACGCGCTCTCTCTCTCTCTCTCTCTCTCTCTCTCTCTCTCGCGCTCTCTATCTCACTCGCGCACTCTCTCTCGCTCTCTGGCGAGCTCTCTAGCGCTCTCTTGCGCGCGCTCTCTAGTGCTCTCTTGCGTGCGCTCTCTAGCGCGCGCTCTCTCGCACAT